>NC_064927.1:343030871-343655871 GCF_023897955.1 Schistocerca gregaria | reverse complement strand
AAAAGAACACATTGACACCGGTGTGTCAGACCTACCATACTTGCTCCAGACACTGCGAGAGGGCTGTACAAGCAATGATCACACGCACGGCACAGCGGTCACACCAGGAACCGCGGTGTTGGCCGTCGAATGGCGCTAGCTGCGCAGCATTTGTGCACCGCCGCCGTCAGTGTCAGCCAGTTTGCCGTGGCATACGGAGCTCCATCGCTGTCTTTAACACTGGTAGCATGCCGCGACAGCGTGGACGTGAACCGTATGTGCAGTTGACGGACTTTGAGCGAGGGCGTATAGTGGGCATGCGAGAGGCCGGGTGGACGTACCGCCGAATTGCTCAACACGTGAGGCGTGAGGTCTCCACAGTACATCGATGTTGTCGCCAGTGGTCGGCGGAAGGTGCACGTGCCCGTCGACCTGGGACCGGACCGCAGCGACGCACGGATGCACGCAAAGACCGTAGGATCCTACGCAGTGCCGTAGGGGACCGAACCGCCACTTCCCAGCAAATTAGGGACACTGTTGCTCCTGGGGTATCGGCGAGGACCATTCGCAACCGTCTCCATGAAGCTGGGCTACGGTGCCGCACACCGTTAGGCCGTCTTCCGCTCACGCCCCAACATCGTGCTGCCTGCCTCCAGTGGTGTCGCGACAGGCGTGAATGGAGGGACGAATGGAGACGTGTCGTCTTCAGCGATGAGAGTCGCTTCAGCCTTGGTGCCAATGATGGTCGTATTCGTGTTTGGCGCCGTGCAGGTGAGCGCCACAATCAGGACTGCATATGACCGAGGCACACAGGGCCAACACCTGGTATCATGGTGTGGGGAGCGATCTCCTACACTGGCCGTACACCTCTGGTGATCATCGAGGGGACACTGAACAGTGCACGGTACATCCAAACTGTCATCGTACCCGTCGTTCTACCATTCCTAGACCGGCAAGGGAACTTGCTGTTCCAACAGGACAATGCACGTCCGCATGTATCCCGTGCCACCCAACGTGCTCTAGAAGGTGTAAGTCAACTCCCCTGCCAGCAAGATCTCCGGATCTGTCCCCAATTGAGCATGTTTGGGACTGGATGAAGCGTCGTCTCACGCGGTCTGCACGTCCAGCACGAACGCTGGTCCAACTGAGGCGGCAGGTGGAAATGGCATGGCAAGCCGTTCCACAGGACTACATCCAGCATCTCTACAATCGTCTCCATGGGAGAATAGCAGCCTGCATTGCTGCGAAAGGTGGATATACACTGTACTAGTGCCGACATTGTGCATGCTCTGTTGCCTGTATCTATGTGCCTGTGGTTCTGTCAGTGTGATCATGTGATGTATCTGACCCCAGGAATGTGTCAATAAAGTTTCCCCTTCCTGGAACAACGAATTCACGGTGTTCTTATTTCAAATTCCAGGAGTGTAGATATGGGGAAAGGTAGCGTAATATTCGGGAATGACACATTTCTCTTTGAGCAAAAACTAAAATTAGAAGCAATACCAGTTATAAACAAACAATTAAGAATGGCGTGAGATAAAGAGGATGAAGAATTAGAATGGTATGCACAAAAGAATGGATCACCTCAACTCATGTTAGAAGTCCACAAAGAAATTGAAGAAAAATTGCAAGAAGTTCAAGGTATTTCGGAACAAAGTAAAAGAGAATTAGAGGGTATTTTACGATATAAAGCAGAGGTATTTTTACCTAAGGCTGGCAATATTAAACACTTCCAGTACAAGCTTGAAGATTAATTTCATTACTCGTAAATAATCAGTACAATCTTTCAAGATTATGTTGCAGATAAGATCGTCAGGAGAAAGAAGAATGAAGAGAGAGGAAGGTGGGAAAAAGAAAGTAGTTTCAATAATAACACCAATAGTTCCATAGATTAAGGTGAAGGGATAAAGCATAGATAGTCTAACAGCATGAAATACTAAAATGCCATACACCATGACACTACACAAAAATAAAATAAAAACGAATTTGAGGATTCTTGAGTAGACATTAAGATTCCAAATATCTAAGAATTGTAACATGGAAAGGGCGCCGAAATTTGTAAAGTTTTTTAAGAAGGCGTAAAACACGTAGTTACTAGATATATGTTAGATGATTGTAAGTAAAACTTTTTGTAAGAACCATTGAATAAACTCCAGCAAGGAAGAGATGCAACAACCCACAAGTTGCAACGCGAGATGTATCAAGAAAGAAAAGGACGTAATTAGCAAGACACGATTCCTACATAGCAGGAGCGTCGAGAGAAGGGAAAGGACAGCGAAACTAACAGAAGGCCCTTGTAGCGAAAGTGGGCAATAAATTTGCCCGCTAGGTGGAATCTTGCTGGGATGGAACAGGGAGCCGCACAGTGACAGCCGTGCAGAGGCGCCACAGGACGCCAGAAGACACCCTTGGAGGGACACCGGATTTTCACCGCTCATAAACCCCCGGGCTCCCCCGACACAGCGGAGCGAGCAAAAAACAGCCCGACGAGAAGACCGCTTGGGCAAGCCACCACTGGCAAAAAAATATGCGTAAAAGTCACACTACTGCTATTAAACAGCATGCTGATGCACGAAACTGAAGAACAACTTCCACAAAGTAAAAATGACACTCCCAAACAATTTATCAAACTGTTACTAGGAGGAGAACTTCAAAGCGGCAAGTTATCAATATATATTTCCATATCCTGCCCAGAGAGGAACCAAGAAGCAAGTAAGAAGCAGAGAAAAAGCGGCAAAAACAGAAGTTGAAGATTTGCAAGATTGAGACCAAGAAAGAAGATTGGTGAAGAATAGACGACATACCTTCCCATATCCCTATCCTATTGTAAACTAGTCGTCTGAGAAGTATTACAACGAAGAACGACCGCTTTCAGCGACACATAACGATGACTTTCACGCATACAAAGCCAGTAAGTCACGAGATTCTGCACTCACAGCTCCATTCCATTATGGGACCTCCACAACAGCGACACACACTTGCAAAGCCAACAAGGAACGACGAACGAAGCTGTACATCAAATACCTGCCCACATCCATCTCGCTCAAGTCCATCACCTTCATGCAAACCATTCGCCAACCTCATGCTTGAACATTTATAGGATTGTGTGAGTGTGTGAAATCAAATTATGTGATGTAGGAATTGTGCAAAAGAAATGTGCGAAAAACTAAGTAAGTTAAACACACCAGACAGCTAATAAACAAAAAAATTACAGTCATTGACTATGGACTTAAGTAAAAAATAGACTATCAATAAAAATAAGACATTAGTTCTGAAATGGACAGTATATAAAGAAACAATATGCCACTTATTTTCTCCTCATAAAAATGAAGGAATAACTATATTTTACTTATTTTCTCCTTATAAAAACAAGGAATAAAAAATTATCTTGTTGGATGTTTCCCTTTCCTTTAACATTTGTACCATTTATTAGGACAATACCTCAATAGTGTGTATGTATATTTCTTTGTCAAAGCAATTTTGTTTAGCATTTGTAAAATTTGTTAGGATAATATCTCAATACTTGTGTATGTATATTTCTTTGTCAAAGCAATTCTTGGAAATAATTCTTATATGTTAGTGTGACAATGTGGAAATGAGTGTCTAGAAACAAAAACATTTTTACTTACACATGATATTTAGAAACATTTATAAAAAAATATTCCTAAGGAAATAGATGTGAAAGACTCCTCACTTTCGATAACAAACATCTTAAAGAAAAACTTCACACTTAAATAAAGAAAAAAAATAATTAAAAATTAATAATAGCATAAAAATATTCTTCTCTGGTCATTTTTAATTATAATGTGGAAGAATGTAAAAATATAAATTAGTAATACAAACTAGCATAAAACAGAATAACGTGGCTGAACAATAGGCAACAAAATTTAGACATCGGAATTATTTTTGACTGACTTAGATAACGATTCAATCATTGCCTAAATTCAGTGCAAAAATTAAGTTCGAAGGGTGGTCATAGGTAAGGTGTCAGGCAAATCCAACACCTTCCATGAAAACCCTGACATAATAAGCAAATCTAGTAGTATGTCACATAGCTCCGAATAAATCGTGACATTAGATTAACCAAAGTAATACGAGTAACGAGTGAGCAAATGGAATACCACAGACTAACACAAGAATGCCTAAATGTATGTTGTATCTCCCACCATGAGACCGTCGCAGTTCTGAGGGGAGAAACGTGAACAGAAGCCGAGAGCAGAAACGTGTTAAGCTAGAAGGCCCTACGAAAAGGGACGGACCGGACACCCACGTCGGCAGCCTACCTCTAAGACAACCACCCGCACGTTTTAGCGTGAGACTTTTTCGCGTCTCTGTTACGTCAAGGACCACCCCCAGCCCCTGTTAAAAGTTTTCTCTTTTGTGAAACTTAATTTCAACCTAGATTATAGATGTGATATTGCATAGGTCATCCTTTGATCTATTGTAGGACTTGGAAACCCATTCAGGGAATATTCGTTCACATTTTTGTTGAACGCAGTTGGTTTTTACCATCCTGTATTAAAACATTTCCTTTTATCAATAGTGCAATTTATAAACGATGTTTTGTGAGAAGAATAAAATTTCCAATGGTAAACTTAACTGCTTTTTCGACATTATTTTACCAGCTAACTAAAAATAGGAAAGCCTTGAACCCTTTCCACTAAATTTAGTTAGTATTAAGATTCTTTTACAGGGAGTGCAGTAGAGCTGACGCTGAGATCATTCAGTATCTGGTTATATCATAGCTAGTCTCACTGAACTCTTCTGAATTCTACATGTCATGTGTGGTCTGGCGTCTCCTTACCAGCAACAGGTCCCAGGTTCAAACTAGTCAATTCCCTAAAAAGCACACTCAGAGCGTCGTTGCGCGAAAGTGGTAGGGAGACACGATATAGTACAATCAGACACCACCATGAATGTTTAGAACCTGTCGCACTAACTCAGGTCTCTCTGTTTCTACATGGGTAGCAGAAGGTGGTAGATATGGCTCTCTCTGACTTCTGATCAGTTCCGACATAAACTGGAACGAGCACATGCACAAAGCTACAGAAATGGCAGCAGTGCAATATGTGTAGGGACTATCTAAAATTTTACTGTAGCTGATAGGTTTGGAAAAGGTGACTGTTAAATATGATTCACTAATGGCTGTCATCGTTAAAGGACTTCTCCATAGGATACAAGGTAGGTTTATGGTTGAATGGAAAGACTTGATTCCAAATCCCAAACAGCATTTATAGCAGATAGCGTAACTCTAGAGATCTGAAAAGCCCATATACATTTCTTACGACTTGAATCAGCACACCATCTACTGTTTGTGATCCTTCTCAATCAACCTTCATCTATAACCCAGTGCATATATCGCAGGACCTCTGACATGGCATCGAGACAGAACGAATTATAAATACTGGTGAAATATGTAGCTGCAACATGAAGGAGTTCCAAATGCCGGTTTCATACTACACTCCTTAGCTGAATCACTTTCTAAATTTGATAACTTTAGTATGTGGTTGCACTGTTGGCAACACGTAACCTCACTGTTGGTCTGATAAAATACACTTCGGCTATCACCATCATATTTAGCGTCACGGTATTTCTTGGAAAAAACCAGTTCATTCGTAGGTAATGCCATACCTCGATTTGTAACGCTGGTATAGTTTTTGACATGGATACTTATCTGCACCTGTAGAACCAACACTGCTTGTGACAGAAATATGGTCATGTTCTTTACCACCTGGCGATTTGTACGACGATTAACTCTCTTTCTAAGACACTGTGGTACCCCTCGCGAGAAAAACTTGTGGGACATTTTCACCCATCGGTGATATTGGGTAGGTATTATTTCGAATCACCAGCAATAAGTTAATGGCCAAGTATTAGTAGTAGGGGATGCGTGATAGGTTGACCTTGAGCATCAGGCTTATAAAGTATGTGTGTGCCTGTGTGTGTGTGTGTGTGTGTGTGTGTGTGTGTGAGTGTGTGTGTGTGTGTGTGTTCCGACATATGCAAAGGAAAAGACTATGTCCAGTTGTAAGGAGGGTCTGGATTTGATGTGGAATACTGTGACTGTGACAGCAAAGCGAAGAGTATATCAAGTCATAAGAATGGTATTGATATTTCTATTCACAGAGCCACAACTGTCAACAGCATGTGTTTCCAATATTTCGTTCATTGTCGATTGTCGTTTAACTGAGACCGTGATCGTAATATGGAATTGTAGCTAGAGAGCTAAAAAAATATATGTTACCGTTTTCCAAGAATGATTCTCTGAGTGGGGATGGGTCTACGCAGCGCCATTGGCCTGTGGAGGCAGTGATTCACGTTTCTGGCTAATGGTAGGAGAATTCTGAATGGAGAGACCTGCCTGGATGCAGGAATTTAGCTGACTTAACCGTGTCACTCTCTAGACGACCGAATAGCGAACTAACACTTAGTATGTGTTTGACAGTTTCCGTGATCGCGGTGAAATTTGAGAAGAATCAATATGGACGTATGGTTAAACATTTCGCGCCTTTATTTCGTTGAGAGAACATCAACAGTGGTTTGCGCGTCTAGCAGGTGAAAGATGGGTAGGAGACTTGTTTGCTGGTTCTTTAGACATGAGAAACACCTTAGTTGACTTTGTAAATTCTAAGAATGATTTTGCCAGCCGTTGTGGCCGAGTGGTTCTAGGCGCTACGTTCTGGAACCGCGCGACCGCTACGGTCGCAGGTTCGAATCCTGCCTCATGTATGGATGTGTGTGATGTCTTTAGGTTAGTTAGGTTTAAGTAGTTCTAAGTTCTAGGGGACTGATGACCTCAGAAGTTAAGTCCCGTAGTGCTCAGAGCCATTTAAGAATTATTTGAAATCTGTTATATCACCAACATCGGTATTCGCGAGTGAAAATATTAGTTTCCTCTATTTTTTTAGGGTTTTCAGATAAAGGACTTTACAGATGGGGTAAGTTTCTAGGTACTCAGTGGTTTACAGCATGCTTCAGCTCGCAAAAGTTTATGGTTTCTAGAGAAATAATTTCCAGCCTATATTTTCGGAATTGTGATGCGCGAACGATACTGCCGTGCAAGCGATATTCCTGTGTGCTTGATATCGAGAACTAATACTTAGTATGTGTTACATTGCTTTGGTGATCACGTGAAAATTTGAGAAGATTCAATATGAACATGTGTTTACGCTGGACCATTATTCCCCCCCCCCCCCCCATGTAAATTGTCCGGTTGACTACTTCTTACTTCTTCAAATTTCCAATCTTTATTTAGTTGAGAGTACATCGATCGTGGTGTGTGCACCTAGCAGGTGGAAGCCACGTTTGCTGGATCTCTAGACATGAGAAACACCTTAACTGACTCTGTAAATTATAGGGATGATTTCGAATCTGTTACACCAACAACATCAGTATTTGCTAGTGGAAGTATCAGTTTTCTCTATTTTTTTCGAGTTTTCACTTAAAGGTCCTCGCAGATGGGATAAGTTTCTAGTGTCTCAGTGGTTTACAGCGCACTACACCTAGCTAAGGTTTCGGGTTTCTAGTGAAACAATTTCCAGGCTATAACTTCGGAATTATGTTACATGAGAGATACTGCTATGCAAAAGATATTGCCATGTACTTGATATCGAGAAGTGTTGTGTGAATGATATAATATTCTGGCAAAACATGTAAATACATGTATTCTTTTAATCCCCAGAGTCTGGAGATTGGTGTAGAATCGAGCCTGTCTTAGTACAACGGCTCAGAGAGTGACTTCGGTCCATCAAGGGAACTCTGGTAACACATCGGAAACGGGTGACTTGTGACCATTGGCTGTGGGAAAACATCTAGCGCCGCGAGGAGTATATACAGTGCTGACTATATTCTTGGTGCATGTATGAGTGTCTGGCGGTCGATAGCTAAATGAAAGATGCAAAAGGGGCGATTTTGTATGGCGCAGGATACGAGTTGTATGTTTACTTTATTGGCACAGTACACGATGATATATTATCGTGTTGTAGGTCGTTTTCAATGTCCAATATTCAAGATTCCATCCTCAGTGGTGGAGCAGTGTAATTGAGTACAAGTCTCTCTGTATTTGACGATTTGTAAGCCATTATTACAGGGTCTCACTGTAAGTGCAATATGGCGACCTGTAAAAAATAGTTTTGCCACTGAATGTCTACCGAGCGAGGTGGCGCAGTGGTTAGCACACTGGACTCGCTTTCGGGAGGACGACGGTTCAATCCCGTCTCCAGCCATCCTGATTTAGGTTTTCCGTGATTTCCCTAAATCGTTTCAGGCAAATGCCGGGATGGTTCCTTTGAAAGGGCACGGCCGATTTCCTTCCCCATCCTTCCTTAAACCGAGCTTGCGCTCCGTCTCTAATGACCTCGTTGTCGATGGGACGTTAAACAACACTAACCTAACCTAACCTAACTAACTGAATGTCTCTTCTGCAGAAAACAGTGGTGGTTGGTGCTTCCACACCGGCAGTAACAGCAGCAGTTTGACTGTTAAATTGACTGACGAACAGGCTGTCTCGTTAGTATTGCTAGGGAGTATGCAGTCGATTTTATTCTGGGCTATTTCCGTGAACTGTTTCTGTTAGGACAAGAATTTTCATGTGGGCAAGCTCAGACATCTCGAAAGCTCCTACAAAAGCGACAGTTAAGTATTTCTGCAGCACTCTACAAATTCTAGAAAGCACTAATGTTTAACGGACGGGCTTTTCCACCAGGATCGCTAGGAACAATGCAGCCTGTACTATTCTTGGAAGCATTGGAACAAATTTCTATAGCGCGACCTGTGACGTCGGTATCCACAGGTAGAGAGGTATCACACCAGCAACGGTGCCTAAGTGAACACGTATTTCGACAGGTATTTCTCAAGTATCAAAGGGATGCCACCACGTCATTCTTGCACGTGCCAAACTGACACCTGTACGTGGTTCGACAACTAATGGCTGTGTCGTCCCTTAGCAGGAGCCACCGGTGCATCCCAACTCCTGGGAACAAGTGTAGTAGCGTCCTATGCAGTGCACTGGACAGGGGATGGCAGGCAGTGCGTGCTTCGCGATCAAAAGATTTTTAACTGTGTAAATACATGTGATGTGTGTTTAATGATGGTATTCCTTGTACAGTCGGAATAAGAGAAGGGCGATCGATTTGATTACTTCTTACAAGATCTACATCTTTCCTAACAGCATAGAATGATAAGAAAGAGAAATCTAACCCCTGCAAAGCGATTTTTTTATATAAAAACAATGTACCCTTCAATTTCCCTTCGCGAGATCCTTCCTCTCCACCGCAGAGCCAATTTCCAGGTAGAGGAGGGGATGAGGGGGACAGTGATGGGGTGCTGGGGGTGGTGATCAGTTTCCGGAGAAATTCTTGAACTAAATAAATAAACTATATTCCATACACTGTCATAAATAAGTAAACAATATTCTGTACACTGCAATCAAATTCTCTCCAAATGACTTAAGTCTTTTTCCTGCCAATTTCCTTGATGGAGGGTGGGAGGGGAGGGGGTTTATTAGAGGGGGAGAGGTTAATTAATTGATCAGTTGAATTAAGTAGTCAATCAAATTGATAATAGTGAGAGGGGCTATCCAATAACTCAGACCTGAAGCCGTCCGGTGTGGCCGTGCAATTCTTGGCACTTCAGTCTGGAACCACATGCCGCTACGGTCACAGGTTCGAATTCTGCCTTGGGCATAGATGTGTGTGATGTCCTTAGGTTAGTTAGGTTTAAGTGGTTCTAAGTTCTAGGGGACTGATGACCTCAGATGATAAGTCCCATAGTGCTCAGAGCCATTTGAGCCATCGGACCTGAAAGTGTACCTGTAGCAGCGAGGGGGGAAGTTTCCTGAGGGTGGATGGGAGTGGGAGGGGATGGGGTAACAATACTTTAAGTGCCAGTCAATGAAAACGAAGGATCCTTTTAGCAGAACAATAAGTTAAGGACCTTTCAATCAAAGAAGAACAACAGGCTAATGACCTTTCAATCAAGGGAAAACAATAATTTTGCGCCTGAGTGCATACCTACGCCTGAAGTAGACAACCTGCACTAACAAAATGTTCTCACTGTCTCTTTTGTCCATTACTATTGTTATCATCTTCATTGCAAAGCTACCTTCCTTAACATACAAGAGTATGTAATAACTTTTTTTGACAAAGTTCTCCCTTAAATAAGATTCAGAAATCCCAATGTTTTTGCCATTTGGTTGAAGATCCTTCAGAACCGCCTCCTCAGTCTTCGTTACTAGTCCTGATAATGGAAAGCGCCTCCTATGAAGTTGTTTCTAATGGTTCTGGAATAGAAAAAACGTCACATGGGCAAAATGCGGACTGTAGGGAGGGTGACGGACCACTTCACATTGATTTTTGCAAGATATTCGGTAACAACATCTCAACACGTGGTCATACACTTCATGATGTAGCATTCAGACTACTTCACGGATATATGCTCTTCTGCGGCTGATATAGACTTGCAAAGTTTTAAAAATATCCCTGCACTATGGTCCTGTTATTGATGTATGTATGTGGAGGTGCAACAAGCTGATAAACCACTCCACAAATATAAAAAGAATATGGCCCAAGTTTCCCAGCAGAGGCAATCACTGTTGCTTCTTTGGGAGGTTGATGATGGAGATTTTCAAATTGAACTTGCCAGACGAAAGTGTTCGTGCAAGATTGTCATCAAAGAGGATTGTGACGAAGAATTAGAGGATGACAGCTGTAGAAGTCATTGCAGAACTGAATGTCGCACTCGCGACTGCAACAAGAAAACGCGATGCCGAAACCATTAAATCTACGCTAAGGAGCAATGTAAGAAAGCCGTTTTGGTCGGATGAGTGTTGTATCGCACTGTTTATAACAACTGGCCGAATTTACGTCCAAAGAGCGAATTATGGCAGGGCTTTGGTGAAGATGTGGGTAGCCATATCGCGGTTACTCTGCAAGGTCGCATTACTGGGTAGCGTTATGTGATCTTCAGGTCCATCTCATAGTACAATGGCTGGTCCCCAATGATGATTCTGTGTTCCAAGAAAGCAGGACCCTGTTCACACAGCCTGTATCGTTCAAGACTAGTTTTGTGAGCACAGGGGTGGGGTGTTTCACCTACCCTGGCCATTCGTATCTCAATATTATTGAGTTTTTGTGGTCTAATTCGGAGAGAAGAATGTGTGCGCTATCCACCTAGAACAATGTTACGTGAACTTGCCACTATTTTGTAGGAAAAATAGTACAGGAGTTCCTTGAAGACCATACACGGCATGTATAAATCCATTCCGAGACGAATGGAAGCTGTGTTGAGTGTCAACGCTATTCATTCATCTTTATAGGCACGGTAATGTGTTGTAGTTTTGATGTTTCCGTAATTATATTGTCTGCTTGTATCATTAAAGCAGCTGGGTCCCACAGTAAGATTCATCGAATGAATATTAAGTAAGTTTCATTCATCCAAAAATAAGTAGCAATCGCTTAGAAAAATCTCTCCTGAGCGACTCTGTAACATTTTCATGTAAGTAAGGTGCTTACCAGCCCGCCCGGTTAGCCGTTCGGTCTAACGTTCTGCTTTCAAGAGCGGGAAGGCGTGCTGGTCCCCGGCGCGAATCCTCAAGGCGGATTAGTGCCGAGGTCTGGTGTGCCAGCCAGTCTGTGGATGGTTTTTAAGGCGGTTTTCCATCTGCCTAAGCGAATGTGGGCTGGTTCCCCTTATTCCGCCTCGGTTACTCTATGTCAGCGATAGTTGCACAAATACTGTCTCCAAGTACACGTACACCATAATTACTCTACCACGCATCTTGTGTAAAGACATCCTTTTTTATTTTTTACTCAGGCGTGTTTCACTGAAGTTACAGCATCCTTAGGTTTCTTCCGTCACATAACAGACAAAGTATTTTTTTCTTTCTGTATATACATAATTTTAGTTTTTAAGGATTAACGAACTGAAAACAGATTTGTTTTTATTTTTGTTAACATACGCTGTGTTTCCATATGTTTCCGCACTTGGCGGTATAACTGGTATTCTTTTACAGTTAGTCACCTGCAGTCTTAGACAACTTAATATCGAAAACTTACTTACGTCGGAAACTGTAACATTAGACTGCTTTGGTTTACATTTTGTTACTCTCTCTCTCTCTCTCTCTCTCTCTCTCTCTCTCTCTCTCTCTCTGTGTGTGTGTGTGTGTGTGTGTGTGTGTGTGTGTGTGTATGTGTGTGTGTGTGTGTGCGTGTGTGTGTGTCTTTTGTAGTAAGTTTACACTTACTGTTATAGGTTTCCACATTGCCCTCACAACGCACTCTCACTGTTTATAAAATACGAAACAAAATGGCGAGCAGTTCTCTGTGGCTGCAGATGAGAAACTGCAAAAGAATAATAATACATTAAGCTCCCCGACAGAATAGAAGAAGTAATCCATGAAATTCTTCACGTCAGACTTACGTGTGTGAGGATTGCTGCAAATGGTTTATTTCTTCCGTATTAAATGACTTACTTCTAGCTTTGCCTTTTTCACTCCCTGTATGTTCAGACAGTGAGAAGCAATTTTCCCTGCAAAAACGAAAAAGTCCTCTACGGATGCTGTAACTTCAGCGTAACATGTCTGGGTAAAAAAGAAGCAAAAGTTGCATTTGATCAATATGGAACCTACAGAAACAAGTTTATAGCTTTACAATTGAAATTCACACAGCGACCCTTCCGACTCGAATCAGTAAAACAATTTTCTTTCATTCTACGAAAGAAGTAGGACAATATAACAGGAGAAATGTTAGCTATGTGGAAGAGTAACGAAGCTAATGTGAATAGTATAAGAAAGGAAAGAAACGACACTGCTGCTCTATGTACTCATCGTCACCCGCAGTAAGGTGGCTTGTGAAACACAGATGTCGGTGCAGAAGACCCGTAAACATTCCGTTAAGTCAAACAGAGAGTCGGGTAAAGCTTCGCGATGTCGCAGATATCGTTCTCAACACGTTGTAGAACAAGTTGTTCCATATGAGGTGCGCACATTGCCGCATAGCTGCCTTGCATCTCCGTATCAGAGAAGAGTACATCAGCATACGTATTTTATGATACAGTTACGTTCCGTGTGGACATGTTTCCTACACTAGCTGAACTGTCTCCCGGACATTTGTATTCACCAGTCCCCACACGAGTACTATCTCCATCAGTTCTGCATATGAATAACTGAACATTGTCACAGCAGTACAAGAGTCCCTACTCGTAGATCCGTTCCAAAAGACAGAGGAGACACTTGGCCGGTGGAAGGAACAAGGTAAACGTAGATGTGTTTACCGATAAGAAGAAAATGTTAACACAGCTATTTTTACATACGATGGAACGAATGCACTTCCAGATATGTGTAGTACTGCCTTTCCAGACACTGCATATTTAGATGTGTCACATTGTTAAACCGTGTTAAAAACAGGAGTAGTCTCTACATAACGTAAAAACGGTGACAGAGGTAACAAAGCAATTGAGGTGATAATTGAGACTTGCCTGGATTTTGAAGCTTTTGTTTACAGTAGCCTAAGTAGTAGGTTATAAAATTACTTAACTTATTCTAATCTCAACTGCAGGATGTTGGTCGTGGAAGCTTGTTGATTCAGGACCAGCAACCTTTTCAGCATTTCATGAAGCATTTATTAACAAATCTGTCACAGTTCCGGTTTAACACCTGTAACAAATTTGTTAATAAACGCTTCAAAAAACTGAACTTAACTTTCTAAAAGACCGGCAAGTGGAGCAAATTAGGAATCAGGATCATAATTTTTATCAGTGACTACATCAAATGCAACAGCCTTATAAATGTCCTTTATCTCAAATATACATACTAGTTTAAGGAAATGTCTTATATTTTGGTCCTTACGTCCACACCCTTCACATTTTGCATTTAATACATTTCATCATTTCTTTCTGTCGATCTTCCTCGTACTACTCGCTTTGCCATTCCTCTGTTCTACGAATTACTTTATGTAGTGGTTTCCTTGCAGAATCTCCAAAACACTTCCTTTTGACATTTCTTCTGCTTTGGTTAAGTTACCACATTTTTTTTCTTCCAGTTTTGATTGGAGTCAACTCAGCGTGTTCGGTGAGAGTGTTAGCTGCCCTCTGTAATAAAAAAAAAACTGAGTTAATTGATCAAAGACGAACTGAAACGGGTGTCTTACGACGTGCACCCTGAACACACACACTATATATATATATATATATATATATATATATATATATATATATATATATATATATATATATATCAGTTCGTCTTTCATCAATTAACTCAGGTTTTTTTTATTACAGAGGGCAGCTAACACTCTCACCGAACACGCTGAGTTACCTTGCCGGCATAAAATTTTACAGTTCAGGTTAGTTTTGAACTCACGCCTCTCCATGCAACAGTCTGGTATCATAACCACGGTTACTGTGCATTCGGCGGTATTTGTTCTATGAACATCCTCAACCCACTTTTTGCCTGCCAGCTGCTTCCTATGCATTCTAACTATACGTCAAAAAATGGCTCTAAGCGGTATGGAACTTAACATCTGAGGTCATCAGTCCCCTAGACTTAGAACTACTTAAACCTAACCTAAAGTCATCACAGACATCCATGCCCGAGGCAGGATTCGAACGTCCGACCGTAGCAGCAGCGCGGTTCCAGACTGAAGCGCCTAGAACCACTCGGCCACAGCGGCCGGCTAAACTATACGTCATTTCGTTTTGTTGTACAAAGGCAAACGGAAGTTTTCCTTACGCTGAACATGCTTAAATAAAATTACCTCTTGTCATGTAGCAATAAGCTGATTCAGATCGTTTTAAACTTTGTTGCTAAACTCTTAACTGCAGGTAAAAAAATTTTGTATCTCCGGTTTGTATTTGCACTTTTATTTTTAGTATGCATGTTAAATATTGGCATATGCACGTTTTACGCACACATACATTAATTTACCTCATGATCCCCACTTGGATAGGCTGTTACAACTAAATACAGTTCATCTGGGCTCTACTTTGCACAACGCATTTCAGTTGCTTCAGTGCAATTAAAATTAATTATTTAATTAATAACGCAGGATAAAGAGCACCTCAGAAAAATCACAACGTCATTTCTAAATGATAAAGTTTCTTTAATTGCACAGGTAAAATATCGGGAACTTGCAGAAGCACATTATAGCAACGTAATCATTTTCTCTTTGTTGGTCTCCTATAAACGAACCAGAACGAATACAGATTCATGACTTTCTGAAAACTAGGAAGGTTTCATATATATTGACTCAAAGAGAATTACCTTCTCTACGCCAAGTACATAATGAGTCAGATGAAAACAAAAAAAAATCGAAATGTCATCACAAGATGAATTCCTCAACACACAGAATTTACAGCTGACAGTACGGCTCCAAGATTCACATAGTTCACACGGACGTCACGAAATGTCGTATATTACGAGAATAAGAAATTAACTCCCTCTAAACTTGAAGTCAGAAATGCCACTTTTTGCGAATGCTTGAAAATCTATTTAACAAGGTACGTTCTCTCTACTCCTTATCTCCCTCGGTATCCTCTCCCACCGGTCACAACACGCCAATCGCACCATTTCCCGTACCTGTCCAACAGAACAAATATTCTCCATGTAGTGTCCACGATTATCCACGGTACTAAGGAAAAACTGAATCCCCGTGAAAAAATCGAACTTTCCCGTAACAAGGTCATTTAGTGATTAAGACGCTTTCGCGTAGGGCGCCTTGGCGATTGAATTGAAGTGCAGATTGTTCGATAGTTTCGGATAGTACACTGTGCCTATTTCTGAGAGAGGAAAGACATGTAGTTCTTAGTGGGGCATATTTGGGGCAAAGCGGTGGGTGGGTATGCGTGGGAGGGGGACGGGGGGATGTATAGAGTCGCAACATGTTACGAGACTCAATCCAAGCACCAGGACGAATCGAAGGGAGCGGACGTATGACTAAAAAAGTGATGATGAAAATAAGCACACCAGACCAAAACCTCGTCATTCCTAGGACACATCACTTTAAAAACACATAACAGCGATTCTAGCCTTCATAATGGCTTCTGTTCAGCGAGGAAGAGGGTTTACAACTTTCTTCACATATGAAACGTCAAGCTGAAGCCATTCACTGATGATTAGGTCGCGTAGAGGTACAATATTGTGGGAATGTTATTTGTCACATTTCACCTATTGTTACAAATAGTTCCATACACTTCCTATGTATTTAATATCGGGTGATTTAGTGCATCAGTCGATGTGTGGCAGGGGGCTCGAGTACTTATCGAAATAGGAACGTCTGCGTACAGCTCTGTTACAGGAGCTGGACACGAATACGGAAACAACTCCAGAAATAAATTCGTAAATGCAAATGCTATCCAAGCCTGGAAGTTGTGCTGTTCAATCTGACCACGGACGACACACGTGCTATGTCCTCAGTGCGTTACGGCTGTCGCTCGGGGTCAGCACAGTGTTCTGTGTGTTCGTGAGCGCATTGTGTCGGAGCTGCGTGAATTCGAAATTGTTAGCGTTCGTATAGCAGGTACTTCCGTAACCAAGGCACATATCGAAGAGTTCAACGGAGTAGAGGGAAAGCGGGAAAAGCTCATCCGCTAATTCACAACGCCGACGAAAATGTATATTGAGTGATTGTGGCAGACAGTCATTGAACACGATTATGACGAAAACTAAATGACGACAGCTGCACGAGTCACTGCACAATTGAATGTCGCAATCGCGAACCCTTTCAGCACCATCACAACACGAATGAAACACCAATAGCAGGGAATTGGAGGTCGAGATGGAATTCTAACACCACTCATCGGCGATGCAAATGTTCGAAACAGGAGAACCTTGTGCTAAAGCCATTAAATTTGGAGTATGGACAAATGGAAGACGATCATTTGGTAGGATGCGCCTGTTGCACTCTGTTTGCAACTTCTGATTGAGTGTACGTCCCAAGGGTAAAACATGGCGGGTGTGCGGTAATGGTTTGGGTAACTAAATCTTGGCGTTCCATGGGCCACAAGATTACTCTAATGTCACATTACTATCAAGGATTACATAATCATTTTGGAGGTTCAGGTCCATTCAGTTGTATAAGGCTTACACTCCCAGGATGATGCCATGTTCCAGACCAACTGTTCACACAGTTCGTATCGTTCACAACTGTTTCTTTGAGCACTAGAATTAACAGTCACACCTCCCTTTTCCACCACAGTCGTCATATTTCAATATTATTGAGCCATTGCAGTCCCTGGAGAGACGAGCAGGTGATCGCAGTCCATCTCCATCATCTTTACTTGAACTTGCCACTTCTGCAGGAGGAATGCACACGTAATAACATTCCCTTGAAAACCATTCAGAGCCTGTATTTATCTATCAAACGACGACCAGAAGCTGTTTTAAATGCCAACGATATTCGTATACCGCGTTAGAAATGGTAATGTGTTGGGATTGTTGTGTTTCAATATTTAACTATGTGATCAAAAGAATCCGGACACACCCAGAAACATACGTTTTTCATATTAGCTGCATTATGTTGCCACCTGCTGCCATATGAGCGACCTCAGTAGTCGTTATACGTCGTGAGAGAGAAGAATGGGGCGCTTCGCGGAACTCACGGACATGGTCAGGTGATTAGGTGTCACTTGTGACATACGTCTGTGCACGGGATTTCCTCACTCCTAAACAGCCTTAGGACCACTATTTCTGTTGTGGTAGTGAAGTGGAAACGTGAAGTGACACGTACAGCACAAAAACGTACATGACGACATCGTCTGTTGACTGACAATCCGGATCATCATCACACAGGAATTCTTAACTGCATTAGGATCCACTGCAAGTACTATGACAGCTAGGCGCGAGGTGAGAAAACTTGGATTTTATGGTCGAGCGGCTGCTCATAAACAACACATCACGCCGGTAAATGCCAAACGACGCCTCGCTTGGGGTAAGGAGCGTAAACATTGGACGAATCAACAGTGGAAAAACGTTGTGTGGAGTGACGACGAATCACAGTACACAATGTGGCCGTCCGATGGCAGGGTGTGGCTATGGCGAATGCCCGGTGAAAGTCATCTACCAGCGTGTGTAGTGCCAACAGTAATATTCGGAGCCGGTGCTGTTATGATGTCCTGTTTTTCATGGAAGGAGCTTGCATCCCTTGTTGTTTTGAGTGGCACTATATCAGCACTGACCTACAGTGATGTTTAAAGTGCATTTTGCTTCCCACTCTTGAAGAGCATTTCGGGGATGGCAATTGCATCTTTCAACACGACCAAGCACCTGTTCATAAGGCACGGCATGTGGCGGAGTGATTACGCGACAATAACATCCCTGTAATGGGAGTCCTGACCTGAATCCTACAGAACACCTTTGGAATGTTTTGGAATGCCGACTTCGTGGCAGGCCTCACCGACCGACGTCAGTACCTCACCTCAGTGGAGCACTCCATGAAGAATGGGCTACCATTCTCCAAGAAATCTTAAGCACCTGTTTGAATGTGTGCCTGCGAGAGTGGAAGCTGTCATCAAGGCTAAGGAAGGACCAACACCATACTGAAAATGGAGCATGACGTACATGGGCAAGAAACTGAGGCCTACAAGATGAAACAATAAAAATTAAAGAGATATAATTGAAATTAAGCCTATTTCGGAAAATGAGTAGCTGAATTATATACCACGTTTATGGACAGGTTACAACGGAAATGTCAAAACTAAAGTCAGTGACGAGCATGTTGACCTTATATTAATGGAAGAACTAAAGGCTGTGTTAAAGACATCCAATAAAAGAAAATCTCAGGGGAACACAATCTCAACGTGGAATTATTCAAATATCTTTGTGAATCATTACTCTTAATGCGACTGCATTCTGTAAATACTTATTGGAAAACAATGACGTACCATAGCCCGACGAACTATCGTTAATTCTTTATTTAAAAACGGTGACTACAGGATGTGTGGCAATTAGAGAGGTGTTAGATTTTTAAGCCCTGGGTACATAATATTAGCAAAAACAATAAAATTGCTGATTGTTTACCTTGCGTCGTTTGGTTGCATTCCAGGTTTGTGAACTGAAAATATACTGCTGGGCATATCACTGTGTTATATTTTCTCGTCTTAGATTTTGTGCTGAGCATTTCATTCTCACTGCTATTCTCTATCTCTTTGGTTTCGTTGCTGGTAAACCAAGTCCACAAGTATTTGAACTGCAAAACTCTTGAAGGTAAGCATCTATCTCAAGAAATTCCTGCTTCTCTTCTCCTTTTCCTAAATGCAAGAACGTTTTGTCTTGATTCGCCTCTATCCCAACCTTCTGTTCGTAGTTGTTTATTTTCTGGTACATTTCTTTCAACTCATAGTTTTATGTGCTTAGCAGTACTACGGATCGGAGCGTGGAATGTCAGATCCCTTAATCGGGCAGGTAGGTTAGAAAATTTAAAAAGGGAAATGTATAGGTTAATGTTAGGTATAGTGGGAATGAGTGAAGTTCGGTGGCAGGAGGAACAAGACTTTTGGTCAGGTGAATACAGGGTTATAAATACAAAATCAAATAGGGGTAATGCAGGAGTAGGTTTAATAATGAATAAAAAAAATAAGAGTGCTGGTAAGCTAATACAAACAGCACAGTGAACGCATTATTGTGCCCAAGATAGACCCGAAGCCCACGCCTGCTACAGTAGTACACGTTTATATGCCAACTAGCTCTGCAGATGATGAAGAAATTGATGAAATGTATGATGAGATAAATGCAATTATTCAGGTAGTGAAAGGAGACGAAAATTTAATAGTCATGGGTGACTAGAATTCGACAGTAGGAAAAGGAACAGAAGGAAACCTAGTAGGTGAATATGGATTGGGGCTAAGAAATGAAAGAGGAAGTCGCCTGGTGGAATTTTGCACAGAGCATAACTTAATCATAGCTAACACCTGGTTCAAGAATCATAAAAGAAGGTTTTATACATGAAAGAATCCTGGAGATACTAAAAGGTATCGGATAGATTATGTAATGGTGAGACACAGATTTAGGAACCAGATTTTAAATTGTAAGACATTTCCAGGGGCAGATGTGGACTCTGACCAGAATCAATTGGATATGAACTGTAGGTTAAAACTTAAGTAACTGCGAAAAGGTGGGAATTTAAGGAGATGGGACCTGGATAAACTGACTAAACCAGAGGTAGTAGAAAGTTTCCGGGAGAGCATAAGGGAACAATTGACAGGAATGGGGGAAAGAAATACAATAGAAGAAGAAAGGGTAGCTTTGAGGAATGAAATAGTGAAGGCAGCAGAGGATCAAGTAGGTAAAAGGACAAGGGCTAGTAGAAAACCTTGGGTAATAGAAGAGATGCTAAATTTAATTGATGAAAGGAGAAAATACAAAAATGCAGAAAGTGAAGCAGGCAAAAAGGATTACAAACGTCTCAAAAATAATATGGCTAAGCAGGTATGGCTAGATGACAAATGTAAGGATGTAGAGGCTTATTCCATAATGGGTAAGATAGATACTGCCTAGAGGAAAATTAAAGAGAAATTTGGAGAAAAGACAACCACTTGCATGAATATCAAGAGGTCAGACGGAAAACCAGTGGAAGGAGTATATTGCGGGTCTATAGAGTGGCGATGTTCTTGAGAACAATATTATGGAAATGGAAGAGGAGGTAGATGAAGATGAAATGGGAGATATGATACTGCGTGAAGAGTTTGACAGAGCACTGAAAAACCTAAGTTGAAACAAGTCTCCGGGAGTAGACGACATTCCGTTAGAACTACCGACAGCCTTGGGAGAGCCAGACTTGACTAAACTCTACCATCTGGTGAGCAAGATGTAAGAGACAGGCGAAATTCCCTCAGACTTCAGGAAGATTATAATAATTCCAGTCCCAAAGAAAGCAGGTATTGACAGATGTGAAAATTACCGAACTACCAGTTTAATAAGTCGCATCTGCAAAATACTAACGAAAATTCTTTACAGACGAATGGAAGAACTGGTAGAAGCGGACCTTGGGGAAGATCAGTTTGGATTCCGCAGAAATGTTGGAATACGTGAGGCAATACTAACCTTACGACTTATCTTAGAAGAAAGATTAAGAAAAGGCAAACCTACGTTTCTAGCATTTGTAGACTTAGAGAAGGCTTTTGACAATGTTGACTGAAATACTCTCTTTCACATTCTGAAGGTGGCAGGGGTAAAATACAGGGAGCGAAAGGCTATTTACAATTTGCACAGGAACCAGATGGCAGTTATAAGAGTCGAAGGACATAAAAGGGAAGCAATGGTTGGGAAGGGAGTGAGACAGGGTTGTAGCCTATCCCCGATGTTATTCAATCTATATATTGAGCAAGCAATGAAGGAAACAAAAGAAAAATTCGGAGTAGGTATTAAAATCCATGCAGAGGAAATAAAAACATTGAGGTTCGCCGATGACATTGTTATTCTGTTAGAGACAGCAAAGGACTTGGAAGATGAGTTGAACGGAATAAACACTGTCATGAAAGGAGCGTATAAGATGAACATCAACAAAAGCAAAACGAGGATAATGGAACGTAGTCGATTTAAATCGGGTGATGCTGTGGGAATTAGATTAGTAAATGACACACTTAAAGTAGTAAAGAAGTATTGCTATTAGGGGAGCAATATAACTGATGATGGTTGAAGTAGAGAGGATATAAAATGTAGACTGGCAATGGCAAGGAAAGCGTTTCTGAAGAAGAGAAATTTGTTAACATCGAATATAGATTTATGTATCAGGAAGTAGTTCCTGAAAGTATTTGTATGGAGTGTAGCCATGTATGGAAGTGAAACATGGAAGATAAATAGTTTGGACAGGAAGAGAATAGAAGCTGTCGAAATGAGGTGCTACAGTAGAATGCTGAAGATTGGATGGGTAGATCACATAACTAATGAGGAGGTGTTTAATAGAATTGGGGAGGAGTTTATGGCACAACGTGACTAGAAGAAGGGATCGGTTGGTAGGACATGTTCTGAGGCATCAAGGGATCACCAATTTATTATTGGAGGGCAGCGCGGAGGGTAAAAATCGTAAAGGGAGACCAAGAGATGAATATACTAAGCAGATTCAGGAGGATGTAGGCTGCAGCAGGTACTGGGGGATGAAGAAGCTTGCATAGGATAGAGTAGCATGGAGAGCTGCATCAAACCAGTATCAGGACTGAAGACCATAACAACAACAGCAGTACTATACCCTCTGCATATGTGAGAGAGTTGAAATTACCATCCATTGTACTCTAGCCCATTCTAATGGCATAAGTTCCTTTTAATAGGTAATAACATGACACTGATATGAACACATGAAAGAGCATTCCCCTGTTTGAGATGCGTCTCAATCTCAAATGGTCCCGATGTGACCCATCCATTCAATTTTGCACTATTCTGACCAGGTTCTCCGGAAATCTAAAGTCACGCAGTGAGTTGTATAGTTTATTCCTGCGTAAGCTGTCGTACGCACGTTGAAAATCGTCGAAGAGACCGTAGACGTCTTCATCATATGACCAGTGTTCTTCAAACAATTGTCTTAGGGTCAAAATGTCATCTATTCTCGATCGGTTTGTCGAGAGCCATCTTGGCATTCCCGTATGTTGTTGTCTATGAACGGTGGTAATTTTCTGAGAATAATGACCGTCAGTACCTTGAAGGTTACATTTAGCAAGCTGATGCCTCTGTTGTTACCACATTCCAGTTGCTTCCCATCTTGTATATTGGGCATATTACGGCCAATTTCCATTCTTCTCACAGCCCTCTTTGATTAATTCTGGTGTTATTTCTACTCCCCTGGGGTTTTCTTGTTTCTGAGTCTTTTTACTGCACTCTTCACATCTTTAGTCACTTCCCATTCTTCTTCATCTTTATTTTCCTCTGTGGTATCTGCAAGTAGCATCTCCTCTAAGTCTGAGCGATTGAAGGGTGATGTATTGTCTCCAGCCTTCTACTGCTCGTCCCTTGTCATTTATAAGGTTGCTGTTCCTATCTCTAATATAAAAAAAAGTTTGGGCTCTGAAATCTGTGTTTCCTATTTTTGATGCATTGGAAAAACTATCTTGAATTCATATTGTGGCTCTCTCCTTCAGCATGTTCTAATAAACTGGTTAGATAAATTCTCTTTTGTTCTCAGAATTCGCTTTTTCTCCCTCCTGATATTGAGAAAATGTTGCCTCCTCTGCTCAACGTCCCTATGAGCCAGCCACTCCTCCCTCATCTTCCTTTTTTCTGTAGCCTTCTGGTATGTCTTGTTTAACCATGTTATTTCACGAAGTATCCTCCGCTACACATAGTACCATGACCTTTATTAGTTTCCACTATTCCAACACGTTCTCTCTGTCTTCTAGGTTTTCTAGGGCCTCAAAACGGTTTGTGGTTTATTATTCCTTTACTGCATTTTCTCGCATTTCACCCAATTTTCAAAGAAGGGTATAGTGCCTTATTGTTATATAAGTCTGCACACTACGAGAAAGTTGTCTGATTCACAGCCGGCTCCTCTGACCGACCTCATGTCCATGAATCTATGGCTACAGCAGTTGTCCGGCAAGATGTGAATTATCTCGTTGGTAGCTGTTCCGTATGGTGAGCACCAGATTCCCTTATGTATTCTCAGGTTCTCTGAGGTAGCAAAGTCGACCATTCTCTGACCATTCTCATTGGTCTTCTCCTGCAAACTGTGTCTTCCTTTAGTTGGTGTATAGAGTTCTTCTTTCCCTGCTTTTCCATTAAAATCTCCCAGAAGTATCTTGATATTTGCGTGACGTGGCTGCCTCTTTCAGGCCTTTTTCCTCACACTTTATCCTAGTTGTACGGTGCTAAAGCATCGACTGCATCCCAAACAACCAGCACCGCGAAACGGCATCAAGGAGGCACCCACCCGCGCGGCTGTGGGAAGGGCGGGAACCCCCCACACGACTAGGAAGACAAGAGATCAGCATCCCCTGTCAACGCTGACCTAACCAGCAGCCCATCGCTGGTCGAGCACAGTTCGGTCGCAGACTTCGAGAGCATTGGTACCGAGTAATAGGAAAACGACACTTGTCCTGCGTTCTGAGAGTAGTTATAGTGCGTAAATAATTGCATATAGGAGGCACAGGAAGGACATCAAGCCACCTCATAATGAGAAGTTAACTTATGTTTCTTTCCGTCTTAGAAATAAATTTATTGATTTAAAAATGTTCTGTATAAATCATTGTGGACTCCTGCCACTGGCCATCACAACTCCTCTCCTTCCTCGTTTGTGTCGGTGCTGACTCCGACAGTGGCCGACACAACACCATTTGCATAATGAATTTGCATTCGAGACTCTCTTGCTTCATTTACTTTCCGATTCAGTTTTATTTGTCGACTTTCCACCTGTATTGCATGTCGTTTACATGAGTGGCTAGCGGTTAGCGTGTAGCAAAGTTATTAACCCACAGTCTAACATTTTGTTCTCGTTGTAGTTTTTTCCATGAAATTCATCTGGTTTTGACCAGGGAAACGCCTTTTATCTGGAGTAAAACAAGGAGAAATTACGCACGTTCTGGGAGGGTTGCCGGCCATTTAGAATGCTGGGTCTCACGGTAGTGGGCAACATGGACTGCTAGAAAAGTCTTTGCTGGGATTGTCTTCCGAGCTCAGCTTCAAGAGAGAATGAGGGACGCAACGGCAGACTGCTGTACTCGATAGGAGAACGGGAAACCACTCGTGGAAGGGTTAAGAGCTCTGCTTTCTCATCATACTTTGGATGGAGTCCTCGCTGTCTACTTTCTAAAATCCTGCTGTGTGTGGCGTCCAAATACGTTTCGTCAAGCAAAATGTACAGCCACTCAGGTGTGTGACAATTCCCTAACTTTACCCTTCTCGTGAGAACGGTGAGCAAAGCCCAACAACAGTTCTATATTTTCCGACAAACATTGGAAAATACGTTACAACATTATGGTGGGAACTGGTGAACGAACTTCCCTGATTGGAAGAGCACTTAGGTCATTTCTGGGCCGCGGCTGATTAGCCGAGCGGTCTAGGGCGCTGCCTTCATCGACTGTGCGGCTGGTCCCGGCGGAGGTTCGAGTCTTCCATCGGGCATGTGTGTGTATGTTTGTCCTTAGGATAATTTAGGTTAAGTAATGTGTAGGCTTAGGGACTGATGACCTTAGCAGTTAAGTCCCCTAAGATTTCACACACACTTGAAAATTTTGTCATTTCTGGGATTGGCTAGGAAAGACTGTGCGCGATGTCTTTCCGAGGTATGAAGGAAGGCTACCAAAACTGAGAGAAGCACTCTCTTATTGGGTATTTGGAATCACATGGGTATCTGATTCGAACTTCTACTTAATGATGCCCCTCTGGACTCCGCAATTGTACGTATTTTTCTTGACTTCAGCCCTCTGGCAAGTCTTCGACGTTCCACTCTTAACGTATGTGCTTCTGCGACGAGTTATCAGGAGAATGATGAGGCCGCGATGCACAGTCACATCACATGGACTCAGCCCAGCAACAGTTTACAGCGGCCGCCGTTAAGCGCACCCCGACTAATCGGCAACCACCTCAATGGCAATCACGGTTATCGCATTTGCAGTGCACACTCACGCCCTCGGAAATAGCGAAATAATGGGGAAAGAGGAGTCCATTATTGGTATCTATTTCTTTTAGTTTTCTTTCACACACCACATGCTCTAGTACGAAACTATCTCTGCAATCTAATGCTTGCTTCATAGATCATTTTCTTTCGTAACCACTCACGTTTAATTTCGTTATCGAGTTAACCGTTTGGAGCTCGCCAACCCAATGATGTTTCCCTCTGATTCTTTCTTTAATAATCGATTCGTTGTACGCTCTTTCGACTTCATACATTTTGTGTTTAATTTTAAAGTTTTACAATCACTTTTCAAACCGTAATTCGTATCTTTTGTGTGTCTGGGCACCGTCTCAACCGCAATTGTGCATCGTCATGTTGGACGCGACCCTAAGAGCCATTCATCTTTTATTTTAAATATGCAAAATAATTTGAAATTGTTTTATAACTTTCACGTTCACACTAATCAGTCAGAACATTATGACGACCTACCAAATAGCTGGTATGTCTACCTTTGGCACGGATAACAGCGGCGACGCGTCGTGGCATGGAAGGAATGAGGTCTTGGTGAGTCGCTGGACGGAGTTAGCACCACATCTGCACACACAGATCACATAATTCCCGTAAATTCCGGGGAGGGGGTGCCCTGTTCAATCGCATCCCAGATGCGTCCCATCGAGTCCAGGAGACCAGATCTAGCGAGTTGGGTGGGGGGGGGGGGGGGGGCAAGCACATCAACTGGAACGGGCCACTGTGTTCACACTCCGGGCCTCGCAACATGGCGCATTATCTTGCTGAAAAATGGCACTGCTGTCGTAAAACATGACTGCCTTGAAAGTGTGTACGTGGTCTGAAACCAGTGTACCATACTCCTTGGCCGTCATGGACCAATGGATGCCCATATGAATATTCCACATTGTATAACAGAGCCGCTGCCGGCTTGTCCCATCCCGCAGTACAGGTGTCAAGGAGCTGGAAGACGGCATGATGAAGAAGGTATCGGGATTCATCAGACAATGCAATGCTCCAGTGCCGATTATCACGTACCCATGTCAGTTGCAGTCGCCGATGTTGTGGTATAGTTAAAATTGACACATGCATGGGTTTTCGGCTACGGAGGCTCAACGTTAGACGTGTTCGCGGCACTGTGTGTTCAAACACATTTGTACTCTGCCCAGCATTAAAGTGTCATGTTACTGTCCTGTTTTACCGGTCTGTCCAGCCTACGACGTCAGATATATGTCATGAGCGTTGGCCGGCCAACCCTACGACGTCTGGACGTGCTTTTACATTGGTTTCGCCACATGTTGAAACACTCACCACAGCACTTCTCTAACACCAGACAGGTCGTGCACTTTGGGAAGTGTTCGTGCCGAGCCTCTTGGTTATCAAAATCTGCACTCGGTCTAACTCAGAAACATAGCGCGCCTTCCCCGTTGTACACACGGACAGCACCCACACTGAAACAACATGCACCGCGCGTGTGTCTTGAGTACCAGTCATTTCTCGCCAGGTGACGCTGCTATCGATAGAGATGTGGATATCCGCGGACATATCCGAGGCTGTCCGCAGTATTTCTTACTTGGCGGATAAAATCGCGACCGCCGCGGATATCCGCGGGTCATCTGCGGATAATGAGCAAGGCATCTGCCCAGTACGTATGTTGCAATGTTAGTTGAAAACTTCAAGTCTGTTGACATTCTTGGAATCTTGCAGGGCCCGGGTAGAGCGGATGTCCGTTATTGTCAGCCCCTGGCTACGACCGACGTAGCTGTACCCAAGAGACCTGCGCCTAATTCGTTTCCGCGACCGTGTCTTGTGTGTGGCCTGTGAAGTGCTCTCTGGGTGGCAAACCTGGCCACTGTCTACCAGACAGGTGCCCGTTGCAATTTTCCGCTGCCTTCAGTTAGCGCTTGGTAGTGACCGAGTGACAACGAGCATCGTAGCAAATATCAGTGAGAGTTCCTTCTTCAAATGAACACCATATCGATGGATACAATTTCGTGTAAGGTGAAAAATGGTGATTTTACATTAGTGAAGGAAAACAAATTGAAATCACCAATTTGGAAAAAATTCGCATACGTATTTGTTGGCAACGAAAAGATAAAAGATATAGCGGCTTGTTTTGCATGTAAAAAAAGTATATTCCTACGCTGGACACAAAAGTGGAACTTCAAATGTGCTAAATCATTCGTGTGTGGCTCGACAAAGTAGCATAATTACTTACTTAAATACCAAGAAAGACGTGGAAGTTCCTGAAGTTCCGCCAAATTTGAAGACAGCCGCGACAGAAAAACTTATCAATCTTGCCAGCAAAGACATTTTACCATTAGAAATTGCCTATGGATCTCGGTTTCTCGACACGGCACCGTTTCTTATTGACGTGGGGGCCAAGTACGATGCAGTGAGTGCTAAGGAACTGCTACCTCATCCAACCACTCCTAATTTCTATAACCACTGATTTCGTTGTCACTCTTCAGAAGACAAGTTATTTCTTCCAGACAACGTCAATTATTGCTGGCAGTTCAACTTTTTCACAGGTACGCCGGCGTTTTGCAGTGTAGACCTAATACTGTAAATATTTGCAACTAGAAATGACGAGGACTGAACGCTTAAGCTATAATATAATCATCAGCTGACCTGAATGGCTTCAAAAATTTGACACATCCAAGCAGTGAGTACAAAAAAACTGTCGGTAAATTATGCAATGTGCTAGTAACAGTTTAAAACCATCGTCATTTTCAGCTGCCTTGGCACAAGAACAGCGAAATACAGGGTGATTCAAAAAGAATACCACTACTTTAGGAATTTAAAACTCTGCAACGACAAAAGGCAGAGCTAAGCACTATCTGTCGGCGAATTAAGGGAGCTATATAGTTTCATTTAGTTGTACATTTGTTCGCTTGAGACGCTGTTGACTAGGCGTCAGCGTCAGTTGATGCTAAGATGGCGACCGCTCAACAGAAAGCTTTTTGTGTTATTGAGTACGGCAGAAGTGAATCGACGACAGTTGTTCAGCGTGCATTTCGAACGAAGTATGGTGTTAAACCTCCTGATAGGTGGTGTATTAAACGTTGGTATAAACAGTTTACAGAGAATGGGTGTTTGTGCAAAGGGAAAAGTTCTGGACGGCCGAGAACGAGTGATGAAAATGTAGCACGCACCCAGCAAGCATTTGTTCGCAGCCCAGGAAAATGGACTCGCAGAGCTAGCAGAGAGCTGCAAATTCCACAATCAACTGTATGGAGAGTCCTACGAAAAAGGTTAGTTATGAAACCTTATCGTCTGAAATTGGTTCAAGCACTGTCTGCAGCTGATAAGATTAAAAGAATCGATTTCTGTGATTTTATCCTTGCTCAAATGGAAACAGATGAATCTTTCGTTTCAAAGATTGTGTTTAGTGATTAAGCAACTTTCCACACTAACGGGAAAGTCAGCCGTCACAATGTCTGTATATGGGGCACTGAGAATCCGCGGGAAACAACTCAGTAAGAACGTGACTCGCCTAAGGTGAACGTTTTCTGTGCCATTTCAGCCAATAAAGTTTTTGGTCCCTTTTTCTGCGAAGGTGCTACTGTAACTGGACTACAGTATCTGGAAATGTTAGAGAATTCGCTGTTCCCTCAGCTCGAACAAGAAGCACAACAATTCATATTTCAGCAGGATGGAGCGCCACCACATTGGCACTTATCTGTCCGTAACTACCTGAACGTCAACTACCCGAGGCGATGGATCGGCCGCCAGGCAGCCCGTGACAGAGCACTCCAAGAAGCCCTGATCTTACCCCCTGCGATTTTTTCTTATGGGGGTATGTTAAGGATATGGTGTTTTGGCCACCTCTCCCAGCCAGCATTGATGATTTGAAACGTGAAATAACAGCAGCTATCCAAACTGTTACGCCTGATATGCTACAGAGAGTGTGGAACGAGTTGGAGTATCGGGTTGATGTTGCTCGAGTGTCTGGAGGGGGCCATATTGAACATCTCTGAACTTGTTTTTAGTGAAAAAAAACCTTTTTAAATACTCTTTGTAATGATCTATAACAGAAGGTTATATTATGTTTCTTTCATGAAATACACATTTTTAAAGTTGTGGTATTCTTTTTGAATCACCCTGTATAATTGTTTCTATACACGTATTTTCATTTAATACTATTTTATTTTATTTTTTTAAATAGCGTTTCCAATCACACGAGATCGGAGCCGCTACTGTGTGTGCTCCAGAGCGCCAGTGCTTTCCTGTTTGGAATGGTCTGCTTTAGAGTAGGTACAGAGCATTTCCTGTGGTTTAAGAAGTCAAAGTAGTTAAGCTGTGGCAGAAATGGCACCCTAACAATAACTATGTCATTACATACCATAATTCTAAGCACTGCTGACTATTACTGTTAATTACTCATTCAGAACTTCAATATGTGCGGATGCGGATTAGGAACTTGCGGGTGCGGTGCGGAAGCGGATTACAATTTTCTTATCCGCGCAGACCTCCAGCTATCGCCTTGACGGGTTTATATCGATAGTAGGTCGGTGGTCATAATGTTCTGGCTTATCACTGTAAGTATCCTGAACAATTTTTACACGTTGTTTGAATAAATACTATTTTGCCATATCAAACCCTGTCACTCAGCAACCAATAAAGTAAATTATTCAACTGAAATCCGCAGGCGCTCCAACCACAACCAGTATAAGAGTCCCTGATCATTTCAGGAACTTAATTAATAACGGATGGCAGTATATTTTTCAAATAGCCTATTAACTTCAAGAGGGTAATCTATCGTTTTATATTATCTTGTGTGACAGATTCATCGTCAGTGAACTCTGCATGCCTACAGAGTTTCTAGTGAGTAAGAGGTAGTGTTAACAGCACACGGAGCTTCCGGCATTTGTAGTTTGTGTACTCTGAGTTGTTTATTCTAGTTGGTCGTAGAATTCTTCCTTTTCATCATCTTTGTTATCTTCTGTAGGGGTGTGAATACTGACAAGTGTGATGACTAATACTTGGTCTCCGAGTACAACGTAGGTCTTTTTTCGTTGACAGCTTTAAATACCTTAAACGAATTGGCTACTTTGTCATGTATCACAGAACCAACGACGAATTCATGTTCACGTACAGACACCTGCCATAAGTAGGACATGTCCATCTTCTTTGTGCGTACCCTCACCCAGCCTTGTCTCTTTTACAAACACCAAGTCCAGTTTATATAGCTTAATTTCTGAGACCATAGTCTAGATATATTGCAGTATCTTATACGTTTAGCGGAAAGTATAAATATAGACTACAAACGAGCAGAAAGACTCCAGAAATCATACAAACTCACATGGTCATATTACAATAAGAAAATCATGTCAAGACAGGCCAAAATTAGACACTACAAAACAGTTTTATTACGGAAGCACTATATGCGTTGGAAAAGATCATAATTGGAGCATCAGGAATTACAGAGATAGAAAAAATAGATCGCAAAATTCTCAGGAAAATATTCGGACCAATACACAAAGATGGCATATGGATGAAGAGACCTACCAATGAGTTATACCAACACACTGACAGCCTCACAGACATGATCAGAAAACGCAGACTAAATTTCTTTGGACACATAAGAGAATGGACACCAGACTTACAAAGAGAATTTTTGATGTAGTAAGACATTCAAGCCTTAAAACAAATTGGTTTCATGAAATAGAGGAAGACATAACGCAGCTGGGGATCAACAAACAAATGATAAAAGACGGAAAGGAATTCAGGAACAAAATTAGGAACGCATAATTTATGGTAAGTGAGAAGAGGAATACGAGATCATTATGGACGGAAGAAAGGAAACAAGAGCATAGTGAAAGGATGAAGAGATTTTGGGAAGAGAAAAGGAAGAAAGGAAACAAGAGAAAATTGTGTCATCATGAGGTATTTCAGTTCAAACATTGTCCATAAGGGCAAAAATGATATGAATGTATAGACTACTAAACAAAATACAAGAAGGGCATCCGTTTGCGAGATCCTCCTCTCGAGGAGAGAGACGAGCATGTTCTTTAGCGCCATTATTTAATATATACATAGACGACGTCGTAAATATGTGGTAAAATAGAGTACTGTACCGTTACAAATTTAATATTAGAGTCATAAATATATTCCCGTTTGCAGATGATGTAATAATCTTAGAGGACTTATCAAGAGCATTTTGGTCCTTGCACGAGGTAGCAAATGATTACAATATGACAATATACAAGGATACAACAAAACTAATAACAGATGATAAACCGCTAGAGCAAATACAATGTTACGCCACATAAATGTGACCACCTTTTGCAGCGCGAGACATGAAAGAAGAGTCAGTGAGGTTCTGGAAGGTACGGACAGCGATGTGGAGCCACACCAGGTCCAGTGTGATGGCTAGCTGCGCTGCGTTCCTCGTTGAGCATCCATGGCGCTAACAGCGCAGATTCTCGATGGTTCTTAAATCCGCGGAGTTTGGTGGCCAAGTGAGTACGGTAAGGTCGTTCTCGTGCTCTTCGGAACAAGCACGTACACTGCGAGCTGTGTGACACGTTGCATTGTCCTTCTGGTAGATGCCATCGTGTCTACGAGAAACAAACTACATGTACGGGTGGACATGGTCTCCAAGGATGGATGCCAACTTGTGATGATCCGGTGTGCCTTCCAGAATAACGAGATCACCCAGGGAATTCCATGGAAACATTGCCCGGACCATAACGATCCTTCCTGGTTGCAGCAAGCAAAACAAGCTTTCAAACATTCATCTAGGCAGTCAGTTACTCAACAGTTGCATCTCCATTCACACAAACATATCTCCACAGCCGCCGTTCACCCCTGTCATCTACGGCGCCTCGTGCACCTCACTTACCTCAACGCTGGTTTTGAATAGCGTCATTTTGTCATGCATGGTATGCTTTAACTACAGTGGCACTCCAACGTTTTAAAAACCTAGCCTTTTCGGAAATGCCTCCACCGTCATCCAGGGATCCAGTAATTTGCCGTCTTGGACGTCAGATAAGTCGCTCCGTTTCTGTATTACGACAACGACAGCACTGTCATCAGCGATCCCCCTCCCCCCCTCCCCCCTCGATACGCTTCATATACCATCCATTGGTAGTGATGTCACTTGCCGTCTGCGAGTGGTCGTTGGATGTTGACTTCAGACACAGGCGAGTGTCACATTAATATGATTGGACTGCATCAATACATACTTCTAAACACCATGACTATGAGCTCTCATATATTACATCCTACGATTAAGAGTACGAACAGAAAAAATTTCAACTCTTGCTAGCTACTGTAAACCGCGTTATCTTCAAAACGTTGAGAAGGAGATAGTACTAAAATTTTATAATGTGATGGCAATATCAGTTCCAATGTTTCGGTCAGTGACTTAAGCTGTATTCCCCATTCAATGGAGGAGGACTCAAGCAGCAGAGATGAGACTCCTAATATCACTACTTGGTTACAAACTCATAGAACAGTTTAACAAATGAAATTGGAAATGAGCTGGGCGTCACAAGCACACCTAAATAAAAATAGAGGAATACATAAAGACATAGAATGATCGCATTAAAAGAATGATATATGAACGAATTAATATACAAACAGCCACACCAGGAAAAAAAATGTTGGGCATTTAAAGAAGAGAAGGAAACATAAAGTCTACTTGAAATATCCAGAGGTGACTAAACAAGAACTTGTAATGGAGCCCAATAAAATATAAGAAAATGGAGAAGGAACTGGAATTGAGCTGAAATTTTAGTGTTGCATTCTTCCAGAAACTAATTGTTTGGGGCTGGGGTACATCACAGCGACCACAGCAGGAGCAGAACATGGAAAGACATATTATTATTTAGCGTATGATACATAACAATCATAATAACACGTAAATACAGTACCACAGACACATTAAAATACAGTTTAGATCTTTATATCAAAGTCACTTATCCAATCCACCACTTCGGATGTAACCAGTTTCGAATCCACTAGTTTTCCAGGTAAGGCACGGAGGGGCAGTCCACTGCTATATGCTTCATTGTAAAATAATTTCAGTGTTTACTAATTTACCCTACTGATCGTCGAATGAAACGTATTTGTTATCTGTCTTCGTAGTCGTCTGGTTCAGAGTCTTTGTTGGAGAGGAGACAAGGTTGGTGAGGGCAGACAGCGATAGCACGCAGTACAATGGGACAAAAATTTTTCATTTTACTATAAAACTTTAATCGGACATCGTGAAAGAAAATTAATATAATGGCGCAAGGATGAAACGCAAATCAACAAATCACCAAACCAGTCACTTCCGAAAGTAATTAAAACCGAAACATAAAGAACTTCTGGGCATTTCATTAAGAACAGCATCTCAAGTAATTACAATCAAATAAAATACGTATATTCAAATAATTATTGTGATTATTGTTTGAAATATAATAAGCAGTACAAAAGAGCTTCCTTGCATTGAGTGGACAGAGGAAGACAGACGAAAGATAATTATTAACAAAGCTGGAAATCGAAAATCACAGCAACTATAGTTGCAGAATAATATCTGTGTCAACGCATAATTTTATTTCTGCAGTTTAAAAACAAATTAATTAGTTAAAATGCTCCCGTGAAAGGCTGTGACATCATTGCTAACAATTTTCGAAAAGCCATTCAACTACACTACTCAGTAATAGTTACAAAACTGCTTTACATTACATGTGAAATTATAATTTTCACGTGATTTCATAATGTCATCGTGAGCAGTACAAGGAAATTAATTTAGATAATGAAATTTCCTTACTAAGAAACTTGTTTCACCAAAAAAAACTTGTAAGTAGGCTGTTTAGGTTTTCACATTGGTAACGCCACGTAGCGCTCTGTATGAAAATCACTGGATGTGCCGTGTGCAGTCTGTGGCTGGTTGACGTTGTTGTAATATTCGCTATTGTAGTGTTGGGCAGTTGACTGTTAACAGCGCGTAGCGTTGCGCAGTTGGAGGTGAGCCGCCAGCAGTGGTGGATGTGGGGAGAGAAATGGCGGAGTTTTGAGAGCGGATGATCTGGACGTGTGTCCATCAGAGACTGGATGTCATGAACTGCTACATATATTATGACTTTTCAGCACTATTAAGATAAATACATTGTTTGTTCTCCATCAAAATCTTTCATTTGCTAACTATGCCTATCAGTAGTTAGTGCCTTCAGTAGTTTGAATCTTTTATTTAGCTGGCAGTAGTGGCGCTCGCTGTATTGCAGTAGTTCGAGTAACGAAGATTTTTGTCAGGTAAGTGATTTGTGAAAGGTATAGGTTAATGTTAGTCATGGCCATTCTTTTTTAGGGATTATTGAAAGTCAGATTGCGTTGCGATAAAAATATTGTGTGTCAGTTTAGTGTTGATCAAAACAGGTAAAGAGCGAAATGTCTGAGTACGTTCAGTTCTGCTCAGCTGTTTGAAAATCAAATAATGTAAGAGGTTTATCAGCACAGTAATTCATTAATTTTTCTAAGGGGATGTTTCAAACTACTATATCTGGTATAGTATTTGGTTAGCAAAACATCGTGGCTCATGGATTAGTTTGAACAGCTGGAATCTGCATCGTGGTCGGGGCGATTTAAGTAAAGAATTTTCTCCCACTCCCCTGCCTGGACGTAATCCGCAGGAAACTGGAGAGACTTGCGGCTGGGCCTTCAGATGTTCATTTTACGAGGATAATGTGATTTCGCCGTGGAAAACTGAATTAACGTTGTTTGACAGAGGAACAGTGTAAGGACTACGGTTCTGGAATGACTCGTGAGATATACAAAGATTTATCATTTCATCTGTTGTCATAGGTTTTCATAGTGGAATGATATACAAAACGGACACGATATGGAATTTTTGTTATTATTTCACCAATATTGACTGGTCAGTTTATTAGAGGCTGTGTGATTGTACTGGTTGAAGGTTGCAGTGGATGGTGATAAGGCGTCACGGACCCAAGAACGTGGATCATTTGACGTCTTCGGCAGACGTTGGAACTGAGGTAGGGTACCAATAAATCATCGGGTTCTTGACAGGAAGGTCATCAATTGGAACCGCAGGTTGGGGGAGTGGAGAGGGGGGGGGGGGGGGGCGGTGGTATAATCGCCCAGTCTTCTTTGTTCCTCAACGTTAGTTCATACAGTACGGCATGGCAATGTTGCATGAAGCAATTATACGACGCAATTAGTACTACGTAGAGTATGACCCATACAGATTAAAGTGAAAGAAAATTTTTCATTAGGATATATGTAAAATTTTGTTTTGCTTCAATACAAATTAACAATGTACTTCTCGCCTTCAGCCTTTCATAGTACCAGCACAGCAAGACCAGATCATCAATCATGCACACTGTTGCCCCTGAAACTACTGAAAAGAAGGCTGTGCCCTGTTCACAGATACTCCTCTGTACTGACTTCATCTATGGTACGATTATCTGTATCTTTTCGTCTATTAGTAACATCAGAAATGAAACCACTGAAAGGATCGTGTTGAGATTGTCTACGGAAGAAGTTCCACTTGTGGCATTCCTCGATGAATTTCCGTTCCCCGCAATCGTGCAGCTGTAATGAAACGAAATAAATCCCTTCGCTCTTCTTCAGAAGCATCCAGTTCTCTGTTTTCAGTGCTAATGGCTGCAATGGATAAAAGACAAGGGCACGTTCTCGCTCTGTTGTCACGTGAGTGTGCAATTCTACTCGCGAGTTGGGTGCCTCGGCGTTTTTGTTAGGTTCTCTCCTTCCTCTGCAGCCAATGGCATTACGATCCCTTCATTCAAATAATATTTGTATTAACGCTTAATTTTTATGGAACCAGCAGATTACATGTGGCTCTGGCCGGATCAAATGATGTGAATGTGGAGAATGTCAGGATTAAAATAAGCTGCATCTCCAGTAGAGCCGGTCCGAGGTGGTCCGACGCACTCGGCAGAACTTACAAGTTACAGAACTTTCTAAATCTATGTAATAAAAATGAAGAAAGATAGTTTTTCACGGGGGTGGGGTGGGGTGGGGGGGGGGGCGATGGGGGAGGGTCTCAGCCTTCGCAGTTCTGCCGAGGGTGTGGGACCACCTCGGGAAGACTCTACTGGAGATACAGCTTATTTAAATCCTGGGATTCTCCACATTCACATAGCTTGATCCGCCCAGAGCCACATGTAATCTGCTGGTTTCATCATACGCCCGAGGAATCAATGTTGCTGAATTCTGTACCTCAAAATCTATAGGTTTTCTGTATGTCCAAGGTTTGTCAATTAATTATCTGACAACGACAAAGAGCAGCTAATTTCAGTCTATCGTTATTTTTTCTTAATTTCTATATATTGTCTGACGCTCAAGAATGCTATTTCCTTTTGGAATGCCATATATTGCAGTTGACGCATGAGGAAGGTGGTTTCTCAGTATAAAGAAAATACTAATTAGGTGAAAGAACAGGAAAGAAACTAGCATTATGTCATAGAATGGACAACGATTTCATTATGATATTTGTTCAGGTGATATTTTTTTAAGGATATGTGAGTGGGAATTCGTATGTAGACATACTGTAAACGTGGTTGGTGCCTCAGCTCTAAAGGCATTCATGTAAATTAAGGACCATTGGTTGTAGGTCTTCAGATAACGTGGATTTGGTGGCCAAGCCGTTAACTTGAGTTCATTATCGCGCTTCCCAAACCACAGTAGCATGATAGTGTCCCTATGGCACGGACAGCTGCTCTGATGCAAGATGGCATCGCCATCGGGGAAGGTGTCAGCCCTGAAAGAATTCAGGTGGTCTACAATAATGTTAATGCAGTCCACAAATGTCATGGTGCCCTCACTCTACTACCAGAGGTTCCCTGGAAGCCCAAGTGAATGTCCCACATAGCATATCACTGTACCTACCGGCAGCATCCGCAAGGTGCAAGTTTACAGTAGCAATCAGCGTATCTGAACATGAGCACAGACGTGGCGTAACAAGAAACATCATTCATCCGACTAAGTGACCCGTTTCCACTGATCAACGGTTCCATCTCTGTGAGCCGGTATTCAACTGTAATTCACACTTTTGTTGGGTCAACATGGGAAGATGTAATGATCATCTTCTGCGTAGACTATATTCAACAATGCACGCCGAACGGTGTCCTCCGTCGTGCCTGCACCAGCATTATACCCTGTCGTCACATTCGTCACAGGTCGCCGCCACCTATCCAGCTTTACTGAGAAGTCGAGCGTGTGGCCTGCATGGCCTGCGATGAGCGTGGACGTCCGACATCTCGTTGCCTACTCACGTTTTCACCGCCCATCAAGGACTTTCAGTAGCTGCTCACATGGCACTAGAATACGAACTGTTGACCTGCATCAGCATTTCCCGGATGTTCATTCCCACGCATAAGGCAACAACAGTCTGCCCTTTGTTAAATGATGCCCCCATTTGCAGCCCTTATTGTCGCTAGTATTGTATCCCTTTATGTCTGCTCCGCTCCCGTAATTTCCTTGCCGTCTCATGTGCCAGAAACTACCAGGCTCCTATCAGTCTCGAAGTGGGCAGTGGTAGCGAGTTTCGGCTCTAGAAATTTATTCCTGAAATTCAACTTAAGGGTGTTTCAAAAATGACCGGTATATTTGAAACGGCAATAAAAACTAAACGAGCAGCGATAGAAATACACCGTTTGTTGCTATATGCTTATGACAACAGTACATTTTCAGGCGGACAAACTTTCGAAATTACTGTAGTTTCAATTTTCAACAACAGATGGCGCTGCAAGTGATATGAAAGATATAGAAGACAACGCAGTCTGTGGGTGCGCCATTCTGTACGTTGTCTTTCTGCTGTAAGCGTGTGCTGTTCACAACGTTCAAGTGTGCTGTGGACAACATGGTTTATTCCTTAGAACAGAGGATTTTTCTGCTGTTGGAATTCCACCGCCTAGAACACAGTGTTGTTGCAACAAGACGAAGTTTTCAACGGAGGTTTAATGTAACCTAAGGACCGAAAAGCGATACAAGAAAGGATCTGTTTGAAAAATTTTAACGGACTGGGAATGTGACGGATGAACGTGCTGGAAAGATAAGGCGACCGCGTACGGCAACCACAGAGGGCAATGCGCAGCTAGTGCAGCAGGTGATCCAACAGCGGCCTTGGGTTTCCGTTCGCCGTGTTGCAGCGGTGGTCCAAATGACGCCAACGTCCACGTATCGTCTCATGCGCCAGAGTTTACACCTCTATTCATACAAAATTCAAACGCTGCAACCCCTCAGCACCGCAACCATTGCTGCACGAGAGACATTCGCTAACGATATAGTGCTCATGACTGATGACGGCGATATGCATGTCGGCAGCATTTGGTTTACTGACGAAACTTATTTTTACCTGGACGGCTTCGTCAATAAACAGAACTGGCGCATATGGGGAACCGAAAAGCCCCATGTTGCAGTCCCATCGTCCCTGCATCCTCAAAAAGTACTGGTCTGGGCCGCCATTTCTTCCAAAGGAATCACTGGCCCATTTTTCAGATCCGAAACGATTACTGCATCACGCTATCTGGACATTCTTCGTGAATTTGTGGCGGTACAAACTGCCTTAGACGACACTGCGAACACCTCGTGGTTTATGCAAGATGGTGCCCGGCCACATCGCACGGCCGACGTCTTTAATTTCCTGAATGAATATTTCGATGATCGTGTGATTGCTTTGGGCTATCCGAAACATACAGGAGGCGGCGTGGATTCGCCAGACATGAACCCCTGTGACTTCTTTCTGTGGGGACACTTGAAAGACAAGGTGTACCGCCAGAACCCAGAAACAATTGAACAGCTGAAGCAATACATCTCATCTGCATGTGAAGCCATTCCGCCAGACACGTTGTCAAAGGTTTCGGGTAATTCATTCAGAGACTACGCCATATTATTGCTACGCATGGTGGATATGTGGAAAATATCGTACTATAGAGTTTCCCAGACCGCAGCGCCATCTGTTGTTGACAGTTGTAACTACTGTAATTTCGAAAGTTTGTCCGCCTGAAAATGTACTGCTGTCCCAAGCATATTGCAACAAACGGTGTATTTCTATCGCTGCTCGTTTAGTTTGTATTGCCGTTTCTAATATACCGGTCATTATTGAAACACCCTGTATCTGTAATACGTATAGATGTACTATCTAAGGCGACATATGGAAATTTGTCCAGGACCGGGACTTGAACCCGCATTTCCCGCTTATCGCGGGAAATCGCCTTACGCCTTAGGCAGTCCGAGCACGCTCCCCGAATATATGTCATTTTAGGTAGTACTTCCGTACCTGTCACAGTAAAGTTGAATTCGAGGAATAAATTCCAATATTTGAAACTGCAGTTCATCACCAAATATAAATACATAATTATAAGGCGAAGACTGTGACGAAAATGACAACGATAGTCTATTATTCCTCGTTGTCTTGATTCTAAAACCTACACGAGAACCATGAGACGTGCGGGTGTGGGTAAGTGAATTAATAATCTATGAGGGAAAAAAATAGATACATTCGTGACATGTGGAAGTTTGGGTCACTCAGAGGAGTGTGCTCGGATAGCCTTAGTGGTGAGGCGTCCACTCGTGGGAAATGGGAAATCTGGGTTCGAGTCCCAGCCTGGCACAAATTTGCATATGTTGCTTTAGGTAGTGCATCAATACCTATTACAGTTAAGTCGAATTTCAGGAATAAATTTCAATTTTGAAACAGTAGTTCGTCATCAAATATAAACATATTCCGTGTAGAATTCTATGTGGTGGTACGCACGAAGACTCATTGGATATGTAGTTTTTATACGTAGATATTCCAATACACATTATACTGTTTTGAACTAAGGGGTAAGGGGACACTCGGCCACACCATAATGTACTGTCCTAGATAGGAAGACAATAATGCTGGAACATTAACAGAATTTTCCATCGGTGCCCGTCAGAACATGATAACAACACTAAATGGCAAAGACTTCCTAACATTCTACACAGTTATATTTTTTGGGCAAGAACCGGCTTTCGACTTCGTAGCCATCTCGAACGTCGCAAACACAGATAAAATGATTTGTGACTTACACAGGTGTTACCTGTGCGGAAGATCTAAAAATTACATAGTGTGTTTACATAGGAAAATATCACATATTTTATCACTTAGACATGATTATTGAGGCTAAAAAAGGGGATATATATTTAACAAGTCGAAAGAAAAAAAGTCGAATTTACATTCTGAATACAATATTTGTAACGAAAACTTGATATAACAAAGAGAACACAGCAAACTGACTGATCGTTCTGTGACATGTGTTCGTTGACTTCCAGTAGGATCATCTTTTTTCTTTCTTTAAGAAAATGTAACACCTTACATTCCACATTATATGAGTGATTTCCTGTAAAAAAAATAATGGGCAGAGTTTGCATCTTTCTCTCTTAATCTCCAGCTTCTCTCATGATCATCCACAGCTCTGCTTGAGTGAGTAATATATACTTTTTCACACTTTTGCATGTGATTTTACACAACCCACACAGTGCCAACGGTTCCAGTTTATCTTTACTACTGAATAAATGATTTGATACACTGTTGATATTAAAAAAAAACCTAGGCTTGTAGTGGCGAGACTTTAACTTCTTTGCAATGTTATCTGAAGTGTTGTTAGTGTGCGGGATTTTGCACCAGTTTTTGTAACTATTTACTGATTGCTTTTAGCTTGCTTACAGACGTGGCGTAATTTTACGCATTTCCTTTTTAGTATTATATTATCAATCAGAACAGAGCCATAACCATTGGTAAAAGTGAGATGTTTGAGGAGCTAGTTTTGTTTAAAAGGCTGATTAAGATAATGGAACGGATGTGAGGTAATGCACCATCGAGTGGAAAGCTAGTGGCTTGTAGCTGTGTGGATGCTGGGAGGTATCAGTGATTACCACAATTGTATCCACAGTTTTTCTTTAAATGCTAAGTAAGTGTCTCTTTATGCTTTTATCTATACTAAGGTCCAAGAAATTTATAGAAGAACCTCTCAGCTGCACTGTAAACTGAATCTTCTACTATTGTTAGTTTGAATGTTATGGTAATGTATCTAAATACATGACGTAATTGTCACTACTCAAATGTGTGTAAAACAGAATTATTTCCAGTTTCAGAATAGGTATAATAGTTGGTCTAAGGACTTAGCTATGTGTTCACGCACTACGCCTGTACTACCTGAAACGTTAATGGTCAGTTTCGAAGAAATTTTTTGCCAGAAAGAGTCACTGAATTACGAATGTAAGTAGTGGTTCAGATTTGTGTGAATGATGTGATGTATTTAAGGACTGGTACCAATAAAAACCAGATATATTACAACAAAATTTAAACTCTTCTGTGCACACAGTGTCTGTGGAAGTCGCATACCATTTTATCTGGCTTTTTTTGAAAATGGTCTAAGAAGCCGAAAGCCGTTTCGTGACCAAATAAATACAATTATGTGAAACATTAGGAAATGTTTCCCTTATGACATTAATAGTAATAAACTTTGAAGTTATTTATGCTGGTCATTAGAAAGTTTGTACGCCGTAACTGAATACTAGAAATCACTAAGAAAGAAATCATAGTAATGTCAGTTTTGTCTGTTTTTACGTGTAGTAAATCTGTTGCAACTGTTATGACCGTTAAGAACAGTCAATGGTTCACATAGATGCATACATGAGAAACGCTGCTGAATCTTACCAAAATGTCACAAGAGGTTTGCGCATCGTACAGTGTAGTGTTCTCCACCCCTATTTGAACGAAATGAGAGTGACAACAATGCCGGACCACTATTACTTCACGGCTGGAAAATTCGCCCGCGAGCCTGTGTTTAGAGCCGCGAAGGAATTAGTTCCCGACGGATCACGCAATGCACGGAGCCCTGAGGCTAGACGCCGGGCAGTGTCGGTTACAAGCCAGCAACCCACCGCTTCCCACGCAGTCTGCGCTAATACAGGGCGGCCAGCTATTCTAGGAGCCACTTAAACTATCAGCAATTTAACGTCAGTTAGCCACGCGAATAGCGGCTCTTTTGCCGCCGGCCGATGGGCTTCGAAATGTTGCGTGCCTCTTGGTCTCATGCTGCACAACACCCAGTCCATTTTATTATCGTGCGAGCAGAACATAGTTGTCATCGTACTGCTCGGGTGTCAATATTTTACTGCTCTAATCTCAGGTTGTCGAAACATTGTGCTACATGGCGACTGAATTCAAATACTCCTAAGTACTGTCAATAATTATTTCTATGTTGGTAAATAGCTGGTACATACGATGGAGCGTCAGTGTTTGGAGCGTTTGGTGCGGAATAATTGGTGATATTGTTGCTGGTCCTAATTTCATTGAAAGATCTTTCGGATACCTGTATACATGTGGTGTCCGGACGATGTACAGCAAGCTACAGATTATCAGCTTGTGAGCCATAGAATTCGCAAATCATCGTTGTTTATATTCACAATTCTTATTCTGAAGTGAAACATGAAGAATTCTGGTGTAACTGGAACAAAAATATTTGTTTACAATAAATTATTATGCAGAGACTGATGTTATACCGCTAAAAGTTGAAAATGGTGTGAAATTCAAGAAATCCACAAGCCTCTAATTTTAAAACTCACTTTACTATGTTTCATACAGTGGCAACCTTCACATGCAAAGCAATGGTCTGGCAATGGGTAGCAGCCTTGCAGGCTTGCTTGCTGACATATTTATACATAACCTGGAACAAGAATTCATCTTAGCACACCCACAATTTTCTGACAAAATTATGTACTACAAAAGATATGTAGATGACACAATAATACTTTTCAGTCGTCCAAAAGAATAACTAAATAAGCTAGCACAAGAAATGAATACAATGCATCCAAATATCAAATTCACAGTTGAACAACAGACCACTGAGGGAATTAATTTCCTTGAAATTACTATCTCTACTTACAATAACAAGCATGCCATGCAAAAAAACCACAACCAGTAATGTTGCCATTAACTCTAATGCCCCTGAACCAATATAAAAAAACTTTTTTCAAGTCATCTGTAAACTGTATGCCCCGCAACACTATCAGTGAAAAAGATGCATGTAAAGATATGAACATACTTACACTCCTGGAAATGGAAAAAAGAACACATTGACACCGGTGTGTCAGACCCACCATACTTGTCCCGGACACTGCGAGAGGGCAGTACAAGCAATGATCACACGCACGGCACAGCGGAAACACCAGGAACCGCGGTGTTGGCCGTCGAATGGCGCTAGCTGCGCAGCATTTGTGCACCGCCGCCGTCAGTGTCAGCCAGTTTTGCCGTGGCATACGGAGCTCCATCGCAGTCTTTAACACTGGTAGCATGCCGCGACAGCGTGGACGTGAACCGTATGTGCAGTTGACGGACTTTGAGCGAGGGCGTATAGTGGGCATGCGGGAGACCGGGTGGACGTACCGCCGAATTGCTCAACACGTGGGGCGTGAGGTCTCCACAGTACATCGATGTTGTCGCCAGTGGTCGGCGGAAGGTGCACGTGCCCGTCGATCTGGCACCGGACCGCAGCGACGCACGGATGCACGCCAAGACCGTAGGATCCTACGCAGTGCCGTAGGGGACCTCAACGCCACTTCCCAGCAAATTAGGGACACTGTTGCTCCTGGGGTATCGGCGAGGACCATTCGCAACCGTCTCCATGAAGCTGGGCTACGGTCCCGCACACCGTTAGGCCGTCTTCCGCTCACGCCCCAACATCGTGCAGCCCGCCTCCAGTGGTGTCGCGACTGGCGTGAATGGAGGGACGAATGGAGACGTGTCGTCTTCAGCGATGAGAGTCGCTTCTGCCTTGGTGCCAATGATGGTCGTATGCGTGTTTGGTGCCGTGCAGGAGAGCGCCACAATCAGGACTGCATACGACCGAGGCACACAGGGCCAACACCCGGCATCATGGTGTGGGGAGCGATCTCCTACACTGGCCGTACACCTCCGGTGATCGTCGAGGGGACACTGAATAGTGCACGGTACATCCAAACCGTCATCGAACCCATCGTTCTACCATCCTAGACCGGCAAGGAAACTTGCTGTTCCAACAGGACAATGCACGTCCGCATGTATCCCGTGCCACCCAACGTGCTCTAGAAGGTGTAAGTCAACTACCCTGGCCAGCAAGATCTCCGGATCTGTCCCCCATTGAGCATCGTTTGGGACTGGATGAAGCGTCGTCTCACGCGGTCTGCACGTCCAGCACGAACGCTGGTCCAACTGAGGCGCCAGGTGGAAATGGCATGGCAAGCCGTTCCACAGGACTACATCAAGCATCTCTACGGTCGTCTCCATGGGAGAATAGCAGCCTGCATTGCTGCGAAAGGTGGATATACACTGTACTAGTGCCAACATTGTGCATGCTCTGTTGCCTGTTTCTATGTGCCTGTGGTTCTGTCAGTGTGATCATGTGATGTATCTGACCCCAGCAATGTGTCAATAAAGTTTCCCCTTCCTGGGACAATGAATTCACGGTGTTCTTATTTCAATTTCCAGGAGTGTATATGGGCTGCTAGGAGAGCACGATCAACAAGGCTTTAATCCTGCGATGTTTAAAGGTGTGCTTTCATTCCACATCACAATTGAAACGAAGGGAAGGGTCCCATAAAATAATTTAAGTAATATTATTTTAGTATCGGTAATAAGTGAGTTGAAAATTACAGAGCTTTGGATCGTAAGGAATGGGCCAGGCGAACACGTAGACAGATAATCGTCCACAGATAGCAGTGGGCCTACCGAGACTCGAACTCGGGACTTTTGCCTTTCGCGGACAAGTGCTCTACCATCTGAGCTACCGAAGCACGACTCACGTCCGGTCCTCACAGCTTTACTTCTGCCAGTATCTCGTCTCCTACCTTCCTACAGTTAAGTTGTCTAAAATTAAGGGTAGGAATAGAAACTGTGAGAGACTTTAAGAAAAATAAAGAAAAACTGTTAAAATGGGTCGAAAAACTATTCTGATCTACCGGTAACGCAGAAAAGGTCACAAGATACATCTAGATAACTACTGAGGCAGTCGGTTACAAAGTATTCCCTCATGTTCTGATTACCACATTACAGGATACGCGGAATGGAAGGTTGGTAAATAACAGCCAGATTTTCAACAAGACCAATCCTGTGCAGAACAGAACTCAAGATAATACTATAACATGACAAGTCATTTCGCACAGAGTGATCAGGTGTGTAGACTTTTTTTTTTTTTAACGAAGCCAAAAAAATGACTCCGCTGGTTGCACCACCATGTTCAGTGTGCTACATGATAACAAACACTATCTCTGATGTTAAATTCATGGGAAAGATCTATGAACCTTATGAAATAAAACAAAGAGCATAAGGCAAGGTGTTGAGTAATTATCACTCATTTCATCTGGCATTAGATACGATAATCAAAATAAGGCAGAAAGAAATACGTGGAATAAATATGGGAACAAAATGCAGAACACTTAGTTCCTGATGTCTTGCCTTCATCGATGACCCAACAATAACTGCCAGGTCTGTTGCTGAAGTCAGAAACACCCTAGGTAGGTGACCAAAATATGTTATGAAAAGGTACAGCACATGAACTCTAAACACGCAGAAGTAGGATCACTCGTGAAGATATGTGAGTACGTATCCTAGGGTTGGGACTTCAAGCACTTGAGTGAAATTATTACAAACACAGTCAATGACAAAGTGAGAAATATACGGTGTCAGTATACACTTGGGAATATTCACAATAAAAATTGCGTCTTCACTAACGCCAAATTATCTCGTAGCAAAACATCTCTTTTCACAGAATCTGTCTCAGCAGCTGAGACATCATCGTGAATGAAGCACGTCAATAACGTGGAGATTATGGAACGGCAAATACTGCGCAAAATATTCGGAGGCAATTCTAAAAACGGTTCCAGTACGCTAAAATGTTCAGAAGAGTATTATTCCGTAGTGGAACCATTTAGTTTCATTCTGCGGAAAATATCCCTGAAATTTTATGGATAAATAGCACGAATGGACAACACACGATTAATTACGAAACTCTTCCACCTCATAAAAGACACCCGAAAAAGAAAAATGTGGCTATCCGACATCCAGAAGTACATTGATGTTTAAAACTTAAGAACGATGTAGATAAAGCTACATAACATAATAATAGCTCAGTGGAAACGAATGAAATTGCGGGAGCGTGTTGCCAGAGGTCTCCCATTTGTGCAGAGAAAGTTGGACGTCAGATGGCACTAGGTTAGCGTCATTAAAGTGTGAGATGAGGCTGGCCCCGCAACACGAGGAGGTTGTAAAAACGAGAAAAGGCAGTGTGTGTCAAGAAACGGGTAGTTGGAGTGCACTACGATGGAGTTCTTCAACACGACATGGCCCGGAGACGACACATGGATGACTGCACGGGGAAGTGTCATCGGGAAACTGGAAGAAGGACGAAGCGTGACAAATGTAGCCCAGGAATTTAGTACTGCTCACGGCATTTTTTCACGTGCATGGTGAGCATTCTGAGCCACACGTATTGAGGCCCGAATTTGGTCAGGTGAATACAGGGTTAAAAATACAAAATCAAATAGGGGTAATGCAGGAGTAGGTTTAATAGTGAATAAAAAAAAGTGCGGGTAATCTACTACAAATAGCACAGTGAACGCATTATTGTGGACAAGATAGACACAAAGCCCATGCCTACTACAGTAGTACAAGTTTATATGCCAACTAGCTCTGCAGATGATGAAGAAATTGATGAAATGTATGATGAGATAAAAGAAATTATTCAGGTAGTGAAGGGAGACGAAAATTTAATAGTCATGTGTGACTGGAATTCGTCAGTAGGAAAAGGGAGAGAAGGAAACATAGTAGGTGAATATGGATTGGGGCTAAGAAATGAAAGAGGAAGCCGTCTGGTGGAATTTTGCACAGAGCATAACTTAATCATAGCTAACACCTGGTTCAAGAATCATAAAAGAAGGTTTTATACATGGAAGAATCCTGGAGATACTAAAAGGTATCAGATAGATTATGTAATGGTAAGACAGAGATTTAGGAGTCTGGTTTTAAATTGTAGGACATTTCCAGGGGCAGATGTGGACTCTGACCACAATCTATTGGTTATGACCTGTAGATTAAAACTGAAGAAACTGCAAAAAGGTAGGAATTTAAGGACATGGGATCTGGATAAGCTGAAAGAACCAGAGGTTGTACAGAGTTTCAAGGAAAGCATAAGGGAACAATTGACAGGAATGGGGGAAAGAAACACAGTAGAAGAAGAATGGGTTGCTTTGAGGGATGAAGTAGTGAAGGCAGCAGAGGGTAAAGTAGGTAAAAAGACGAGGGCTGCTAGAAATCCTTGGGTAACACAAGATATATTGAATTTAATTGATGAAAGGAGAAAATATAAAAATGCAGTAAATGAAGCAGGCAAAAAGGAATACAAACGCCACAAAAATGAGATCGACAGGAAGTACAAAATGGCTAAGCAGGGATGGCTAGAGGACAAATGTAAGGATGTAGAAGCTTATCTCACAAGGGGTAAGATAGATACTGCCTACAGGAAAATAAAAGAGACCTTTGGAGAGAAGAGAACCACTTGTATGAATATCAAGAGCTCAGATGGCAACCCAGTTCTAAGCAAAGAAGGGAAAGCAGAAAGGTGGAAGGAGTATATAGAGGGTTTATACAAGGGCGATGTACTTGAGGACAATATTATGGAAATGGAAGAGGATGTAGATGAAGACGAAATGGGAGATAAGATACTGCGTGAAGAGTATGACATAGCACTGAAAGACCTGAGTCGAAACAAGGCCCCGGGAGTAGACAACATTCCATTAGAACTACTGGCGGCCTTGGGAGAGCCAGTCATGACAAAACTCTACCAGCTGGTGAGCAAGATGCATGAGTCAGGCGAAATACCCTCAGACTTCAAGAAGAATATAATAATTCCAATCCCAAAGAAAGCAGGTGCTGACAGATGTGAAAATTACCGAACTATCAGTTTAATAGGACACAGCTGCAAAATACTAATGCGAATTCTTTACAGACGAATGGAGAAACTGGTAGATGCGGGCGTCGGGGAGGATCAGTTTGGATTCCGTCGAAATGTTGGAACACGTGAGGCAATACTGACCTTACGACTTATCTTAGAAGAAAGATTAAGAAAAGGCAAACCTACGTTTCTAACTTTTGTAGACTTGGAGAAAGCTTTTGACAATGTTGACTGGAATACTCTCTTTCAAATTCTGAAGGTGGCAGGGGTAAAATACAGGGAGCTAAAGGCTATTTACAATTTGTACAGAAACCAGATGGCAGTCATAAGAGTCGAGGGGCATGAAAGGGAAGCAGTGGTTGGGAAAGGAGTGAGACAGGGTTGTAGCCTCTCCCCGATGTTATTCATTCTGTATATTGAGCAAGCAATAAAGGAAACAAAACAAAAATCGGAAGAGGTATTAAAATTCATGGAGAAGAAGTAAAAACTTTGAGGTTCGCCGATGACATTGTAATTCTGTCAGAGACAGCACAGGACCTGGAAGAGTAGTTGAACGGAATGGACAGTGTCTTGAAAGGAGGATATAAAATGAACATCAACAAAAGCAAAACGAGGATAATGGAATGTAGTCGATTTAAATCGGGTGATGCTGAGGGAATTAGATTAGGAAATGAGACACTTAAAGTAGTAAAGGAGTTTTGCTATTTAGGAAGTAAAATAACTGAGGATGGTCGAAGTAGAGAGGATATAAAATGTAGACTGGCAATGGCAAGGAAAGCGTTTCTGAAGAAGAGAAATTTGTTAACATCGAATATAGATTTATGTATCTGGAAGTCGTTTCTGAAAGTATTTGTATGGAGTGTAGCCATGTATGGAAGTGAAACATGGACGATAACTAGTTTGGACAAGAAGAGAATAGAAGCTGTCGAAATGTGGTGCTACAGAAGAATGCTGAAGATAAGGTGGATAGATCACGTAACTAATGAGGAATTATTGAATAGGATTGGGGAGAAGAGAAGTTTGTGGCACAACTTGACTAGAAGAAGGGATCGGTTGGTAGGACATGTCCTGAGGCATCAAGGAATCATAAATTTAGCATTGGAGGGCAGCGTGGAGGGTAAAAATCGTAGAGGGAGACCAAGAGATGAATACACTAAGCAGATTCAGAACGATGTAGGTTGCCGTAGGTACTGGGAGATGAAGAAGCTTGCACAGGAGAGAGTAGCATGGAGAGCTGCATCAAACCAGTCCCAGGACTGAAGACAACAACAACAACAACAACAAGAGTGAAGGTGCTCGCCCACGGTGAACTACAGCAGCAGTTGACGTTTACGTCGTGTAACAGGCAATAGGCAACAGACTCTCGTTAACTAGCCGGTACAGCTGCAACTACGTTTAACAGCACTGTACGTCAGGCGATCTCCGTAGTGGCAAAGCAATTACATTGGAATGGTTTCTCTGCCCGAAGACCCGCTGACACCCACACATCGGAAGCACCATTTACAATGGTGCCAAGAGCACCGGGACTGTGTAAACGAAGGGTGTGGTTGCGTGCTCCTCTCCGATTAGAGCTTCTTTTATCTGTGTAGTGATCCTGGACGTATCCATATGGCGAAAGATGGAAACACATAAGAAGGTCTTATTTCAGTAGTAGTACAAGTCCATTTTTGTTCATTCTGAGATACAGAGTCCTGAAGTTAAATGAGCGCTAAAAAATCTGCAGTCGATATACCACAAATTTTCAAGTATATATACTGGAATGTGTCCGGTATCTCAACTGCGGATTTTTCAGCACGGCAATTACATTGGAATGGTTTCTCTGCCCGAAGACCCGCTGACACCCACACATCGGAAGCACCATTTACAATGGTGCAAAGAGCACCGGGACTGTGTAAACGAGGGGTGTGGTTGCGTGTTGCTCTCCGATTAGAGCTTCTTTTATCTGTGTAGTGATCCTGGACGTATCCATATGGCGAAAGATGGAAACACATAAGAAGGTCTTATTTCAGTAGTAGTACAAGTCCATTTTTGTTCATTCTGAGATACAGAGTCCTGAAGTTAAATGAGCGCTAAAAAATCTGCAGTCGATATACCACAAATTTTCAAGTATATATACTGGAATGTGTCCGGTATCTCAACTGCGGATTTTTCAGCACGGCAATTACATTGGAATGGTTTCTCTGTCCGAAGACCCGCTAACACCCACACATCGGAAGCACGATTTACAATGGTGCCAAGAGCACCGGGACTGTGTAAACGAAGGGTGTGGTTGCGTGTTCCTCTCCGATTAGAGCTTCTTTTATCTGTGTAGTGATCCTGGACGTATCCATATGGCGAAAGATGGAAACACATAAGAAGGTCTTATTTCAGTAGTAGTACAAGTCCATTTTTGTTCATTCTGAGATACAGAGTCCTGAAGTTAAATGAGCGCTAAAAAATCTGCAGTTGATATACCACAAATTTTCACACAGTTTTAATCTGTCAGGAAGTTTCATATCAGCGCATACTCCGCTGCAGAGTGAAAATCTCATTCTGGAGTTATTGCGTTGTTCGTTCATTGATAGTCCAAATATTGTACAAATGGAATACCTTGAAGGCATTAATACCGCAGTTGTAAATTACACACAGTGTTAGGTAGCTAAAAAGCAGTAACAACAACGGTTTTCAACGTGATCTCGTGAGTGACGATCTCTAGTAAGTATGTCATCCGTGTAGTTGTCAGTGATTCATCAGCTTCACTGGTATGCAAAATGTAAGGGCAAAAGTTTCTTTCGCATGATACGTTACTGCCAAGCAACACAGCTCGATGGAACTTGAACCATAGATAAAACAGGAACTGCTGCAGAACATTTCAGAAGGTAACTGAAAGAAATACGCGATGAGGCGGACAGAAACGACATTTTTATTGAACTACAACAAATATACTTAAGTCACCACAGTTCATTATGGTCCCCTGCACATTACAAAAGGCTGGACTTGGTCTTTAACAGACCGTATGGCCACAAATGACGGCATGCTTCGCAACGTGCTGCCATACAGACCACAGTGTTGGTAAGGAGTTATTTTGGTAGCGCGTTTGATAACTGATGGATTGCCGTTGGTGCGTGTGGACGGACTGAAATAGTGTTCCAAGTGCATCTTACACGTGCTCGATGGGAAAAAATTATATCACGTACTGAAAACTTATGGTAAACTGACAGGTTCCACATCTTTAGGAAATGTCGTATTCATGGTCTATGGAACAGGTATTAATGTAATGTAATTGAGAAGTGATAAATGGCAGGCCAGTCCAATCGTCTAATATCCTGTCGTTCCGAGAGCTCCTCCACCTATGCAGGGACTGGAGCATACTCTGTGTTGTGCATTTTGGTTGTTGCATATTACAGACCTCTTTACTGTTGCTAAAATATGATACCAGAAACGAGGGAGAATAAGTCCTAATAACAATATTACTGTCATGATTAATAAAATTCTTTTCCGGGCTATTATGCCGTGGTCTGATGGATTTCGCATTGTAATCCGACGTTTCGTCCCCATCTGCGGAGGACATCTTCAAGGGGGTTCGTGGCTTCTGTTAACTTCCGAAACACACACTGTCTCACTACTGACTGCAGCAAATTTTTGTTTTCGCGTGCTCCCGCGCATAGGCGTGACGTCACATGTTTTGAATACGCGAGCGCAATTGGCCGTTGTCGGTTGCCGCCGTCCGCTGTTGCTATCATCCCATGGCGGAAGACTGGTACACATCTTCTTCAGCACCGGCATCCAGATGTCATTCAATTTCACGCCCTCCTCCTTCCTATTAAAATTCCTGGGGTGTTTCATAATCTCTACAGCCTCTCTGTAAAGCCTTTCATGATATCCGCTTGTGGCTGCCAGTACTTGAGTTCTATCAAAATAAATGTGGTGGTCTCCTGACTGCAAAGCGTGTTCCGCAACAGCTGATCTATCAATCTCTCCCCTTCTGCAATTGCCCTTGTGCTCTTCTAGTCGTTTTTTGACCGTTCTTTTTGTGGTACCCACATATACCTCCCCACAACTACACGGGATCCTGTAAATTCCTGCTTTTTCCAGCGGTTTACGAGCATCCTTAGCCAATCTCAGGTGTTCTTGTATCTTCCGGGTAGGTTTGTAAATCACCGCGATATTCCGTTTTTTCAATATTTTCCCTATGCGGTCAGTGACGTCCTTAATAAAAGGCAGGAAAACTTTCGATTTTGCAAGCACTTGTGCATTGCTATGATTTTCACGCGGCGGTCTTAACGCTCTTTTTATCTCAGCAGCCGAGTAACCATTTCTGAGTAATGCATCAGTGATGTGTTCCAGTTCCGTATCCAGTAGTCCAGGTTCACAGATGTTCCTCGCTCTATCCGCCAACGTTTTTATTATGCCTCGCTTTTGCTGTGGGTGGTGGTTCGAATCCCGGTGTAGATAACGATCCGTGTGCGTGGGTTTCCGGTAAACGTCGGATTACAATGCGAAATCCATCAGACCACGGCATAATAGCCCGGAAAAGAATTTTATTAATCATGACAGTTCCGGCCGTGAAAGTTTACATTTTACAACAATATTACTCTCTAACGAGCCACCGTAGACCGTGAGTCCCTTACACCATAATACTCAGGAGGTATCCCTGAAAGTTTGTCGGTGGAGATGTGGTTCACCCTACATAAAGAAACCTTTAACGGTGTCCAACCTCGTGAACCATCCTGACGCAACATAGGTGTGGATGCGTCCTTCGTTACAGAAAGGACGGTACAACGCAGATAGGACTGCCCTTTTGCGCAGCCAAATGCGTAAGAATACAAGAATGAGTTGCTAACGTTTAATGTCTCGAAATGTTCATGATTGCAGCAAGTGCCTCGAAGTTCCCTCAAACTCGTGACATATCTTAATTGCAGTGAAAACGTACAAAAAGATTAGTAAACATTTCATTTGCTGTAGTCAGTTCATAGTGGCATGGGCTCTGCGGAAGGCAGATCGTGTACAGCAGGTTGTGCTCTCACACGCTACTACTCAGAACAAAAATTAAATGAGCAGATACGCCACTGACTATAATAGTGGGTAGACTTAAAGAATGATTTCAGGAGAAAATACTGCATTAGATAGTTTACACTAATATCAGCTATTACTCAAAATGAGAATGGAAATTCGTGGACCAGAGACACAAATGTCCACAGCCGGGCCAAGTTTTTGTACAAATACCATTCGTTCACAAAAGCAGAAAAGAAACTTATGTACGAGTACTTTTATATCCGCCGGGGTCAGGGATTTTCTCTGCCCCGTAATGACTGGGTGTTGTGTGGTGTCCTTAGGTTAGTTAGGTTTAAGTAATTCTAAGTTCTAGGGGACTGATGACCATAGATGTTAAGTCCCATAGTGCTCAGAGCCATTTGAACCATTTTTTTTATATCCCCTAATACTATAAAATGTGTCTGAAAGTTTTGTGAAATTCCACCTATATCCACGGATGTCTGTAGTTGAAAAGTGTCATGATGATCTCTTCATTGGCAAAATGCTCCAAGCTAGTCCCCCATTCGGACGTCTGGGACAAGATTGCGAACTGGAAATGACTATGTAGAAAAGAGTGAATAGCGAACGAAAGAGTAAAGTTCTTCGAGCCAACGTGGAATATCAGAAGTTTAAAAGTAGTATGGAAGCTAGAAAATCTGGAAAGGGATATGCAGGGACTCAGTTTAGATATAGTGGGGTTCAGTGAAGCGAAATGGAAAAAAGATAAGCATTTCTCATCAGGCGAGTATAGAGTTATAGCAACGGCAGCAGAAAATAGTATAAAGGGAGCAGGATTCGTTATGAGTAGGGTGGTAGGGAAAAGAGTGTGTTACAGTTCAGTGGTAGCGTTGGTCTCGTCAGAATCGACAGCAAACCAACACCGACAGCGATATTTCAGACATACATGCCGACGTCGCAGGCAGAAGATGAATAAATAAAGGTATATGACGATTTGGTATGTAAAGGGAGATGAAAATCTAATGGGGGACTGGAATGTGGTTGAAGGGGAAGGAGTAGAAGGAAGGGTTACGGGAGAGGAATGATAGAGGTGAAAAACAAATTGTGTTCTGCAATCAGTTTCTGCTAGTAATAGCGAAAACACTGTTCAAGAATTATACTCCTGGAAATTGAAATAAGAACACCGTGAATTCATTGTCCCAGGAAGGGGAAACTTTATTGACACATTCCTGGGGTCAGATACATCACATGATCACACTGACAGAACCACAGGCACATAGACACAGGCAACAGAGCATGTACAATGTCGGCACTAGTACGGTGTATATTACGGTGTATATCCACCTTTCGCAGCAATGCAGGCTGCTATTCTCCCATGGAGACGATCGTAGAAATGCTGGATGTAGTCCTGTGGAACGGCTTGCCATGCCATTTCCACCTGGCGCCTCAGTTGGACCAGCGTTCGTGCTGGACGTGCAGACCGCGTGAGACGACGCTTCATCCAGTCCCAAACATGCTCAATGGGGGACAGATCCGGAGATTATGCTGGCCAGGGTAGTTGACTTACACCTTCTAGAGCACGTTGGGTGGCACGGGATACATGCGGACGTGCATTGTCCAGTTGGAACAGCAAGTTCCCTTGCCGGTCTAGGAATGGTAGAACGATGGGTTCGATGACGGTTTGGATGTACCGTCCACTATTCAGTGTCCCCTCGACGATCACCAGAGGTGTACGGCCAGTGTAGGAGATCGCTCCCCACAACATGATGCCGGGTGTTGGCCCTGTGTGCGTCGGTCGTATGCAGTCCTGATTGAGGCGCTCACCTGCACGGCGCCAAACACACATACGACCATCATTGGCACCAAGGCAGAAGCGACTCTCATCGCTGAAGACGACACGTCTCCATTCTTCCCTCCATTCACGCCTGTCGCGACACCACTGGAGGCGGGCTGCACGATGTTGGGGCGTGAGCGGAAGACGGCCTAACGGTGTGCGGGACCGTAGCCCAGCTTCATGGAGACGGTTGCGAATGGTCCTCGCCGATACCCCAGGAGCAACAGTGTCCCTAATTTGCTGGGAAGTGGCGGCGCGGTCCCCTACGGCACTGCGTACGATCCTACGGTCTTGGCGTGCATCCGTGCGTCGTTGCGGTCCGGTCCCAGGTCGACGGGCACGTGCACCTTCCGCCGACCACCGCGGTTCCTGGTGTGTCCGCTGTGCCGTGCGTGTGATCATTGCTTGTACAGCCCTCTCGCAGTGTCCGGAGCAAGTATGGTGTGTCTGACACACCGGTGTCAATGTGTTCTTTTTTCCATTTCCAGGAGTATATATATATATATATATATATATATATATATATATATATATATATATATATATAAAGGCAAATTAAATAAAAAGAAATAAATCAGTTTATATTAGGACATTTATTTTAACATTGATCATTGTTCCATTAAAATTTCAGCATATCAAAGTTGATTCATAACTAAGCTGGTGCCTTATTTAGGATTGTGAAAATGTGAGTTTGTAATCTTATGGAACACATCAAATAGGGAGCCAAGATTGGGAGACTACATACAACACTGCAGTCATTAAATAACACACTAAGAACGTTGAAACATCTGCAAGAGGAAATTAACCACAACCATCCGACTCAATTTTCACCCAAAGAAGTTACGTTCGTAGCGCAATCCCGTCCGTACTGAAATTACCACGCACTGGTATACTAAATTCATACTAACTCTCTGTGAAATCTTCCCGAAAAGAATAGCTGAGGGCTACTATGATGATTGAACCACATGCTTCACATGGTCAACTTAGTTTACACAAAGAGTGTAACTGAACAATAATGCTGATAATTAAAATAAATTACATCGAGACGCAATTTACAGAAGGAAAACCTCAAACTGGTTACTGTCGTCATACTATTAATATGATGGGTCAAACAATTGTATAAGCACGTGGTACTGGTCTCACAAAGTACACCCCACGTGGGTGTCAAACAATTGTATAAGCACGTGGTACTGGTCTCACAAAGTACACCTCACGTGGGTTGAACATAAAGAAAAGTTGCTATATTGAAAAATATTGTCAAGACGAGACGTTATAATCTCACTCACATTCGCATTTAAGATTGATGATCTTATTTACAGTTACTGATCAACACGTGGTTCCACTTTACTCACAAAGTAGTGACAAAGCAACTACCGGAAGATATTCTGAACTTCCCACTCGAATTACACTGCGTTGCAATTTAAGATAACATTAGATATTTTAGAGCTAAACCTGAAGTAAATTTTCAGTTAGGTTGAACTTAAGAAATCCATTGTCCTACGGACTCAGCAGAAACGCGCTTAGCCGGAGATCTTACCACTTCAGACGCTCGCCGTGGACAGACTGACCTGGGCCCCCTACCGAGCGTAACACATACAAACGGAAGTGACCAGACAGACAGCTTCCTATACCAACATGACAAGGGACGGACAGGACTACACTAAGAATAGAAACCTATTTCCTTCTCGGAAGCGTAGCTACCTGTTCCAACGTTGGTCCTACTGTTCTCTAGCAGTGAGGGTTGTCTTCTACCATCAAGCATGCAACTAGAAATACATTTGCTTATTCATCCTCTCACACAGAAGGGAAAGTGGATGACAGTATGTTAGCATATACAGTATATAAAAGAAAGCGGATGTAGGTTCAATATGAGACTGTGTGACGTGAATTATATACACTCCTGGAAATGGAAAAAAGAACACATTGACACCGGTGTGTCAGACCCACCATACTTGCTCCGGACACTGCGAGAGGGCTGTACAAGCAATGATCACACGCACGGCACAGCGGACACACCAGGAACCGCGATGTTGGACGTCGAATGGCGCTAGCTGCGCAGCATTTTGCACCGAAGCCGTCAGTGTCAGCCAGTTTGCCGTGGCATACGGAGCTCCATCGCAGTCTTTAACACTGGTAGCATGCCGCGCCAGCGTGGACGTGAACCGTATGTGCAGTTGACGGACTTTGAGCGAGGGCGTATAGTGGGCATGCGGGAGGCCGGGTGGACGTACCGCCGAATTGCTCAACACGTGGGGCGTGAGGTCTCCACAGTACATCGATGTTGTCGCCAGTGGTCGGCGGAAGGTGCACGTGCCCGTCGACCTGGGACCGGACCGCAGCGACGCACGGATGCACGCCAAGACCGTAGGATCCTACGCAGTGCCGTAGGGGACCGCGCCGCCACTTCCCAGCAAATTAGGGACACTGTTGCTCCTGGGGTATCGGCGAGGACCATTCGCAACCGTCTCCATGAAGCTGGGCTACGGTCCCGCACACCGTTAGGCCGTCTTCCGCTCACGCCCCAACATTGTGCAGCCCGCCTCCAGTGGAGTCGCGACTGGCGTGAATGGAGGGACGAATGGAGACGTGTCGTCTTCAGCGATAAGAGTCGTTTCTGCCTTGGTGCCAATGATGGTCGTATGTGTGTTTGGCGCCGTGCAGGTGAGCGCCACAATCAGGACTGCATACGACCGAGGCACACAGGGCCAACACCCGGCATCATGGTGTGGGGAGCGATCTCCTACACTGGCCGTAGACCTCTGGTGATCGTCGAGGGGACACTGAATAGTGGACGGTACATCCAAACCGTCATCGAACCCATCGTTCTACCATTCCTAGACCGGCAAGGGAACTTGCTGTTCCAACAGGACAATGCACGTCCGCATGTATCCCGTGCCACCCAACGTGCTCTAGAAGGTGTAAGTCAACTACCCTGGCCAGCAAGATCTCCGGATCTGTCCCCCTTTGAGCATCGTTTGGGACTGGATGAAGCGTCGTCTCACGCGGTCTGCACGTCCAGCACGAACGCTGGTCCAACTGAGGCGCCAGGTGGAAATGGCATGGCAAGCCGTTCCACAAGACTACATCCAGCATCTCTACGATCGTCTCCATGGGAGAATAGCAGCCTGCATTGCTGCGAAAGGTGGATATACACCGTAATATACACCGTACTAGTGCCGACATTGTACATGCTCTGTTGCCTGTGTCTATGTGCCTGTGGTTCTGTCAGTGTGATCATGTGATGTATCTGACCCCAGGAATGTGTCAATAAAGTTTCCCCTTCCTGGGACAATGAATTCACGGTGTTCTTATTTCAATTTCCAGGAGTGTATAAACTGTGTTTTAAAGTATAGTAGTGTGACAGACTGTTCTTGCTTGTGTGTAAAAGGAACACGCTTCACTGCTCAGTCTCCTCCCAGATAGTCAGAAACACCACAGTAAATTTAAAAGAGGAATTTATGCCGTAAATTACAACAGATTTAAGAGAGGAATGAAAGGAATCCAACAGAGACCTTACAACATCTCTAAAAAGGCAATCAAATAGTAGTAAGTAAAAACGCAGGGACAACTAAGGTAACTGTGAAGAAACAACTACTAGTATAAGAAACACATTAGCTGACCAACGAAAGAAGGAAGTACAGAAAAATTTATGGAAATTCAGTAACACAGACATGCATGTCAGTTAGGTATGAAATAAATAGGAAGTGCAGGGAAGCTAAGGCGACATGGCTGCAGGAAGAAAATGTGAATTAATCGAAAGAAACTGTCTGTCAGAAGGACTGACTCAGTTTATATAAAAGTGAAAACAACCTTACTCTGAGATGAAAGGGCTCGTACAGGAGAAGAATTCGTGGCGGGGCGCATGAGACCAGTCTGAGTAGTCTAAAAATAAATAAATAAATAAAGTAACTCCGCTACGCCGGTCCCAAGCCCGGGGCCTCACCATACAAGAGGTGAGGAAGGAGGAGGGGAAGGAGTAACAACCTCGTTAAAAAACCAAGGTTCACCTGGCCCGGGTGATAGCACCTTGTAAGGGCTCCTTGCTAGGACTACAGTGAAGACCTCAACGGTAGTGAAGGCGGAGCGAATAGTTCTCGGTACGGCGGAACTAGCGGAAGAGGCAACCAAAGAAAAAAATCCACTTGGCGTCTGTCTTGAAACAAGCGTCTGTCCACCAGTGGTGCGGCTGAAAACCATTCCTTCAATTGGCAGAAATACACTGCTTGATATCTTAAAAGAATTGGGACTCGATGCTAAAACAACTGCAATAATTAAAGGTACTTTGACAAATACAAAATCGAAAGTAAAATTTAGAGGAGAGCTCTCAAAATCGTTTGAAATAAAGTCTGGTGCTCGACGGGGAGATGGTCTGTCACCTCTGCTTTTCAATTGTGTCTTGGAGAGAATGGAGGAAGGCCATCAATACTAAAGGGATTCAACTAGGGAGAAATCCAAACAAGATCACTGTCGACTGTTTAGCCTTCGCAGATGACATGGCATTGATTACAGATTCACTAGACAATGCCCAAGAACAAATAAGAGAACTACAAAAACAAGCAGCCAAAGTAGGACTACAAATATCTTATGAAAAAACAAAGTTTATGACAAACATCTGTGATGCTCCTCAAAATATTGCAGTTAACAACAACACAACACACAAAACAGATTCCTTTAAATACCTAGGAGAGTGGATTACATACAATGCCAAAGAAAAGATAGCTATAGAAACTAGAGTGCACAAAATGGAAAGAGTGTTTTATATGACCAAAAACGTTTATAATAAAAAATTCTTGTCCTGGAACACGAAATTAAGACACTACCAAACAGTGGCCAGACATGAAGCTCTCTATGCGGCAGAAACACTTAAACTAACAAGGAATGGAGATCTTGAGAAACTAGAGAAGGTCGAAAGAATTTTAAGGAACATACTGGGAGCTAAAACAAACGATAATGCTGAATACAGGTTAAGACCAAACAGAGAGCTATATCTGAAAACGGAGAAACTAACTGATGTAATGAGGAAGAGGAAACTAAAGTTTTTTGGACATATATTCAGAATGGAAAAGGACATTGAAAATGCTGGATTTACAATAGACACAATAGAAAACAGAACACATTTCAGAAAGGCAGTTCAAAACGCAGAATTTCAGGAGAGAAGAAAGGGAACAACACTCTAAAAGGATGAAGGAAATTTGGAAACTGAGGAGGTCTAATACAATGAAGATTAGCCAAAGTTGATTCATCGTACCCTCCAAATGGGTTATTCGAAAGAAGAAGAAGAAATAAATAAAATAAAAAATCCACGGATGACTTGTGAAAGACCGATAATGATTCTTGCACGTTGCTTACTGGGACAAACATCCACGGATGACTTATGAAAGACCGATAATGATTCTTGCACGTTGCTTACTCGGACAAAGCCTCGATCGGAACAAAGAAACGTATTATTACGTGCATGGGTGCACAACTGCTCCTGAACAGTCATATATAAAGTAATCGCACAAACGCAATGCAAGCATGCATCGGTATCGCCAGGATTTCTGGAAGTTGCAGTTGGTAGATGTCCATCCCAAATCACTAACAAATCAACTCGTCTAACCTTTTCCTAAGTCGTCGGCGTGCAGCGTGATGTAAACAGCATCTCCAGCAGCGAGTGTAGCGAGGAAGAAATAAACAGTTAATTTCCTTTTCCCACGTGCACGAGGCCCAAATGAACTCGAATCTAACCACCTAGCGACCTGATTTGTTGACAAGGCACTGTCTTCAAGTTAGCAGATATGCTCCATAACTAAAGAGAAGACTGTGCGAGGAGACGGAAGCAAGTACAAAGTATTCTTTGCAGCATGCAAGTGACTCGCAACTTGTGGAGTTAGACATAATATGAAACACGTTATTAATAGTCAGCTTTCAGCCTTTAAGTAGTCTGCAACTCAAAACATCATGGACCCTTAAAACACGACAGGCGTACACTACCAGCACGCAGAAGTTTTCGAAAGATAAAAAGAAGACAAAAACAAACTAGTGTTTCTACGTTATCTTTCAAGGACCGTACGAAGTACAATAAAAATAGACAAACACATAGCTGGGAGAAAGATAAGGGCACAAATGAAGGCAGGAACTCGTTGCGTAGAAACGATATGTAATTTCACTGTCAGATAATCAAGCTTAGTTGAACTCTTTTTCTCTGACATTTGGCATTCAAAGCTTGCTGTCAGGAGGACTGCACCCGGAACCTTTGGATTATTAATTTGGCACATATCCAGTTACACACAATACATCATACAACGAGCAGATTATTCAAATCCGTAATGAATCAGATCCGAGGGCAGTACAGAGAACAGCTGCAAGCCATACACCGGCAGAATAAGAAAAAAACTGAAGGAGTGTTCTCGCACGATATAAATAAACAACTGCAAATACCCTCTCCTGTCACAAAGAGGTATTTTCCTCTCTACATAATTGCGTAATCAGTTGTCTGATCGCTGCAGGTGGGAGAATTTGCTTTGGAATTGATCTCTATTATTGGATCGCCTCGCTGCTGTAGGGTTCCAGCAGGTGAGAATTGCTGCGGTAGCGATCACAGAATTGGTTGCGGCGGCAGCGGTCCGACGGGAAAGAAACCCTTTGTGGTCTAGATTAGCTGCTCCCAGTGCGTTCCGTCTGTAATGGGGAAAGCGCAATTTCTTGTCCACACGCATTATACGCGCTCTGGAGTTGAAATGCAGGTGCCTTCTGGTCCTTCTGTTGATGGCAGTGGTGCTAGCCGCCTCGGTCGTTCACACACTCGCATTCAGATACATCGTCTGCTTACTTTTTTCCTTTTCTTCCGCTACAAAGCGAACCGTCATTTTACGTAGCTTTGCTCTGAATAGAAGGTAGGCGGAGACTTCGTTCTAAAACGAGAGGACAAACGATTTCCATTTGCTCTGTCAATATGCGTTGCTTCCGTTGTTCGCACGTTGTCCATTATTCAAAATTTCGTTTTCCGTGAAGAGGAGTCACAGCGGACAAATTGTGCAATTAATTCTACAGCGTCCCCTTCGATTTAGTTGTTATCTGTTGTAACATTTTGAAAGCGGCCTTGCTGTGCTGAATATTGGCTGGAGAACGATTGTAAGACTCTAATCTGACTTGAACCCAATGTAAAATGAGCAACGAATATTCTCTGCGTCTGCCTCGCACCTAGCGTACCTCCACCTTATACTGTCACAAGGGAATAATGATTGAATTTTCAGATTTTTATTCTTAATTGAATTTAAGTAACGTGGCGAGAAGTTAATATGACTGGAAAACCAACTGAATTACTCTATTACCCAAAAACAAATTCCAGAAAATTTTATTTATTCACACGAAAACAAATTTGATCACTTATAGTGTCTTGTCAATGTATAACTAAGGGTGAATGATAGCACTGATAAAAGCGTAGCCATATTTCGGAAGACCAGACGTTCTGCGTGCCGGAGAATCTAATGGAAGTCTCTCCGATGAAACAGCAGATTTCGACAATCCTGAAACCTTAATTTTCTTTACTCCTCTTGCATTAGATCCATCGGAGTCTGTCCTTGTGCAATGACAGCATGTTAGTGAGAAGTGACTGGTAGTCGTACAGACTTCGTAATTACAAACAAGAAAGAAAAATTCCTGTTGTCGAAGTCGCGACCGCTTATAGGCTCATCCACCGTATTAGTTTGCATTGATTGCATAGATCTAAGCGACGCCGTATTACTGCTCATTTGAAATTTAGGAAATCGTTAAAAATGGTAAGCGAACGTACGCTAGTATACATAAACTTCCGGTGTATTCTCTGAGGAATACTTTTATAGTACAAGCTATTAGTAATGATTAATTAACTGGTCAGTATTCTGACTTAAGATTCCTCAAATTAAGATTTCATCTGATGGTGGTCACATTCTTTTCATATTAGATTACAAGACTACGCTAATTATCCGCATAAGATTAAGGTTGCTATATTCGAACAGTGTTTATGGGAGTCTTAGGGCCCTGAAGACTATCTTAGTCGAATATCGCTGTTTCGCGTTGATAAGGAAGTAACGGTTACTTTCAATAAAGTCACAATTTTCTCGCACAGTAACACTATCGAATCACTTTACACAACCTTCATTATTATTATGATATATTAAAGCATACGCTCTGATAAAGTTTGTTTACGTGTCAGTATGTGCAACGCACGCGTTTTGCAAATAACAGGAAGTTGTGGCTATGCGTACGTAAGTGAGAGTGTTAATGAAAAATTATGTTCACATTTATGTTATTAGCAACTACATTAACTGAATACGTGTATTAAAGTGAAAAAGAATATCTAAAGCAATGGCGGTTCCAGTTGCGGACATAAATGTGAATATACGTGCCCAATAACTGAAGACATGCAATACGTGACCACACGTTGTTGAAGTATAAACCACATTAAAGTATTCTTTAAACCTAGTTACAAAAAACTTCAAGAAACTATGTGGCAGGAGAAGATGTAACACATTCTAAAGAATGAAAACATGCAAGGATACCTACGCAGTCCTGAACATGCCGTAAATCACCAGACGGCCATTATTCAAGTAACCGTTCAAGTCTATGTTTCGCGATCACCAAGTATAGAACATCAACTAAATACGGCTAAAATTTTGTCTCTAGATTCACTCCAACCTTGGCATAAAGAATAAAAAATGCTGAAGGAAGACACTAGGGCCACGAAACATATAGTAGTTGAGCAGTACAGTCAAACCTGCTTGTTCAAAAATGTTTCAAATGGCTCTACATCTACATGACATCTACATGACTACTCTGCAATTCACATTTAAGTGCTTGGCAGAGGGTTCATCGAACCACAATCATACTATCTCTCTACTATTCCACTCCCGAACAGCGAGCGGGAAAAACGAACACCTAAACCTTTCTGTTCGAGCTCTGATTTCTCTTATTTTATTTTGATGATCATTCCTACCTATGTAGGTTGGGCTCAACAAAATATTTTCGCATTCGGAAGAGAAAGTTGGTGACTGAAATTTCGTAAAAAGCTCTCGCCGCGACGAAAAACGTCTATGCTGTAATGACTTCCATCCCAACTCGTGTATCATATCTGCCACACTCTCTCCCCTATAACGCGATAATACAAAACGAGCTGCCCTTCTTTGCACCCTCTCGATGTCCTCCGTCAATCCCACCTGGTAAGGATCCCACACCGCGCAGCAATATTCTAACAGAGGACGAACGAGTGTAGTGTAAGCTGTCTCTTTAGTGGACTTGTTGCATCTTCTAAGTGTCCTGCCAATGAAACGCAACCTTTGGCTCGCCTTCCCGACAATATTATCTATGTGGTCCTTCCAACTGAAGTTGTTCGTAATTTTAACACACAGGTACTTAGTTGAATTGACAGCCTTGAGAATTGTACTATTTATCGAGTAATCAAATTCCAACGGATTTCTTTTGGAACTCATGTGGATCATCTCACACTTTTCGTTATTTAGCGTCAACTGCCACCTGACACACCATACAGCAATCTTTTCTAAATAGCTTTGCAGCTGATACTGGTCTTCGGATGACCTTACTAGACTCTAAGCACTATGGGACTTAACATCTGAGGTCATCAGTCCCCTTGACTTAGAACTACCTAAACCTAACTAACCTATGGACATCGCACACATCCTTGCCCGAGGCAGGATTCGAACCTGCGACCGTAGCAGTAGCGCCGTTCTGGACTGAAGCGCTTAGAACCGCTCGACCACAGCGGCCGGCCAAACGTGCTTGTCATGAAATGACTGTAATAAGACTTTAGTGATTGCAAGTTTCCTTCAAAGTAAACATGGGCTCAAGGTCTCTCGGAACAGGCGTAAGAGATATTGTTCTCGTGCCTGAAGCTCCCTTTTTACCCCTGTTTGGTTGCTGATAGGCAACATAATTATGGAAATGCCTTTCTGCCTTTAGTTGTTTTATAACCGTGTTATTTGGAAACTGTTATGTATTACCACGAAACATTTCTATACATGATATTTGAACTGAATGTAAATGAACTCACTAACGATCGTGAAAATTCACTGAAATGTGTTTGGGTGCTAAACAAGAACAATATGAGCAAATACTGATTGTTCTTGTTTAACACCCAAACACGTTTCAGTCAAGTTTCACTATCATTAGTGAGTTCAATTACGTTCAGTTCAAATAACATGTATAGAAATGTTTCGTGGTGATAATAACAGTTACGAAATAGCACGGTTATAAAACTGTTACCATAAAAATAAATACCTTAATACCGCATGTTGACGTTTATGTGGCTGTCTGATTTTAGCAGTACAGCTTTTTTTGCTCCAGTTTGTCATCTGAAATTAATCAGGATTTTTGAATATTATTTTACTCGTATTTACTAAACTGTTTGATCCAAAGCGAAACTATTGCTTTTTTCTCGATTTAGATTACGAATGTCGTATAACCCATATAGATTGGTTCAGTTTTTCGGTGACATTTCCACCAATGACGGAAAAGTGGGCGGCAGCTTCTGCTTAATTTATCTTTTTGACGATCTGTAGCCTGACGATAGCCTTCTACAAATAAGATCACTGAGTTAGCTTTCTCAACATTTAATAAGAATATATTAGCGTGTATTTGTGTGGCGAACTTACAGTTGCTTAAAAAGTCTCAGATCATTGGGATGCCATTAACGGATTAACCTCTTCCGATCAAGTTATTAAATTGTGTTCTTTAGTTTACTGGAGTAACGATACTTACATACACAATTAATATAAAGAAAGACAATTACATACATAGATTCTGGAACTAGCATGATACAAATATTATAGTTTTGTGTAGCGCAAGTAGTATTAAACAAGTACGAAATATGGCAACTGTTAGTACTAAATAGGGCAGATGAGAGGTATGTCTGTTTTATGGGCTTCGTGCAAGTTTTCTGTATGCAGTAAGACTTTTAAAATATTACGGTACAGCTGAATGTACATACTGACACCACAACTGTTTAACCTACATCTAGTCAAAGCTAACATTTTAATTAGGTTAGTGGCAGAGACATGTTCTCAAATGAACCAAACGACTGTATTCTGTCTTGTTCGAAAAGTCATATTTATTTTTAGTGAAGATGAAAGCCATGCAGGAATGTCTTACGATTAGGCTGCATAATTATTTCACTATCTCATACTAACGTGTAAATATAGCCGACAAATGATGCCTTTCATGAGTAGCCTGTTGTTGGAGTTTCCGTTGATTCTACGAATTATTGTTGCTGGTAGGGCTGCGATTGTTTGCTTCTGTACAGTACTCACAAGATAGGGGAACAAGTTATGTTGTATTCTCCGTTCTCGCAATTAAGTTTCGATAATTTTTTTGGTGGTCAGTAATAAGTCAGTTATTTGTCTTGCCATTGATTGATTCTTCCTGAAGGTAATGAGTCGTATTTTGTATTGTAACATAGTACAAGTATGAGTCTCAAATGTATTGTGACCACAGTTGAAAATCTCATTATGCACTATAATTCAGAGACCACTATTATAATACAGTCACTAACAAATTGGGGAATTGAACGACCTTTGCACATATCTTCATAGGTTGCTCTCGTCGATCGTCAAATAATCTTCTTGGTTATCGCTTGTAACACACATGAAGTACCATTTTGTGAAACTAAGCCCTAAATTGGTCCTACAGTATTTTTATGATTTGTATTAACTTTGCTTTTGCTGTTTGCAAAATTTGGTTATTCAGCCTTTTTCCATTTTTTCCATATTATACCCAATACAGAACCAACGGTTCTTCAGAATTAAAGCCAATAAATAAATAAATAAATAAATAAATAAATAAATAAATAAATAAAATAAACAATAAATAAATAAATAAAATAAATGCAGTAACTGCCGTAGATGATGTATGTCACAAAGTGGTTGACAGTTTAATCACGACGGCACTGCCTGGATGGAGAACCAGAGGATCTACGAAGTCTTCCATTTTAGGTCGTTTTCAAAGAATTGCCAACTAACTATTCAGTGTATGTGCTTCTGTAACATTAGTAGCTATTACCACGGAAATTAAAATTAGCTGTGAGCCCTTCGTTCTAGTATTGCTACCTTTATGTGAAAAATAGATTTTCCTGCAGAGATAAGAATACTAGTATTCGATATTAATATCTCTACGGAAATAAAGCGTTGTTTCCAAGTGAATACAAATATCAGTTGGCTAGTGTGTTCGTGTATCCTACAACGATGTCGCTCTCAGTAATCAGATGTACATAACAACTAAAATAACTTCGTAATGTAGAAATTCGGCAATTACAACACCTGCAAACAGTGAATAACTGGTTATGTACTGTAGTTATTTTATCCTACCTCAGCTATCTTATCTAACCTCTCGTAGTCCGTCACTGTCAGAATACAACTGGGAAGCGATCACTTCGGTGTAGGTTGAGCGAGTATGAACGGGGTGAGTATTTGCATCTGACTGTTAGGAAACTTTATTTCGTGTGCGACTGGCTCTTGGTGGCTTTTTTTAAAGTGCGAATTGACGCACCATAATTTCACAGACAATACTGACCCTACGACATATCTTAGAAGAAAGATTAAGGCGTTCTCGCTTCCCGCGTCCGGGTTCGATTCCCGGTGAAGTCAGGTATTTTCTCTGCCTCGTGATGACTGGGTGTTGTGTGATGTCCTTAGGTTAGTTAGGTTTAAGTAGTTCTAAGTTCTAGGGGACTGATGACCATAGATGTTAAGTCCCATAGTGCTCAGAGCCGAAGATTAAGAAAAGGCAAACTTACGTTACTAGCATTTGTAGACTTCGAGAAAGCTTTTGACAGTGTTGACTGGAATACTCTCTTTCCAATTCTGAAGGTGGCAGGGGTAAAATACAGGGAGCGAAAGGCTATTTACAATTTGTACAGAAACCAGATGGCAGTTATAAGAGTCGAGAGACATGAAAGGGAAGCAGTGGTTGGGAAGGGAGTGTGACAGGGTTGTAGCCTCTTCCCGATACTATTCAATCTGTATATTGAGCAAGCAGTAAAGGAAACAAAAGGAAAGTTCGGAGTAGGTATTAAAATCCATGGAGAAGAAATAAAAACTTTGAGGTTCGCCGATGACATTGTAATTCTGTCAGAGACAGCAAAGGACTTGGAAGAGCAGTTGAACGGAATGGACAGTGTCTTGAAACGTTCGTATAAGATGAACATCAACAAAAGCAAAATGAGGATAATGGAAAGTAGTCGAATAAAGTCGGGTGATGCTGAGGGAATTAGATTAGGAAATGAGAGACTTAAAGTAGTAAAGGAGTTTTGCTATTTGGGGAGCAAAATAACTGATGATCGTCGAAGTAGAGAGGAAAAAATCGTTCAAATGGCTCCGAGCACTATGGGTCTTAACATCTGTGGTCATCAGTCCCCTAGAACTTGGAACTACTTAAACCTAACTAACCTAAGGACATCACACACATCCTTGCCAGAGGCAGGATTCGAACCTGCGACCGTAGCAGTCGCGCGGTTCCGGACTGAGCACCTGAATCGCTAGACCACCGCGGCCGGCGAAGTAGAGAGGATATAAAATGTAGACTGGCAATGGCAAGGAAAGCGTTTCTAAAGAAGAGAAATTTGTTAACATTGAGTATAGATTTAAGTGCAGGAAGTCGTTTCTGGAAGTATTTGTATGGAGTGTAGCCATGTATGGAAGTGAAACATGGACGATAAATAGTTTAGACAAGAAGAGAATCGAAGCTTTAGAAATGTGGTGCTACAGAGGAATACGGAAGATTAGATGGGTAGATCACATAACTAATGAGGAAGTATTGAATAGAATTGGGGAGAAAAGGAGTTGGTGGTACAACTTGACTAGAAGAAGGGATCGGTTGGTAGGAGATGTTCTGAGGAATAAAGGGATCACCAATTTGGTACTGGAGGGCAGCGTGGAGGGTAAAAATTGTAAAGGGAGACCAAGAGATGAATACACTAAACAGATTCAGAAGGATGTAGGCTGCAGTAGGTACTGGGAGATGAAGAAGCTTGCACAGGATAGAGTAGCATGGAGAGCTGCATCAAACCAGTCGCAGGACTGCAGACCACAACAACAACAACAATTTCACAGAATATGTGGACACCGAAAGCGAGCTGCTCGTCATACTGAGAAGCTGCAACGTAACGCAGCTCCCCCCGCCCGTCATCACCGTTTGAGACCCGCGCCGCCCATTTCCGGCCTGCAGCAGCCCGGCAGGGAGTGCCAACCCCAGGCTGCCGTCACGCTTTGTTGAGACAGGAGCGTGTCCCGAAAACAGGCAGGGGGGTGGCGCGCGGGCTTTACAAGGTCGCACCCGCGGTTTGGGAAGGGGCGCCCCACCCACACGACAGATGTGTCTTCGAGAATCAGGTAAGGAAATCGAAAACTTTTTTGAAACCCATTCTCGTGTAATTCATGTGAACACAGATATTAAGCAGACGCCTTATGCAAAGCACGGCTTTCTTTCTTTCCTTCCCATAAATGTTTTGCCTCAGCCGTGGCATCGGAAATGACTCACTATTTGGATACTACCAATATTCATATTTGATCACAACTGCACCAAGTGATGTACAACAAATGGTGTTTTCCGAGTTTGGTTTGAACTTGTTGGTGTCCATCTTGCTTTCATTCTTGCATACTCGATCGTCAGACCAAGCTGTACTGGTCTTTTGTGCCCGGTCAACTGCACTGTAAAGAATTTAACCAAAATTTTTTCCTGACCGATATAGCAGTTTGTGTTACTCCTGAATTCTTCACGTCTTCTTGTACTGTACTGACACACTTTACTGTTTCACTTTTACTTTTACTCGACTTGTGTAAAATTCCGATTAGCTCTTAAGTTCAGGGTTTGGCCGAAGTGGGGTAAGCAGGTGTGGGATTATCTTAGAAAAGCACTTATTAGCGAAGTAAGTATTTTTCAAAAACACCGTGACATCAATAGAATGTTAAGCAATTAATAATGACTCAACAATATTCTGTCCAAGGCTGATGTTTATGTAAAAATGGGTATAATACAAAAATAAATAATCATTCTCCGAAGCTTTTCAATATATAAGTTGTTGTCTTCTTCAGCCCGAAGACTGGATTGATGCCGCTCTCCACGCTACTCTGTGCTACTCCTACTACGTACTACTGCAACCTACATCCTTCTGAATCTACTTACTGCACACATTTCTTGGTCTCCCATTAAGAGTCTAACCCCCCACTTACCCAATTCTATACTGGTGACCCAATGATGTTTCAGAATGTGTCCTATCAATCGATCACTTCTTTTGGTCAAGTTGTGTGGCAGATTTGTTTCTCGAGTTCTGTTCAGTTGCAAGAGGTCTGTAATTAAAGAATTTGTTGCTAGCGCACTCGAGCTGATGTAATTTCCATGCATTGCTCACGCGCTGCCTGCGATATGTAAGCTAGAAGAGAATCTGAGACCAAAGAGCAGTATTGACTGCAGTAGGAACTGTGTAGCAGTAGGAGTAAGTTGTTGCTAGCGAGCAGTCTGGTCTGGTGTATCTCGTTGGCTGGGCCGGTCGTGTGCAGCGATGGCGGAGCCTGAGCATTGTAGGATAAGAAAGCAATACCGTGTGAAAGAAATGAATTAAACAACCACAGTGGTTTACTATGAAATGGAAATTTTACCATCAGAATGAAGGAAGGAAAATGCAATATCTTGTCATGAAGAGAAAATGGATCAGAGTTAACAAGCATTAACCAGAATATACTGTACACATCGTATGATAGCAGTCTTGACTAATTATTTTTCTTTCAGAATACAAGGCGATTGATGCAGACTGTCAGACAGAACTACAGATGTTAGTTTTAGTAATGAAATATGCTAGAAGTAAGAAACTCTATACTATATGAAGTAATGAATGATAATGAATAGTTGTATGAAGTAAATGGTAATATCAATATGTATAATGAAGTGTCTATTTTTTGCAGATGATAATAAATGATGATGAATAGTTATATGAAGAATATGCTAATATGAATAATGAAGTTTTTCTTTGCAGATAATGATAACGATGTAGTTTATATATTTATAGTTAGTTAAGAAATGCTATGTACTTATTTAAGTATTTGTTGCAGTTCCTTTTGACAGTATGTTATATGTCGCATAGTATAATGATTTGGGAAGGACAGCTAAAGTACTTACATATTAAATACACGTTTCATTACCTGTTAATTCGAAGTTCACTATTTTTCAGCATAATATGCACTTCTTCTTTCAGCTCAATAATCCATTTTGTATTTTTTTCAGGAGAAGCTTTTCGTGACATAACATGCTATAAGTAGTTAGTTATTAAACCTGTTCTAGTACTTGTATTTTTTTACCCAGTTGTGTCTATCATTTATGAATGTCATCACATATACTGTACTTGTTTCATAACCTTGCTACAGCTGACTCATGACGAATGACGTTATTAATCCTTATTTCCAGCAATAAGTCATAAGCAAATATTTTTATGCCCCAGCAATTAATTATCGATCCCAACATAATGCATTGCTAGCACAAAAAAATTATTAACAGTCACAACTATTACCAGTATACAACTAAATAATGCTACCAGTTTAAGATATATTTTCAGTCTTAAATAAAATTCAAATTTTTCTGTCTATTGATTCCATTATGTTTATGTATTATTGGAATACCGACCTTGAGTAATAGTTCCAATATCTTACATTTTAAATATGTCTTATGTCACTTAGATGACATCGTATATAAACACCAGTAACTTGATACTATACTCAATAACTCCTGTTTTAAATGATGACTTGTGAAAAACACTGAATAATGTTTTGTAACACCATATGAATACTTTGTAACTAGCCAATGAATGTCAATAATTACTGTCATGAATTGTCTTATGAATGCCACTGATAACTGTAATATGATGACTTATTCATAAATGCTATGTCATTAATTAAGTCTTGGTTTGAATGATGACTTCTGAATAATGCAGAAAAATGCTTTGTAACTGGCCAATGAGTGCCAATAATTATGATATTGAGATGACTTATAAATAATGTTCTGTAATACTCCATACATGCTACTTAAATGCTGTGTAAATAGCCAATGAATGCCAATAATTATTCAAATCGGTTGTTACGTTAGTGTAATTCTATGATGACTAGCATAAGACTTAATGTGTCCTTCACCTTCTGACCTAATTACTGCAATATCCGTTTGTCCTGTCCATCCTCATGATCATGGAGCACTATATTGGTTTTTGCACTAATTCTACGTTGCTGTAAGAGTATGGATTCTACAAGAATATGGTGTTGACATATCAAGCTGTCCACCACCTTGAACGACGGAGATCTTATTATGGTCCTACTGTTTGGTGTACCTAATGTACTACCAAGATGGTAACACTGAATATTAATACAACATTTCAGTGTCTTGGCTACACTGACAAATACTTCAGGGAAGAAAACTTCAGATTGTCTCACTTGGTGTTGTGCTTCTGTAGAAAGATATGGACTTTCAGTGCAGCTACGTGCAACCTACTGTGCTACAACCATGATGCAATCCTTCCCATTCCTTTCCTAGTTCCTGTAAAATAGTAAAGGCTTATACAGTGCATTTAAATTCTTGTAAAATTATAAAGACATATATATATATATATATATATATATATATATATATATATATATATATATATATATATATATGTATATATATATATATATATATAGTGCGTGTGCACTTTATTTCTGTTCCTAACGTATTCAGCACTTACAAAATGTTTAAAACTTTTATCGTGCATGTCCACTTTATTTCTTTTCTTAATGAATTCAGCACTTACAAACTGTTAAAACTTTTTATGGTGATCAGTTCATGTAAAAATGCTAAAAATGTATACAGTGCGTTTGCACTTTGTCATTTGTTAATTTATTTTGTACTCATTGCGTATATACTTTGTCATTTCTGAATATGTTTTGTACTCAGTGCGTGTGCACTTTATTTAATTTCTTAATATGTTCTGCACTTATCAATGATGTATATACTCTGTGATTGTACCCTTAGTAAACTAAATAGATTATAGAAAAATTTGTTGCTCATGGCAAGTCCAATTGACTCACCATCGCTGCCAAATTTTTGCCCCCAGTGGAGGGTTATGTAAGAGGTCTGTAATTAAAGAATTTGTTGCTAGCGCACTCGAGCTGATGTAATTTCCATGTATTGCTCACGCGCTGCCTGCGATATGTAAGCTAGAAGAGAATCTGAGACCAAAGAGCAGCGTTGACTGCAGTAGGAACTGTGTGTTAGTAGGAGTAAGTTGTTGCTAGCGAGCAGTCTGGTCTGGTGTATCGTATTGGCTGGGCCGGTCGTGTGCAGCGATGGCGGAGCCTGAGCGTGGTAGGATAAGATAAAAGCAGCCTCGCGTATATGTAGTATTGTTACATCAAGTCCCATGTAAATGTTTTAAAAAATCTGTTAATAATAATCTTTCTCATAAAAAGTAACTTTTGACATTTATCTCAATTTAAAGAATTCACTAATTTCTCCAATCCTTGGCAATCCCGATTATTGAAAAGAAAAGCCAGTTCTTTCCTCTTTTATAAGACAAATATATTGGCCAGCATTGCACTTAGCTGCGCCAGGAAAATTTCTTATAGGAGCAGATATATACGCGTTATCCGGCGATCTAATTAAGGTAAGATTTTTCAGTTTATTCAGAATGATGTATCAGGGCCATGACGCAGCATTGCTGCCGTCCAAAATTTACCAGGTTAAATTGACTGTCAATTATTGAAAGGTTATAGGTTTGTCACATTGTATTATATTTTTCACTGTTGGGTAGTTACGCTAAATGAGAACATTATTCATATTATTTTATTTTTGTGGGGAGGTTACACAGTACCTATGCATTAGTTACATGTTCTACAGATATAATCTTCAACATTCTACTGTAGCTTCTTTTTCTTTTTGTCTAAACTGGTTATCGGCCATTTTTCAGTTCCACACAGGGCTACGCTCTAGACAAATACAAGAAAAGATTTTGTAACACTTAAATCTTTATTCGGTAATAACAAATTTTTTTCATCAGAAATGCTTCTTTTGGTCATTGTCAGTTTATATTTTATATCCTCTCTGCTTCGGCTGAGCAAATAGCAAAACTCACCTACTACGTTATGTGTTTCGTTCCCTAATCCAATTTTCTTAGGATCCTTTCCGTTATTCTTGTTTTGATTTTGTTGATGTTCATCTTAAGTTCTCCTTTCCAGACACCTTCTTGGTCTTTACTGTCTCTGATACAATTACAAAGTCAGCGACAAACCTCCAAGATTTGGTTTTTTCTCCCTGGACCTTAATCCCTTCTCAAAATTTCTCTTTGGCTTCCTTTACTCGTTGTTCAGCGTATACAGGGTGGTCCATTGATAGTGACCGGGCAAAATATCTCACGAAATAAACATCAAACGAAAAAACTACAAAGAACGAAACTCATGTAGCTTGAAGGGGGACACCAGATGGCGCTATGGTGGGCCCGCAAGATGGCGCGGCCATAGGTCATACGGATATCAACTGCGTTTTTAAAAATAGGAACCCCCATTTTTATTACATATTCGTGTAGTACGTAAAGATATATGAATGTTTTAGCTGTACCACTGTTTTCGTTTTGTGACAGATGGCGCTGTAATAGTTACAAACGTATAAGTACGGGGTATCACGTAACATTCGGCCATTCCGGACGGTATTTGCTTCGTGATACATTACCCGTGTTAAAATGGACCGTTTACGAATTGCGGAAAATGTCGATATCGTGTTGATGTATGGCTATTGTGATCAAAATGCCCAACGGGCGTGTGCTATGTATGCTGCTCGGTATCCTGGACGGCATCATCCAAGTGTCCGGACCGTTCGCCGGATAGTTACGTAATTTAAGGAAACGGGAAGTGTTCAGCCACATGTGAAACATCAGCCACGACCTGCGACAAATGATGATGTCCAAGTAGGTGTTGTAGCTGCTGTCGCGGCTAATCCGCACATCAGTAACAGACAAACTGCGCGAGAATCGGAAATCTCAAAAACGTCGGTGTTGAGAATGCTACATCAACATCGGTTGCACCCGTACCATATTTCTGTGCATGGCTACGCCTTTGAACGTCGTGTACAGTTGTGCCACTGGACACAAGAGAAATTACGCGACGATGACAGATTTTTTGCACGCGTTCTATTTAGCGACCGACGCGTCATTCACCAACAGCGGTAACGTGATCCGGCATAATATGCACTACTGGGCAACGGAAAATCCACGATAGCTGCGTCAAGTGGAACATCAGCGACCTTGGCGGGATAATGTATGGTGCGGCATTATGGGAGGAAGACGATTGGCCCTCATTTCATCGATGGCAATGTAAATGGTGCAATGTATTCTGATTTCCTCCGTAATGTTCTACCGATGTTACTATGAGATGTTTCACTGCATGACTGAATGGCGATGTACTTCCAGCATGATGGATGTCCGGCACAGAGCTCGCGGGCGGGTTGAAGCGGCATTGAATAGCATATTTCATCGGATTTGACGTCCTCGGATTTCTTTCTGTGGGGAGAGTTGAACGATATTTGCTATCGTGATCCACCGACAACGCCTGACAACATGCGTCAGCGCATTGTCAATGCATGTGGGAACGTTACGGAAGACGAACTACTCGCTGTTGAGAGTTACAGGTACTGCCAAATGCATTGAGGTTAACGGACATCATTTTGAGCATTTACTGCATTGATGTGGTATTTAATGGTAATCACGCTGTAGCAGCATGCGTTCTCAGAAATGATAAGTTCACAAAGGTACATGTATCACATTGGAACAACCGAAATAAAATGTTCAAACGTTCCTACGTTGTGTATTTTCATAAGTTAAAAACTACCTGTTACCAACTGTTCGTCTAAAATTGTGAGCCATATGTTTGTGACTATTTCAGCGCCATCTATCACAAAGCGAAAAAATAGTCCAACTGAAACATTCATATTTCTTTACGTACTACACGAATATGTAATAAAAAATGGGGGTTCCTATTTAAAAAATCGCAGTTGATATCCGTTTGACCTATGGCTGCGCCATCTAGCGGGCCAACGATAGGGCTATTTTGTTTCCCCCTTCAAGCTAGACAAGTTTCGTTCTTTGTAGTTTTTTCGTTTGATGCTTATTTCGCGAGATATTTGGCCCGGTCACTATCAATGGACCACCCTGTAGACTGAATGAAGTCGGGGATAGGGTACAACCCTGCCTCAATCGTTTCTTAACCACTGCTTCCCTTTCATGGCCCCCAATTCTTATAACTTCCGTCTGGCTTCTGTACAAGTTTTAAATTGCATTGCGCTCCATACAGCCCAAAGTGTTTCTGTCCCTGTGACACACAAGCTGACATCAACCAAGAACAACAAAATAAGAGGCAGAATATTCACAGTCTTCGCCTACAGTACGTTACAGTCTATCCGGACAACCCCAAAAACATACGGTTTTCATATTAGATGCATTGTGCTGCAACCTACTGCCAGGTAGGACAGTCATACGAACACAGAACAATACATGAATGAAATCACATTCAACAGGACAGCCAAAGCTACCTTATCTTCAGATAACAACAGCAGCATAAAGTTCTGAACACTTATACCTATGTGCAATAGCAGAATATGCTTTCAGTGGGATTACAGACCGAATACAGACCTCTGTCTTGTAGAACGGTAGGACACTCCCTCAGCATGGAGATAAGACACAATATAAAGCACACTCTGGCACCCTCATGCCATGTAATTTTGGAACATCTCATATTGAAAACACATACACAAGCGACTGGCTGTCTTTACGGTGCGCTGTACCAGCCATACAATAATCTATATCTGAAAACTTAGTTGCCCACGAAACGCTGTAGGCCACTGCAGTCATAGTGCTCCGTAGATCACAGCAATAACAAAACTACATTTCTCCGTATTTAGTTGTGGTAGCCACCAGGTAAAGACATGCCAGTCCTCTAGGAAGGTGGTGTCTACCACAGCTAAGCCATGCCCTGCGGTGAACGTAGCCTGCTCGGGCTATCTGGCATTCCAGCTGAACTTCCAACTCAGTTGCTGGCAGAGTCACAAAATGACGTCCTTTTAAGACATTTCTCAGTTTCTTGAAAAAGGAAAAAAAGTCATAATGGCTCAGTTCAGGCGAACCGGGGGGCTATGGAGCAACAGGGATGCACTTTGAGGTCTAAAATTCCGTGATGGAAGTGGTCGTGTGAAATGGCGTGTTGTGATCAAGCAGCATCCACTTGTCTGCGGTGTCCGTTCTCACTTGATTCTCCGTTTTCTTGAGCCTTTCAAGGACATCTTAATGAAACATTTGGTTGAAAATTTGTCCTGGAGGAACTACTTCTTTAGTGACAACATGCCTACTGTAAAAAAAAAAAAATCAGCGTTGTTTTGGTCTTTGATTTGTTCATTCAGGCTTCCTTAGGTCGAGGAGATGTCTCAGTATGCCATTTCTCACTTTGTCGCTTGGTCTCAGGATTCAACATCTGTGATGACAGGACTGAATCATTCGTGGTCATTGACAGCCCGTTTGTAGTTGAGTGGTTAACCTTTTACCTGCTCCATCAACCACTGTAGTCTGTTTTACTCCAGTCAACTATTTGCTCTGCTCCTTTTAAGTGTCCTCTATTTTGTGTTATTGCGGTGTTCATTTTAGCTCTGTACCCTTTGGTGTTCCCTTCCTCTGGGTACAGAGGTTACGCTTTTACTGTATAACCTTTTACAAGTATGTCTCTTTGGAACAGGGTACTGATGACCTCGATGTTCAGCCCCTATCAAACTCCAAAACCAACCAACCAACCATTGACAGTCCTCTGAACACGATCACCGCACATGTTTCTTCGATTGTCCTTCTGTTCAGTTGTGAAGTTTTTCGGCACCCCCACAGCGCAAATCACTCGCATGTGCAAAACTTCGGTCAAGGTGTTCGGTTCAAGTGTTAAACAGTCCCCCGTCATTCTTATTGTTAAACGTCTGTCTGATCTCACAAGAGCAAGCACACGTTCTACGTTTTGTCTGTTTTTGAAGCTGAAGGTATTCCTGAGCGAGGTTCTTCTTTAAAGTGTTCTCGGCCGTCCAGAACTGATTTGTGCCAGCGAAGAGCCTGTGCTCTTGATTAGGAATGTTCCCCAAGACTGTTTCAACTTTTCAAAGATCACACTCGCAGATTTCCTTTACATCTACATCTACATGACTACTCTGCAATTCACATTTAAATGCTTGGCAGAGGGTTCATCGAACCACAATCATACTATCTCTCTACTATTCCACTCCCGAACAGCGAGCGGGAAAAACGAACACCTAAACCTTTCTGTTCGAGCTCTGATTTCTCTTATTTTATTTTGATGATCATTCCTACCTATGTAGGGTGGGCACAACAAAATATTTTCGCATTCGGAAGAGAAAGTTGGTGACTGAAATTTCGTAAAAAGGTCTCGCCGCGACGAAAAACGTCTATGCTGTAATGACTTCCAGCCCAACTCGTGTATCATATCTGCCACACTCTCTCCCCTATAACGCGATAATACAAAACGAGCTGCCCTTCTTTGCACCCTCTCGATGTCCTCCGTCAATCCCACCTGGTAAGGATCCCTCACCGCGCAGCAATATTCTAACAGAGGACGAACGAGTGTAGTGTAAGCTGTCTCTTTAGTGGAATTTTTGCATCTTCTAAGTGTCCTGCCAATGAAACGCAACCTTTGGCTTGCCTTCCCGACAATATTATCTATGTGGTCCTTCCAACTGAAGTGGTTCGTAATTTTAACACCAAGGTACTTTGTTGAATTGACAGCCTTGAGAATTGTACCATTTATCGAGTAATCGAATTCCAACGGATTTCTTTTGGAACTCATGTGGATCATCTCACACTTTTCGTTATTTAGCGTCAACTGCCACCTGACACACCATACAGCAATCTTTTCTAAATCGCTTTGCAGCTGATACTGGTCTTCGGATGACCTTACTAGACGGTAAATTACAGCATCATCTGCGAACAGTCTAAGAGAACTGCTCAGATTGTCACCCAGGTCATTTATATAGATCAGGAACAGTAGAGGTCCCAGGACGCTTCCCTGGGGAACACCTGATATCACTTCAGTTTTACTCGATGATTTGCCGTCTATTACTACGAACTGCGACCTTCCTGACAGGAAATCACGAATCCAGTCGCACAACTGAGACGATACCCCATAGCTCCGCAGCTTGATTAGAAGTCGCTTGTGAGGAACGGTGTCAAAAGCTTTCCGGAAATCTAGAAATACGGAATCAACTTGAGATCCCCTGTCGATAGCGGCCATTACTTCGTGCGAATAAAGAGCTAGCTGCGTTGCACAAGAGCGATGTTTTCTGAAGCCATGCTGATTACGTGTCAATAGATCGTTCCCTTCGAGGTGGTTCATAATGTTTGAATACAGTATATGCTCCAAAACCCTACTGCAAACCGATGTCAATGATATAGGTCTGTAGTTAAATGGATTACTCCTACTACCCTTCTTGAACACTGGTGCGACCTGCGCAATTTTCCAATCTGTAGGTACAGATCTATCGGTGAGCGAGCTGTTGTATATGAGTGCTAAGTAGGGAGCTATAGTATCAGCGTAATCTGAAAGGAACCTAATCGGTATACAATCTGGACCTGAAGACTTGCCCGTATCAAGCGATTTGAGTTGCTTCGCAACCCCTAAGGTATCTACTTCTAAGAAACTCATGATAGCAGATGGTCGTGTTTCAAATTCTGGAATATTCCATTCGTCTTCCCTGGTGAAGGAATTTCGGAAAACTGCGTTCAATAACTCCGCTTTAGCGGCACAGTCGTCGATAACAGTACCATCGGCACTGCTCAGCGAAGGTACTGACTGCGTCTTGCCGCTTGTGTACTTCACATACGACCAGAATTTCTTCGGATTTTCTACCAAATTTCGAGTCAATGTTTCGTTGTGGAACCTATTAAAGGCATCTCGCATCGAAGTACGTGCCAAATTTCGCGCGTCTGTAAATTTTAGCCCATCTTCAGGATTTCGCGTTCTTCTGAACTTCGCATGCGTTTTCCGTTGCCTCTGCAACAGCGTTCGGACCTTTTTTGTGTACCACGGGGGATCCGTTCCATCTCTTACCAATTTATGAGGTATGAATATCTCAATTGCTGTTGGTACTATATCTTTGAATTTGAGCCACATCTCGTCTACATTCGCATAGTCAGTTCGGAAGGAATGGAAATGGTCTTTTAGGAAGGCTTCTAGTGGCACTGTATCCGCTTTTTTAAATAAAATTATTTTGCGTTTGTTTCTGATGGATTTGGAAGAAATGGTATTGAGGCTAGCTACAATGACCTTGTGATCACTAATTCCTGTATCAGTCATGATGCTCTCTATCAGCACTGGATTGTTTGTGGCCAAGAGGTCAAGCGTGTTTTCGCAACACAAAACTAAATGGCATAACGTTGCTCACTGGACCTGTATTCGGGAGGACGATGGTTCATTCCCGCGTCCGGCCATCCTCATTTAGGTTTTCCGTGATTGCCCTAAATCGCTCCAGGCAAATGCCGGGATGGTTCTTTTGAAAGGGCACGGCCGACTTCCTTCCCTGTCCTTCCCTACTCCAATGAGACCGACTGACCTCCCTGTTTGGTCTTTTCCCCAAAACAACCCAACCCACCCCATAACGTTGATCTAAAGTCCTTTGTTCCGTTTTCGTAACATACAAGAAAAACACAACTCCACTGATGACGCTCTCAAAAAGCACATGAATGCTGTACGGATCTGAAACTCGGACTGAGCATCAGGAAGGGTCTACGCAACTAAAACAACACAGCGTTGCCAGATCGTTCTCAGCGTCGTCAGTCTCATGACTTTTGTCACATATCTCGTACAATCCAGGGGTAATCAAATTATCACAAGATGTACACGCTTTGCATAATCGTGTTTTACACAGTTGGCACATAAAAGCAGTACTGATTAAAGTAGAATGGCGCCGTTCGCAGTATAGAACACTTGCAGTCTCGTCTTTAGCCGTGGTGGCGACGTATGGGAGCAGAGCAAATGACAGCAATTGATTAGGAACCGAGGACTCAGCGGGCCCACTCCGGTTCACTGTGTGCCGGAGAGCGCTGGAGAACACACACACACACACACACACACACACACACACACACACACACATACACACGGGCTCGCGCGCCGCCAGAGGCGGACTGTTTGATGACGTCAGCTGCAGCGGCGCTGGCTGTGACGCGACAAAGCCGGCGGTGATTTGTTCTGCGGCTGTGTGCGGGGGCGTGGTCCGCCGGCTCTGTTTGAAGTCCAGCGCCCGCCCCCGGGCAGTGTGGACAGGGGCCGCGCATCGGATGGAGCTGCCGATAGCACGCGCGTGCCGGTGTCGTCGCCGGCGCCGGCGACGCCCTCGAGGACGCGCCGCTCAAAGGAAACCTGAGAGGGGCGGGCCTCAAGACCGCCGCAGCTGCTGTCGGAGGCGTCGTATCGCCAGACACATGTCACTGCGCGGCCGCCGCGACCATTCCTTTTGTCGTGGCAGCTTAGTTTCAGCACTTCATGTCGCTCTTATTCGAAGACTATTCCAAAAACCGTATTTTAGGTGATTCCTAGGAGCTATGGGGGGCAGTAAAATGCAAACGGAACACCAGCCACAACGGCACCATGGAATGGTTCCATTCAAAAGTAATCACCACACACATTAAGACGCTTATCCCACTGGAAGACGAGACGAGCAATTCCTGTTTTGTAGATCGCGGTCGGCCGCTGAGGGATCGACTAAAGCACCAACTCTTGCACTTCCTCGTTCGACTGCAACGCATGTCTTTCTTCAGGACGCCAAAAATGTCCGCCCCCGGTAGCTGCGTGGTCGGCGCTACAGAATGTCAATCCTAAGGGCCTGGGTTCGATTCTCGGCTGAGTCTGAGATTTCCTCCGCTCAGGGACTGGGTGTTGTGATGCCCTAAACATCATCATTTCATCCCCATCGACGCGCAAGTAGCCGAAGTTGCGTCAAATTGAAATACTTCCACCCGGCGAACGGCCTACCCGACGGGAGGCCCTAGTCACACGACATTTACATTTTTAGGGCGCCAAAAATGGGAAAATCACACAGTGAAGGAACTGGGCTTTACGGAGGACATTGAAACCAAGTGGCTGAAGCGTAACCTTCGCCCAGTTGGCAGCGTGTGTTGTGTACGTCTTCATATACAACGCTAAGGACAGGTGAGCTACAGAATGGTGCAGCAACCGTCTTTATGGGAAAGCTGAACTGCAACAGAAGTGATTATTAAACAAGTTAACGCAACAAACAGAAGATGTACTTGTATTTCCTCAACCGTGCGTAGGCTCAGGATGCAACAAGAAATAGAGTTCACCTCATAAAATAGCTACAATAATGATTGGGAGCCACAATTAGGTGGCGTCTTCGTGGCGTCTCGTGGTGAAGTGGCTTCAAGTGCGTCTAGAGCTGAGTCGTTGCCACCGTCTGTTCTCTACAGTGGCGCTCGTGGTGCTGAGATGCTGCATGTGTGGCTCAGTGGGCATGCACCATTGAGTCCACCAGATCCCGCGCGACCGCTATTGGCATATTGCGGAAACTTGCAGTTTAGTTGCTGTGATGCCTATGAGGTCGTATCGATACGTGATACCGCCTGCTTAGCTGGGTGGTAACGTGCTTGCCTCTCATGCAGCGGGCCCAGGTTCAATTACCGGCCTGGTTCGAGATTTTCTCCGCTAAGGAGGGGGTTTCATCCTCATCACAGGCACGCAAGTCGTCCAGTGTGGCGTCGACTGAAATAAAACTTGAACTCGGCGGCCGAACTTACCCAGATGGGTCCTCCCGGCCAACAATGCCACACGCTCGTTTCATCTACTACAGTGTGAGGGCAGACATTATCGAGCAAGACGATGATTTCACCTGACAGCCTGAGATCAAACAGCAAAGCCAACAGTGGAAACGTCCAGTATATTACACGCCAAAGAAATCCAAAGCTGTTCACACAATTTCTAGTACGGTCATGAGACCTCATTCTTCCACGGCAGGGTCGCTCTGCTCGTCGACTTGCTCGAAGGTGAAACCAGAAGTAATGCACAGCACTATGAAAACACTTTCCAGAAAGCCATTCACCCAGTAGCCCACTGTTGCACCACAACCTAGTCAGGTGTAACGAGCTGTTCTACATCATTTTAGCAGAATTACGTCAAAAGAGAAGAAGCGCCTGTCACCCCAATGCTTTGGAGCAAGAGAATGTATTCAGGACACAAGAACACCCATTCAGTTCCCTGGCACTGCGCAATGCGCCAGTGTGTGTCTTTGGAAGCCAAAGTTGTGATACCTTACAGCTGCATGAGAGTGAGTGTAAGAGGTAATCAGATAACTAGACGGCAAAATTGATACAAGTGAAGACATTGTTAGATACTCCAACTTCTGCTGTGGGAAAAAAAGCCAGCATGGCTAACATATAGTGAAGCGCCAAAGAAATTGGTATGGGCATGCATGGTTCAAGTGACTCTAAGCACTATGGAACTTAACATCTGAGGTCATCAGTACCCTTATAGGCATGCATATTCCAATATAGAGATATGTATACAGGTAAAATAAGGCGCTGCGGTCTGACGCTGATGTTAGATCGGTTACTGCTGCTACAATGGCAGGTTATCAAGATTCATGTGAGTTTGAACGTAGTAGTGTAGTCGGCGCACGAACGATGCGACGCAGCATCTCCGAGGTAGCGATGAAGTGGGGATTTTCCTATACGACCATTTCACGACTGTACTGTGAATGTTAGGAATCCGGTAAAACATCAGATTCCAACACCGCTGCGGCCGTAAAAAGATCCTGCAAGAACTAGACCGACGACAGCTGAAGAGAATAGTTTAACGTCACAAAAGTGCAACCCTTCCGCAAATTTCTGCAGATTTAAATTCTGGGCCATCAACAAGTGTCAGCGTGCGAACCATTCAATGAAAAATCATCGATATGGGTTTTCGGAGCCGAAGGCCCACTCGTGTACTCTTAATGACTACAGGACACAAAGCTTTACGCCTCGCCTGGACTCGTCAACACCGACATTGAGCTGTTGACGAGTGGAAACATGTTACATGGTCGGACGAGTCTCGTTTAAAATTGTAGTGGATAGACGTGTACGGGTATGGTCACAACCTCATGCATCCATGGACCCTACATTTCAGCAGGGAACTGTTCGAGCTGGTGGAGGCTCAGTAATGGTGTGGGGCGTGAGCACTTGGAGTGATATGGGACCCCTGATACGTGCAGATACGATTCTGACAGGTGACATATACGTAAGCATCTTGTCTGACCACCTATATCCACTCATGTTCAGTGTGCATTCCGACGGACTTGGCCACTTGCTGCAGGACAATGCGACACCCCACACGTGATAAATTGCTACAGAGTGGCTTCAGGAACACTTCGGATGGCCACCAAACTCTCCAGACATGAACATTATTTATTGATCATATCTACGATGCCTTTCAATGTGCTGCTCAGAAGAGATCTTCAGCCCCTCGTACTCTTACGGATTTATGAATAACCCTGCAGGATTCATGGTACTACTTCAGACGTTAGTCGAGTAAATGCCGCGTTGCGTTGCACACATCTGTGTGCTCGCTGGGGTCCTACATGATATTAGGCCGGTGTACCAATTTATTTGGCTCTTTAGTGTAAGTACAACATGATTTAGGCACTCGGGCTCAGTATGCTCATTCTGCTCAGTAGTATTTAGGTATGTACAGTATGTCGAGCAAAACCAGTCGATAATTACTAGAAGAGGACTGCTTGCTCTCCAAGTTGAAGCATAGAAGCCCCTTTGATAGCGTTATCTACACCTCTCTGCCTGGTCTTCAGTCTATGTCCCGTTACCTTGGAGTGTTCGTACTGAAGAGTCACCTTCGGGGTGATTACTTTCTTCTTCCATGGTGATCCACAAGTTCAAACCTGGGATAGCTAGCTGCACAGCTACACCACTGCTGTCCAACTGCGGACTTACAATGCTTCTGTCCGTTGCCCAGAGTGGGTGGACGTCTACAATAATAGCTCCAGCACATGATGCCACCAGCACACGCTGCCTTCCTGAAAGACAACAACAACACCAGCCCATAACTACGAGAAGAGGAATGCTTACAGACAGCCCCTGTATACAGACTTAACAGCAGTAGTCTGCACCCCTCTGCTTGAGCTTAAGTCTGTATACACTCAGCTTGGAGCATCCGCACTGACGAGTCACCCTCTGGGTTGGTACCTCCTGTGAACTATCACCTCCGTTGTGAGCTGCAGGTTTAAATCGGGCCTGGCTAGCTGCCAAGCTACATCACCGCTGTCCACCAACGGGCCTACACTGCAGCTGTCTATCGCCGAGAGTGGGTGAACGCCAGCGTCTACAGTCGCTCCGGAATTCGCGCTTTAACGCCGCCTATTGAGGTGTACGCTAGCGCTTTAGGAGCGACTAGCCAGACTGGGGTGCCTCTGTCGAATGATGCTGTCAATGCAACACCTTGCGTCAGTACTTTCTTATTGGACTGACTCCGGTACATGCTGTCTCCAGCACGCGCTGCCTCCCTGGCGGGCAACCAATGCAGGCACCAGCAACTGCATCACAAAGGCCACTGACCTCCGTTCCACCTATGTTTCCGACACTGTAACTTTTATCAATAAAATATTTTCTTAACCAGGAGCGTGCTACCGACGATGCATCTTTTGTCTCCAGTCAGCACCACCAATGCACCACGTCGAGATGGGGAACGGCACTCCATCCTGATTTGCCAGGAGCCCAATCCAGCCCCTAATTGTGGGTGGGTGATCACGTCCCGACTGATACAACATAAAATACCCCATTTCCACGCCATGATAGATCAAGTCACTACAGCTCCCCTTACGAAGGATATTAGAGAAACGAACTCGGATACAGTCATCACTACCACAAATAACGGGTGAAATAGTAATGTAGTCGATTAAATATGCCGAAAGAAAAGTAGGGTGAAATCTACAAAAGAAAATAAGGAAATAGCAATAGCAAAAGTAGAAAGAAAGGGAAGTTAATTACGTAACCAAATATGGGAAATATTTCTCAAAACGTAAGTACATATCTCGTGAAACAAAAGTTAACATTAGCTTTTGCTCAGGGAATAAACTAGAAATCAACATAATACACAGAATGGACAAAGGTAAAAAAATATGAGCAATCGAGTAATTTAAATGCAGCGACTGTGACATGTTCTTAACCGGAAAAACAGGACGATCATATTAGTGGAAACATAAATCTAAACACACTCGGATAAAAATCCAAACAATTTTTAAACAAAAATCTTATAAATAAAAATAATACTTAGAACACGGAGAAAATTCTTATTAGTAACAGATAATTCAGAACAGAATGTATCCGACATATAAATTGATATCGTACCAGTCATGAACATATAAGACAAAACTAAAGTACATCACTGTTAACAAATAGCATTTAAGATTTAAAAGGCAAGTAAAAATTCTGCATACAGCCAAAAAACACACACATTAATAATAACTTAACTCATAGCGGTAAAAAAAAAAACATATAGATAACACAGCTCTGGTGAATTATTATTACAGCAAAGTGCGTTTCATAGATAGGAAAATATTTAATGTAGCGTCTTGTGTGGTAATTATTTAACAAGCCTTTTCGAAGTTGATATGTTCGTGAGTGAGTTCACCTTTCGACATAACTTTAAGAACAACTACGCCATAAGCCACCACGCTAAAGATTTCCCCACCTGCTGCCTCAGTGAAGAACCTCCAGTGCCGCTGTAATATGAACCCGGAAGAGCTCAAGATATATGTAATGAAATTCAACTAATATTTTATAAAATGACTCGATGTGGATGTCTATCGTAGTAAATCGTTGTCGTTAGGAAAATCAGTAACCTACATTACTTACGGCTGAAGTTCTATTTGCAGTTTCGAGAAGCACAGGGATGTCAAAATGAAACTGTCTTTTCGGCATTTGGCAACAACGTTACCTAAACAGCTGGGAGGACACCTCAAAAGTAGCTGAAATAAGTATGAAAACGAGAAACGTTGCTGCGGTGAAGGATAGCAGGCAGAGAACTCTGACAAAATCGTAACGTCGCTTACATGTGCAACTGAGAACTAAGAGATCATCTTGCCAGGACATTATCAAAACCAAGCTACATCCTTATCCTCACAAATTCTCTTCTGCGCTCGAGTTGAAGCTTCAGTAACAGAATTATTTGTATATGAATATTTCGAACCTTCTGTTTTCATCAGATGAGATATAGTTCAACATTTTCTCGAATGCGAAATTACAGAATATGTGCTATAATTCATCCAAAATCCTTAACATTACTTTGTGGAATTATGGCATAATGTTATGCGTGAATTCTCATACACTCTGTAACAATGAGTTTAGTCTGACACAAATTTTCATCTGTCGCAAACCGCTTGAACGCGAATTGATTTCATAAGAGCTTTTCACGGCATTCCAAATCAGAGGAAATTTTACGCAGAATTCGGAAGTAAGTTCCTCAACCACAAGAGCATTTCATTTCATAAGTCGTCTATAATTGTTAAAATGATAACATTCAGCTGCGAGTTTTGTTTGATTACTTTCTCTGTAGTCCACTGAGCTCAAATATTTAAACAGAAGTAGTGCCAATGTGGAGTACCTCAATCTTCGAAAATAACAATAACACTACGGGGGTGATTCGAAAATCTCTTGTCTTCAGTCTGTTGTCAGTAGATCATATTGTCACATCTGGAGTCTTTCCATCTTCATTCATCTATAATATATTAGTCTGGTGTGCTGTTACTGAAGTGTCCAGTGTTAACTTTTAACTATCCGACGCAGACGATCTTTTACCTAATCTGATACAGAGGTGGGTGTGAAATGCTGAAAATAACGTATATTACAGTATTTTATGTGCGGCTTTAGTGGCTACACAATTCTTCCACTTGACACGTAATTCTTTGTCTCAAGTAAGTGTACTTTTGTGTTTCACCTACGTCTTCTGTCGATCAAATAGGATTAACACGACAGTCCAGATTTTATTTGTCAGCAAACTAATTTTGGATTGGCATGTTCTTAGACGACTGAAACCTTCACTTGCTGATAACTGCGTTCAATAAACTTGCGCATTCTAATGCACTTGAAGCAGACAAATCGTGTAACGTCTCATACACATGTTCTTTGGCATTTGATCTGTCTATCAACTATCTTTTCGCCGATTGTTAACAGTGTGCTCCCGAGACAGAAATTTATCTGTGTCATCTGAGGCAGTCTGCAGTACAGTGACCTCAGGCACTGCCATCAGAAAATCAGTCTCCAAAAGACCGTCGTTACAAGATTTTGAAATAATACGATGCAAAAGGAAAATATGTAGTCTTACAGATTACAGACAGATTTTTTTTTTTTTTTTAAATATGTGTGTATCTAGTTGTCACCGTAGCATCTGTTCGTTCAAAGATTGTTTGTCACTGAATTTTTATCGACATACCAAGAAAAGGAAACCACTGCAACATTTTCTCGGGAGTATGATTTCAAGTTATTTGTAGTTCCATGAAATATCGGGCGAAAAGTCGGACATCAGTAACCTGTACCGCAATATTTCGACGCAGAATCTTCTGGCTAGCTTCAGCTTTACACTGACGGCAGTACACTGGGCTTTTCTCTTTAAGATATTACTATTGAATACAACAGAATAAATTTATTTTTCTTTTATGTAAAACCAAGTTGTGTTGTTGTGGTCTTCACTCCGGAGACTGGTATGATGCAGCTCTCCATGCTACTCTATCCTGTGCAAGCTTCTTCATCTCCCAGTACCTACTGCAACCTACATCCTTCTGAATCTGTTTAGTGTATTCATCTCTTGGTCTACCTGTACGATTTTTACCCTCCACGCTGCCCTCTAACACTAAATTCGTGATTCCTTGATGCCTCAGAATATGTCCTACCAACAATCTGTTCTTCTCGTCAAGTTGTGCCACAAATTTCTTTTTTCCCCAAATCTATTCGATACCTCCTTATAGTTATGTGATCTACCTATCCAGTCTTCAGCATTCCTCTGTAGCACTACATTTCGAAAGCTTCTATTCTCTTCTCATCGTCCACGTTTCACTTCCTTACATGGCTACACTCCATACAAATACTTTCAGAAGCGACTACCTGACACTTAAATCTATACTCGATGATAACAAATTTCTCTTCTTCAGAAACGCTTTCCTTGCCATTGCCAGTCTACATTTGATATCCTCACTACTTTGACCATCATTAGTAATTTTCCTCCACAAATAGCAAAACTCCTTTACTACTTTAAGCGTCTCATTTCCTAATCTAATTCCCTCAGCATCACCCGATTTAATTCGACTGAATTCCATGATCCTCGTTTTATTTTTGCTGATGTTCATCTTAAATCCTCCTTTCAAGACACTGTCCATTCCGTTTAGCTGATCTTCCAAATCCTTTGCTGTCTCTGACAGAATTACAATGTCATCGGCGAACCTCAGAGTTTTTATTTCTTGTCAATGGATTTTAATTCCTATTCAGAATTTTTCTTTCTTTTCTTTACTGCTTGCTCAATATACAGATTGAAAACATCGGGGAGAGGCTACAACCCTGTCTCACTCTCTTCCCAAACACTGCTTCCCTTTCATGTCCCTCGACTTTTATAACCGCCATCTGGTTTCTGTAGAAATTGTAAATAGCCTGTCGCTCGCTGTATTTTACCCCTGCCAATCGGAATTTGAAAGAGAGTATTCCACCCAACGTTGTCAAAAGCTTTCTTTAAGTCTACAAATGCTAGAAACGTAGATTTGCCTTTCCTTAATCTATTTTCTAAGATATGTTGTAGGGTCAGTATTACCTCTCGTGTTCCAAATTTTTACGGATACCAAACTGATCTTCCCCGAGATCGACTTCTACCAGTTTTTCCATTTGTCTGAAATTTTGTAGCCGTGGCTTATTAAACTGAGAGTTTGGTCATTTTCACATTTGTCAACACCTGTTTACTTTGTGATGGGAATTATTATATTCTTCTTTAAGTCTGAGGGTATTTCACCTGTCTCATACATCTTGCTCGCCAAATGGTAGAGTTTTGTCAGGGCTGGCTTTCCCAAGGCTATCAGTAGTTCTAATGGAATGTAGTCTACTCCCAGGGCCTTGTTTCATCTTAGGTTAAATGGTATAATAAAACTTCCGTTGAAGAATATACATCTTCACTTTCCAGTTCGTGAGGGCAGGGTGGACTGTTGAGGAGCTTCGTTCTAATCAGCCAAATATCCCAACACGCCAGGAGTTGGGCAGCTGGAATCCCAATTGGGAAAGTCTAGGAGGGAGTTCACCAGATAACCAAAGGCAACCTCCCCGAACCTTTGGTCTCACTGGTGGATCCGAACTACATTATTTCTGGGACAATGTTGACAGTGGTCTCAGCCAAAAACTCAAATATTATGTATGTGTTCGTTCGCATGTACGTAATTGTTGTGTGGGATAAATTACATGACTGTCTATTGTTGTCAACAAAAAATTACGTACCCAATCGCAAATGCGAGAATAATGCTACATGAAAACGGTAAACTGAGGGAATATGTTAATGAGTTTAAACTGTTGTTGTACGATAAATGCTCCTTGCAATACAGTTAAGTTTATTGTGAACCTTCATTGAGCTCTTGGGTCGTTGATGTCAACTTATTTTGGTGATTCTACGTCTCTATTCGTTGGTATCCATTTGTGTAGATGGCGACAAGATGATCAGTCTTAATTTCTCAGCTGAAAAACACAATTTTGCCTAGCTGGTATCTGATTATAATGGTCTTTGTTTATCGATGCTTTGTCCAACAGTGCTATTCGGCACCTTACATTCCAATAAACCTAAAATGCTAGTTGTTAGTAAATTGATCCGCCTTGTACAATCTTTCTCCAAAAAAAGTTTGCTCTACTTGAAACTGAAAAATAGTCTGATTGAAACAAAGTTCTTCATGTGGATGGGAATTTTTCCTTGAAGAGTACGAAGGTTTACGAAGTTACGTTTCTGGTATGTGCACAGAACCGGAAATTTTTATCATTTAATGTGCATATTTATTGGAGGAAAAGCAGTGTAAATCATGAATGCACGCCTTCAGAATAATAAGTACACATCGCTGCTTCTTCGCATCTAAAGTTAAATGTCATTCCTTCAATGCACAATATCTGTAATGTATATAGGAACTCATTGGCGAAGCAACAAAGAAAGCCGTTTTACATACTCTTACGAAACGATGAGTTTTTCTCCCGATTGAAAACGGTGGTAAACGGTAGCTGCTATCATCGGTTTTCATAGTTTACATTCTCCTGAAATAAATCTAAATCGATGAGCCTTTCTTTTTGCAACAGATAAATGCAAAATTAAGGTGTCTGTTAACAATATTTTTGTAGATCAGTTCCTGAGAGATCGATAGATGTGCGAATCAGTATACAATTTCATCTCCGGCCCCTGTGGTCGTGCGGTTCAAGGCACTTCAGTCCGGAACCACGCGGCTGCTACGGTCGCAGGTTCGAATCCCGCCTCGGGCATGGATGTGTGTAATGTCCTTAGGTTAGTTAGGTTTAAGTAGTTCTAAGTCTAGGGGACTGACGACCTCAGATGTTAAGTCCCATAGTCCTCAGAACCATTTGAGCCAGTAATACAACTTCTTCCAGTCCCTCTGGATACCCACAACCACTGAGATGCTGGTGGTTCCAAGATAACACGTACCACACGCTACATGGGACATGAAATTTCAAATCATCCGACTTGCCTCAAAATCTGTTTTACGTAGATCAAGCAAAGCTACACCCATCTCTGTAGTTAGTTTCTCAGTAAGACTTCAATTTTCTAGTAAGAAAATAAAAACCGCTGTTTTGGGATTCGCACCTGTTCTCCGCTAATTGTCTTTCTCATTCGATTTTGAGGAAACTATTCAGTACGAAAGTATTATGTTTCGACATCTTACAGTTCACATTGCAGCTTGATAATGAACTTTTTTCTTTCGTTATGGCTCATAGTTATTGTGACACTCTGAAGTAAACTGCAACAATGCGCATATTTTGAAAAGCTGGTCGTGAAAACCGTAGACGTTGACCAGTATACGTCTGGTGAGTTTCAGGAGGAGACTGCTGCGTATGAAATGTAGCTAACACATCGAAATTGTTTTTAACGGTGGAAGGCAAGTGATACCGCTCTCTACTCTGAAGAAAATGCATATGGTATGTTGCAGCTTCTCCACGACGAGGTCGGCAGCTACGCACCTCGCGAGTGGCTCTGGCTGGCTGATATGCGAAGTGCGGAGCTTCGCCGCGTTCCTCTTCTGCGTATGCAGCCGATACAAACCGAAGATAGAAACGAAAGAAAAACTTAGAGAAATGAAAAGACACCAGAAGTCGTCAGCTCGTAACGCTGACTGTATGTTTTATTGGGCCTCTGCCGGCTGATTTCAGGAAACAATTTTACCTACATTACATTGTTCACAACGTTCTGTGTTGACGTGTGGGTGCTATTCTGTTATTCTGCGCAACGGATTAATCTGAGATGTACCCTTTACCCTGTGGCTCCTGCAAGGCGCAATTTCCACCCCCACACTACTACAGAAGTCAGACAGACGCTCCTAACGTTCTAAAGAGAAATGCCTGAAAAACTTTCAGCAATAAAGATCTAACGTCGTCCGCTGTAAGTAAATGACACAAAAATTCGCAAAATTTGTTACGTAACTAGTGGAATACTTGGGTACTGGAGAAGTGCTAGTTAGTATAAGAAAAACATGAAACTAACGAAAATTATTATTTTTTTTGAAAAATTCTGAGAAATCACAATGGCACTTTTAGTTATGAACTGAACAAGTTACTTCCAGGTTCTTTTCAGAATTTGAAATTACCTCAAAATGACACAAAAATGCGCAAAATTTCTTATGTAACTAGTGGGACACTTGGGTACGGGAGTAGTGCTAGTTAGTGTAAGAAAAACATGATACTAACGAAAATTATTATTTATTTAGCAAAAATTCTGAGAAATCACAATGGCACTTTTAGTTATGAACTGAACAAGTTATTTGCGGGTTCTTTTCGGAATGTGAAGTTACCTCTTAAGGATAGGATTCGCTAATGAAATTTCTATACAATGTTTAAGATTGTTATTGACTTGGCAGAATGGCTGAGAGCCGCGCCTACTCAACTTGAATAATTATCCGTTAGAATCTTGCTAGATACGGTCGAGGCTTTTGCGTGTGAATGCAGTGAAAGTGTACTGTTGTGGAGGAAATATGGAGCTCGCAAGAGCTGTAGCGCACAATACCATAAGCTGCGATGACAGCTGTCTGCGCCGCTCGCTGCTGACAAATAAGATAACTCTCGTTCTATCTGAATTGACCTTCGCCAATCAAACTCTCCCTACGCCTTGATGAAGTCAACGACTCCTATTCGCCCCTAGTCTAACTATTGGCGTGGTACACTGGTCAGATAACCATTCAACCGCGATGCCACTCAAATTTTCTCGCAGGCATTTAACTATAACTCTGTCCGCTCACACCGCACAATAAGTGTGGCGACCAACACAGTGAACACTGTTAATTGCAAGTACTCAATATAGACTCGCACTACGATTCGCTCTCGACAGTGGTGCTCTCCCAGTGAAGTACTGAGGATACACTTGTTCCTCACTGTTTCAGTACACGTACGAGCGCACACGCTCTCGTTACGTGTTCTCGCTCCAAGAGCGACAACGGAATGGCCCATCTCATGTCAGATGTGAAGGGGTATATCTTTTGGCCTCTTTCATTACTCCTTCAGCTCAAGGCGTCAGGAATATCGTCTGACAATCAGCATTGCTCTACTAAAACGATAGAATGACGTTTCATTTATGGTGACCAAACTGGAAATCTGTAGCATCAGCGTTTGGCGTTTGCTGTCTCCCTGTGAAAACCTCAGAAACTGTGTGCTATGTTTGTAAAGAATGCGTAGGCTGGGCGTTCCCACACAATGTAGCGGAATTAGCCTTTAAGCCAAACATGGGGTCATTCTGCCTTTCACTCGGGCAAACGCTGTCTGCTCTACGGGCGGTGGCCGGCCGATGTAGATAGGTTGACTTGTCCTCTGAAGGGACCGGCGTCCTGGCGTGTGGTTTGCCTCTCCCGAAGTAAAAGCTTTTGTGACTATCGTGTCTTGAATGTGTGTGTGTACGCGAGCCTCGAGTATTTCAATCTCTGTGCGCAGTTGCCATTTACTTGTTATTTGCATATCATTTACATGAATTCATACAACATTGACTTTATCTTATCGAGTTCGGGTTCGAATGAAGCGTCTTGATGTGTGTAATATGATTGTGAGAGCGGAATATGTAAGCAATGAAGGTCAGGAGACCACGTCGTCTTACAACGTTACTTATATAATTTTGTTCGAAACGTTACCAATATTACTGAATTTATTTGCTCATTTATGTGTAACCTATTCACATTATAAATGGCACTTCAGCTAAGTGCGTTGCGAGCTAGTGACACGTTTTGATATTGATTGCTTCAAATGACCCACGAGGGATATAACTCTGCTCAGTCAAAATGTAACACAGTTCCTGAAGTGTACTTCGTGTAAGTGCAACACATATGTTAACATGCACATACAGAAAAATAATGAATGAACAACAGAAAAATAAAACTTGTTTTACTGTCGAACAATGCCGCTGTGTGTGTATGAGTCAACGATACTTTTGCTTTAATATATTCTACAGGAACCTAATCTTGCACTCTAATAACTGAAGTAAACTTGTAATAAAATTAGTCTTAATATATTGTTCGAGAGAGAAGCTATGAAATTAAAATAAAACTGTCGTTTTACGATCTGAAATTGGAGTTGGGACTCAGATCACAGTTTTAGGTTTCTTCGCATCTTTCTCGAGTTCTCTCATTGTTCTACGAAAGTTTGCACGCCATGCTACAATGTCTTCCCTATTAGCAATAAATGTACTATTTCTGTATTTCTTAAAACGTAGCAGTACTTTCCGTTTTTCTTCTCGACAGAACTGAACTATGTTATTTATCAACACTTTGCATCTGAGTACACTCTTCGATGACGGATGTTTGCAAGATTACTATCCACTTCAGCGGACGCTAAGATTGCTCAGAAATAGTAACTCACTATGACTATAACGTGACTGTACACTGACGAGGCACGTGTACCAATCGTGTAATGTAGAGTATTGTCGGATGCCCTTGGTCACGTCTGTATGTAAGCGAAGCTTGGTTCCACGTGCTGCCGTCAGTAATTATAAAACGAACAAGTTATACTCACTTTGAAAACTACGAGGGGCGTTTGAAAAGTCTGTTCAAAAATTAAAAAAAACGACTATAGTGTGTAACATTGCTGCTTTAATTTGTGGTGTAAGCGGTGCTGATAGACAATAAAAGCGGGATAAAAGCAGTGAGCTGTCTGGGGAAGTTAACCTAGCATTACTGCGCAGCTGTTTCACCAGGTATCCAGTCTAGCTTACCAAATTCCCAACCAGACTAACATTAATTATAATCTTTTAATAGTCATACGAAAACCGGTGATATATATATAAAAACGAGAATTTAAATAAAAAGAAATAAATCAGTTTATATTTGGAAATTTATTTTAACATTGATCATTGAAATTTCAGCATATTAAACTTGAGTCATAACTAAGCTGGTGCCTTATTTAGTATTGTGAAAATGAGAGTTTCGAATCTAACGGAACACATCAAATATGGAGCCAAGATTGGGAGACTGCATACAACACTGCATTCATAAAATAACACACGAAGAACGTTGAAACATCTGCAAGAGGAAATTAACCACAACCAACCGATTCAATTTTCACCCAAAGAAGTTACGTTCGTGGCGCAATCATGTCCGTCATGTAATTACCACAACCTGGTATACTAAATTCATACTAACTCTCTGAGAAATCTTCCCGAAAAGGAAAGCTGAGGGCTACGTTGATGATTACACCACATGCTTCACATGATCAACTTGAATACACAAAGAGTGTAACTCCACAATAATTCTGATAATTAAAATAAATTAGATCGTAAAGCAATTTACAAAAGAAAAACCTCGAAGTGGTTACTATCGTCTTACTATTAACCTGATGGGTCAAACAACTGTTTAAGCACGTGATATTGGTCTCACAAAGTACACCCTACGAGGGTTGAACATAAAGGAAAGTTGCTATATTGAAAAATATTGTCAAGACGAGACGTTATAATCTCACGCACATTCGCATTTAAGATTGATGATCTTAGTTAGAGTTACTGATCAACACGTGGTTCCACTTTACTCACAAAGTAGTGACAAAGCAACTACCGGAATACATTTCGAACGTCACACTCGAATTACACTGCGTTGCAATTTAAGAAAACATTAGATATTTTAGAGCTAAACCTGAAATAAAGGTGATTAAATTTTCAGTTAGGCTGAACTTAAGAAATCCATTGTCCTACGGACTTAGCCGACACTCGCTTAGCCGGAGATCTTACCACTTCAGAAGCTCGCCACGGACAGCCTGAACTGTGCTCCTACCAAGGGTGCTTCCGTATCCAAAACAGAAGTGACCAGAGGGGCAGCTTCTTATACCAACATGACAAGGGACGGACAGAACCATACTAAGGATAGAAACCTCTTTGCTTTTAGGAAGCGTAGCTACCTGTTCCGACGTTGGTCCTACTGTTCTCTAGCAGTCATGGTTGTCTGCTACCATCCAGTATGCAACTAGAAACACATTTGCTCATTCATCCTCTCATACAGAAGGGAAGGGGGATGACAGTATCTTATCATACACAGTATATAAAAGGAATCGGATGTAGGTTCCGTATGAGACTGTGTGTCATGAATTACATATAAACTGTGTTTTAGAGTGTAGTAGTGTGACACATCTTTCTTGTTTATGTGTAAAAGTAACACGTTCCACTACTCAGTCTCGTCCCAGGTAGTCAGAAACACCACAGTAAATTTAGAAGAGGAATTTAGGCCATAAATGACAACAGATTTAAGAAATTAACATGAAAGGAATCCAACAGAGACCTTTCAAGTGTTTGGAGTAAACCTTTCTTATTTTTCGACATAGTCTCCTTTTAGACTTACACACTTCGTCCAACGCTTCCGAAGAATAGAAATTGTCCAAGTCTGGAAAATAGCTATTACTTGCTACAATCCCCTCCTCGTTTGAATAAAATCTTTGTCCCGCCAGTCATTTCTTCAAATTGGGGAACAAAAAGTAGTCCGAGAGAGCTAAGTCAAGGGAACAAGGGGTATGTGAAACAAGTTGAAATCCTATTTCCATTAATTTTGCTAGCACAACTGCTGAGGTGTGTACTGGTGGACAGTCGTGATGTCGTTTTGTGGTCCAATAGCCGGCGTTTTTCTTGCAGCTCGGTTTTCAAACGGTCCAATAACGATGAATAGTACGCACCTGTAATAGCTTTACCCCCTTCCAGATAGTCGATGAGGATTATCCCTTGCTTCTCTTCATAACCTTTCCGGCCGAAGGACTGGTCTTCGCCTTTTTTGGGGCAGATTCTCCCTGGGTAACCCATTGTTTAGATTGTTGTTGGTCTCAGGAGTATAGTAATGTATCCATGATTCATACACAGTGACGGCGGACTCTTCCTGAACAGCTGCAAACCACCCTTGTAACACCTCACACGATTCCGTTTTGGGTCGAGCGTGACCAATTGCGAAACCAATCTTGCAGATAGCTTTCTCATGTACAAATGTTTATTATGCAAAATATTCTGTACTCGTTCATTCGAGATGTCCACAGCGCTAGCAATCTCATGCACGTTAACTCTTCTGTTATCCATCACCATATCATGGATTTTATCAATGATTTCTGGAGTCGTAACCTCCTCAGGGCGTCGAGAACGTTCATCATCACTTGTGCCCATATGGCCATCCCGAAAATTTTGAAACCACTCAAAAACTGTTCTAATCGAAAGTGCAGAGTCACTGTAATGTTTATTAAGCTTTTCTTTAGTTTCCTGAGGCGTTTTGCCTTTCATAAATTAATGTTTAATCACCACACGAAATTCTTCTTCGTCGATTTTTAGACAGTCACCCCACTTCCTTGAATCACACGAATGCCAAACACAAAGAAATAGACCAATATGGCTGAAACTTGGTGTGCGTTCTTTCCAAAGATGCTACTAACTAAACATGACACAGATACTTGTGGTGCCACCTCTCGGAATTTGCACGGACTTTTCAAACGCCCCTCGTAAAAGGTGTAATGCAAACTAGATAAAAAGCTGAGATTAGGTAGTAAACGAGTAGGCAGAGAGAAAACAGCTGCGCTAGGCACCGTAGGTACACAAGGAGTGTGGGGGGTCCGGACACACGTCCTTCGGTTCTCCGCCACGGGAAAGGCCGCTCTACTTGCAGTTCTACGCTCTGTGGTCCTTGCCAGAGACTTTGAGCAAGACCGCTCCCTCTTGCTTGTCGTGATCACAGTCACCTGGCTGGTGGCTGACCTGCGGAGTCCACACACACCAGCGGCTGTTGTGACGCACGCCTGACAAAACGCCCCGCTTCAGCCCCTGGACAATGTCCGCAGGCCACAAAGCCGGCTGGCTCGGTAAGCCTCCCCCAAATCCCCAAACAAAGCACTTGTCCCGGGGCCGGCACCTGCCCGCTGGTCGCCGTTACAGTAGACCAGAAGTTGGTCTTCTAAACGTTTCACTGTGGCTGCGAGAAGTTTCTGAGTGAAACAGCCTGCAGATCGTTGCTACGCAGGAAGCACTGTCAAACTATTGCGGTTGGATCACAAATGCGGAAATAAGACGTGCTGAAGGTTCCTTAGATCATCTCGACCAACCGCAAAAATTGTGGAGAGAATTTTTTTCCCAAGTAACTGACGTATTCTTTAATATTTTCGTACCTTTATTTTTAGAGCGTTGTCACTATAGGACTTATTTGTTTGAAATGTGGGATTTAACAGAACGGAGACGTTTCATCAAAGATAGTGTGCACGATGGAATTCGACGAAAATGGAACAGGAAATAGACCGTTGCATTTGCAGGGAAATATCCAAGTAATCGCCTCAAATGATTAGGAAAATCCAATAACATGCAGGTACGTATTGGTCAGTGTGCAGCTATATACCAGTATTGGCCAACCTTCTCCACCAGACAGCGAGTTCCGTGGCATTATTAGCGCAGCAGTTTGTTTGTTTGTTTGTTTTTTTTTTTTTTTTTTTTTTTTTTTTTTTTTTTTTGAACTCGACTAAAGACAGTTTGTGTTCAGTTTTATAGTGTTTAAGTTGGTGTTAATATCTTTCCCTTCGTCCTCTCACGTACGTGGATATCTGTTTAACGATCACACTTGAAATCTGTCTTGAGAACTAAACAGGAAGAGAAGAATCTTATGACTGTCGAAGCGACAAATGATGAAACGTACCAAAATTTCTTCCTACGAAGCGTATGTGAAGATTGTCGAGAATATCTCCCAAACTGACGCCACAGAGAAATTGTCGAGTAACCGATCCCCTTAAACGAAATTGTGCTTGTAGTCTTTGAAATACCATGTTGTAGCCTAACTACATCACAATCAAATCAGTCCGAAGAAAGACACTTTTAAAAATTCTCTTTAACAGCCCGTAAGAATGTTAAATGAAAACGAGAATTATATAATTTTGTTGTCTTACTATGTCCTATAGGATTAAAAGTTGGCTGTGAATTTTTTCATACTATTTGTCTAACGATCTTGCAGTGATCAGAAGTAATAAGCAACAACATATTCTAGCAACATCTTGTGATAACGATGGTCCAGCTTCACAGCCCACGGGAACAGTTTATACTTTCGAAGGCAACATTCTTTTTTCCACTTTCAGTCCTCAGTGACGAGTCTAACTTCCATTTAAGTGGAAAAGTGAAGTCAAAACGTAAGAACATGGGAAACAGAGGACTTGCGTGTCATAGTTGGGAGGGTGAGATACTCTCCAAAGCTTTATGTTGTATCGAAGCGTGGCATATCTGCGAATTATCCCTTCATTGACCCGTGCTGGTGGCGCATCGAGAGTCGTAGAGGGAAGCAGTACTAACTTGCCGGCGCGCCTACTAGGAAGTAACACCCGCGCATTAGTTATTACTAACGGACATTACAACCTAACCACGTCCGAAACGGAAAAAGGGCAAGTAATCCATTGAATGACCGAGTTCCAGACAATGCTCTGCTATGGCTGATTACAATGACACTAAGATTGTGACACAGACCTCAAGATTTTGGGACAGTGTCATTAAGGAAGCCATTGAGATTAAGGTCACAGACAATCTAATCAACCGTGACTCGAGATACCAAATCAGCACTGCCTGGAATCCAGCGCTTGGGCTTGTGAAAACTCAATGCAGGACACTCCGGGATTCTACAAGAAATAGAAGTGGAGACCGAGAGAAAAGCCATGAGACAAGGTGTCGGACATTGGAGACCAGATCTGACACACCCCAGATCATGAACTCGACTTCAGAAGACGGCCAGGTCGGGCACGGACGGCGGAGGGAACACCGGCGACCAGAGACGGACAATGTAGCCGCGTCTGGCGGGCGCGGACCTCCTGCACAATGACGACATCAAAGAAGAGCTTGAATCCATGGGATTCGTTGCCACGCGCGTGGACTTACACCGGATGCCAGGCACTAACCAACATACTGGCCATAGGGTGGTCATCCTGCCTGACATGCCCACCCACCGCGAGATTTTTCTGGTCACACGGATTTACAACCTGTGTGTGACGGTTGAGAAGCTGAGGAAATCACGTGGCCCTGTACAGTGCTTCCGCTGGCAGGGATTTGGACACGTTTCCCGGCTATGTACTATGCCTCCCATGTGCGTGCGGTGTGGCGGCGGCCACACCAGCAAGGAATGCCCCCGCAAGCTCGAAGACCTACCAATATGTGGCCTATGCGGCGGGGACCATCCGGGGAATTACCGCTCCTGCACGAAGCATAAACAGGAAAGCAAACGCCAGCGTGGTCTCCCCCCCCCCCCCCCTCTCCCTCCCCACCCACCCTGAAGCCTACTCCGGCTGCGGAGCGTCGTCGCCGCCGTCAGCCCCCGCCGCAGATGGACAAGAGGACTTGGCCGTCTCTGATGGAACGACGCGCGGCTCAAGTTCGGAAGGGTGTCAGCATGGCAGATGCCGTGCAGCGACCCTCTGCCACAGCTACATCCCTGCCCGCGGACGCCCACGGACCTGCGCCATCTACTTCCCACCCGCCTCCGGCTGGGGCTGCACAGCCTCCAGGGCCATCGGAACTGCAGACGCTGCTTGGGCTTCTTACCCAAGTTACGTCTATGCTGACGGAGGTCACCAAACAGCTCGCGCAACTGCCGGCGCTCATCGCCTCCACCGTCGACTCGGTGATCGGCAAGGCCGTCCAGGCAACTCAGGATTCTTCTGCTGTGCCGTATCATGGCTAGGGTGCCTCGCCTGGATGAACTCCGCATTGTCGCTTACAGTGCGGACAATCTGACGCACGACCTGCGGGAGCTCCAGCAATTCCTTACTGACCATAATGTCGACATTTGCATGGTAAGTGAAACTTTTCTCAAACACGACGTCCACACCAATGTTCCTAATTATTGCTGCTATCGCACGGACAGACCAACTTGGGGTGGCGGCACTGCTCTCTTTGTCAAACGCTCAATCCGGCACTACTCTGTCCGGCCGCCCACCACGCAGTTCATCGGCGGTCCTTGTCGACACCCACGCAGGACCGATCACGTTTATCTCCGTGTACCGCAGTCCTCGCCGCGTCTTGGACCTGGAAGATGCTCAAGTTCTCCTCCGCCATCCTGTGAAACTCTTCATTGCCGGGGATCTGAATTCCAAGCATGCCGCCTGGAATTCTCTGAACACTAACAATAGCGGCCGCCGACTCCTCCAGGCTCTCGAAGAAGTTAATGCCTATGCCTGCGGCCGCGAGGAGCCTACGTGCTACCCGTCGTCTGGAAGGCCGGATGTGCTTGACATCGCAATTACCAAGGGCCTCCCGCAATTCCTCGACGCTGAGGTGATTCACGAGCTCAACTCGAATCATCTGCCTGTCCTCTTTCGTCTGCGAGTCGCCCCGGAACATACCACGGGCCGCCTAAACTTACGCAGGACTAATTGGAATCGCTTCCGCGACCACTTGGACTACGTCGTCTTCGTCATGGCCGCCGACGGGTACGTCGCTGAAGATTCCATTGACCACCTTACGGATGCCATCCGTGATGCTCTGCATGCCTCCACCCCACCGCCGAGGCCTCCCGTTCTTCGGACGCCTGATCTGCCGCGACATATCCTCGATATGATCCGCACTCGCAGCAGATTAAACCGGGAATGGCGTATTAACCAGTTACGTCGTGATGTAAAGGCGGGGATTGCTGACCATCGCAACCTGCTCTGGGCGAGCAAACTTCGGTCTTTCACGCCGGATCCTTTAGGCTGGCAGTCCCTCCGGCAGCTGACGAACTGGCGCTCCAGGATGCCGCCCCTCTCAGTCGATGGCCGGACGGCGTACAGCCCGGCAGACAAAGCCAACATGATAGCGGACGTGTTCGAGCGGAATTTTCGTCCCCTGCAGGATCGGGTGGACCCCCAGCGTGTTGACACCATCCATGGCGACGTGGCTGCCCTCCTTCGCTCCACCGATGTCGACGATGACGGACAAGTCCCCCGCATCACACCAGAGGAAGTCCTGGAAGGCGTCCGGCAACTTCCAGCATGAACAGCTCCTGGCCAGGATGACATCACGGGCCGGATCCTGAAGCACCTCCCCTGGTCGGCGGTCGTCCACCTGGCGGCCTTCTTCAACTGGGTGCTTACCTCTGCAGTCTACACCGGGGCCTGGAAGCACTCCATTGTCGTCGCGGTGCCTAAGCAGAGGAAAAACAGGGCGTCGCCCTCCAGTTATCGCCCCATTAGTCTCCTGCCGCATGTGAGCAAATTATTCGAGCGCCTCCTCCTCCGACGGCTCCAGCGGATCATTCAACGTCAAGCCATACTGCCGCCAGAGCAATTTGGCTTTCGGCCCGGACACTCTACCGCCCAGCAAGTCCTTCGTGTGGTAGAGTGAGTACATCACCACAGCTTTCAACCCGCGGGTGTTCTGTGGGGCTGTCTTCCTTGATGTTCAGAAAGCCTTCGACAGCTTATGGCATGAAGGTCTGCTGTGGAAACTTCACCGCTTCGGCTTCCCTGTCCACCTGGTGAAGCTTATCGCCACTTATCTTCGGGACCGCACCTTTTGTGTTAAGGTGGGTGACGCGCTCTCCACGCCACGCCACATGGCTGCAGGGGTTCCCCAGGGCTCCGTCCTTGGACCCGTGTTGTACACCATCTTCACGTCTGACCTTCCGACGGTGCCTCGTGTGGAGAAGGCCGTCTATGCGGATGACACCGTGGTCTACTCTCGCAGCCGGTGGACAGAGGTCTTAGTTCCCAGACTGCAGAGTGCCTGCAACGCCTTGGAAGACTGGGCAGCAAAATGGCGTATCGGCTTCATTCCCGCTAAGACGCAAGCCATCATTTTCACGTGGAAGAGGTCGATGCCCCGCCGCCAGCTGCGACTTAAATCAACTGCCGCCTGGGTGCTCTCTACCCTGTGTTAAATGAGCATTCCGCCTTATCTGTAGCGAATGGTCTCATAATCTTCCGGCTCCACCTTCGCCCGATTTTCGACTACACCTGTGAGGTCTGGGGCGGTGCAGCCCCCACCTATCTTCACCGACTGCAGACGCTGCAAAACAAGATCCTGCGTCGGATTGATCATGTTCCTGCGCGTTTCCCGCATCGCTACCTACATGCTGCCGCCAACGAGCTGGAGGTCGTGCAGCGCCATCAAGTCATCGCCCGTCGATTTCATGCTTAGCTGGAGTCTTCGATTAAACCCCTCATCAGGCGACTGGGGGAACCAAACCCACAGCGCGGGCCGCATGGGCGTCCCCTCGCACTGCTCGACCTTTAGCGTTGCCGTGGCAACGCACCCCTACGTTCATCTCTCGAAACTAGAAGTTCCCATCTACTGTCCCACACACACCTCTGATACACACCAAAATAAAGAAGAACAGTACCTACCGTCCTTGATGATCCCATGATGAAGGAAATGCTACATAGTAAACTCTTCGTTCCATAGCTGCCAGGAGAAGCCAGCAGAATGTGGGCTGGAGGGCGCGGACCTTAGACGAAACACACGACGCGGCGAGGACCGGTTAGGGAGCGCCCAGCACGAAACAGAAGTGGAAATCATAGTAACAGTCATGAGATAGAGTACCCAACATCTCAGATCGGGTCTGACACACCTCAGATGACAACCACAACCGTTGTGGATGGGAAAAACGGGCGCCGACGGCAGTCGGAACATCATGGACTGGAGGGGTCCGTTGAAGCCGAGTCTGGCGGCCGCGGACCACAGATGGAACCGGGGCGGACCGATTAGGGAACGCCAAGGCATAAATACTGGACTCGATCGAGCCACGGACCAGTTGCCGTGGCAACGCACCCCTACGTTCATCTCTCGAAACTAGAAGTTCCCATCTACTGTCCCACACACACCTCTGATACATACCAAAATAAAGAAGAACAGTACCTACCGTCCTTGATGATCCCATGATGAAGGAAATGCTACATAGTAAACCCTTCGTTCCATAGCTGCCAGGAGAAGCCAGCAGAATGTGGGCTGGAGGGCGCGGACCTCAGACGGAACACACGACGCGGCGAGGACCGGTTAGGGAGCGCCCAGCACGAAACAGAAATCATAGTAACAGTCATGAGATAGAGTACCCAACATCTCAGATCGGGTCTGACACACCTCAGATGACAACCACAACCGTTGTGGATGGGAAAAACGGGCGCCGACGGCAGTCGGAACATCATGGACTGGAGGGGTCCGTTGAAGCCGAGTCTGGCGGCCGCGGACCACAGATAGAACCGGGGCGGACCGATTAGGGAACGCCAAGGCATAAATACTGGACTCGATCGAGCCACGGACCAATTGCCGTGGCAACGCACCCCTACGTTCATCTCTCGAAACTAGAAGTTCCCATCTACTGTCCCACACACACCTCTGATACACACCAAAATAAAGAAGAACAGTACCTACCGTCCTTGATGATCCCATGATGAAGGAAATGCTACATAGTAAACCCTTCGTTCCATAGCTGCCAGGAGAAGCCAACAGAATGTGGGCTGGAGGGCGCGGACCTCAGACGGAACACACGACGCGGCGAGGACCGGTTAGGGTGCGCCCAGCACGAAACAGAAATCATAGTAACAGTCATGAGATAGAGTACCCAACATCTCAGATCGGGTCTGACACACCTCAGATGACAACCACAACCGTTGTGGATGGGAAAAACGGGCGCCGACGGCAGTGGGAACATCATGGACTGGAGGGGTCCGTTGAAGCCGAGTCTGGCGGCCGCGGACCACAGATAGAACCGGGGCGGACCGATTAGGGAACGCCAAGGCATAAATACTGGACTCGATCGAGCCACGGACCAGTTGCCGTGGCAACGCACCCCTACGTTCATCTCTCGAAACTAGAAGTTCCCATCTACTGTCCCACACACACCTCTGATACATACCAAAATAAAGAAGAACAGTACCTACCGTCCTTGATGATCCCATGATGAAGGAAATGCTACATAGTAAACCCTTCGTTCCATAGCTGCCAGGAGAAGCCAGCAGAATGTGGGCTGGAGGGCGCGGACCTCAGACGGAACACACGACGCGGCGAGGACCGATTAGGGAGCGCCCAGCACGAAACAGAAGTGGAAATCATAGTAACAGTCATGAGATAGAGTACCCAACATCTCAGATCGGATCTGACACACCTCAGATGACAACCACAGCCGTTGTGGATGGGAAAAACGGGCGCCGACGGCAGTCGGAACATCATGGACTGGAGGGGTCCGTTGAAGCCGAGTCTGGCGGCAATGGACCACAAATGGAACACTCGACTCGGCGCGGACCGATTAGGGAACGCCCAGGCATAAATACTGGACTCGATCGACCCACGGACCAGTTTCAGGTAGCACCTGAAGAAGACAGCGAGGCACGCTGTTGAAATATCGTGCGAGAACGACGCGAACATCTGGCTGGATTCCCGAATATCCAAGATGTCAATATAACAACACATTAGGAGAAAGAGAGAGACGTGGTACACCAAACAACGGGTTTGCCATAGGGTATAACGATTGAGGACACTGTGTACTTCAGAGTAGATTTTAACATAAAAATTAAACACTAGTTACTACCGCATGGACACGTCACACGAATAAACAGCAGAAAGCATCGGACGTTACATAAATCATGATAGCATATCTCCAAGCCCGCTTAACCTGACATATAAATTCTAACAAAATCACGCAGCGCAAGTGGAGCAGAAAAACATTTCACAGCCTTGTCGGCCACGCACTAGGGACATACAGCACAAGGCACACATAACCGAGAAGTTGGAAAGCCAGAAACATTTAGGAACAGGCAGAAACATTCAAAATACTGTCAAACTTGATGCTCGCCATTAATGGCTCTGAGCACTATGGGACTTAACATCTGTGGTCATCAGTCCCCTATAACTTAGAACTACTTAAACCTAACTAACCTAAGGACATCACACACATCAATGCCCGAGGCAGGATTCTAACCTGCGACCGTAGCGGTCACGCGGTTCCAGACTGAAGCGCCTAGAACAGCACGGCCCCACCAGCCGGCTCGCCATTAATATTAGCAATGATTTAAGAAAATAAAATAATGTCATGCTGCGTTTAGTGCTGCAACGATGTAAGGTACTAGGCTGGTTGAATGCAGATCAATGATAGACAGCAACGAATACGAGGACAGGCCGCCACTTCCCCATTACTCCCTGTGGACAGCCAGGGAAAATTCGCCGCGGACAACGCGGCCGGCTAACAGCACGGAGCGCCTCCAGTAAGGCAATTCAACTGCCTCCCCAAACCAGCAAGCTCACAGCCTTAAATCGGCGCAAGACCATCCACAGTCCCACCACCTCGCGGAACGGCGTTATTTGTTCCCTGGCAACGGCAAAAGACGTGCAGTGCAGGTCCGCAGCTATCGATACTAGTATTTCAGTAACTGGCGTGTGCACGGTCGTCTTTTATTTATGTCTGCCAAATAGGCCACTCAAAGACATGAATCGAAAGTACATTTGTAAAAATATCTGAACTGTCATATTTCGGCAATAGAAGTACTGGCGAGTAGTCGCGTGGATCTGCACGGATATAACTTTTCCTCCGAAGTGTGATGGAGTTCGCAGCAGTTAGTGCTTTGCCTCCCATGCATGCCGATTTAATGCGTCTTCACATGTAGAATGTCTTCTTGGGTGTCTCCTCAGCACAGTTCTGCAGTGCTAGCTATGCAGCGAGCAGGTGTGACCAGCGGGTGGTGACGCTGCTCGGCAGTTTGCGGCCCAGCGTCCGGATTTGGGCGTTATCTGACCGGCCAGCACGTTCGTAAAAGGTGCGGGCGGCCGCCTGGAAGAGGTCACGGAGCAGAGGTACTTCCGCCATGTCGTGAAGATGAGCGGTGGGGAAATCGTAAGGCAGGTGCAAGGCCAGCCTAAGGATGCGATTCTGCAGTGTCTCCAGCTTTTTCAGGTTCGTGTCGGCGGCGTTCCCCCAGACGACGGCGGCGTATTGGAGTACAGGGCGGAGCAGCGCCTTGTAGAGAGTGATGCCCAGACGCGGTGGTAGTCGGGAGCCGGGGTTCAGCACCGGGTACAGGATGCGAAGCCGGTTCCGCACTTTGGCCTTCACTTCGTGGATGTACGGAACCCACGTGAGTTGGCGGTCGATGGTGACGCTGAGGTAATGCGCCGTGGGACGCCACGGGACAGGGCTGCCACCGACGGTGAGTGGTTGCAGACCCGCAGGAACGAGTCGCCTGGTGACGATCAGGATTTGCGTCTTGGCCCCATTGAATTGTAGACGCCACTTGACGGCCCAGGCTGCCAGGGTGTCAGCGGCGAGCTGCAGACGGTGGCGCATGACGGCGGCATTCAGACTCCTCGTATGTAGAGACGTGTCATCCGCGTACAGGGCGAGCCGCACACGGTCGATCTTCGGCGCATCAGAAGTGTACAGCGAATACAGGAGTGGTCCCAAGACTGAGCCCTGTGGCACACCGGCGTTGATGCGGCGGACGGAGGACAAGCCATGCACGGCCCGCACATGGAAGGTCCTATCGGCAAGATAGGAATGGATGAGACGGACGTGTGACGTCGGGACCCCAAGCTGAAAAAGTTTGACCAAGAGGGCCCAGTGCCACACACTGTCGAAAGCACGCGACACGTCCAGGAACACCGCGCCGAAGAATTCGCGCTGCTCGAGGGCAACGAACGCATCTTCCACTAGCCGTAGGAGTTGGTGAACTGGCGAGTGGCCCCAGCGAAAGCCGAACTGCTCTTCGGGCAGGAGGCCTTCCTCGTCAACGTGGCGCTGCAGCCGCCTGATGTACACCCTTTCAAAGACCTTGGAGAGAGCCGGCAGTAAACGAATAGGTCTGTAGTTCGCGGGCTGATGCAGATCCTTCCCCGTCTTCGTAATCGCCACGATCTCTGCATGCTTCCAGGACTGAGGAAAACTGTAGGACCGGAGGATTACATTAAAGACGGTGGCGAGATGAGTGACAGCCACCGGCGGCAACTTCTGGAGTAGGGCGTTGGAAACCTCGTCTGGGCCCGCAGCTTTCCTGGGGTTCGGGGCACGCAGGATGGATGACACTTCCTCCACCGTCGTCTCTTCAATGACGTCATCGTCGTCGCGTGCCTCCAAGTAGCGTGGGAGCCGGTCAGCAACCAGGTCGTCGTGGACAGCGTCGGTCGGGTCTTCGATCGGCGTAAACGCAGCCTCAAATACGTCTGCGAGGGCATCAGCCTTCGCAGCTGGTTCGCAGACAGCCTGACCATTGACCAGCAGTGGAGGGATACGTTGCGTGCGGCGGAGGAAACGCTTCGTCGTTTGCCAGGCCGTGCCGTCGGCGACCTTGTTATTCCAGTCGCGATTGCGATGGTTGTCAATGGCGACCCGGATGTCTCGCCGCACTTGGTGTCGGCATTTCTTGTCCGCTGCCACTCCCGGTAGACCCGGTTCTTCTCAGTGATGGCCGCAAGGATGTCCGGCGGCAGCTGGAGGGAGTAGTCAGGCGGAGTGCAAGGTCGGGGCGGCGTTGCTATGTTGGCAGCGTCGATCGTGGTTGCCGCAAAGTGCAGAAGTGCTGCGTCCGCTCCAGCTTCCGCAGGGGGCGGCGCGGCGTCGAGTGAGTCCGTCACGGCTGCTTGAAACCTCTCCCAGTCGATGTCAGCAAGTGAGATGCCTCGCCTGGGCTGTTGCAGGGCATCTAAGTCGATATCGAAAACCACTGGGATATGATCAGAAGACAGTGCCGTCCTCGTCGTGGCGGTGATCTAATGAGGGATGCCCTTGACGACCGCGATGTCGATTATATTCGGGAGGCCACGGGCAGGGAAGATTGTCGGATCGTACGGCCCCACCACAAGCGCATGGTGGCGTTCTGCTACCCGGAGCAGGCAGCGGCCAGCGGCATTGGTGATCCTGGAGTTCCAGGAGACATATTTACTATTGTAGTCCCCGGCGACGAACACCTGCCCCTCAAGGAGAGCAGAGCATCGATGTCAGCAGGGTCCAGTGGACGAGACGGCGGTCGATAGGCAGCGACGAACGTGATGGCGCCCGCAGAGGTGTGAACGCCGACACGAGTGGCCTCCAGGGTTGCCAATGGTGGAAGTTGTATCACGTGATGCCGAATGCCATTGCGGACGTAAACGGCTCTCCCACCACCCGCCGTCAGTCGCTCGGTGCGATAGCTGGAGTAGTTGGAGTAGTTGGCCGCCCTGACGTCGACCCCAGGCTTCAGGTGGGTTTCGTTGATAAGGCAGACGTCGACAACTTCATCTTCACCAGCTTGAGTGCGGATGCCGTTGGCATTCCACGCGACGACCGTGAGCCCTCTAATGCTGCCCATGGTGCAGCTGGTGAGCCTTGACAGCGGTCGGGGCCGGAGAGGCCATCGGCACTGCAGCGGTGAGTTGCTGCGACAGGACTTCAATCAACTTCGTAGCACTGGTCACCAAGGCAGTGAGCTGCGCGACGAGGTTGGCCAGGTCAGCGGTGGAGGCAGCTGGCGCGGCCCCGTCGCTGGAAGGGGAGGCGTGGCAGACTCGCTTGGAGAGTCCACCTGGGGCTGCTCGACCGACGGTGCTGAGCGCTGGGTACCCACGGGGCGCTGACCCCCGCGCAGGCGATTGGCAGTCAGGCCGACGTCCCGGGAGAGGCAGTACCCGGGTTTGCCACTAGCAGCTGTGGTGGAGGCGCAGGAGCCTCAGGTATCGGCACGGCATCGGACGCGGCAGGAGAAGGAGCAGCCGACGCAGCCAGGATGGCGGAGGGGGCCCCTGACGTTGCCGCCGCGAAAGAGAGGCCGGGCCGTCTCGTTGCTGGCTTCTTCAGACGCGGCGCTGGTGTTTGGCCACGTTGGCGAGCGATGGCACGCTTCCACACCTGACACCCGCGATAGCTGGCCACGTGAGCACCGCCACAGAGTGCACATGTCGGCTTCTCGGTGGGCGGACGGGGGCACGCACTTCCTGCGTGGGCGACGGCGCATTTAACACATGTCCGGCAGAGAGCAGTGGCGCGCGACGTGATTGATCCCCTGGCAGCGAAAGCACTGCACAGGGCCTCTCCTGGAGCGCAAATCTTCGGTCTGAACCGGTACGTCGGCGACCCGCGTCAGTTGGTAGAGTTTGCGGTTCTCCACGGTGTCGGAGCAAACGACCAGGAAGAGCGGCGTATCATCGAGCGATTTAGGCGACTTCATCTTCACGACTGCCTGTATGTAGAAGCCCAGGTCAACGAGTTCGCGATGCAGGTGATCGGCTTCCATGTTGAATGGGAGGTCCCGGATTACAATCTTGAAGACCTTGTCAGGTGCGGAAGCGTGGGTATAGAACGGGATACCATGCTCAGACGCCTCCTGAGTGACCTGGCGATAGTCGTCAGCATGGCGGAGTGTGACCCTGTACAGGTCTCGTCCGGCAAGCTTCACGGTATACACGGCCGTTGTCTAGCTGCGCAACAACTTCTGCAGTTCCCCATAGGGCGGCCGAAACTGGAGGACCACCGGCGGAAGATGGGAGTCTTTCTTCGGCGCAGGATCGCGCGGTAGCTGGTCCGGCGCGTCAGCGAGCGCGTCGAATGAGTTTGGCGACGGCAGTTGGAAGCGTCGTCGATGACTGCATGCGTCTTGCAGTGTGCCAGGCCGGGACAAAACCATCAGCGTCAGGGCGAAATCTAGCTTGGCCCTCTTCTCGATCGGAGAACTGCGAACAGCGGACGTCGCGGCTGTTGCCCTCCTCTTCTGTTTCCCACTTCGTCCGCGTGGCTGAGGGGAACGGAGCAGACAGCGCTGTCTTCAAAGTTTCCGGAGCTGAGTCCGTCATATCCATAGCCATAGCACTGGTCGTCAAAAGTGGGGGGCCAGATGGGGCCGCCGACGGCGCAAGCGCGGCCGGACGGCGATCTGCCACACCCTTCGCGTCGCAAGCAAGCGCAGGTACGTCCTTCTCGCGGCTGCACATCTCAGCAACTGTGTCCACTGGCGAGTACGCTCTGAGCTCCGCTATTTAAAGCCTTCTGAGGTGACATTGCGCATGCGCTGCTCAGCGTGCGCGTTCATAACGGCTCCGCCTCGCGCCCTCCACTGTGAAAACCTGGCGTATCGATATCAGGTCGATTTTCATCTTTATGCAGATAACTACGTCGGCTACGAAGTTTCTCTATAACAGGATTCCCAGCAGAGTTCAGTTGATAACCGCTATCTCGATTGATGAGAGTCTCGTTGTCAGACAATCTTATTTCCACAGATTCATTGATAATCGAGCTCCAAAAGTTTGATGTGTGGGCCAAAATTTTTGTGTCGTTGTAATTCATCGAATGGTCTATGGAAATACAATGTTCCTGCACAGTTCGTGTTGTTTGCCCTATATATGATTTGCCGCATTCACACGGAATTTTCTAAACACCTGGTTTACGCAGGCCCAGGTCGTCTTTAATGGATCCCACCAGTGATGAAATTTTGGAAGGAGGGCGAAAGATGACTCTCACTTGATACTTTCTCAATATTCTGCCTATCTGTGAAGAAATATTCCCAATAAATGATAGATAAACAGTCGACCTGAAGGCCTCTTCCTCTTCCTTGTTCCGTCGTTTGTAGGTCTTCATCACTCTGTTCACTTGCCTAGGTGAAAAACTATTCTTCAAAAATACTTTTAGCAGATGTTCCAATTCCCATGGCGACACCATCAGATTGTTCGTAAAATTCGTTGTTAAATATAAAATATGTAGAGAAGAGTGTGTGGTTAAACAACGCTGTAATGTCTGCACCAACTCGTGAATGTATTAATAAAATAATGTAGTATTAATGGCGGTGTGCCAAAAGAAGTCCGATTGGGAAAAGACCTAGAAAACAAAAGGTGCCTCTTTCTCCGCCAACAATCTGACGATCAAAAATCTTCATATGTTTCCAGCAGCTGCATACAATATTTATACAGCTGTGGAATATATCTATGGCTCAAATGGTTCTGAGCGCTATGGGACTTAACATCGGAGGTCATCAGTCCCCTAGAACTTAGAACTACTTAAATATACATAACCTAAGGACATCACACACATCCATGCCCGAGGCAAGATTCCAACCTGCGACCGTAGCGGTCACGCGGTTCCAGACTGCAGCGCCTAGAACCGCTCAGCCACCCCAACCGGCTCTATGGCTCAAATTATTTCTTTATTTCATTACTTATAATTCGTTTTCTGCAAATAAAAGCTCAGCATGCAAATGTGCCTGTAAATGTAGAGGAATGGTTAATGCTGTTTGTGAATGACGCTCGAGTTGTCCGATGATATGCCATATGTGCTCAACTGGAGACAGATCTGGTAATCGTGCAGGCCATTCCTGTTTTCCTATTAGAAAATATCCCCTGGAAAGCCTTTCATAAACGGCAGAATATGCAGTTTGACGCAAAAATTTGCAGTGAGGGCATATGGGATAGCTACGGGACAGCTCTTGCTGTCATACGAAATCAAAAATGGCTCTGAGCTCTATGGGACTTAACTTCTGAGGTCATCAGTCTCCTAGAACTTAGAACTAATTAAACCTAACTAACCTAAGAACATCACATACGTCCATGACCGAAGCAGGATTCGAACCTGCGACCGTAGCGCTTGCTTGGTTCCAGACTGTAGCGCATAGAACCGCACGGCTACTCCGGCCGGCCATACGAAATCGCACCCCACATGTAGGTCCAGTGTATCTAGCAAACAGACAGGTTGGTTACAGGCCATCAACTGGCCGCCTTCTAATCAAGACATGGCCGTTATTGACACCGACGCAGAATCAGTTTTCATCACAAAACACAGCAGACATACTCTTCTCCCTCCAATGAGGCCTCTCATGACACCATTGAAGTTGTAAGTGGGGGTGGTTTGAGGTCTGTCGAATGTACACTGCAAGGCGTCTGTCTCGGAGCTGTCCTTGAAGTAATCGATTTGTAACAGTTGTACACTGTGGTGCCAACTGCTTCTCAAATTACTGCTGTAGAAGCAGTACGATGTGTCAGAACCATACGCTGAACATGATGGCCTTCCGTCCCAGTAGCGCCACATCATCCTACGGATTCCGGTCTTCTTGTGATGTTATACCCTTGAGATCACTGCTGCCAGCATCATTTAAAGTGGTACACCCTGTCAAGTCCTTCTGCAAAATTGCCAAATGAACGTTCAGCTTCCCGTAGCCCTATTACATGACCTCGTTCAAATTCGGTGATGAATTGATAATGACGTCTTTGTAGCCTTAAAGGCATTCTTGACTAACATCAACTCACAACGTCCAGTACCAAAGGTAATTAAAGCTCATATCCGTTACAGCACGTGTTGAAAGCTGTTTCGATTCCATCCCATGGGCGTCGTGAAGTTGGCCACGAATTCTGAAACGTCCCCTTTGAAAAATTGTGCATGACTGTGCTTAAACTGACACACAATATTTTTAGCGCAAACGCAATCTGACTTTCAGTAATCGCTACAGTTCAAACTACTGAAGGCACTAACTACTGATAGGAATAGTTAGCAAATGAAAGATTTTGATAGCGAACAAACAATGTATTTACCTTAATGTCATCAAAAGTCATAATATATATAGCACTTCATGACATCCAGTCTTACAAATTTCAAAATTCCGCCATCTCTCTCCCCACATCCACCACTGCTGGCGGCTCACCTCCAACTGCGCGCCGGCCGCGGTGGTCTCGCGGTTCTAGGCGCGCAGTCCGGAACCGTGCGACTGCTACGGTCGCAGGTTCGAATCCTGCTTCGGGCATGGATGTGTGTGACGTCCTTAGGTTAGTTAGGTTTAAGTAGTTCTAAGTTCTAGGGGACTAATGACCACAGCAGTTGAGTCCCATAGTGCTCAGAGCCATTTTTTTTCCAACTGCGCAACGCTACGCGCTGTTAACATCCAGCTGCCCAACACTACAATGGCGAGTATTACAACAATGCCAACCAGCCACTGACTACACACAGCACAGCCAGTGATTTTTCATACAGAAGTGGTGTTACAAATAAAAAAACCTAAACAGCCTACTTACAATTCACCTCCTGTACTACCTCTACATCCCAGAGAAGCACTTGCAAACTACATCCTCAACTGAAAAAATGGAAATGAACATATGGCATCGTTGGCCGGGAGACGCCATCCGGGGAAGTTCGGCCACCAAGTGCTCGTCTTATTTCGGTCGACGGCAGGTCGGTGATGGTGGCCGGCCGCGGTGACCGAGCAGTTCTAGACGCTTCAATTCGGAACCGCGCGATTGCTACGGTTGCAGGTTCGAATCCTGCTTCGGGCATGGATGTGTGTGATGTCCTTAGGTTAGTCAGGTTGAGAGGTGGCATGAGCCCCCTCTCATATTTCTATCTTAGTCTGAGTAATTCGATCTTCCTCTCTAATTGCATGGGGTGACTGGTTGCTATTCCTTCACATGCGGAATTATCACGCAGCGTCTCTCGTCACCCGGGTGGTCCGGTGACAGGCGGGCTCAGCTGATCTTGAAAGGGTAAGCGGACGGGTGTGAGGGAGTCGAGTGAATGCTTTCCAGACGCCGACATATAATAGCGGCGGAGACACGCCCGCAGCGGCCTGAAGGAGTGGCTGGGGTAGAGATTCCGTTACTTCACAGAAACTTAGCGAAAACACTTTCTGGCAGGCTACCAGCGAGGCGTGGGAATGATTTGTGTTCCCAAGCAGCCTTGGCGGGCAAATTCCCGCGTTTTCTGCCAAATCGTAATTGTGATTGGCTTGCTCATGGCATAGCTCCGTGACGTAGCAAAATCAGCGCAGAAATTGGCGCCAAGAGTCTCCATTGGTGGAATGGTAGTGCTTCGGCAATAGAGTGGAATTTTCCGCCGGTTTTCGAGTTGCTGATTGGAATGCTTAACCATGGCCACTGTCGTGGGGGCGGGAATGTTCTGTGTTCGGCTTGTACGGGTGCTCTTGTGGTAGTCGGCTCTCGCCTTTCGGTCGGAGTAGGTTACAAGACTGTCTCGCTGCTCTGGACAGCCTCCCTTCCGTTGGCTGTCTAATATACTTTTATTAGATTGTAACTGTTTAACGAAATTGCTGAAGTTTCGACTTCAACGTAACTTTCCGAGTACAGTTGGCAATTGAGCGTTCTGCGTACAAGAGGCCTATGTTGTCTGTCTTGAGCAGTTTTGGCTAAAGTTGTCTGTATCGGAGTTACTGTGTGACTTCGCTTGTTAAAATCAATCACTGTACCGTCAGTGATTATGTGGCGAGCCGTCTTCGTCTCCCTCAGAGGCGCGTTTGTATTGCTAGGAAGTCTTTAGTCTGGAACAACCCGACCAAGATAATTTGTTTCGGTCTATACTCGCGACATTATCATCACCACGACGGGACGTCGAAGCAACCAGCCATCGCCTCCAGTACGCCAGATCGTGTCCGTGCAGTTAAGAAGACAGCTTGGTAATGTACGTCCCCAGCACCGGCTGACCAGGCAATTTTGCTAGGTGATAATCAGAGCTCAGCAGGGCGCGCCTGTTTGTCTTTTCTAACTTTGTTCTGTTTTGGGTGTTCATTGTCTGAGTTCTCACTAATGTAGCAGCAATTAATGTTGGCTTACCTGTGTGTCTCTCTTAAGATTTGAGTTGCAAGGAATTGGCTCCACATACCACTTCGTTATAAACGTCACAATCTAGTTTAGGGACAACTTCACCTTCACAGCATTTATTTGAGTATCCAATTTGAGCCAATTTGATGTATTGTAAATGTTTCATGTGTTTTTGTTTATTATTTTGTGTTGAGTCTCAATAAATCATTTTGTTATTTTGGACAGAACTTTCATTCTGTTAATCGGTAAAGCAACCCTATCATTTCTCACTACGTTAATGAAACCTTCTTTTATTTAACTTATTTATCAAATTAAATTATTACAGGTGCCAAACTCTTTTCATTTCCACTTGCAGGGTCGACTACAGTCAGTTCGCGTATCTTTTTAATCCATGTGCAACAGCAACAGTCGGAGTTAGAATAGGGGGGCTTAGAGCATAATTTACATATGTAGATTCTAGAAGAATTTAGTGTTAAATACACTGCTAGCCCCGGCACCTCGCAGGGTGTAAGTATTTCAAAGTTCTGGAGGACTGATGACCTCAGGTGTTAAGTCCCATAGTGCTCAGAGCCATTTGAACCATTTCGGTCATGATGACATGGACAATTGTGACTGATGTCATAAATGTGACAATCAAGGATAAATAAAACAACGGGAAAAGGCATTGGAAGAAAGTTAAATCCTGTTTGTAACACCAACATTAATATTATCATGCGTGGAATTTAGTACGCAGGATCCTAAGGAAAACTACGATGGAACACGCACGACAAAGATCGAATCTGATAAATACTGGAGCTAAGCGTTGATTTCAATTAAAACTGAGCTCCCAAATTGCTCAGACTTCTTAAATTATTTTTGGATGTCATGTATAGTAATTGTTGAAATTTGGGATCGTGCTCTACCTTGCTTATCCCTTTACTTGGCAATGTTGTTCTCAAACAAAATTAAAATATCACACTGTATTCGCAAACATTTTTCAGATTTCGTCCATGGATCAGTAATGACCCTTGCAAGCAACGTTATTGCTGGTCTGTCATGTACAGCGATATTCTGTTGTGTCTGCTGTAAAGTTTCTGAATAGTGTCCCTCTTAGCAGATATCTGGCATATTTATAGTTACCGGTGTAGCAGTTGTATTCGATTTTGTGACGCAGTTTTTTTTTTTTAATTGTGCTACGAAGATTGCTTATAAGTGGAAAGAGGAGGTCTTGGAGGTGAGTCATAAAAATGTGAGAGCGTGTTCGTATCTGGGACATTACAAATGGACTTACCTTTCCTGGGAAGAATGAGTCTGGTTTTGACTATTGGATGGACAACAAGACCAGGAGAAGAAGTAAACAGCAGGTCCTGTGCCATTGAATGATATACTGTATGACAGCTTTGTTGAGTGGCTAGAGTATAGGCTTGCTGGCGAAAATGTAGACTTTGCCCTCAGCTATCGTCGACTATAAAATGCCAAAAATTTGAAGCTGTTCTGTGATTTGTAACAAAATAATTCTTTTATAACATTTTACTTGCGATAGTTGAAAATGCAAGCATATTTCTGCCACAGGAAAAGCACTGTAGTACTTTTACTGAACATCCATGCGCCTTTTGTGAGCAATGACACTGACAGGTAATATACTGTATTTTGTAAGAATGTATGTAAAAGAGTTCATATGACCATGTACATCTAATTTAGGTAGCTTTATGCTTTTTCTTCGCATTATTTTAGTCTGGCCAAACGAATGGTTATGGCAGGTTACTGAGAATTTGGAAAGCAAGTAAATCCTCCTGAAGATGACATGACCATCGAAACGTGTAGCGAAATTTACAATTAAAGTTTTTGAAACAGAATATCGATCAATTTTGTGCGGTCCAGTGCGGTATTAATGGAGAACAGCTCACAGGCTGTCTACCGTTCGGCACGCTGTGACACTATGCTGCATAAGCCTCGCTACGAAACATTGCAGAGCGGCACCGTAAGCTGGCAATTTACATGAGAAGCCCGGCGAGCCAGCTTGCCGTGATGGATGCGTACACAAGCGCGTGGGCCGCGGCAGTTTTCTTCCTGCTCTGCGGTGGCCGTAATCCTGACAAAAGGCAGCCGCGGACTGTTGACAGAGCGGCCGATCAGCCCCTACCCTGCCCTGTCCTGGCACACCTGGCGGCGGGGCTGACCGCAGCACGGACCCGACAGCAAACAGGCTTACATCGATCCGCCAGGGGTAAGTCCAGTGGGCGGCAGAGGCGCGGATGACGAGTGGGGCCTGTCCTTTCCTCAGACACTGGCTGTGCGTGCGTGCGTGTGTGTGTGTGTGTGTGTGTGTGTGTGTGTGTGTGGCCGTCTCAGCGCTGTATGGTGAAAACCACGAATTCTGGGAGCTACAAGTTTCAAGAAATTTCATGAGCCAACCTTAAAGTCAAGGAATGCTCTGAAATCCTGAAGTTAAACTCTAGAGCAGCTGAGAGCGCTGACAAGCCCAGAAAACGAGAATAAATTCTGTCACCGGTCTCTCACTCTGTGTATGTGTGTGTGTGTGTGTGTGTGTGTGTGTGTCCCTACTATAAAACCTCCGCCGTCAGACTCAAGCCATTCTGTGGTGTCACCGCCAGACACCACACTTGCTAGGTGGTAGCCTTTAAATCGGCCGCGGTCCTGTAGTACACTTCGGACCCGCGTGTCGCCACTATCAGTGATTGCAGACCAAGCGCCTTCTTTTTATATTAGGATGGGGCCCCTCCACGCCCGCACCAACGTGGTGACCAAACCAAAAGTTCTACAGTCACCTCCGTAAGCATGTTAGTTTTGAATCAGGCGTCACAGGATGCAGGCTGTGATGTTGTCCATGCGTCTGGGTAAGGCTACTCATTATCATGGTCCATCAGGATATAGAAGTGGTCGAAAGCGATCGAAGGGTAGCGGTTGTAAGGGCAGAGGACGAAAAGGGCCAAGGCCAGCGCCAAGGGAAAAAACCTCTGCGACAGTAGGACGGCTAGTAAGGGCAGTAGCGGCTTGCTAGCTGCGACAGAGCATGCAAGGTGAGGTCAGGTTAGCGTGAGGTAATGTGCATCGTTACCTATGTGTTGCGTGTCCGTTAGCTGGGTCAGTCCGGGTTGTGCGGCTGGGCTCGCTTTTAGTCTCCTGGGCCGGCCGCAGTGGCTTCCTCCCTGTAACATAAGAGTTCGGCGCGGCAACTCATGCGTTGCTGTTAGGCCCTCTGCTGCGCCTTGTCGTCGGTGACTTGGTGCAGCTTCATCAGGCTGGTGCAGAACGGCAGCGATCGGCTACCGTTCAGCGTCTTCCTCTACTGCACGCCGCAGCCCTTCCGCAATGTAGCTTCCATGAGCTCCGTTTGTTCGACGAGCTGCGTCAGTTCAGCGCCCGAGGACGTTTTGCCGTTCGCTCGCGCTTGTGCGATAAAGGCTGCCCTTTGGCTTCTCGATCCCTTGCGGGGCCCGCTACCGTAGCGGTCGGCGTTGCCACCGGTTCAGCTGGGGCGGTGGTTTTCTTCTTTGCACCTTTCACCTGCGGTGCTGCTGGGGCAACCGCCGGCTCAGGCGCGCGGACGTCCTTCTGCGAGGTCGCAGGAGTGTTCGCAGGTACTACTGCACTGGGGCCTCTTCTTTCTCTGCAGCCACGGCGGCTGCGAAGGCAGCCCTCTCTGCCGCAATGAAGGCTTTGAGGGCTGCAGTGACCTCCTTCACGGCGGTGCCGAGTTCGAGGTCACGTATCTTCTCGGGAGCGCGGGCTGCGTCCTGGCCGCCCGTTTCCAAGCGGTCGTCCCTGGTCCTGGCAGGTGGAGCTGCTCCTGCGCCGTCCCTCTGCTGCGCCGGGCTGTTCTGCGCCCTACGCCGTTTCCGACGTCGTCTTCGCTTCTGCCGCTGCGTCGGTGCGGCCGCGGCCGCCTCGCCGCTCCCGGCACGTCTGCGGCTTGCGAAAGCAGCACAACCGCGTCAACTGGCGACGTGCGGGCCGCCACACCGGACACTGGTCGGCAAAACGTTGCTGCCGCGGTCGCAGGCGCGGCTGTCGTGCTCCCCTGAGCACTTGACGCACCGCACCGCGTTGCGGCAATACTTCGAAACATGGCCCTCACCCTGGCACCTGAAGCACTGGGGCTGGGGGTCCATGGCGGTCGGGAGAGCCTCTGAAGCCACCGGGAAGCCCAGCAGCTTCCGCAAGTCGAAGATGTCGCTCCCGCCGTCGACCGTTTGCACGGTCAAGGCATAGAGCGGCGCCCTCTTCTTGTTGGTCCGGTTGTGCAACCTTGCGGTTGGATTACCAAACCCGGCTCGCAGCAGCCCTTCCCGGACCGCTGCCTCATCACAGCACCAAGGTAGCCCCCTGAGGAGTGCCTCGATCGTCTTCATCCTTCCTACGGAAGGTGCCTTCTCACGCGCCGGCGGCGCGTCGACGATGTGATCGGCCACTGCGACCTTGATCGCCCTGTGGTCGGCCACGTTTGCAGCTCGAACGCAGATCAGCGAATCTGTATCGACAGACTCGTAGACCACTTCTTTCCGAGCGCAATTCGTGATGGTGTCGAACAGCGCTGTCCACCCGCCTTTGCACTTGATGTACAAAGGGGGGACAGGCCGCGACTCGTCTTCTCGGGAGTTCCTTGCATGGTCGGCAGACTCAGTGAGTTGCACAACCGAAGGAACCTTCGTAGCGGCAGGTTTCTTCTGCGCACCCTTCTTTCCCATGCTGCGAGGCACGGAACACGACATTCTGCACGCGTTGTGAAAACAACGCACGACAATTTACTCTCCACGGCGCCCACAGCACAGAAACCTCTTCACGAGCTCTCAACAGCCGAGTTAGCGTAGCGCGCAACGGCAGCGATGCGCTCGCCTCGCCAGCTCAGGCCGCTCTGCGCAAACCGAGGTCTAGAGAGACTTCCTAGCACTCGCCTCAGTTGTACAGCCGACTTTGCTAGCGATGGTTCACTGACTTCTACGCTCTCATTTGCCGAGAGTTAGCATAGCCTTCAGCTACATTATTTTCTACGACCTAGCAAGGCGTCATTATCAGTACTATTGATATTGTAAACCATGTATCGTCAAGAGCGGCGTTCATCTTTAACGGATTAAAGTTAAGTATTCCACCAGCTACGTCCGTTTTTCTCAATTCTAGTTCCCTTGTCATGTTCCAGACCTCACGCCAGCCTGCATGAGCTAAAACGCGTGCATTTCGGCCTCCTTTAGCTATACGGTGTTGGTTCTCCTGCCAACCACAACATTTGGCGACGAGAGTAAAAGTGTTCTTATCGATGTTGCCCTGATTTACTTGTGTAATGGCTTCGCCACAATCTCCAGATGTACTGTCCGAATTTTATCGCTTACAGAATAGGCAGACGTAGACCTTACTGGACGCCCTTGGACAGCTCGTCCCGGGTCAACGTGCAATGCAAAACGATGCGGCAGCCGCCACTCCACCGCTAACGTAGCCACAACACGCTGCTGCACCCACTTTTCGACCTTTTGATGCTGCACTGGAAAGCTGGACGGAGTGGTCACGCCAATTTGGATTCCATCTCGCCGCCTACAGATTCAAGGTAACGAGCGGCACCCTTTTCTTCTTTCCTCCGTCGGGTTACATACGTACCGTGTGATAGTCAAATTATTTCCCCGGCGCGACGTAGCAACTCTGCCCTACGAAGAAATTTTGTCTGCATTAGATGCATATTTCAAAGAATCAGTCAATGTAGTAGCGAAAAGGTATACCTTCTTCCGTACAAAACGTACGGCAAGTCAGACTAATCGGGAGTGGGTTGCAACCTAGCAAGGCCTTACTAGGGATTGTGTTTTTGAGTGCCAATGTGGACTCCCTTATTCAGATACTATGGTACGTGATACAATTGCACAGAACGTTTCTGATGTTCGTATGAGGGAACAGAATTTGAAACTGGTAAATCCCTCCCTTCAACAAGTGATGGACATATTGGATCGGTAGGACACACTTGACTTTGCTCAGGAATCATTTGAAACTTCACCAGCAGTGTGTCAGGTTAACCGGCCCGCCGGGCGAGCTGCACGGGGCAGTAAACAGCCCTCGCGCCCGGCTGTGCCGCTGCCGCCAGGCTCTCAGCCACGTGTGCCGCGCCAGCAAGCAAATGCAGTGATCAAATAATGCCCGCCGTGTGCTACTAAACATTCGCGTGAGAATTGCCCGTCACGCCAAGCTACTTGCTTTTATTGTAATAAAAAAGGACATGTTCAGAGTGTTTGCCAGAAAAAGCTCAGATCGGAAGCTCAAAACCGTTCCAGGCCCTTTGCTTCGCGTCGGAATCGGAATCGAACCAAGGATACTCAGGCTCGCGAAACTTCGCCGATGGAAATTCATGTAGTTCATTCCACTCCGCGCAGTGGCACTCTCTCTAACAGTGACTGTGTTCGTCCCAAAAACAGTGTGCGTAGACATCGCCGGAACTCCCGTCAAGTCGCTAGTGATTATGTACCAGTGTCAGTTCACGTTGCACGAGACAGTCGCTCTTGTCGTCAGCAGGACAATAAACTTTTTGTAGACTTGGACATTAACGGCAAAGTGATACCATTCCAGCTCGATACAGGAGCTGCAGTTTCACTGATCAATCAAGACACTTACAAACTGCTGGGCACACCTCCATTGCGTGCCGCAAATGTTAAGTTAACTAGCTATTCCGGTCAAGTTATCCCTGTGGTAGGACAGTGCAGCCTTCTTGCAACATACAAAGGACAAACAAAACTTGAGTCATTTTACGTCCTTAGTTCTCGTCTATGTCAAGAATTTGCAGACATTTTTGCACCGGGCCTCGGCTGCGCTAAGAACTATAAAGCACATTTGGAACTGAAAGTAAACGCGCAACCGAAATTTATCAGAGCGCGCAATGTTCCCTATGAATTGCGTGATGAGGTCGCAAAAACATTACAAGGTGTAATTGAACGTGTGCAGGCTTCTCTCTGGGCATCACCCTTAGTAATTTTGCCAAAACCTTCGAGAAAGTTGAGACTTTGTGTGGACTTCAAGGCAACAGTGAATCCACAACTAGTGATTGCAACTTTTGCTTTACCCCGCCAGGCAGATCGTTTTGACAAACTGTGCCCGGGTAAATATTTTTCGAAGTTGGACCTCGCAGATGCGTACTTGCAAATATCGGTGGACGAAGAATCCCAGCGCGTTTTGGTGGTTAACACACATCTTGGTTTGTATCGATTCAAACGACTGCCATTCGGGTGTGCATCCGCCCCTGCATTGTTTCAGCAATATCTACAAACTGTTTGTGCGTCGGTCCCTACTGCAGCAAATTATCTAGACGATATTGTGATCTCCGGAAAGACGGAAGAAGAACATTAGGCCAATCTCCGAACATTATTTCAGGTCTTGCGACAAAATGGTCTTCGCTTGCGGAAGGACAAATGAGTGTTTTTTGCTGGGGACTTGCCATACTTGGGACATGTGCTCAATGCCCAAGGCATACATCCCAGTCCCACGCACCTTCGTGCCATACAAGACTTTCCTTCGCCGCAGAATTTCAAGCAGCTACAGAGTGTGCTGGGAAAAATAAATTACTATAACAAATATGTTCCACACGCCTCTTCTATTTCAGCTCCGCTTCATCGCTTACGCCGTAAAGGTGTTCCGTTCGTCTGGACGACGGAATGCGAACGCGCCTTTCGCCAGTTGAAATCGGTGTTGCTTTCCAATACTTGCCTTACGCCATTCGATTCCCATAAGCCCCTCGTGTTGATGGTGGATGCATCGGATTTCGGGATCGGTGCTGTGCTTGCGCACAAAGATGGATTGCACGATCGCCCTATTGCCTTTGCGTCCAAATTGCTCTCGTCTGTGCAAACAAATTATTCACGGATCGAGAGAGAAGCATTGGCTCTCGTATTTGGTGTTACAAAGTTTCATGATTTCTTGTATGGTCGTCACTTTACCATAATCATAGACCACAAACCTTTGACATCGCTTTTTCATCCGACCAAGCCTGTACCTCCACGTACAGCGCAGAAATTCATTCGCTGGTCTATTTTCCTCTCGCAGTACCGCTACGATATCTTGTATCGGTCCAGTTCTAAGCACGGAAACGCCGATGCTTGCTTGCATGTTCATTGATGCGGAAACCGATGACGTGGTCCAATCGTTTCCGATTTTCGTCGTGTAGCTACAGCCTCAGCTGCCGACACTGTCCTTGCTCCCGTTCTGCGTTTTGATGCTACGCAATGGCCCTTGTCAAAGTCACGGGTCGGGGACCCATTGGTTCGCCCATTTTTTGCTCATAAGGAGAGACTTTTTGTACGACCTGGTGTTTTGCTGTTGCGTTTTGATAATGATCAGCCAAGGGTCGTGGTACCACGTTCGTTACAGTCCTCTGTCTTACAGCTTCTCCTCCAAGGACATTGGGGTATAGCGAGAACGAAACAATTTGCTTGTCAGCACTGTACTTGGTTCAGAATCGATGCCGCGATTACGAATATGTGCTCTTCTTGCATGGTGTGTGCCGAACAACAATCAGCACCACTGCGGAAATTCTTTGCATGGCCAAAAGCCACTTCCCCTTGGCCACGCTTACACATCGACTATGCTGGTCCATTCTGGAATGCTCGATGGTTGGTTGTGGTAGATTCATTCAGTAATTTTCCTTTTGTTGTCCGGATGCTTTCCACGACATCATCTGCCACCATCCAAGAGTTATCCGCTATCTTTTGCATTGAAGGTCTTCCACAGACTATTGTTTCCGACAATGGCCCACAATTCATGTCCGCAGAATTTCAGTCATTCTGCAAAGCCAATGGTATTCAACATCCGACTTCCTCGCCGTTTTCGCCACAGTCAAACGGTGCCGCTGAACGATTGGTCAGGACTTTCAAGTCACAGATGTTGAAGTTGAAAGAGTCGCATTCTCGGGAGAACGCGTTATTGCTCTTTTTGTCCTCGTATCGCTCTCAGCCCCGAGATGGTCACTCGCCGGCTGAGTTGCTCCACGGTCGCCCTCATTGAACCTTGATGTCTTTGCTACATCCGCCGCATCAGGTTCCTGTGCAGCGGCAGACACCTGCTTTTGCTCCAGGCGACTTTGTCTACTATCGCCACTACCGAGGTTCACGGCGTTGGCTCGAAGGGCGCATCCTTCGCTGCCTCGGACGCGCTATGTATCTGGCATAGGGGGCCTCTGGTGAGGTGCGTCGGCATCTCAATCAGCTGCGCCTCTGTCGTCGCACGGGATCTGCCGCTCGCCGTCTGCTTTTAGCAACGGTGCCGTCCGGTCAGCGCCCCGCGGACCCATCTACTGGCTCGCCTCAGCCCCAGGTGTTACCGACGCTACCTTCCATTTTGGCCCATGGCGACGCGCCGCCGCCACCGCCACCACCGCTTGTCCTCCCGCCGGCGCCGCCCGCAGTGGACGCGTCGCTGCAACCGCTGGGCGCCTCCCTGGGTCACGCACCCGCCGATCGCTTCCCGTGACCAGTTGTACTCCGACATGGAACTCTTGCCCGCTCCGGAACATATGTCGTCTTCGCCCGTCGGTTGCCCCGGCCCGATGGAGGTCGACCCTTCGGCCCCTCCTGTCTCTCTACGGGCGTATACACCGCATGTTGGCGTGCACCCTGGAGCAGGTTTTCAGGCGTTTCCTAGCTCCCCGCGGTCCGAATGGCAGGGTGCGGGTGGCACAGCCTCGCCTGTTGTTAGGCTCCCCACCTCGTCGCATACGTCAACATGCGGTCCTCCCCACGGCGGGCGGAAGCCTTATGCCACAACCGTACGCCGATTTGCGGGGGAGGAATGTGGTGTCACCGCCAGACACCACACTTGCTAGGTGGTAGCCTTTAAATCGGCCGCGGTCCTGTAGTATACGTCGGACCCGCGTGTCGCCACTATCAATGATTGCAGACCGAGCGCCGCCACACGGCAGGAGAGACTTCCTAGAACTCGCCCCAGTTGTACAGCCGACTTTGCTAGCGATGGTTCACTGACTTCTACGCTCTCATTTTCCGAGACGATAGTTAGCATAGCCTTCAGCTACGTTATTTGCTACGACCTAGTAAGGCGCCATTATCAATACTATTGATGTTGTAAACCATGTATCGTCAAGAGCGACGTTCATCTTTAACGGATTAAAGTTAATTATTCCACCAGCTACGCCCGTTTTTCTCAATTCTACTTCCCTTGTCATGTTCCAGACCTCACGCCAGCCTGCGTGAGCTAAAACGCGTGCGTTTCGGCCTCCTTTAGCAATACGGTGTTGGCTCTCCAGCCAACCACAACACATTCCATCTCCACTACGCATACCAATGGAAGACTATCCCTGTTAACAATTCTGATGAATTCAACGTGTGCCATCTTGGAGTCCACTGCTGGAGACCGATAGGCATCCATTCGCAGAATGGACTTTGGATCTACAGACCACAGTCCTACTGGTCCCAACGGTGATTGCCTGAGTGTGGTGGCGGGTCGATCTGCCATGAGTGAAGAACTGGTCTGCCTGTTTTCAAGCTGTTCAACGTAGACGCTGGGCAACTGTGTCAACACTACTGAGGCAGTAAAAGTACTGACTTACCAGCTGTATGTTGGTCACAACGGTGACTGACTGAGGGTGGGGATCGGGCCAATTTGCAATGAGTGAAGAACTGGTCTGCCTCTCTGTAGGTTGTTCAATCCAGACGCTGGGCAACTGTGTTAACATTATAGACACAGTAGAAGTGCTTGCTTATCAGCTGTATGGTGGTCCCAGCGGTGACTGCCTGAGCGTGGGGGCGGGTCGATCTGCCATGAGTAAAAAACTGGTCTGCCTCTTTTCAAGCTGTTCAACCTAGACGCTGGGCAACTGTGTCAACACCACTGAGGCAGTAAAAAAACTGACTTACCAGCTGTATGACTGACTGTGGGTGGGGATCAGGCCGACTTACCATGAGTGAAGAATTGGTCTGCCTCTCTACAGGTTGTTCAACCCATTGAGGCAGTACAAGTGATAGCTTTTCAGATTTATAGTGGTAACAACTGTGACTGATTGAGGGTCGGGACTGAGGCAAAGCAGATGCCAGACTGAGATTCATTGGAAGAATCCTAAGGAAATTCAATCCAACAACAAAGGAAGTAGGTTACAGTAAGCTTGTTCGCCCACTGCTTGAATACTGCTCAGCAGTGTGGGATCCGCACCAGATAGGGTTGATAAAAGAGATAGAGAAGATCCAACGGAGAGCAGCGCGCTTCGTTACAGGATCATTTAGTAAACGCGAAAGCGTTACGGAGATCATAGATAAACTCCAGTGGAAGACTGCAGGAGAGACGCTCAGTAGCTCGGTACGGGCTTTTGTTAAAGTTTCGAGAACATACCTTCACCGAAGAGTCAAGCAGTATATTGCTCCCTCCTACGTATATCTCGCGAAGAGACCACGAGGATAAAAACAAGGAGATTAGAGCCCACACAGAAGCATACCGACAATCCTTCTTTCCACGTACAATACGAGACTGGAATACAAGGGAGAACCGATAGAGGTACTCAGGGTACCCTCCGCCACACACCGTCAGGTGGCTTGTGGAGCATGGATGTAGATGTAGATGTAGAATCTCCCATGAGAGAAGGACTAATCTGCATCTCTGCAACCTGTTCAACCTATACGCTGGGAACCTATGTCAACAAAACTGAGACAGTAAAAGTACTTAGTTATCAGCTGTATGATGGTCATAACGGTACTGAGTGAGGGTGGGGATAGCGTAGGTTTTCCATGAGTGACGAACTGGCCTGAATCTCTGCAAGCGGTTCAACCTAGACGATTGGCAAGTGCGCAGCCAATACTAGGGCAGTAAAAGAACTGATTTATTAGCCGCATGCTGGAACCTCCATTCAGGCTGTTCTTCGTGTTGTTGCTAGGACGTTTTTCATCAGGCCATCTCGACAGCCAACAACAAGGGCATGCAGACTTCAATGGCGGAGACTAAGAGCTGTCTGACTCTTCGAGAGTGCTGAGGCTCTGACGGAAGTCGACAGCATTGCCATGCTCAAGGGTCGCACACAGCAGCATCTTCTTGAGACGAGGCCGCAGCTCTGACTACGTACCAAGCAGGATCTGCGCTCGGGTAGTTCCTCGCCGGCCACTGACGTGACACCTCGCTCTTTCAAGCACAGCAGACTCAGTGTAATAGCTGCTAGGCAACGCCGGGAAGAAGGCTGAGTGACTGTAAACCTCCCACCAATAAATGATTGTTATATGAACGATGTTTCATTACCGCCCCTGCACCCTACAGAGGATCACTGATCCCTGCACTCTGCTGGACCTCGTGATTGCTAGGTGACGCCGACCGCTGTGGCCGAGCGGTTATAGGCGCTTCAGTCTAGCACCACACTGCTGCTACAGTCGCAGGTTCGAATCTTGCCTCGGGCATGGATGTGTGTGATGTCCTTAGGTTAGTTAGGTTTAAGTAGTTCTAAGTCTAGGGGACTTATGACCTCAGATGTTAAGTCCCACAGTGCTTAGAGATATTTGAACGATTTTTGCAAGATGACACTGGTTCGGGTCATAACAGTCTTCAGCGACGAGGAACGTTATAAGAGGCCATATCTGTCAGAGAAAATAGGGTGAATTTTTGTATTTGTGTATATACAAAATTGTTAAGGCTTTCGTGGCCACGTGTTGACAAACTGCCTATTGGCTTCTGTCTCGGGTTCTTTGGCCGACGTTCATCTAATGATTTTTCTGACGTTTCGCCAGCACGAGTGGCTGGCATTGTCAAAGCTTCGCCCTCCATTGCCGGTCATTTGAGTATATGTTTGTATATATGGGTCACATATTGGATTTCACGATATTGTTTTTTAATGCGCGAAGAAGTGTATTGCGGAAGTACTAAGGAATGGAGAGATACGCTTGAAATTTTCTAATGATATGGATGCTGAGATGAAGAACAGCTCAGTAACCAGTTCAGTTGAAGAATAAAAGGAAATTCTAAAATAGCAAGCATATAAGCTTGAAAGAAGAAAATATGTACAAAGAAAGTAACTGTGGAGAAACAATGAGTAACAGGAGATATACTGTAGTTGATCGATGAAAGAAGGAAGTACCAAAATTGTCAGGGAAATACAGGAAATAAAAATCACTTAGGAGTGAAATTAATCGGTTGTGCAGGGAAGCTTAGGTGACATGGCTGCATAAAAAATGTAAATAAAGATTTAAGAAATGATTGTCAGAAGAACTGACTCAGCATATAGAAAAGTCAAAATAATCTTCAGTAAAATTAAAAGGGTGTTAACATTAAGAGTGCAACTGAAATTCCATCGTTAATGAAGAAGAGAGGGCGGATGAGTGGAAAGAGCATATTCAAGGCCTCTATGAGGGGGAATAATTGTCTGATGTGATAGAAGAAGAAACAGGAGTCGATACAGAAGAGATAGAGGAACCAGTATTAGAATCGGAATTTAAAACAACTTTGGAAGACTGGAAATCAGATAAGGAAAAAGGGATAGATAACATTTCATCGAAATTTATAAAATCATTAGAGGAAGTGGCAACGAACTATTCATCTTGTGTGTAGAATACGTGAGTCCGGCGAGATACCATCTGACTTTCGGAAAAGCATCATCCACACAATTCCGAAGAGCGGATAAGTGCGATAAGTATTACCGATCCGGTTAAGCTCATGGTTCCAAAGTGCTGACAAGAATAATATACACTGGAGTGGAAAACAAAATTGAGGACATGTTAGGCGACGATCGGTTTAGTTTTAGGAAAGGTAAAGACAGAGAAGCATTTCTGACGTTGCAATTGATAATGGGAACAAGACTAAAGAAAAACTGAGGCACGTTTATAGAATTTGTCAACCTGCAAAAAGCATTAGACAGTGTCAAATGGTTCAAGAAGCTCGAAAGTACGACAAAAATAGGGGTAAGGTATAGGGAGAGGCCGGTAAAACACAAAATGTACAAGAAACAACAAGGAACAATAAGAGTGGAAGATCAATAACGAAGTGCTCAGATTCAAAAGAGTGTAAGAGAGAAGAGTAGTCTTTCGCCCTACTGTTCAATATGTACACCGAAGAAAGAACGACGGAAATACAAGAAATGATCAAGAGAGGTATTGAAATGGAAGGTGAAAGGACATCAATGTTAGGAGTTACTGATGACATTGCTACTCTCACTGAAAGTGAAGAAGATTTACAGGATCTGCTCAGTGGAATGAATAGCCTAATCAGTGTAGTATAATGATAGAGAGTAAATCGAACAAAGATGAAAGTAATGAGAAGTAGCAGTAATGAAAACAGCGAGATACTTAACATCATAATTGGACATAACAAAGTAGATGAATGTAAGGGATTCTATTACCTAGGTAGCAAAATAATCCATGACGGACATTGCAAGGAGGACATAAAAAGTAGACTAGCGCTGGCCAGAAAGGCATTCCTGGCCAAAAGGCATTCCTGGCCAAAAAAAACCTCAATTTGAGGAAGAAATTTCTGAGAATTTGCGTTTGGTGCACAGCATTGTATGGTAGTGGAACAGGGACTGTGAGAAAACCGGCAAAGACGAGAATCGGAGCATTTGGTGCTACAGAAGAACGCTGAAATTTAGGTGGACTGATAAGGTATGCAGTTAGGAGTTTATTCGCAAAAACACCGAGGAAAGGAATATATGGTAAACACTGACAAGAAGAAGGGACAGGGTGGTAGGACATCTGTTAAAACATCAAGGCATAACTTACAAGGTACTAGCGGGAGCTATAGAGGGAAAAAACGGTAGAGGAAGACCTAGATTTAAATACATTCAGCAAATAATTGAGGACTTAGGTTGCTATTACTACTCTGAGATGGCGGCCGCATGAGGCCAGTCAGAAGACTAATGACACCAATCCTGCCCCCTCCCCCCCAAAAATGGAAATCCGTAGTCAGGAATACGGCCAGAAGTGAATGGAACACGGAGTGGAAGACCGAAAATCTGCACCTGGTACGAACAAACCCACCCACATATAACGATGACAAGATGGTATGCTGAAAAGTGAGACACGTAACGTGACTCACTTCGAAACGGGAATGTTCTTGTCGTGTTTATTTACATATTTCTTTGTTTTCCTTTCGTTAATATTACGTATATTATTTGTAATATGTTAATTGGTATGTACGTAAACACAGTGCACGTGTATTTTCTGATAGGTGGATGCGAAGTCAAGAAATATTAACACCTACGTAAATGAGAAGAACGGGCAGTTGAAAGTAGGTAGAAAAAGGGGAAAGAAAAATGGGTTGGTATGAGATTTTTTTGACATTAAATGTATGGTACTACGGTTTGAACCTTTCAGTACCTTCAACTCAGTAAAGAAGATGTAGAAAGATGAAGAAAACAAAATAAAATCCCATGTGTATAAAGTTGTTGAGATTCTGCAAGAGATTTATGAGCACAGAGGAGGTGATGTACGGGCTATAAGTGTCGGGATACTTGGCATTTTAAAGAACAGCGTTGAGGAATCATAAACGACTAAACATTAGCTCTGGGAATGCAAAAGAATTTAATTGTTTCATGTGTCGTTCGGCTGAATAAAGAAGCGCATATCTGCAATTATATCTCTAGCATTGAGATGAAATATGAGTGAAAGAGTAAGTTGAAAATATTAGTCCCATCTGGATATACTTCCATATGCTGTTCCGAATTTATTTATGCTTTTAATGAGAGCGGTTTGAATCAAACCAATCTGTCGTTGAAAAACGCATATTCACCTAAAAGGGAAGGCGCCATGACAAGAAAGCAGAGTTTGTATTATCAGCCACCAGCCACATACGAGTAGTACTGACCTGTCTCCATTTATCTTTGAACATCGAAAGATTTTGACAGCCAAGGACCAATATACAGTTTAAAGACCTCCTTCTATTATGCACCATAATAACTGTAGCTGACGACACGTTAAAAGTACCAATAATGAAGTTGCTAACACCATGCATTATTACAGTTTTAGTTAGCAGAAACTATCATATATTGCCAAATTTACAGGTGTCCAATTTTGTGTATATGCATGAAACGTATATGTGCGTTGTCAAGGCAATTTTACCAGTGAAGTGAAGAAACCGAGCTGGAGAACATCAATAAGGATATAAAATTGAAAAAGACGTTTACGTTTATGTAGTGCCAAAATAAACAAGATGTGTTATGTAATTACCATAGCCAGATTGAAATTCAGTCACGGCTGCTATTGGCTATACTTCGACAGTTTCACGTCATACCATCTCCCAATTACGACTTGGGGAGATCCAGTACGTCAACCACATACACTTTAGCTACCCTGGATGCAGAAAGCAGCAACGGCCTTGCCGCAGTGGCTACACTGGTTCCCGTGAGATCACCGAAGTTAAGGGCTGTCTGGCTTGGTCGGCATTTGGGTGGGTAACCAACCAGGGCGGAATGCGCTGTTGTCATTTTTCGTGGTGCACTCAGCCTCGTGATGCCAACTGAGGAGCTACTCGACCGAATAGTGACGGCTTCGGTCAAGAATACCATCATTAGGACCGGGAGAGCGGTGTGCTGACCCCACGACCCTCCTATCAGCATCCTCCACTGAGGATGACACAGTGGTCGGATGGTCCCGGTAGGCCACTCGTGGTCTAACGACGGAGTTGTTGTTGTATACAGAAAGCAAACACTCTTGCTCATTTGGAACTGGATGAAATGAAATAAGCACTTTCCACGAGTGTGAAGGTAGTTTTGACAACAGTCAACGGACACATTTATAAATTACACATGGAATCAAAAGGTAGAGTATCAGTTTCTGTGTATGTATGGACGTGTTGTGTGTGCTTGTGTGTGTATTTATATAGCTGACTAAGGTGACAAAAGCCCGGAGATAGCAATTATGCACTTATGCAGATGGCTGTAGTATCGCCTTAAGGTGTCAGGGAAATCCAACACCTTCCATGAAAACCATGACATAATAAGAAAATCTAGTAGTATGTCACATAGCTCCGAATAAATCGTGACATTAAATTAACCAAAGTAATACGAGTAACGAGTGAGCAAATGGAATACCACAGACTAACACAAGAATACCTAAATGCATGTCGTACCTTCCCACCGAGAGACCGACGCAGTTCCGAGGGTAGAAACGAGAACAGAAGCCGAGAGCAGAACCGTGTTAAGCTAGAAGGCCCTACGATAAGGGACGGACCAGACACCCAAGTCGGCAGTCTGCCTCTAAGACTACCACCAACACGTTTTAGCGTGAGAATTTTTCGCGTCTCTATTACGTCAAGGACCACCCCCAGCCCCTGTTAAAAGCTAGAGCCCTCCACAAAAACAGTATAGATCTTACGACAACACAAAAAGGGCCACTACCACCCACAAGTTTTAGCGTGAGACTTTTTCGTGTGTCTGTTAAATTAGGACCACCCCCCCAGCCAATGTTAAAAGATAGAGCCCTCCAGAAGGACACTATAGATCTCACGATAACGCTAAAAGGACCACACCAGCTGCAGGTTTTAGCGTGAGACTTTTTCGCGTCTCTGCTATGTTGCAAACTTTAAAAACATTGCCCCACCACAAAAAGTATAACGTTTCTCATTGGATAGACAGAATTTCTGTAGGCGGAGCTTAAGGTTAACATTGAGACCCTGATTGGTCAGATGAAAACACAGCCAGACAGTTTTTTTTAAAAACAACTTCGTTAAATTGTAGTAAGGAGAAGTTAGGGGAGAGTTGCTTCCGAGATGGCGAGGTGAGCGGAGCTGTGCGCTGGCCGCTGCCCCCCTGACACTGCCTAAACACCGACAAGGTAATGAACTCACACGATGACGCATTGTTGAGCGCAAAAGGCTTCCCTCAGAACTGCAGAAGTCTCATCTGTTACACCCCCTTTTTGCGTAATACTAGTGTCGATCGTTAATTAAAACTCATGGTGTTCACATTTGCCACTTGAAGTAAAAATCTGAAACGCGATAATTTCTCTGTTATATAGTTATTGAGAAGCCACATCAGCCACTGTAATTAACGACAAGTTAGATAACTAACTGAAGATAATTGAGGGTCACTGTAGACCATTTTGATAGTTTTCTCTTTTGTGAAACTTAATTTAAACCTAGATTATAGATGTGATATGGCATAGGTGATCCTTCTATCCATTGTAGAACTTGGAAACCCATTCAGGGAATATTCGTTCACATTTTTGTTGAACGCAGTTGGTTTTTACCATCCTGTATTAAAACATTTCCTTTTATCAATAGTGCAATTTATAAACGATGTTTTGTGAGTAGAATAAAATTTCCAATGGTAAACTTAACTGCTTTTTCGACGTTATTTTGCCAGCTAACTAAAACTAGGAAAGCCTTGAACCCCTTCCACTAAATTTAGTTAGTATTAAGATTCTTTTACAGGGAGTGCAGTGGAGCTGACGCTGAGATCATTTAGTATTTGGTTATATCATCGCTAGTCTCACTGAACTCTTCTGAATTCTACATGTCATGTGTGGTCTGGCGTCTCCTTACCAGCAACGGGTCCCAGGTTCAAACAAGTCAATTCCCTAAAAAAACACGCTCAGAGAGTCGTTGCGCGAAAGTGGTAGGGAGACACGATATAGAACAAACAGACACCACCATGAATGTTTAGACGCCTACACAAGAAACAGTGCATTGGCGAAACTGTCATTGGTAGTCAGATGTTTCATGTGAAAAGATGTCCGACGTGGTTACGGCCACCCGACGGGATGGTAGTTGGAGCTCGATGCTTGCGACATTCCATTCCGGAAGTCGTTAGGGAATTCAGGATTCCGAATTTAACAATATCTAGAGTGTGTCTAGAATACCAAATTTCAGGCTTTGCCACTCACCACGGACAAAGCAGTGGTCCATGGTCTTCATTTAACGCCGAGAGCAGCTGCGTCAGCTTAGAGTTGTCAGCGCTAAAAGACAAGCAGCACTGCATGAAAAAAAGCGTAGAAATCAATGTGATACGTACGAAGAAGCCTCTTCGCACTGTTCACTGCTGTTGTCACCGTGTTCTCTTGTGAACTGCCGAATACCGATTTTGGTGGACAAGGAGCTGATTTTAATAGTGATCAGTCCTTCGCAATGTGGCAATAACCTCCTTACAGGGCACCAAAGTAATAGACTGGTATGAATCTTACTGGCAGATTAAAACTGTGTGCCCGACCGAGACTCGAACACGGGACCTTTGCCTTTCGCGAGCAAGTGCTCTACCAACTGAGCTACCGAAGCACGACTCAGGCCCGGTACTCACAGCTTTACTTCTGCCAGTATCCGTCTCCTACCTTCCAAACTTTACAGAAGCTCTCCTGCGAACCATGCAGAACTAGCACTCCTGAAAGAAAGGATATTGCGGTGACATGGCTTAGCCACAGCCTGGGGGATGTTTCCAGAATGAGATTTTCACTCTGCAGCGGAGTGTGCGCTGATATGAAACTTACTGGCAGATTAAAACTGTGTGCCCGACCGAGACTCGAACACGGGACCTTTGCCTTTCACGGGCAAGTGCTCTACCAACTGAGCTACTGAAGCACGACTCACGCCCGGTACTGACAGCTTTACTTCTGCCAGTATCCGTCTCCTACCTTCCAAACTTTACAGAAGCTCTCCTGCGAACCATGCAGAACTAGCACTGTGAGTACCGGGCGTGAGTCGTGCTTCGGTAGCTCAGTTGGTAGAGCACTTGCCCGTGAAAGGCAAAGGTCCCGTGTTCGAGTCTGGGTCGGGCACACAGTTTTAATCTGCCAGTAAGTTTCATATCAGCGCACACTCCGCTGCAGAGTGAAAATCTCATTCTGGTAATAGGCTGGTGTTTCTCTAATAGTACTGCTAGCAGTGTGACGTTACTGATCTCATTGCGGGTGTTTGCGTATTGTTTGTTAAGCTGATGAAATTTGTTTCCAGAGCGTAACATACACTTGTTGCAGGTTACTGAACCCAGTGTCTAAGTCCTAGGTATATGAGGGCCCAGTCTGTGCTGATGAACTCTGTGTAATGTTGCTTCTGCACGTTGTATGCTGCTGAGTTACTGGAGAGGATAAAGGAGGCAGCAGTTTTGGCGTGCTGCAGTAGAAGGGAAACATCGTTTTGTATTCATTATAGATTTCTGTAAAAGATGTTTATCTACCGTGTTCTAACATGGGTCGTAAAACCAGTGGGGTTCCATTATTAGCGTTTGTTAAACGTATTGATGTTCTAAGTTTTCGAAATGTGGTGCTACAGAAGAATGCTGAAGATCAGATGGCTAGATGACATAACTAATGAGGAAGTATTGAATAGAATTAGGGAGAAGAGAAATTTGTGGCACACCTTGACTAGAAGAAGGGATCGGTTGGTAGGACCTGTTCTGAGACATCAAGGGATCACCAATTTAGTATTGGAGGGCAGCGTGAAGGGTAAAACTCGTAGAGGGAGACCAAGAGATGAATACACTAAGCAGATTCAAAGGATGTAGGTTGCAGTAGGTACTGGGAGATGAAGAAGCTTGCACAGGACAGAGTAGCATGGAGAGCTGCACCAAACCAGTCTCTGGACTGAAGACCACAACAACAATATTGTGGTTCCATAAAAATAATAATTTTAGATTTTATATTCGTTGTGTTTAAAGATTCTTAATATCCTGTTGCCTTTGATTATGGGAAGCTACATTATGGAAGTTAAAGATTGGAAACTGTTCTTAGATAAGATTTGGCTGCAGCAGTTAAAATTTTAGTATCTTTATCCTGTTAGTGATTATAATGCTAACTCGTAGTCATTATGTTGTACTAAGTATGCTACATGTTGTAAGTAGGCTGTTTACGTTTTCTTATTGGTAACGCCACATAGCGCTGTGTATGAAAAATCACTGGCTGTGCCGTGTGCAGTCTGTGGCTGGTTTGCATTGTTGTCTGCCATTGTAGTGTTGGGCAGCGGCAGCTGGATGCTAACAGCGCGTCGCGTTGCGCAGTTGGAGGTGAGCCACCAGCGGTGGTGAACGTGGGAGAGAGATGGCGAAGTTTTGAAATTTGTAAGAATTGGTGTCATGAACTGATACATATATTATGACTATAAAGGTAAATACATTGTTTGTTCTCTATTAAAATCTTTCATTTGCAAACTGTGCCTATCAGTAGTTAGTGACTTCCGTAGTTTGAATCTTTTAGTTAGATGGCAGTAGTGGCGCTCGCTGTATTGCAGTAGTTCGAGTAACGAAGATTTTTGTGAGGTAAGTGATTTGTGAAAGGTGTAGTAGGTAAATGTTAGTCAGGGCCATTCTCTTGTAGGGATTATTGAAAGTCAGATTGCGTTGTGCTAAAAAATACTGTGCGTCAGCTTAAGCACAGTCTTGTATAATTTTTCATAGGGGACGTTTCAATGTGTCTGAGATCGCTAGTGTGTAGTTTGACAAATAAATTTGATCTTTAATTGTGTAATAAAACAGTCGAGTCCGAGTAATTATTATGGGCCTTAATTTACTGCTCTCGTAAGAGCATGTGTTTATAGGGACTCGTCCATTTTCGATCTGAGCTCGTGGCACATTTTAAATGGCAAAGCAACTACAGCGACTGTAGCTCCTCATTTTACAATACTGTATTAAATAAGATGATGAGAAGGAACTTAGGTCAGGAAATGAGACACACAAAGTAGTGGATCAGTTCTGCTATTTGGGCAGTGCAGCGCTACATTTGTATATGCGAGTTATTCGGCTGCCTGGAGTTGGTATTGAGGAGAGATGAATTTGTTTGCTTGGCTGAGTGTGAGTGGACTTGACGAGGATGTCGTGTGGCTGCTCGAGGCGAGCTCAGGTGCAGGGATGACGAGCCCGTGACCGGAAATGGGAAAAATCCCACGACGGGATTTGGACACAGGAGGACAGGCGACGCAGCAGAAACGACGGACTCTCAGACGGTCTGAAACATGGCTACTTAGAGTACTTAGAATATCTGTAATAAATCACTGTCAAATAACAGAGCAAATCTGAATTCACTGGCGATCTCGGATGAATGACGTGAGTCGAATGAAACACTAATATTTTCAATACTTTAAAAACTACAAAAGTTAATAATTTACAATGATCCTCTGAATTAGTATCTTTCAAACACTCAGTGCATTTTTAACAGACGATATATCAGATGATAGCTTTGCACTACAGCTTTCAGCACTGAAAGCCACTCGTCTGCCTCTAATTTCTTTATGGACTTATTACATATTTGTGTTTTTTTTTCATTATGCTTATATGTGGCATGAATAACTCATATCTTTACATACTTGTGTACCTGTTTATGGAGTTTGCTACTATTTTACCGATAGCCTTATATAAATGTTGATAACTGCAGTAATTCAAAAGTGGTCAGTCGCATGTGTTAGTTGACAGCACCATGGAAAAGAGAACCAAAAGACGTTTCTCTCAAGGAGGCATGGATAATTGTTTACACAATATTTAACGACAATTTTTAGTTATTTAACATTAGTTCATTGGTGCAATAATGCTGGCTTATATATTTATGAACAAAATTTTATTTATATTATCGTGAATCATCTTAGTATGACCGAAAGCTTGTAACATTTCTTTATTTAAATATTGTTGTAATATATTCTTTTATCGTGGAAAGTGGTCAGTGTGACTGAAATCCATGTCTGTTGAACAAACAAAAGACATATTTTTGGTGGTGATGGCCTTTAGCCAGTAGAGTTGCACATTGGCGAAACTGCTGGAGCGAAGTGCTGACAGAAATGTTTTTACTAGTGCACTCCAGGGAGCAATGCTAGACACTTGGATGTTTGTGCTTGAAGAAGGCAGACCAGCCAGTGGTAATGTGGGTTATTCGGCCATATCGCAGATTGATTCAAGGTGTTGAACTGCCGCTGCCATACTTTAACATCTAAAGGGACTTCATGTTTCGAGATTTCTGAATGTGCTCCTGTTTATAATTCTAACATTTTCTACTTATGTCACTGAACTGATAATAGACAGAGCATGAGTTACTATTCTTTGTATTTAATGCGTTTTGAAAATTATAATGTTGAACTCTGAATTATTTGAGCAGGCTAATACTTCGTATATTGTGGTAGTTTTCGCTAGTCTTCTATGGCTATTTAGTTTGTTAATTCTTCTACAATTCTCTTAGCGCTCTAAACGCAACTTTACTGCATTTTATAAGATTATGTCCGTATTATATTTAGTTATCGTAGGATTACCTTCTGTTTATTTCAGAATTACTTTCTTGAATAAATTTTATTCAACATGATTTTCTGATGTCTGCATCAATTACAGACGATAGAATAGAATCTTTTCATTAATTATTCATTTATTCTTTGTGTAATATTTATGTGTATATTATTAACTCGCAATTCTAGCTAAGGCATATACTATTGAAATGCAGGTTCTCAGCTACAGGTTATTATTTTCAACGAGCTAGCTGACCGGCATGGAAGAAGACATGTGTGGCTCGACCATGAGACATTATCGAGCTATTCTTTTCAAACAGAGCCATAAGTAGCCCAGTTACGTAAGGTGCTAGCAACATCTGGTAAAGTCGCAATTGGTTTGCTCGTATGCAATTCTGTTTGGACAAGCTGCTACTCAGCAGACTTAATCCAGCCAATTAGCTGATAATATGAAGAAAGGATATAAAACGCGCAATGGTAATACCGAGAAAAGCATTTACGATAAAGAGGAATTTCTTGACATATAGTATAAATTTAAGTGTTAGGGAGACTTTTCTTAACGTATTTTTATGGAGTATACACTTATATCGAAGTGAAGCGTGGACAGTAAGCAGTTTACACAAAATGTAACAAGCCTTAGACATACAGTATACTGAATAACGCTGTAGATTAGAAGGGGTAGTTCGAATATGTAATGAGGAGCTACAGATTGAAAACGGGGAAAGCGAAATTTTCGTCACAATTTAACTAAAAGTAGGTTTCGACTGATAGGACGCACTCTACGACATCACGCAATCGTCAGTTTGGTACTGGAGGGAAGCGACGGATTTAAAAAAAATTGTAGAGGGGATAAATATATGAATACAGTAAGAGAGTCGAAATGGTTTGATTCTGCATTTGATACTCAAAGTTGAAGAGCTTTGCACAGGACAGTTTGAAGACATGCATCAAGCCCGTATTCTAAGTGAAGACCACAACGATAGCGGAAATTTGCCGACTGTCCCTCCTCCCCATACCATATAGAACTTTAACAGGAAAGTTGGGAATCTTTAGTGGCACCAGAAGTGGCCTCCGCTGCACAGATTCTAAGTTGTTATGTGGATACCGATGTCAGGTCAATATTGATTCTCTGGCATGTGCTGAAAATAATAGAGACGTATTCAGTACACAGAAGTACAAGGCGATCGAAAATTCCGTTAACATTTTAAAATTCAATTCTTCATGGAAAAATGTAGGTGGAGGGGTAATGATTGCAACACCTGCTTGAAATGATTGTTATTTTATTGAAACAAAACAAGTGCATCAAATTACTAGCAGACGTCGCTTCATCTGATACAAAGACAATAATTAGCACAACAATTCATTTTTAGGAAAAGGAAAATTTTCTTTACAACAAACTCTTAATTTATGGGCCGTAATTCATCAACAATACCTGTAGTAGAGGGACAGTGTTGTAAATAGCACAGTATAGTGTATCCATAGATATGGTGAGAAACTGTCGTTGGATATTGTCATTTAGCACCCCTAATGAGGTCGGACGATCGCAGTAGAATGACGAATTCAGGTAACTACACAGCCAGTAATTACACGGATTGAGGTCTCGGGTCGTGGGTGGCCAAGGATGACGGAACGTGCAGCTCAGCACTCGATCCTCAGCATACGATGCGCGCTAGAGATTTTTCACACATGTAGAAATATGGGGTGGGCCGCAATCTTCCTAGGCATGACGGTTATCGCTTAAACAACAGGTTTTCTGTTATATCGACCGTTTTCTACGCCAGTTTAACATGACTGATAAAACCACTCATAATAACCGGTATCTGAAATAACCAATTTTTGGTGGTTTTATCCCTATTATTTTCTGTAATAAACATATAAATCGAAAATAGAAGTACTTAAACCCTCTGTTTCAAGATAAATTGAATCAAAGTATTAAATTAAATAGTATTAAATTAAACAGGGAAATCAAAGAAATTTCAGTCCATCCACAGTCCTTTTCTCGAAAAGTGATAAGTGACTGGATGCCATACTACAAAAATAACAATTATTCTCCGACAGACTATTTTTTTGAAACTCTGATAAAAAATCACGTTGTAATTGGGGATGATACCACTGTGCGGGTGTTACGAATAGTCGGTTCTAAGGGATGGAAACTGACATAAAAAACTCTATTTTTCGTGCAAATTTACCTTTTTCAATGGCTACAAGCACATAAAGTCGTATCAGGTAGACACAGGTAGCAGATCAGTTACTTGCTATTGTTATTGTAGATTATGAATAGACTTTTGTTAAGCTTTTAATTTATTGCTGTTTCCACAATTTCCTTCCTGTTTTATTATTTAGTAGAAATCAAATCTTTAATCTTTTGAAGCAAATGAAGTGCTGTACTTCAACGCTACATCACTCTGTAAAAATATTTCCAGCTTAGGATTTGTGCCATTCTGAAATTCAATGTATGTCCGGAGACGACAACGAGAAACTACCGTATAGAGCAGTGGGAGCACGTCTTTGCACCCTACACATACATGCGTGTTTCCGGCACAGTTGTTAAAATAGCACTGATAGCTTTTTAAATTGTCTATAATAACGCAATATTTTAAACCGAAGTATATTTTATGCAGAAAAATTACTCCTTTTTAGAAAAGGTTCGTTTGAAAAATTATTAGGAAAAATTAAGAAACAGCTGTTATAACCGAATCAAATAAATATTGCAAAATGCCGGTAGTTTAGAAGTAATACACCAGTATCTGTTTTAACCTTTCAGTTTTCTCCATCCCTATTTCAAGCCAGTATGCATACAGTAGTACCTTCTAGCAGGTATTTATCAGCCAGGCTAGGGATGCTGCGATTCTGTAACATATCGGAGTAACTAACACCCGCCATGCTAACAGTTTGAAAAGGAGGACCCCGCCTTACCTCCACGAAAGAGCGTCCTATCACGACTGATGTGATAAATCCACACCACTCTGTGATTTCCTCATATGCTGTGGAATCTCCACAACAGTTCAGGATTTTCGGTGGCCAGGATGTTGTAGCTGTGGATGTTTACAGACCCTCGAAATGTGAAATGAGCTTCGTTGGCACCCAATACGATGGGTAGCTAATCGTCAACTTCCACCATTTCTTGAAGTGCACACTCAGCATATTGTTGAAATGGTTCAAATGGCTCTGAGCACTATGGGACCTAACATCTGAGGTCATCAGTCCCCTACAACTTTGAACTACTTCAAGCAAACAAACCTAAGGACATCACACAGATCCATGCTGGAGGCAGGATTCGAACCCGCGACCGTAGCGGTGACGCGGTTCCAGACTGAAGGGCCTAGAACCGATCGGCCCGCCCGCATATTGTCTCCGCGCCACTATGGGGCCAACTGTCCATGTTGTGGTTGGCAGGAGAGCCAACCGTATGGTTAAAGGAGGCCGAAATGCACGCGTTTTAGCTCATGCAGGCTGGCGTGAGGTCTGGAACATGACAAGGGAATTAGAATTGAGAAAAACGGACGTAGCTGGTGGAATACTTATGTTTAATCCATTAATGACGAACGTCGCTCTTTATGGTACATGATTCACAATATCAATAGTACGGATACGAGACTGGCGTCTTGCTAGGTCGTAGCAAATAACGTAGCTGAAGGCTATGCTAACTATCGTCTCGGCAAATGAGAGCGTAGAAGTCAGTGAACCATCGCTAGCAAAGTCGGCTGCACAACTGGGGCTAGTGCTAGGAAATCTCTCTAGACCTGCCGTGTGGCGGCGCTCGGTCTGCAATCACTGATAGTGGCGACACGCGGGTCCGACGTATACTACTGGACCGCGGCCGATTTAAAAGCTACCACCTAGCAAGTGTGGTGTCTGGCGGTGACACCACAGTCCAAACAACCCGTGACTTCGGATTTCATGATCATTGTCTTTACAGCGATCATAATCACAGGACCTTTACTTGTTTGAATACCCTTCCTATGGCGATAGGATAGTAAGGCTGCAGTAGCGGATTCTCCACTCTGGTAGCAAAGCTTCAATGACGCTGCCTTTTCTGGTAATGTCAACATGTAGCGACTGCTGGCGCATCTGGCTCTCATTCCTTTCTTTTCTTTTATTTTTAATTTCCCCACAACGGGGGCTTGCTGGCAGCAGACGAAAATCGCTCTTCAGCAAAAAGTTTACAAAAACTGTATTTAAAAATGGTTAAAACATGTACACTGAAGGATCAATGAAACTGGTATAGGCATGTGTACTCAAATACAGCAAAAGCACGCAGAACACGGCGCTGCTGTCGTCATCTCCTATGTGATACAACAACTGTCTGGTGCGGTTGTTAGATCGGTTACTGCTGCTACAACGGCAGGATATCAAGATTTAAGTGATCCTGAACCTGGTCTTATAGTCGGCTCACGAGTGATGGAACACAGCATCTCCGAGGTACCGATGAAGTGGGGATTTTCCCATACGACCATTTCACGAGTATACCGTGAGTATCAGGAATCCGGTAAAACATCAAATCTCCGACATCGCTGGGGCCGCAAAAAGATCCTGCAAGAAAGGGCCAACGGCGACAAGAGAATCGTTCAACGTGGCAGAAGTGCAACCCTTCCGCAAATTGCTGCAGATTTCAGTAGTGGGCCGTCAACAAGTGTCACTGTGTGAACCATTCAACGAAACATCATCGGTATGGGCTTTCGGAGGCGAAGGCCCACTCGTTTACCCTGTTTGCCCTTGATGTCTGCACGACACAAAGATTTATGCCTCGCCTGGGTCCGTCAACAACGACACTTCACAGTTGATGACTGAAAACATGTTGGCTTGTCGAGCGAGTCTCATTTCAAATTGTGTCGAGCGGATGGATGTGTACATGTATGGAGACAACCTCATGCATGTCATCAGGGACTGTTCAAGCTGATGGAGGCTCTGTAATGGTGTGTGCCGAGTGCAGCTGGAGTGATATGGGATTCCTGATACGTCTAGATAAGACTCTAACATGTGACACACACGTAAGCATCCTGTCTGATCATCTGTATCCATTCATGTCCATTGTGCTGTCCGACGGACTTCAGCATTTCCGAGACGACAATGCGACACCCTAAACGTCCAGAATTGCTGCGGAGTGGCTGCAGGGACACTCTTCTAAGTTAAATCACTACCACGGGCACCAAACTCCCCAGACATGAACGTTATTGAGCATATCTGGGATGCCTTGAACCGTGTTGTTCGGAACGGATCTCCATCCCCTCTTGCTCCTACAGAGTTATGGACAGCCTTGCAGGATTCTTGGTGTCAGTTCCCTCCAGCACTGCTTCAGACATTAGTCAAGTCGAAGCCACGTCGTGCTGCGGCACTTCTACGTGCTCTCGGGGGTCTACACGACATAAGGCAGGTGTGCCAGTTTCTTTGGCTCTTCAGTGTAAAAGGTAACATTAACAGATGGTTTTATAAAAAATACATAGGTAGACTATAGTGACGATTTTTACATCAAAACAAGTGACAATAAATGAGGATTTGTAAAATACACATAGATTGAAAATACTGATGGTTTTCAAAACTTGTTTGACGATTTTACATCACAGTTAAAAAACCGTGACTCCTGAAAGTGAATGATGAAATGGTGTAATCGTGATGCGAGGTGACACACGAGAACATTGCTATGATTAAGGTGCGATGATGGGTGCGATGATGGGTGCGACGATGGGGCCCTGTATGGCCGGTGATAGAGACGTGAAGTCTGCAAGGTGCATGAAGAGGGAAGTAGAGAAATGGATGCTGGTGTAAGGCGGAGCATTGTGTTAGGCTTGGGAAGACGGGACGATTTCATCGTTGAGGAATCAGATTTGGTTAAAATTCCAGCGGGACAGGGTGGATAAGGTATGGAGGTGAATGGGAGGTGGAATATGTATGTAGTGGCGCAGCAAGATTGGTGGTCGGTGAGTGGGAAACTGGGTTCTGGGACTAAGTTTTGCGATTTCTGGATCGAATTCTAAGGTGCTCAAGAAAGAGAAGGAGGCGTGGGAAGTAGATGTGTTGGTACAGGGAGCGATTGCGGAAAGTAGGCGGAAGCGGAAGGTGAGGCGGAATGCATGTCTTTCCAGGATTTCAAAGGACTTACAGAATTTAGGCGAGGCAGAAATCCAGGCAACGTTAGCGTAGGTTAGGATGAGGCGGATGAGGGATTTATCTGTCGAGAACTAGTCCTTTACTTTATTAGTTAGAGGGATGGTTGGCTGTAGATGAACAGATGGAAATCTCGACGACGGAGACGCCTTGTGATGCGACCAGAGATGGTGGCTTTGCTTTTCTGTGGGTTTATTTGAAGTTCGCACTTATTATAGCACACGGCTGGGAGATTCAGGTGGCGCTGGAGGCAGACATGAGAGAGTTTGAGGGCATGATGAGTGGCTAGGTTGGCGGTTTCGTCAGCATTCTACAAGAGGTACGTTCGGAGGGACGCTCTGTCATACTACAATTCATTTAGTAGAAGATCCTCATGCGGCGTCACTGACGTCTTGCTGTCCAGCACCATCTGTTGGCCGGTTTTTGACTCATTTTTCATTTCTATAAAACCCCTTGTCACTTCAGACATGTGTGTTTGGATATACCTCTCTACATGCATTATTCCGTGTAATAGTGCATTGTCAGATGTTAGTGGACTTTTAGATCGCCCTATGTATCGATGGCTTGCCACAACAGTAGATGGCGTTGGCACGTCTGCCTCTGGGCACAGGTAAACACTTGCCCACTTGATGTCACCGAGTGACACTGTTACGCTCCGCCTCGGTGCTCCATTCTTTTGAAGGGTGGACACAAGCGACGAGGGAGAGAAAGTCGCTGGAGCAATTTGTGGCTCGGTGTACCTTCCTGCGGGACTTTTCCACGGCTGCCGTGGACACGGCGTGGTGTTCCACGGCGCTGCACGTGGCTCGTGTCATTGCGGTTGGACGTGTGTGCCAGGAATTAGCCTCGCTCAGCGCAGGACGTCTGGCCCGGCCCGGCTCTCCGCGTTATGTACGCACTTTACGGGCGTCACTTTCGCGCAGCGCTCATTGTGCGGCCGTGCCTGCCGGCGGTACAGTCGCGTCCACCACTAATGGCTCTGCTCTCGTTTTCTTTCGTTCACAAGCTCCGTTGCTTGGCCTTTGTCTTACTCGGATGGGGTTAATGACGTAGGCGACGAGCAAGTGACTTTCTGCATAAAATAGTTTTGGATACTGGGCCGCGTCATTGTTGATTACTAAAGAAACTAAATTGCTTACGTTCCGCCCGACTTGCTCCTTTTCAGGGCGGTTCAGTGCTGTGAAGTCAGTCGAAACGTTAGCAGCTTAGGTGTTTTATCGTTTACGACGATGTGGCCCAATACGCAAAATAATTTTAACCAAAACGACAACGGATACGGAACCCTACAATCCTATATCAGGTGATATTCTCTTCGTTCTCTACACTTACACCTAATTCAAATGGCTCTGAGCACTTTGGGACTCAACATCTGAGGTCATCAGTCCCCTAGAACTTAGATCTACTTAAACCTAACTAACCTAAGGACATCACACACATCCATGCTCGAGGCCAGATTCGAACTTGCGATCGTAACATCTGCGTGGTTCAAGACTGAAGCGCCTAGAACCGTTCGGCCACAACGGCGGGTCTACATCTAATTATACTACTGACCATTAAAATTGCTACACCACGAAGATGACTTGCTACAGACACGAAATTTAACCGACAGGAAGAAGATGCTCTGATATGCAAATGATTAGCTTTTCAGAGCATTCACACAAGGTTGGCACCGGTGGCGACACCTACAACGTGCTGACATGAGGAAAGTTTCCAACCCATTTCTCATACACAAGCAGCAGTTCACCGGCGTAGCCTGCTGAAACGTTGTTGTGATGCCTCGTGTAAGGAGGAGAAATGCGTACCATCACGTTTTGATAAAGGTCGGATTGTAGCCTGCGGTTCATCATATCGCGACATTGCTGCTCACGTTGGTCGAAGTCCAATGACTACCAGCATAATATGGAATCGGTGGGTTCAGGAGGATAATACGGAACGCCATGCTGGATCCCAACGGCCTCGTTCACTAGCAGTCGAGGTGACAGGCATCTTATCAGCATGGCTGTAACGGATCGTGCAGCCACGTCTCGATCCCTGAGTCAATAGATGAGGACGTTTGCTAGACAACAACCGTCTGCACGAACAGTTCGACCATGGCTGCGGTTATCCTTGACGCTGCATCACAGACAGGAGCGCCTGCGATGGTGTACTCAACGACAAACCTGGGTACACGAATTCAGGTTCTGTTTACAGCATTATGACGGTAACATCCGTGTTTGGCGACATCGCGGTGAACGTACATTGGAGGCGTGTATTCGTCATGCCATACTGGCGTATCACCAGGCGTGATGGTATGGGGTGCCATTGGTTACAGGTCTCGGTCACCTCTTGTTCGCATTGACGACACTTTGAACAGTGGACGTTACATTTCAGATGTGTTACGACCCGTGGCTCTACCCTTCATTCGATCCCTGCAAAAACCTAGACTTCAGCAGGATAATGCACGACCGCATGTTGTAGGTCCCGTACGGGCCTTTCTGGATACAGAAAATGTTCGACTGCTGCCCTGGCCAGCACATTCACCAGATCTCTCACCAATTGAAAACGTCTGGTCAATGGTGGGCGAGCAACTGGCTCGTCAAAATACGCCAGTCATTACTCTTGATGGACTGTAGTATCGTGTTGAAGCTGCATGGGCAGCTGTACCTGTACAAGTCATCCAAGCTCTCTTTGACTCAATGCCCAGGCGTATTAAGGCCGTTATTACGGCCAGAGGTGGTTGTTCTGGGTACTGATTTCTCAGGATCTATGCATCCACATTGCGTGAAAATGTAATCACAAGTCAGTTCTAGTATAATATATTTTTCCAATGAATAGCCGTTTATCATCTACATTTCGTCTTGGTGTAGCAATTTTAATGACCAGTAGTGTACATACATTTAATGCGAACGGTTATGAAGTGAATGGCAAAGTGTATCTAGCGGTATGAAAATTGCCTGTTCTCTCTGCTTATTATTTTTGTAGAAGTTAGTCACTTGGAAGTAGTCTAGTGCTCATTAACTGACTCTCTTTGCTTCTGCTGTCCTCCGTAGCTCCGGCTTCCTTGCCTGTTGCTTTAGGTATCTAGATGAAACAACTACATCATGGTCCAATAAACATTAATCTAATGTCACGCAACGGAATAACGACTTAATAGTTAACAGGTTTTGGAAAGTGACTTGCTGGATCGCATATAGCATTCTGATACGTTTCACGTAATTTAAGTACGACGTGATTCAACACTGATAAGGATCTCCTTTATTTTATGAGTATTCAGATTATGGTCGGGGTCTCTTTGCAGAAGTGTCGAGATGCTCTCGTAAATTACAACGACACTCTTATTACTCAAGCAAAATTAAAGTGTTCAAAATGAATATCTTACAAATCCAGTGATAACATAACAAGAACAACGACTTGTCCCCCAACACATAATAGTTTAAGATTCATTTCTCGTTTGGGAATGACTGAGGTAATGTTTAGTGATATAAGAGAAATATTATTCTCTCGCATTTCTTAGTATTGGAAAACACTGGTGACACAGTAGAGAAGTAGCATTACCTAACGTGGACCGAGTGAGGTGGCACTGTGGTTGTCACATTGGACTCGCATTCGGGAGGACGACGGTTCAAACTCGCGTCCGGCCATTCTGATTTAGGTTTCCCGTGATTTCCCTAAGTCGCTTCAGGAAAATGCCAGGATGGTTCCCTTGAAAGGGCACGGCCGACTTCCTTCCCTATTCCGATGCGACCGATGACCTCGCTGTTTGGACCCCTCCCGCAAATCAACCGACCAACCTAACGTGGAACTGGGAGCATACGATACGTTTACTAGATCGAAAAATCCCTATCATAAGGGAACTGAAACAATCATAACTAAAACAACAGATCACAAAACAGATCCTAAAACATGGCAGAAGTGCTCTGACGGCATCTCTGCAGACTCGCCCAGTTGAGCCAGACGTCCGAAGAGAAGTGATTCGAAAACGCCACCGCTAACGAAAAGACTCCTCTATTCTTAAGAGTGGAGAGAGAGAGATAGGCTACTCTTGAGTTTAAAAATGTCCTACCAAGATCTCTCGCTCGCGTTCTCATCCTAGTTTGATCTCGTCTCCATCTGTGTCGTATCTACCACTACGCTATCCAGAGAACGGTTCATCCAATTAAAGAAATTAGGGGAGACAGAGTTGTCGGTTTTGAAATTACCAACCACTCCCTCGCTTCAGGCTTCGTCTCCTCTACGTTTCTTATGGCGTGTTCTCTATTGTTTGTAAGACAACACTGATCCGGGAACGGTTCCTTCGTTCAAAAAAGTTGAGGGGGAAAAAGTTCGTTGGGTTTGAAAATCCCAGACAACTTCCATGGTCCGTGCCCTTTAGGACCCGTTCTTTTCTCTGTCGCTATGCTACCTTAAATTCCGAACAGCCGCACAATTATTCACTGACAGTCAGTCAACCAGTGCAATAATGGAAATTTAACCAGCATCCATAAAAAAAAACGAAATAAAACACGAAGCTCCTCAGAGATTTTACTACAGTCTTGCCAGGGTAAAACTTAAACGTGACAGACTCGATAACGGTGATACAAACATGACGCTCCATTGATAAATTCAGTTATGTGTGTATCAAACGAACCGAGGGGCCCATTAGAATTGAAACACACGTTAGGGTCCTCTCGTTGCAGTCACGGATGACTGCTAGAATGCCTCCGTGATAGTGATTGGTGTAACGTAGTCTCTCGGGAGTGGTACGACGGAGTAGATTCTCTACTCAGTACTGGGTTCTGAAACCTTCTAAGTAGGCTTTCGTCGGATAATATGTCTTCAAGAGTCTCCCAAGTTTCTCAGGACTTTCGTGACGTTGTTCGTAGGTTGGGCAAACCGGTGACTGTTCGTGCCGTCTCTCTTTGAATATTTTCGATATCCCTCGATAGTCCTGTTCGGAGGAGTATATGCTAAGTAAGTGTATTAAGGACTAAAATGATCCACCGTGGTCTCCTAACAAAATTTGGAAAAATGGTGAGACTCTCTGGCCAGAAAACGTGGAATAGTCGACAGGCAAAAGTTAGTAGAAATTCGTGCGTCTGTAAAAATATCGATGAGCGAAACATACAGCAACTTCTATACCTACATCTTTACTCCGAAACTCACCTTACTGTGAATGGCGGAGAGTATTTTGCATAACGATATCACTTCAACTTAACCTGGTCCAGTCGCATACTCTGTAGGAATCAGCATGGGTTTCGAAAAAGACGGTCGTGTGAAACCCAGCTCGCGCTATTCGTCCACGAGACTCAGAGGGCCTTAGACACGGGTTCACAGGTAGATGCCGTGTTTCTTGACTTCCGCAAGGCGTTTGACACAGTTCCCCACAGTCGTTTAATGAACAAAGTAAGAGCATACGGACTATCAGATCAATTGTGTGATTGGATTGAGGAGTTCCTAGATAACAGAACGCAGCATGTCATTCTCAATGGAGAGAAGTCTTCCGAAGTAAGAGTGATTTCAGGTGTGCCGCAGGGGAATGTCATAGGACCGTTGCTATTCACAATATACATAAATGACCTGGTGGATGACATCGGAAGTTCACTGAGGCTTTTTGCAGATGATGCTGTGGTGTATCGAGAGGTTGCAACAATGGAAAATTGTACTGAAATGCAGGAGGATCTGCAGCGAATTGACGCATGGTGCACGGAATGGCAATTGAATCTCAATGTAGACAAGTGTAATGTGATGCGAATACATAGATAGAAAGATAGGTCCCTTATCATTTAGCTACAAAATAGCAGGTCAGCAACTGGAAGCAGTTAATTCCATAAATTATCTGGGAGTACGCATTAGGAGTGATTTAAAATGGAATGATCATATAAAGTTGATCGTCGGTGGAGCAGGTGCCAGACTGAGATTCATTGGAAGAATCCTAAGGAAATGCAATCCGACAACAAAGGAAGTAGGTTACAGTACGCTTGTTCGCCCAATGCTTGAATACTGCTCAGAAGTGTGGGATCCGCACCAGGTAGGGTTGGTAGATGAGATAGAGAAGATCCAACGGAGAGCAGCGCGCTTCGTTACATTACATTTAGTAATTGCGAAAGCGTTACGGAGATGATAGGTAAACTCCAGTGGAAGACTCTGCAGGAGAGACGCTCAGTAGCTCGGTACGGGCTTTTGTTAAAGTTTCGAGAACATACCTTCACCGAAGAGTCAAGCAGTATATTGCTCCCTCCTACGTATATCTCGCGAAGAGACCATGGGGATAAAATCAGAGAGATTAGAGCCCACACAGAAGCATACCGACAATCCTTCTTTCCACGTACAATACGAGACTGGAATAGAAGGGAGAACCGATAGAGGTACTCAGGGTATCCTCCGCCATACACCGTCAGGTTGCTTGCGGAGTATGGATGTAGATGTAGATGTAGATTGGCGGGAAGAACGATTGCTGGTAAGCCCCCATGTGAGTCCGACTATCTAATTTTATCTTAATGGTATTTTCTCGAGATATACGTAGGGAGAAGCAATGCATTGGTTGACTCGACTAGAAACGTATGCTCTCGGATCTCTAACAGTAGACTATAGCGTGATGCAAAACGCCCCTCTTGCAGCGCCTCCCCATGGAGGGGGCTCCTCTGTGTGACTTCATCTGTGAGAGTGGCTAGGAGCAGTGAGCTATCTTGCAGTCCGATCCGTAAGAGTGGTGGGGAGGATTGAGCCAGTGAGCTACCTTATGATGCAATTGCTGAGAATGAGAATGGTGGGCAGCAGTGAGCTAGTGAGCTACCTTATGATCCGATTGCAGAGAATGTTGGGGAGCAGTGAGCTAGTCAGCTACCTTATGATCTAATTGCTGAGAATGGTGGGGAGCAGTGATCTAGTGAGCTACCTTATGATCTGATTGCTGAGATTGGTGGGGAGCAGTGAGCTATTGGATGGCTTATGGTCCAAACGGTGAGAGTGATGGGAGTGCCGAGATATTGGTAGGGGAGTGATGCCTGGGTCACCTTGCAGTACACTCCTACTGTGTGGTGGCCAAAGAGTACATGCCGCTTGTATGATCAGACAACATATTCCGAGTGTGATGCTAAGTCAAGACATAAGGAGGAACAACTCACTCATAAATATGTTAACGTTTATTGAACTTCTGAAATTTGAGGTTTTATTTTAAAATGATGTGCAGAACCATACTGTTGGAAGTGTTTTCAACTGTAATACACTATTCAAATGTATGTCTTTCACATGAGCCTTCGTAGCTGTGTAGTCAGTGAGGCGAATTGCCAAATGACAAGACACAGGTTTGATTCACAGTGCGGTGTAACTTTTTTTAAAAGTATACAGATCCACTTGTGACCATGGTCTATAATACATTTTTTTGTAGTTTGGGACATGTTTTGCGACGGATGTTACGTGGGGCACCGTTGCAGTAGCCATCCAGACAATTTTCACTCTGCTCATTACAGCCACCAGAGATGCATTATGAAATCAGATGAGCTACCAGTTATTTTTTTCTGAATCGCCCACCACCCATTCATAGAAGGTTCTGGCTCTATGAATCAGTTCAGGAGAGGACCACCCATCTTTAAAACTGGGCTTATTCTTCAGTAAGGCAATGGCCACCTGCACAGGGTGAGACTTTTACTGCTTGTCTTCGTGTTTTATCAGACCCTATCTTCACCATCAAGGTAGCTGGATCTCTGCCCAGTTGAGAACGTTTTGAGCATTCTAGACAGGGCCCTCCAACTAGTTTGGAACTTTGACGATCCAAGCGTCAGTTGGACATAATTTGGCATGATATCCCTCAGGAGGACATCCAGCAACTATGCCAAGCCGAACATCTGCTTGCATAAGAGCTTGCTGTCGACCAAAGCGATATTGACTTGCGCAGATTGTGAAGCTCTTTCTGTTAAATAATTTTTCTGAAACTGTAATCATTTGTTTATAGATGTATATCACATCTACCGATTTCCGCCCCATTCGAACAATTCCTAGTATGTTTTCCATCTCAGAGTGTATGCGCTGCTTTGGGTCACATTTTTGCTGATGTGTGCCGTATGATCTTTTGATCTTCGGCTCCGTGCGGTGGTACCACGTACCCTCCTCCAGGAGGAAATTTGTTATGGAGAGATGCACTCTGCTCAACGAAATATGGAATTCACTGTTATCTATTCTGGTCTCGTTAAGTCTGTGTTCCAAATGGGTCAACTCTATAGCTTGTGGACTTTGAACTGCTAATGTGTTCCCAGGGTTCGTTTCTAGACTGCTGGTGTTTTGGTTCGAGTAAATAAATTACATCGGATCGCCACCGATCCTTTCAGACTTGGTTACAAAACTACATATACTCTAGAGGGGGGGGGGGGGTGGTGGTGGCAGGGAGTGTCTTGTTTAAAGCCATTTGCTCCTGCACATGCTAATCGTTTTACCACACAATATTTGGTTACTCACTATCCTACTGTCTTTTCTTAACGTTCCGATGCCAGAGTGAGTTATTAATATGTGAACTATTTTAATTATTGGGGTAGAAAGATTTTTATTTTCTCACATGCGAAGGTTTAGTGGAGCTAGGGATTATACCATTTTCTCTTGGTCAAATATTAGTGTGGTTTATTTTGCAGATTATCATAGTAACCGTTGTATTTCATGATTATTAAACCCCCTGAGTGTAGGATGACTGTAGCCATTGAAGGAATGTTCTTTCAAAGGTGCGAAACTAACCAATCATTATAATCTGTCTAATATTTGATTGTTGTTTTAGACAATTATTTACATTTTTTGTTTTTTGCGTTTGTAATATTATTTATTAATTACTGTTAAGCAGTAATTCAGCTAATTATCTACCCAGTTCTCGCTCACACTACAGACCTGTGGAAGAATTGTATTATTATTAGTATGGTGATACACACAGCGTTCTGTTCATAATGCTATTGCGATGTTATGTGATGTGTCTTAGGCAACTGGGCATCAGGTCACTTAAATGCATAGCTTGAATAAAGACGAACGAAGTCGTGATACGTTCATCGTTCATAACTGTCAAAATTCGTGATCTGTTCCAGTGTTTCAGTCTTTAGAATTCACCTTATAGTCAAAGAGTGAGTTATTTATTACCAGGCCGAAAAATGCTGCTATCGTAGAACAAAAAAGGCGTATAAGTCTTGGGCAGAGATAGGGATATAAAAGAACGGAACTAGAAATTCCACTTGTCTGGCAGCTTCATAGACATTTAAATCACATCTTGAGATATTCACGCTTTTTTACTTGTTAGTATTAGTACCCAATAATGGAATACAAAACATCGTGTCAAGTAAAGTAACATGATATAATGTATGATGTCATGTATAACATGGCACATGCCGTCGTTTCATGTTTACTTTGGCTGGCGAATCTTCTGGATTTTGACACATCCCTAAATTTGCCCAGGATGTATTCACCTCTTTTATGCTATGATAGGAGCAGTTTGTATTCTGGTTCCTAACTTTTATGACTCTGCCATAATTTTGACATTAGGACGGCATAGATTGCCAACCGATGTAGATTTTTGTTGACTCGGGCGACGACTGATCCAGTGTAAATTTTTTATTGCCTTTCGAACCATGTTGCTTATATCGTGGTAATGCATAAAGTTTTCACAAAAGAAGAAAAAAAGAATCGATGCGCACAAGTTTGAAACACAGAAGTGGAGCGTGCTAAAAAAACCTCACAGAATATGTGTTTCTTGCAGATAAGATCCGAATGAAAATACGTTGTTTTGAAAGAGAGTTGTCATTTTTATCGAAAGAATGGGTTTTTTATTTATTCGATACACTTTCAACCGTTTCCGCGCATTCAGTTCAATTAAGAACTAAATTTATGTGCTACATTTATCCCCAATTTAAAACCAACATACATCGACAACGGATAAATGGCATTGGACCCATTTGCCTAGCTTTCTGCTGATACATAAAGTTTAAAAATTAGATGTAGAGCGCTTCAAAAACCTTCTAGAAACACATGTTATTTGCATGTTTCTGCGCATAAAGTCCGAAGGGTATACATGCAAATGGTGCCATTAGCTGAGCACTAGTTTGAGCCCAACTTAAATCTTTTACAAAAAAAAAAAATTACCTGGGCGCCAGCTGCGGTTCGTCGTTCAAAGCTTACTTAACGTGCTGTAACACAGCTATAGTGAGATGGATATTCGAGTGGCTACACTAATGGTGAGCTGTAACGATTAATATGCTATCACTTTCACAATGTACGCTGGAGGTAAGTGACGTTTACAACAAGTATTCTGAATTTTTGTCATTTTACCGTAATATATCATCTATTTACTTGCTGCCACCAAATAACCGCACCCGCTTGGGCCAAATCTATGTACCGTCGACTTCGTCGCAACTGTTGATCAGTAATCACCACAAGAACGCTGTCACCGCAAAATAGGGCGTCTGAGCTAAAACTACATCAGTAAGGGAAATATTGAAATGCCTTATCTGCATTATTCTCTCCATGGGAATTCGTAACGGGCTCTTTAATTTCTAGAGTCAAGAAAGACTGTACAGATTTTAGGGAATTTAGGTTATCAAGACCTTGAGTGCAGCAGGATTAGCTTGGCTCAAAAGGCTCTGGGACTTAACATCTGAGGTCATCGGTCCCCTAGAACTTAGAACTACTGAAACCTAACTAACCTAAGGACATCACACACATCCATGCCCGAGGCAGGATTCGAACCTACGACCGTAGCAGTTGCGCGGTTCCGGACTGAAGCGCCTAGAACCGCGTGGCCACTGTGGCTGGCCGATTAGCTTGTATCTCACCCGCGGCGCTCTCATCAGTTTAACTCTTTCTTACAGGAGAAACCTATCGGCAGAATTCACCCTGATCTTATCTTACGGAATGAGGTTCCCGTAACGTCATTTGAAACGATGTGAATATTATGCGATCCGTAGCTTAGCTCAAAAACAATCAAAGCAGCCATCATGCACAGAAATATTTCCTGAATATTTGCCGAAAACAAGACATTCCGTGTGACGTGTTCGACACTGACTTGGTGAATACTCTGATTCATTCACACCTGAAACACAGAACAGTAAATAAAATAGATTGTAACCTGATTGTGGAGAGTCAAGGTACACTAGAGTAAAAACTGGAATTTCAAGTACCTACAGCCAAATAGTTGTACGCAATTTATCAAGTCATCCAAAGTAGCACTGTGGTCCAGTAGCATGGACGGTCTTGTCGACTGATGAAAAATACTGCTAAACGATGCTAAGTGAAGTGGAATGGCTACAGCCGGTTCGAAAACATTTTTCCTCATGAGGGACGAATCATTTGGTGCCCCTATCCCCAGCCTCGCCTCAGACAATATACCTTCACTCCGGTCCTTGGCAAGACCTTTTAACAAAAAACGTAAATCTAGTGATAAAGGAAGTGGGTTGCTTTTGTCTTTTCGGACAAGTACTTCATAGACAATCCCTCTGTAACAAATAAACTATGTTATTTCATTCAAGAGTCATATATTAAATAAGAAGCAATTTCTATCTACGTTAGTTCTTGAGATCTTTAAAAGTTTGTAGTGTAAGCGCAAAGAACAAGACCCTATGTGCTATTCTAGCTTGAATATGCGATATATTGAACTAAGTGAAAGGAACTAAACTTGTTGTATTTTGCGGGTTAATAATGGAACTTTGCATCAGAAAAAGTGAGAAATACCAAAGAATCATATTTCACATTAATGTGTTACTTGTAAGACTCTTATACGTTACATGTGGAATAAAGTTACCACTAAGTACCTAAATTTCAGAAAATTTGCGATGAAACAAGTTGAAAATTAATTGCATTTCAAATATTTTTGTGTGCAGCTGAAAACGTAAAAATAAATGTGATACGGAAGATCTATGTTTAACTAATACAGCCATGTGAGGACGATACGTGGCGCTAAAATTATAAGATGTGTTGTGCTAACATGGCGCTGTATTTTGAACCCAGTGGAATGAGGACTTAATCCAGAAACTTACATTTCGAAGACATTAAATGAACTACGACAGTGTCAGACACTGAAGTCAGTGGTGACTCGTAATGACCTGTTTATACATATTTGGAAAACGGTTCAGTTGCTGAGCCATGTTTACTGGATTGTGTTTTCTCTTATCATCGTGCACTTTCAACTGCGCCAACTTCGACTGCTACTTATGGTATACCATACGTTCAGATTTTACTCTTCTATACCTCCGGTGCCCCTCTCACATTTTCGCCCCAAACGGCCTTTTGTATCTCTTGGGCCTTGCTCCGATGGGAGAAGTGACTTCCTAAACGCCGTACATGCACTACAGCTGAGGGCACCACCGTGCGAGTTGCGAATTCCTTGAGAGGGCCGCGCTATCTTGTGAGCGCCGGCCAGCCCTGGTGTCTGTCAGCGACTGTGCCATCGGCGTGACGATATCATACTCGGAGCCTACGGCATCGTTTTGTGTGGTAACAAGACCATGTTCTTTTCCATCTGGAGTGAGTTGCCCCTTGACAATGGTTATTTTTGATACTGCTTGGCCGTCGATGCGTCCTTACGCAAGGTCTATAAAACAGGAAGGTCAGTTGTCCTGTGGTCTAGTCAAGCACTTTAGCCTTTGCAAGTTGCGTACGAAGTGGAACACGTAAATCAGCAATAGGCCATAACACATACCACTAATCATACCGAGAAATTTTCAGTAATCACTGTGTGCCAGAAATAAAGGCATCCTCTTCACCCTGATAAACTGTCACATATCGAACACCCATATAAACTTTGGTTCTAATGACCAACATCCATCGACTGGAAAATCCACTCTAATTCCAAGACAGATTTATGTGATTCTTCGTGTATGCGACGAGCCACGAGTAAGGGTTTACATTTGTCTAGATTTTAAGTGCAAATAAGACACGTGCTGCCTGCCGGTGTGGCCGAGAGGCTCTAGGCGTTCCAGTCCGGAACCGCGCTGCTGCTACGATCGCAGGCTCGAATCCTGCCTCGGGCATGGATGTGTGTGCTGTCCTTAGGTTAGTTAGGTTTAAGTAGGTCTAAGTGTACGGGACTGATAACCTCAGATGATAAGTCCCGTAGTGCTTAGAGCCATTTGAACCATTTAGACACGTGCTCCTCATACACAGGGTATTTCACTGTTTGTGTGACAGGTTTCTATCCTTTGTAAGGGGGCGTATAAGAAGGACTATAAGAAGTACTTTGACTTTTGACCAATTAAAAAGAGAACTAACGTTTTTAACTATTTTATTACTAGATTGCAAAGCCAGACTAATAAACATTCTTAATTTATAAATCCGAACTGAGCTTTAAAATCCCTGAACATCGTTATCTGCACTTTCTTCCTCTTCTTCTTCCTCTTCGTCGTCATCGCTGTCTTCTTCATACATAAGAAGGTCTTCACTTCCACTGAAAGCCTTAATTACGCCGCAGTTCTTGATAGGTTCAACAATAACGTCTTCTTTCTCTCCAAACGACGAATGTTTTATCCACTGACACACTTGTTTGATTGTAGGTCGTTTTAAAGCTCCCTTCGGCTTGAATTCATGTTGGGTATCATCCATCATCCATTTGTTCCACTTCTCTCTCATATACACTTTACATGCTTTATTTATGGAAAAAATCAAGAGTTTTCAATTGTGAAGTATGTCCTCCCGGAAGAACAGAAAGCTCTGTATTCCCCTACCTCAATTTCTCTTTCACTGAATTTTTCAAAAGACTGCTAAACTGATCTAGAACTCTTCTTCAATAAGGCATCTTTCCTTCACTTCCACACTCTGTAAATCCATAATTTCATACTAGCATTCTGTATCCAACGCTTGTCATGTATGTGGACAACAACACATGGCGGTATTTCTGAATGCTATGGCACAGTTTTGCTCTAGAAAATAATCATTGGATTAAGTTTAGCACCGCCAGCACAACATGAAAAGACAATACTGCAGTGCATTATGTCATGTCTACTTGTTTTTATAGTTACAATTTTAGCACCTTTCATGGAAGCAGGTCTGTTACTCGGCCCATTACATGTCAGAGGAGTCTCGTCCATGTAGGGTATCTAGCATAGTATTACACTGGCTTTCTTTTTATGGTGAATACTAAAGGAATGGAAAGATAATATCTTCCGTTCATACTTTTGTGTCAGTGTGCGAGATATTTTCGTTTTCGTTCACTTGCTAAATCCATGGCGCTTCATAAATCAGTAGCACCAACCAACTCTTCCCTAACTGTCTAATTAAGTTCCACTGTAGCGCTATTTTACGATCGCGTATCTGAATCTCTTTGTATTAATTACAGTGCTGTTCTGACGGTGTCCTTAAATCCATTCAGTACGTCCTCTTCTAGTTTTGGCCATTTACCATTCAGTCCTCTATTTGCTCATTTAGTGTTCCTCTTTCTTTGTCAGTTCTTCACTGTCCCACCAGTCGCGAATGGTTTTTTTCTGTTGATGGAGGGCCGAAATTCCACTCAGCTGCTCTTTTTCCAGGTTCTTCTGCATATGCTATAACGTTCAATATACAGGGTGAAGCGAAAGTCATGCACTCGGGTTTCGCAGCGCGACTTCTCACATGACAGCGACAAAAAGTTGTCTCTCACAGAACCTCGCCCGGTGAGTACATTTGCAACAAAAAAGACGTTAAACAGTGGCAATCTGGAAACACTGTAATCACATGCATGGTAAGTACCTTTGTAAGCGCATGTTGTAAATACTGTACAGTTGGCGCAGTGGATAGAGTTTTGGGTTAGCATGCATTAAGTCGAGGGTTCGATCCTGCGTTGGGGCGCATTCTTTTTTTATTTGCTAGTTTCATTCTAACATTTCATAGTGTAATGTACACCGTTTCTTAGGCCAGATATATTCTAAATTTAGCACATTTTGCAACTCTGAGCATAACAAATACGTGGCTAGACAAAGAAGAAATAGACAGTTGAAACAAATGACCTGTCATAGGACAGAACAACGACAAAAATAATATCAATTTCGAGATGCTAAAGATAAAAGCACAGCACAGTAACACAACATCTACTTGTAATATAAGCGCTAAGATTTCGTACATTATCAACTAATGACAATAATAATATCCATATTAATAACTGCCTGACCTTCACAACAGAATACGTTGTCCTCAGAACAACAAATGCTGAAAGCGACCTCCCTGCACGTCCGAACATTATGAAACACGGCGTATCATACAGCTATGGACGCTTCGCAGCAAAGCTACATCCACAATAACTAGAGCAACATGACAATGCGCGACCAATTCTTTCACTCGGTGGAGTAGACTACACGTGCTCCCTCAAGTGTACACACAGGAAGAAATCCAGGTGGTGTAGGTCAGATGAACGCGGTGGCCATACCATTGGACCTCCACGTCCGTGCCATTTACCTGGAAATGTTCTGTCCAAATACTGTTGTACACAAATTCCAGAGTGTGGAGGTGCACCATCATGTTCAAACCATATCCTCTGCCGAACATATGGTGGGACATCTTACAGCGCATAAGGCAGATAGTCTGAGACGAATGCATGATAACTTCGTGTAATCAACCGGTCAGGCAATATTTAGGGACCTAAACACCTGTCGCCCAGTTTTATGGCCAAGATTTTGATACCAAAGTGAACTTGATATCAATGGTTCCAGGTGACGTGCGACTTAACCTCACACCAATGGTGGGCATTGGGCATATTGAAGGCATCCTCACAAGTGAATGCTGCCTCATCTAACCATATTATGGTGTTCACAAAGTCGTCGTTGGCTTGCTGTTGTTGTTGGAACCATTCAAAGAATTGCATCCGCTGATGGCGATCTGCAGGATTCTGATGTTGCATGAAAGCATAATGATAGGGGTTCAGCCCATACTCGGCCAGTATGTTAAGGACCGTGCGTTGGGAGACACCCAGCTGCCTTGCTACGCTACGTGTACGTCGATGACGTTCTTGCTGCATGACCTCCAGAGTAGCTTCCTCGGTAGGTGGAGTACGTCGAGTCCATGGACGACCTCTGTCACGCTATGGTGGAAGGAGAGCACCCGACTCCCGACGGTGCAGCTCCGGACAACGAAACACATTTTTATCTGGATGGCGTCGACGAGGATATCTAGCAGCATATTCACGAGTAGTAACATCAGCCCAGTTATCAGATGCACCAATGACCAGAAGCATATCCAAATATTCATCGTTTGCGTATGCCACACAGGATTAGAGGTTTACAAGGAGAAAATTCGATATGTGTACACGTGTACATAGGAGTCTGTTACGGGTGCGTTACTCTGCTCGCAACGGTAATAGATGTGATGTTCCTATAATACCATTGACAGAATAATAATAATAATAATAATAATAATAATAATAATAATAATAATAATAATAATGCACTGAGATACGTACTAAACAGCACACAGTTACCAGACTCAATGTTCAAAGGCACAATTAGTGGGGCCATGGTAATAAAATATACAAATAATAACCGAGTTATTAGCAAAGCACGTTGCTAGTCCTACTGGTAATGTACGGCCCGAACGAAATGTCATGGACTTGAACGAGGCAAGAATAATAGTTGGTACTAATCTATGGGACAATTGCAGGACGGCACAAAGGAAACCGATTTCGCATTTACTATATGAAGTGGGTTGAATTTATTCGCACCACATCATCTACTAAATGCGAAACCTGTTTGAAAGGGCTTCTTTCAAAGCTGTCCAATCTTCTGTTTCTACGATTGTAGTATGTAAGTGTAAATATTTTCTGGAGGACCCGTTGCAATCGCTGTTTGACGATTAAGATGCCACATACCGTAACACCTGGACTACATTTACCAAATGAAAAGCATGGGCTTCAACCCAGGTTCGAACTATCGACCTCCTGCTGGCTAATCCAAAAGCCTATCAATTACACCAACTGTACAGCTAAACTAGTAAGTGCTCACAGAGATAGTTACCATACACGTGTTTACAGTGTTGCCAGATTGCCGCTCTAACGTCCGTTTTGTGCTGGATGTACTCGCCGGACAAATTTTGCGAGAGACATTTTTTATCGCTGCGAAGCCCTCGTGCTGGAATTTCGATTCACCAAATATAGCTCGAATCATATGGCTCTGAGAACTATGGGACTTACCATCAGTGGTCATCAGTCACCTAGACCTAGAACTACTTAAACCTAACTAATCTAAGGACATCGCACACAACCATGCCCGAGGAAGGATTCGAACATGCGACCGCAGCACCAGCGCCGTTCCGGACTGAATCGCCTAGAACCGCTCGGTCACAGAGGCCGGCTCGTATCATATGAATATCTTCTATTTGTTCCGTTACGAAATTAATAACTAACAAAATTATTGTACTGTTACCGATAACACAAATCACTTTCAATTCAAGTTCACTGGCACTGTAGACTGCAATGACGCATCACAGACTATACACTTTTCTGAGTTTGTGTAGGGCAGGAGGGAGACAGTGTTAGCAAGCTTGTGAACCCCCGCAACTGAGGTTTGTTGCATCGGTGCACTGCTGCTGCCAGTTAAATCGAATATTGTCAGGGACAGTGTGGGGCGGCGGGTTGAATAATAGAATTCATGTTTTGTATTTATGCTGTTGTTTGTCGTTCTCAACACTGGCTCTCTAACTACAGTATTGGCAACCAGAAAGTGATTAGCAAAACGTGAAGCCTGTAATTCCTAGTGCCCACTTCACCTGAGAAATACATTTACAGCTACAGCTCATAACTCTGAGGAATTAGGAGATTGTCTGGGATTCATGATCAGAAACCATTCTCTCTAAAATGTTCACTATATCCTGAAAGTCACAGACCAAAAAGAATCCACACAATCCAGCTACCAGAGCAGTTCAGAGTCTAATGCGCTGATGCAACTATAACTTTTCAAATTAAATGTTTAAGTGAATGCTCGCCATAATTTGATGATAATGTTCATCAAAAGCCACGCTAATAATGGTAGAATGTCTGTTCTGCAGCGGCACGTGAAAACACGACATATGCAAACTAAAGATAGATCATTAACGTCATCCCAAAATTAACACTTCACTCGAAAACGATTTCATGGTTACGCGTATCCCGAGTAACCTATTACTGCATCTGAGGCTGTTTATATCAACGATACCGACGCAACGCAACTCCCGGCACAGGTGGTGCGCTAGTCAGCGTCTGGAGAGAACTGGGGCCTACCTCTTTCTCGCGCAGCGTTCTTACATATAAAGCCGCGGTGCGGACGGCTAAGGGGAACGCCTGATCAAATCTGCTCTCCCGACTAGCCGCTGGGCTAGTAATGCACCACTTTAAGTTATCGAATAAATCATTTCTTCCTTTGCTGATGGCCGATGAAGCTTTCAATTTAATTGTGCAATCAGCACACAAGTAAGTAATCATAATAAACGTTTGACGTTGCTAAGTCAAATATTCTGGCCGGGAGAATTAATTTAATTACACTACACGCAGTATACGAGCTCTGAACTTGCTCTTTGGAGATACGCTATAGCTATAGTTTTATAGTTATTCTGTTGAAACTTGTCACATTTTTTTGATTATAGCGGATCTCCCTTCTACTTAAATTTAAACATCCTAGCTTTATTTATTCGCCTACTTTATCTATCTTGCTTCCTTTATTTCTAAGACACAAACCAGAAAATCATGAATTTCAACTAAAATTTTAATGTGTGAGATCCTGAATACTGTTTTTACTAAATTATTATGCAAAAGGAATCTAAATATAAATTTTTAAGTTTCTAGCTCTTTTCTGTTGCGCCAATGATTTTTACAGAAAAACATACAAATTTTGAAAATGGTTAAAGTTATTGAACTGATATCCAACACATATTGATTTTGTATTACTCCTGACATGCTAGAAAGGTTTCAGGTTATTTACTTTATTTTAAAATATTGCGCAATATTTATGACGTCAGAACAAGTTACAGCGGACTAGGATGGCACACAATGGAAAGACTGATGTGAATTTTATAAGGCGTGAGTATGCTGCTTCCCTACAACAGGTTTCCTGTGGCATCGAATATACGACCATCTTTATGACTGGCCGGAATTTCATATCAAACACGGGACATTTTTATATTAATTTTGAGTATAATGCGCATCTGCATTTTGGAGCCAATTTTTCGAAGAGAAAAGTGACTCTTGTGGACCGTAGAAACGGTAAAAGAAATAATTTTGATAACGAACTTATGTCGGGATATGCATCTTTAATATAAAATAAATCTTAATATTGGATCACTTTCAAATCTATTAAGTAATGGTAGAGTTGCACAAAGCATGCATGGAGAATGTTTCCCGGGTCGGTTGAGTATGTCTCATAACCTTTTTGTCCTCTTACAACAACGTCTGCGAGAAGCTGGTACGCTCGCAAATAGAAGGGCTGACTGTAGTGCTGCACGGGCACGCAGCAGGGTGTGTTGACCCTGTGTATGAAAACATACGTCGAAGATGTACCTTGTGCAGCGAACAATAGGGTCACCATGTAGAGTGACTGCTGTAAAACGTAGAGGTCAGATCTCATTTTCTCCGCTGTGGGTGTAGCGATGAGAGGGGGACATGGAAGCGAGCCCATCTTCGAATTCACTTTACATACGAACGGTACCTTTCCGTACATGGTTCTTTAACAAAACCTTATGAATCAATTTAAGTCACTTTGTAACACAACAACACAGTGCCTAATAATTTTTCTCATAATTAACTATGATGTAATTTCCGGTATATATACCTTTTAATATTTTATTAATGTTCTCATGTAATTAAATGAGAAAGAATTATTTCATACCACCTAATCATAAAACAATATTGTAATTACGATGTGGGAAAAACGCTAGCCTATTCAGTGAAATTTGCTGTTGTACAGAGCCAAACAATGCGTCTAAGATAAATTGCGGAAATTTGTGTAAGGTACTATGGGACCAAACTGCTGAGGTCATCGGTCAGTAGAATTACTCACTACTTAGTGTAACTTAGACTAACTTACGCTAAGGACAATACACACACCCATACCCGAGGGAGGACTCGAACCTCCGACGGGGGAAGCCGAGCGAACCGTGACAAGGCGCCCAAGACCACGTAGCGTCTGAGATAAAGAGTATCGTCGTTGAGCGCGTTGTACGAGAATGTAAGGAATAAACTGCAAGATTTTTGACATATGGCCAGGTGTATTATGTGGTTGTAAATGGGCAAAATATATTGTGAGCAGGAGGAATTAATATTCAGGAAGAGTACAGCGGTCCCAAGCTTGTTATAAGGAGCCATGACTAAAAAGAGCCTGTTGCCATACATTTTCGATAAATAACGCCTTGCAACGCACCAGCAGCAACTCATCACAATGCGACCCGACCAGTTTCATCTTTAAACTGTACAATGCTAGCCAGCGTAGTAGTTTTTCTTAACCAAATAGCGGACTGTTTGTGCCGCGATTCTTATAGTGCAAATTAACTTTACCTCAATCATTTACCTAACTGGGTCCTATCAAATCACCTTTATTGACTCCGAGAGTACCACCAGCGAAAGAATTGTAAAATATTGTGATGACCTTAATTAATTTCGGTAACTAAGGTGAAGAAGTGCAATTTACAAAACTAAAAATTATCCTTAATTGTCATTTAACAGCAATGAACTTTGTTGCTTGGTATCACAACTAATTAAAGCGTAATAACTAACAGCAAAAGAGTAAAAAATAAATGTTAACAAAATATTACTTCAGAGTAATACATTTCATGTTTTTTATGTGTACTGAAATCTCTGCTCACATTTGCAAATTACGTAAACAGCTTAGTGTGAAATTATTTATTCTTTGCCAAATAAAACATTAAGAATTTTACGGAAATAACTTACTATAATAGAAAACAAGTATGTGCAAACCTTGACATTTCTAAAACCAGTACCAGCATTAGAGTGAGTAGCTCGAAGCTATTCACGAAGTGAACTGATTTGCAAAAAATTAATTTTACATACATATGATCACTACAAATTATTTTGCCGGTTTTATGATTCACTTTGTCACGATATTAACTATGTTTCTAAATGTGATGTCGAATCATTGCTTTTTGTTTAGTTTGTGTCTGATTACAGTTCAATGATTAGCTCATAATTACAGTTTATAAACAATTAATAATTATACAATAATTTTTGCACACACAATGAGATGGCTATCGTTCTTATGCAATTTGCAATCTGAAATAATAGTAGGTTCCGTTTATTTATTCCAGATTTCACTAACTGTTTCTTATTTTCACTTTTTTGATCAAAATTTCTTTCGATTGTTATCGCGGAAAAGCAGTCTCACAATAGCAACTCGGTTGTAGCTGTACCTGCATTTTTATCCGGATTTTCATTATTCTTTGGTACTGATGTCTTTCCCAGACAACAGGCAACAACAGGTGTCATCTAAAAGTACAAATTAACCTGAAGTGTAAATCTCTTACAATATCTTTACCCCTACCAGCCTATAATAGGAATTGTGGAACACCCTTTATAAGTGGCATAAATGAGAACCCTTTATGCGAAATTTCGTGCCGAACAATGTCTGTTAGTATCTGGATTTACTGACAGAGTGTAAACGCCACTATTCCACAAAAACATCTTCTATAGTGATGTATCAACGACTATTTTGATAAACCGAAAGCCGAGAAAAACATTTGAAAAGGAACATCTACCCCGATCAAATATTCTTCAAGCTACTGAACAGTTAACATGTCGTGTAAACTGTATCTAAGTCCGGAAATCAAATAAATACGCGTAAAAGACCTCACTCAGCTATCCAGATTCCTACAGACAGCTGACGTAGTTGAATATAGTTCACGTACGCCGTCAAAAAAACCCCTAGCCCACACTCGAGGAAAGAAACACAGATGTTCAGTACCGTTCCTTTCCACTTGACAAGAAATTTGATAGAAGGAGAATGCTTATTATGGCCAGCACAGCCCCAGAAAGCAATCAAGTTGGGGCCCTTTCTTGTTTGTTCCTCTGCATTTCCGTCGGCCTCATCAAAGGAAAAGGAATCTTACAGCGACGTCTGCACGCAAAGCTTGGCTAGATTGGTTCGTCGTTGCATTCACGTTTGAATTCAAGCTGTCATCTTTCTGGGCGTGGCCCTGTCTTTTTTTCTGAGAAACAGATAAACTCTGACGAAAGCTTTTATGCACCAAGCTGCTCATTTGGCCTTCATCTATTTTCATCTCCTGATAAACGACTGCAAACATTTTACGTCACTCATTTTTAGAAGGTTTACGGAAAGTATCTCAGATTCTTTAGACAGTTTTCCTCGAATAACACCTTTCTGATACGTTGTGACAAAATGTCTTCAGTATTACTTGAGTCAAAAACAGAATACTATATGTTCCAGTATATAAAGTAAATGATGTTTGAACAATCACTATATTAACGTATGGAGAGTATTTGGTAAATAATGGCTAGGCCGAAAGAACTGTTGCCTAACAGAAGGAAAAATTGTAAAGAAGTGTTTTGAACTGTAACGTCTATGTTGGATGAAAAACCGATATTAACCTGCTGTCAATCAGCAAGAAGCAAGACAAGCCAGGGGTAAAGGAAAAGAGATAATAATAAATCAATAATAAAGTTGATAAATCACGAAATCAAATATATTAAAACTACTAGTATTTCCCATATAATTGCTACCTAAGACGAAATAATGTGTAGATTAAAGCGCAAACGAAACAAAAAATATTTACAACTCGCGTTAACATTCTATGAATTTCCTTCCCCTGTCTGCATTACTGCCAGTGCTGTCACATCAGCTACCATTTACAATTTTGACCACACTAGTTAGTCGATTACACCTGTAATTTTCAGTAGAGCCGTTACAAATTATCTCTCCATCGCCCAACAAACGAGAGGGCGTGGAACACATTGTATCACATTTTTGTTCTTACAGACCGGAAAATGAGCCGGCTTCTGTGGCCGGGCGGTTCTAGGCGCTTCAGTCCGGAACCGCGCTGTTGCTAGGGTCGCAGGTGCGAATCCTGCCTCGGGTATGGATGTATGTGGTGTCCTTAAGTTGGTTAGGCTAAAGTAGTTCTAAGCCTATGCGACTGATGACCTCAGATGTTAAGTCTCATAGTGCTCATAGCCATTTTTTGAAGACCTGTAGATGTAACTTGGTTCCGATTGAAACCAATACCTACCCAATGGAAATTGGAAATTTGTGGTAAGGTCTTATGGGATAAACTGCTGAGGACATCGGCCCCTAAACTTAAACACTACGTAATCTAACTTAAACTACCTTACGCTAAGGACAACACACACACACTCATGCCCGAGGAAGGACACGAACCTCTGACGGAGGGAGAAGCGCGGACCGTCACAAGGCGCCCTAGACCGCTCAGCTGCCCCGCGCGGTCTACCCAATGATCTTTACCTGTCGTCGATGATTGCAAAGTCATCTCAGAAGTAGTAGATATGTCTATTACTATGTGAATGACGTACTCAATATCATATACATCTTTGTATTGTTTTCTTCTCGAGTGCATATTAGGCACGCTCTGAAGTAAAAGGTACTACAATAACTTCGCGGGCCTCTTACTCTTACAGTGGGGGCCACATCAAAAGTCGCTCCCTGATGAAATCAAGATTTGGCAGGACGATACACCGATGTAAATAAAGGAACACCTCTTTTGGGTTAGGTACCAATACACAATAGCTTGTGAGAAAATGACGGTCAAAATTTCGACTTCATCGACTACTCGCGTGACGGAGAAGGGTCAAGGTTTCACGACTTCGGTTTGACTCCTTTATACTTTTCCTTCGAGGGCTAAGTATGGAGTCGTGTTTGTGAGATTCCCATCAGTCGGCAAATCATTGCACATATATTTATCGCCGAGTGTACCAGAGCGTGCTACGTAGAAACAATTTGTGAAACAGTTATTGAGGTCGCCGTATTGAGCATTTTTGTAGTTAACAAAAACATCGATATAGCTACGAAAGTTAGAAACGTAAGTCAGTTTGTATCTTCTAGCAACATTCTAATGAATCGCTTCCAAACATAGGTTTCCAAGCTATATTTTGTCTTCTGTATACACTCTACATTCTGTAAAAGTGACAAAAGATAATTGTGCAACGCCCTATATTTTTCATTTTTTTTTTTTCGCGCGGACGAGTATACCGGTGACCATCTTCCTCCTTTGTCCAAGCACGGCACAGTCAAGCCCTCATATAGGCTGCACACACAGTGCTTGGCCGTGCTATCGGGTGTACTTGTGGCGATGATTCAACGCATGATGATGATGACAAACTTTTGCGAACGACAGAGATAGGCAAATGTCTCATTTTGAAAACGAGAATCTTTGTTTGGCAAAGACTATCAAAGCAAGTGGAATATGAGAAACCATGAATCGTTGTTTTTGTGAAGTTAAAAAGAGAACCCAGTTATTAACTTGGCGTGATCAAACTCTTCCAGTAGACAGGCATAGAACCTGAAGCGTCCTGAATCTGGCGTGTTCATTCGTCTCATAGGATTTTTTGTGGAGTCATGAAAAGTCTTACATGGGCGAGAAATCTGTCAGTGCTGAAGAGGCTCTAGCGGTGAGAATGTTTGCTGCCTGTCCGAACTACGTTGGGCCTAAGTGTGACACTACTTCGAGCTATGGCGTCATTCCTGCATAAACGATGAGTTATTACCAACTGTTGTGAGTGAACCACGTGATGTAAAGCCCAATCCCTCTAATTCTATCTTCATGGTCCTTACGCAAAAAAGTACGTTGATGACAATAGATTCGTTCTGCAGTCAGCTTCAAATGACGGCTCTCAAACTTTTCTCAATAGCCCTCCTCGAAAAGAATGTCACCTTAGCCCTAGTGACTCCCATTTAAGTTCCCGAAGCACCTCTATAATTATGTGTACTGTATATTGAACTGGGGACCTAGAGACGATGGAGAGGCTTCGTCCCGCCGTATCCCTCAGTCTTTCACAACCTCACAACAGGCCTCAGCTGTCCAGCTGCCAACCCATCCCCCGCCACCCCCACACCAAACCCAGGGTTACTATGGACTCTCCCCTTCCCCCCGTCCCCCCCTCATACCAGACGAGTGCACCCCAAATGTTTTCGCGGAAGAAATATTGTTCAAATGGCTCTGAGCACTGTGGGACTTAACTTCTGAGGTCATCAGTCTCCTAGAACTTAGAACAACTTAAACCTAACTAACCTAAGGACATCACACACATCCATGCCCGAGGCAGGATTCGAACCAGCGACCGTAGCGGTCTCGCGGTTCCAGGCTTTAGCTCCTAGAACTGCTTGGCCACCCCCGCCGGCATTCCGCGGAAGAGTAATTATGGTGCACGAGTACATGGAGACGGTGTCGGCACAGCAATCATCTCCGTAATAGTTGAATTTTGTTTGAATCTAGCAGCCTGCCTCTGAATTGCTTCGATGTCCTCCTCGAATCGAAGCTGGTACAGGTCCCAAACACTCGGACAACACCCAACAATGACTCACACTATAGCCCTATATGCTGTCTCCTTTACAGATGAACACAGTTCTAAATTGGTCAAAATAAACCGAAGACGACCATTCGCCCACTCTACTATAAGCACATATTCATTCCGTTACGTTGTAATGTTGTTGCATTAATTTGTTATGAAGGCGGTGCTGATAGACAATAAAAGCGGGTTAAAAGCTGTGAGCTATCTGAGGAAGTTAACCTTGCATTACTGCGCAACTGTTGTCGCGTTTTGGTACGACAAGCAAGGGTGAGTTGTACGAGCTTACTGCCCGCTCAGTTATTTCTTGTTCTAACATCTTGTTTATTTCCTTCTCCACCTGGGCTTTATACGCCACGGGAATAGGGTATGGTCTAACAGAAAACTTCTGATGGTCACGTACTCTTAATTGGTAAGTAAAACCCTTAATCGCCCTCGTAGTCTCAGAAAATACCCGTTCATGATTCCTAAGTAGGCAATACAATTTCTCCTTTTCCCTGTCCGTGGTTCTGACACCCGCGATGCTCTTTCTCGGTGCATCAGCAAAAACAAAATTTTTCCTCTGCTCACCAGACGTAGAGCACCACTCACTTACATAGTTCACGAGTAGCTCCAGTCTGGGTTGCGACTCGGTTTTAGCTTGAAATTTTAGGCAACTAATTTCTGACTCGGCACGTAATATGCATTCATCAAATACTTAATTAATAGACTGATCCCCAACTTGAACTGTCATTACTCCCCACCCATGTCAATTACTGCATGGTGGGCATTCATGAAGTCATTTCCTAAAATCATTGCCACATTCAGCATTGGGAGCACAAAGAAGTTGTACTCAAACTAACTTCCCTGGCAAAATTAAGCCGAGTCTGCCTTCGGATTTCTACGCTCTTACCGTAGATTGCACCCTACACCTTTATTCCTCGCACTTGGAAAACGGGCCAAGTCACAGTCCCTTCGCATTTTTGAAATGCTGCCTCGCTCACTATGGAGAAAGGGCTTCCAGTGTCAATGACACACTTAAAACATATTTCGTTTACTGCAACTGTCACGACTGGATTTATTCCCGAAATTTTAGCACTCTTAATTTCTTGCAACAAATCTTCTCTAATATCTTCGCTCTCTATATACCGTATGCACTCATTTGCCATGTCACTCATTTGTTCCGATTGGGCGCCTACTGCGCTGATCGTTTGTCATTGCCGGTTTTAATCATTTCCATTTGCTGTATTATGTCTAGGGTTAGCCGGCCGAATTTCTATATCATGAGGTGCTCCGCCTACAGTCCTATTCCCACCGTGTTCACCGTAGTATCGATTCTGGTTGCCGTAACTGTTGCGTTCACGATCCTGTCCACGTCCTCCATCATTTCCGTTGTTCCACCTGTGTTCGCGACTGTTACCCCAGTTTCTATACGGCCGGTCCCGATTATTGTTCCGTTCGTGTCGCGACGACCAGTCACGCCGTTGATTAGTACTACGGCCACGACTGCGATCGCGCTTCTGTGCCCCGTAATAACTTTGTGCCTGATTAGGCGGGTATTCTGCTGTATTATATTCCATCTTTTGGATAAATGTCTTAAACGTTTCCAGGTCCTCTTTGCATCGTCCCGCAAGAATGACGTGGCGCAAGTGCATCGGCAATTTGGTGATGCATATCCTAATTAGTTCCGCAGGCCTGTATGGGTCGTATAGAAATTGATTTGCCTGCAGCATGTGGTCGAATAGGCGTGCTGGGCTGCCGAAACCAGACTGGTTCAAATTTGGCAGCATAATTATGCCATGCTTGACCCTATCTTGTGCCGCTTCCGACCAATAGGCGGGCAGATTGGCTTGTCGAAACTCCCGAGTGGAGTTGCAGTGACGCGCTGCCGACCTCATGCGAATTGCCGGTTCGCCTTCCAAATAGCCACACATATATTCTATCTTATGTGAACTTGCCCAGTCGGGGGGAAAGACAGAACTCAAATTGCTCGAGCCATGCTCGTGGATGTATTCCTTTTTGCGAATTTCGAAATATCTCAAACTTTCTCACCGTAAGGAAATGTTTGAAATCAAATCCCCGCGTTTCTTCCCGGCGAGGCCCTTGATTGTTTCTATTTTTCTCATGTCTGCCTCTCAAAATATATTATTTCCTGTCGTCAAAATCTCCCTCGTGGCCGGAGTCCCTCTCTGCACTGTGCGTACGGCTATTCTTAGTGCTATTGGCGAGTTCGGAATCACACCCCGTGCGGCTTTCCAGATGCGCCACGCGTTCTTGTAATTCGCCTGTTACAGCTTTGTGCCGCCTGTTCATTTCGAACTGTCCCTTCTGAAATCTAAGAAGCAAACGCACTTCTTCGGTCTCTACGACCGCTACCCGTGTAGTATTGTTATCGCTCTCCGTCACCTTCCTCGTGCCTACGATGTCCGCTAATGCCGCAACCTTATCATCTATTTGTCTGTTGTCCTTCGCCCCAGTCTGCTTCAATTGTTCTACTTGCTGTTCTAGTGCGTGAATCGATTGACCATTGTCCGCTACTGTGTTGCCAACGGACGCTGGACAATTCGTTTCCGCCTCGTGGACCCTCGAGAGTACCTGCTGGCGTTCTCTTTGGCATTCTTCTCTCAGCCCTTGGAAATTCCTAAGTAGCAGTTTTTCGCTCTCTTTCGATTCCGCTTGCCCTGTTCTAAGGGTTGCAGACGGTCATCGATTTGTTCAAATGTACAGCCTAATTATTTCATAATATCACTTTTTATTTCACTTGCCAGATTGTTTATCCTTTGTGAGATATCATCGGACACTCTCTGCATCGACTTGTCGACTTTATTTGTCTGCTGGATTAGTTTTCGTCTATTTGTTCGCCGCGGATCGATTTTTCAGATGATTCTTTTTGTTCTCGGAACGATTTTTCTGATTTCTGCGTTATTTGTTTGCCTAGCTCCCGGATCAATTTCTCACATTTCTGCCTCATCTGTTCGCCTAGCTCCCGGATCGATTTTTCAGATTTTTGCGTCATTTGATCGCCTAGCTCTCGGATCGATTTTTCAGATTTCTCTGCGTTTTCTTTGTTTTGTCGCAATAAGGTTTTCCTGAGTTCTGCCAAATCAATTTGGTTAGTTGGAGGCAAATTAATTTCTGGCTCTGATGTGAGCCCGTTCGTCCTGTTTTGCATTTCGTCTGAAGTATTCCCCATTGCAATTTCGGAACCGTCCGACGCGTTAATATTCGAAATCAAATTACCCCATGGTCCATGTTGCTTAAGTTGTCGGACCGCCTACTTTTAGCTTGGTTACGTGTCTGTGTTCGCTCAATTTATACCCGGTACGCAACACACTAATCACAATAAATGTATCCTACAAAAATTACGACAGTTATACGAAAGATACCCAACCTAGTACGCACTTTTTCACACGCAAAACAATTTTTTATCGTTGATCGAAACAGAGCAATTTACAAGCGGGAAAAAAACGCTGAAGGTCTCTGTTGGATTCCTTTCATGTTAATTTCTTAAATCTGTTGTCATTTACGGCATAAGTTCCTCTTCTAAATTTACTGTGGTGTTTCTGACTGTCTGGGAGGAGACTGAGCCGTGAAATGTGTTACTTTTACACATAAACAAGAACGATCTGTCACACTACTACACTTTAAAACACAGTTTATATGTAATTCATGTCACACAGTCTCATACGGAACGGCGGCTCTGAGCACTATGGCACTTAACATAGATGGTCGTCAGTCCCCTAGAACTTAGAACTACTTAGACCTAATTAACCTAAGGACATCATACAACACCCAGCCATCACGAGGCCGAGAAAATCCTGACACCGCCGGGAATCGAACCCGGGAACCCGGGCATGGGAAGCGAGGAAGCTACCGCACGACCACGAGATGCGGGCATACGAAACCTACGTCCGCTTTCCTTTGTATCTTTTAAGATACTGTCATCCCCTTCCCTTCTGTGTGAGAGGATGAATGAGCAAATGTATTTCTAGTTGCATGCTGGATGGTAGCAGACAAACCTGTCTGCTAGATAACAGTATGACCAACGTCGGAACAGGTAGCTACGCTTTCTAAAAGCAAAGAGGTTTCTATCCTTAGTATTGTTCTGTCCGGCCCTTGTCATTTTGGTATAGGAAGCTGCCTCTCTGGTCACTTCAGTTTTGTATACGGAAGCACGCTCGGTAGGAGCCCGGCGGGTCACTCTGGCAGCGGCGAGCGTCTGAAGTGGTAAGATCTCCGGCTAAGCGCGTGTCTGCTAAGTCCGCTGGACAATGGATTTCTTAAGTTGAGCCTAACTGAAAATTTAATCACCTTTATTTCAGGTTTAGTTCAAAAATATCTAATGTTATCTTAAATTGCAATGCAGTGTATTTTGAATGTGAACTTTTGCTTTGTCACTACTTTGCGAGTAAAGTGGAACAACGTGTTGATGATCCGTAACGCTAACTAAGGTCATCAATCTTAAATGCGAATGTGCGTGAGATTATAACGTCTCGCCTTAACAATATTTTTGAATATAGCAACTTTTTTTTATGTTCAACCCACGTGGGGTGTACTTTGTGAGACCAGTACCACGTGTTTGATCCATCAGGTTAATAATAAGACGATGGTAACCAGTCCGAGGGTTTTCTTTTGTAAATTGCTTTTAAATCTAATTTATTTTAATTATCAGAATTATTGTGGAGTTACACTCTTTGTGTAAACCAAGTTGACCATGTGTAGCATGTGGTGTAAGCATCAAAGTAGCCCTCAGCTATTCTTTTCGGGAAGATTTCACAGAGAGTTAGTATGAATTTAGTATACCAGTGTGTGGTAATTACATGACGGACAGTATTGCATTACGAACGTAACTGCTTTGGGTGAAAATTGAATCGGTTGGTTGTGGTTAATTTCCTCTCAGATACGTTTCAACGTTCTTTGTGTGTTAATTTATGAATGCAGTGTTGTATGCAGTCTCCCAATCTTGGCTCCATGTTTGATGTGTTTCGTAAGATAACAAACTCACATTTTCACAATCCTAAATAAGGCATCAGCTTAGTTATGACTCAAGATTAATATGCTGAAATGTTAAAATAAATGTCCAAATATAAACTGATTTATTTCTTTTTATTTAAATTCTCTTTTTTATATATATCACCGGTTTTCGTATGACTATTAAAAGATTATAATTAATGTTAGTCTCGTTGGGAATTTGGTAAGCTAGACTGGATACCTGGTGAAACAGTTGCGCAGTAATTCCTCAGATAGCTCACAGCTTTTATCCCACTTTTATGGTCATGAATAGTAGCACAGCTTACACAACAAATTAATGCAACGACGTTACACATGGCGACCCTGTTCTGTGATTCCGCTAGACTCTGGAATCTCTGAAACGTTAGATTGCGAGCGTTGTATAATCTTAATTTTTTTACCCTGCAGCGATCAAACAACTTCTGCCTTGTTTCTGAGCAGACTTTCAAATGATTCACACAGTGGTTGAGCGGCGTTGTGTTGTTTGTCTTGTTCTTTTGTTTTCTTTATTTGTGTCTTTTATATGTGTGTGTGTGTGTTTTTTTCCTCGCTTGTAAACTGCACTGCTTCGATCAAAGATAAAAATTTGTTTTTCGTGTGCGTACTAGGTTGGGTACCTTTCGTGTGACTGTCGTAATTTTTGGGGGATACATTTATTGTGATTAGTGTGTTGCGTACATTTGTGGGACGTAATCGAGAGGTCAGTACCTGCACAACATCCTGCAACACCTTCACACTTGTAGACAGGTGTAGATGCAGCACGGCTCGGTACTCGGATTTCTGCAAGGGACTCCCCGCGAATTGTTGAGTTCATGCCTTGTCGACTAGCGACACTATGCCGGTCAAAAGGAGTTCCGACACGATAACAGGCGATATCCTATGATTTTTGTCACCTTAGTGTATGTCATGTTAGTTTATTTATCTCGTCGTTATACCGGGTAATCAAAAAGTCAGTATAAATTTGAAAACTAAACAAATCACGGAATAATGTAGATAGAGAGGTACGAACTGACACTCATGCTTGGAATGACATGGGGTTTTATTAGAACCAAAAAAATTCAAATGTCCAAAAAATGTCCGACAGATGGCGCTTCATCTGATCAGAATAGCAATAATTAGCATAACAAAGTAAGACAAAGCAAAGATGATGTTCTTTACAGGAAATGCTCAATATGTCAACCATCATTCCTCAACAATAGCTGTAGTCGAGGAATAATGTTGTGAACAACACTGTAAAGCATGTCCGGTGTTATGGTGAGGCATTGGTGTCGGATGTTGTCTTTCAGCACCCATAGAAATGTCGGTCGATCACAATACACTTGAGACTTCAGGTAGCCCCAAAGTCAATAATTGCCCGGACTGAGGTTTGGGGACCTGCGAGGCCAAGCATGACGAAAGTGGTGGCTGAGCACACAATCATCACCAAACGACGCGCGCAAGAGATCTTTCATGTATCTAGCAATGTGAGCTGCTTTTTTTTGTTCTAATAAAACCACATGTCATTCCAAGCATGTGTGTCAATTTTTACCTCTCTGTCTACATTATTCCGTGGTTTATTAAGTTTTAAAATTTATACTGACTTTTTGATCACCCGGTATTTTTCGGTGTGGTGTAGTTAATCACTCTCCATGTCAGATTACTATGACGTCAGTGCCCAATCAAAAAGACCATTAGATATTACTTTTTTAATCTATTAGCAAATGAATAAATGTAATTATTCTTACGCCTTTTTTTGAGTTTATAATTTTAACTACATTTTTGTGGTCAGTGTGGCGTATTTAATCTAATTTTATTTACTACGATAGAAACTAAGTAAAGAAGAAATGTTAGCTTTTTGAGTGTTAGGTGCTTTTGCATCGATGAAGTCCACAGTGTGCGACGTTTTATGTTGTTTTCATGGTATTCACAGAGTCAGGAGCGTAAAGTTCTCGTGTTGTACAACTAAATCGCACCGCCGTAGCATTACTTCCCTGGCATATCTTGTGCCGTTGCAAGCCAGCTGTTTCCCAGATCCCTGGACTTACTTGAGGCCTTTGTGGGAGTTGCTGCTGAGCTGTCTGGAGCCGTAGAACTTGCTGTGCCACTTTATCGACTACACACAGGCTGCGCTGAAGTGCTCGGTAGTCCGCTCAAGAGTGCGGTCTTAAACGCTTCGCAGACGACTAAGTGTGTATAAAAGCGCTGATGTCGTAACGGGATAATTATCCGCCAGATTATCGCGTGTACAAAGTAGCTGAATTATTAAAAGCACTCGCGAAGCCGTCCAGAAGCGGCTTTGCTGGCTGGTAGGAAACTGCGTTCACTCCACCATGGACATGATACTGCTGCAACGCTCCTTCCTGTGGTATTACACAGTACTTGCAGAATTGCTGAAATTCACTGTTGATGAACTGTGAAGTCCGTAAGGCAAGTACTTGTTGTCTATTCCGGTCTCTGGAGCTTTGCGCAATATCGATTCGATCCCGTGATGTAGCTTTTAGCACCGTTGGCCTAGGACTATATTGACCCGAGTCCGAAATTCGATAGAAGCTTATAACAAGTTTGTTTGCGTGGCCATGTTCTGTGAACGGATTGGAAATCTGTCTCTGGATGAAATTTCGCGCGCAGATCGAATGAATGAATAACTATTGTACTAGGTAAACTAAATGACACAAAATTGAAAAATAATCACACCCACTATTTTCGTACCGTTAACTGATGAAGAATATGGGGGGGGGGGGGGGAGGGGGGGGGATGGATTGTACGTCTCTGGAAAGTTGTTATTAGTCTCTTTTTTTCTTCGTAATTTCTACGTGACACATTAGTAGGGGGCTGGAGAACTTTCCCAGTTTCTGCCCTGAAAGCTGCCTCCTGTAATTTTTCATGCGGGTTTTCAGGAGATTCCGACGCCTCCTAGGTATCTGCCAGTTAAGAGTTTTCATTATTTCTATTACACCCCGTTACCATTCAAACAAGCCTGAAGGCCATTGCCCCCGCCCTCATTTCCGTACGCCCGATGTACACAGTAAGTTCGACCTGAATAGGAAACAACACACCTTAACAATATTTCTATGTCGGTCACAAAAATAGTATTTAATCTAAAGTTGAGCTCATGAGTATACACATTGCTACCCCCAAATACACTCAAGCAAGAAGAAGAAAACAAAAAAGATAGCACGGAATGACGCAAATTTGTCGCAAACTAATAACCATACAGGTATCGACGGAAAATGAAAAACTTTAAACTTTTCTGGCTACTTGATGTATGTGTGAGGCTGCAGCGCAGTTTCACCGCTCGGCTGGCAAGTATAGCAAAAACAGAGGACACGGTGATAGCAGGGCATGAAGTCTTTGAGAATTTCACTCTATGTACCCAGTGGACAGCAACTAGACCTCGCAGACGTCCCCTTGAACTGTATGCATAAATGTCAACATTTAAAAGAGGACATGTAGTTGGGCTCAAAGGAGCCGATTGGACTAACGTGCGAATCTTTCGGTATTTATACAGGGACAATGTTGGCAAGAATGGGTGACCATGGCCGAACACAGTGTCAAGAAGAAAGGGTTGACCTAAAGAGACGACGAAACGTGAGGATCGAGAAATCGTCACAGGGGCACTTAGAGTCCACGATTTCATCATTGTTATCGATTTAACGTGCAATTGATATTTCAGTGATCAAATGGCTCTGAGCATTATGGGACTTAACATCTTAGGTCATCAGTCCCCTAGAACTTAGAACTACTTAAACCTAACTAACCTAAGGACATCACACACATCCATGCCCGAGGTTCGGGACTGCAGCACCTAGAACCGCACAACCACCGCGGCCGACACTTCAGTGATCACAAGAACCACTAACAGGCGGCTCGAGAATGGCGGTTAAGCTCACGGAGCTCCTTGAGCCGAATACCATCGACCTCTGTACACCATAAGCCAGTTTGAAATGGTGTCTGGCACATTCGGGCTGGATCTCATTCACTGGGGTGGAATTGTTTTCAGCGATGAGTCTGGACTAGAAATGAACCTCGATGACAAACGAAGACGTTTCTGGAGACGCGTCAGTCAGTGGTGGGATACAATCCTGACTGACACCGCAGTCAGCAGTGGGATACCATCTTGACTGTCGCTCACCAGTCGACCCAAAAACAAGGACTGCCGGTCTGGAGTGCCACTTCATTCCATAGCAGGACCCTTTTCGGTGTCATTCGTGGCACCCTTACAGCACATCGAAACGTCGACGATATTCTATGTCTCGTTTGGTTTCCTTTCATGACAGGCCTTCCTGGACTTACATTACAGCAAGATAATGCCCGCCCACACATGACGTGAGTTTCATTGCTTGTCTTCATGCATGACAAACCCTACGTTGGCCAGCAAGGTCGCCGGATCCCTCCCCAGTTGAGAATGTCTGGAGCATTATGGAGAGGGCCCTCCAATTAGTTCGCAATTTTGACAATCTGACACCCTAACTGGACAGATTTTGTAACGATACCCCTCAGGAAGACTAAAAAAATTTATCAACCAATGGGGAGACGAATAACTACTTGTGTAAGGGCCAGAGGTAGAGCAACCATTATGGAATTGTACAGTTTCTGAATCTGTTTCTCTTGAATAAGTCGTTCAGTTTTCTGAAATTGCAATAATTTGTTGGTCCATTCCATTCGGATGATTTCTTCATGGTGCGTCTTCTTTTTTCTGCTGGCTTTTCAGGAATTACCACAGTCAGACGGCATTTTAAATACGTAGATATATTGCAGTGAACCATGACCGGTTTCGAGCTGCCTGGCAGCTCATCTCAGATGGTACATATATACATTCATTGCTTATTTGTTGTATCTTTGTGAGGCATGTTGTGTAATTGTGGCAAGACAGAAAACGACAGCAAAAAAGCGCTACGTGTGGTACAGTTTTATGAAATGTTTGTAATAGAAGTTCTCCTTAAAGGTATTAATTACAGTCAATAGATTCTGCATATATATTTGTTACTCGCACCACTTTGGAAAACATTACTCGCGTTTTCGATTGGTTTCACACCCTACATTAACATACTTTGCCACAGACATCAACTTCCAGGTTTTAATATCGTAAGCAAACCAAAGATTGTGATTAAAGTACAGGCTCAAAGATTTAGTGTTGAACCAAAGATGTTGTCGGTTAACTCTCACATTGATGAAGGTTATATCTTTCTTACAGGAAATATAAATGTCAAATGAACTTAAATTAGTCCAAATTAAGCTGCAGATTAATATGTGCAATGTACAAGATTTATGAAACTAGATTTTTAGATGATATTTCTGTTCCAGTTAAGAGTACTGGTGTTGGGGATATTTTTAAAGACAATTTTTTTGCTGGACAAATTGGCTGAACTGGGCATACGACATTTGAGAGTAACAAGTTAATGGTTAGTTTAAATTTAATAAGTAAAGAATGGTAATAGGGGTGGTGGGTAAGGAAAGAGGAGGAAGAGGGAGAGAGACTGTTAGACCAAGACTGAGATGGGGGTGGGTGGAGGGAGAGAGCGAGAGAAGGAGAGAGAGAAAGAGAGAGAGAGAGAGAGAGAGAGAGAGAGAGAGAGAGAGAGAGAGAGAGAGAGAAAGTGTGTGTGTGAGAGAGATTTTTTTGTCTTTACACTGTATGGATATGAATGTATCTGCGATTCATTAATCGTGCAGAACGAGGTTACAATAGTTTCAATTATCATTGAGTGTTCAACATTACATTTCTCTTCACGCAGAAGTAACTGCTCATTTACAACACACTAATACTCTGTCAAGCTGTTACCACAATTTTTGTAGTTGAGAGTTCCTCATACCCTTCCTTGAACTGTATAGCCTGTACTTTATTTTATGCTATTAGGAACTTTTACAAAGAAATCTGTAAACGTCACTGTGTGTTAGATTTATCGAACCATAAGAGGACAACACCAGTTCAGTAGCACTTGCAATTATTTTGTTTCAATAGAACATGAGACCGATATTTTCCATACAAGTGGATACGATAAGTTCAAGAAGGAACAATACAAGGCCGTCATTCACACTAAACAAATATTTTACCATTCTACATTCAATCTCTCTCATGCCTTTCTTTTTCTTCTTTTTTCTTTGAGTCATCTGTATTCATACTGATTTGATGCGGGCTGCCATGAAGCCCTCTCCTGTACCAACCATTGCATCTTAGAGTAGCACTAGCAACCCATTTGCCGAATAAAACACATTCCGTTTGCAGAGACATGGACTGAATTATTGTTACGTATTATTTTTCTTATTTTTTACTCAGTCACTTGTTATCATACCGTCATAACCGGTTTCGGTCTTTACAAGCCGTCTTAAGATGTCATCGGCGGCATTTGATAAACAAGTTTTCATGCATTAACAACGCACGAACACCTGATCATCAAATGTCACCCATAGCACTGAAGGCCGAAACCGGCTTTGATTAGTGACTGAGTCAAAAATAAACAATTATACCCTCCTTTATAGTTTTACCCTATACAACTCCCTGTAGTACAACGGAAGTTATTCACCGATTCCTTAACAGACGTTCTATTATCCTATCCCCTCTTCGTTACAGAATTTTCCATACTTTACTTTCGTCACCGATTCTGCGGAGAACATGCTCATTCCCTACAATAGCAGTCCACTTAATTTTCTATATTCTTCTGTAGCACCACATCCCAAATGCTTCGATTGTCTTCTGTTCTAGTTTTACTACCACACAATGCGGTGCTCCAAACGCACATTATCAGAATTTTCTTCCTCAAATTAAGGTCTTAATTTGATATTAGCGGACTGCTCTTGGGAGGAATGCCCTTTACGGCAGTGCTTGTCTGGTTTTTCTCTCTTCCTTGCTCCGCCCGTTTTGGGTTATTTTTGCCGCCTAGGTAACAGAATTTCTTAACTTAATCTACTTCGTGATACCCAGTTCTGATACTTTTTCGCTATTCCCATTTCCGCTGTTTGTCATTAGTTATGTCTTTCGCCTTTCTTTGATTTACTCTAATTCCATTAATGATTAGCAGAGATGCATGCCTCTGTGACAAGATCTGTGAGCGAAGCACACTACAGCTACAACCGCCAAATCTTGGCTAAGGATCTGGCGGAGAACCCGAACAAATTGCTAATGTAAAGTTGCTAAATGGTTCTAATGCTTCATCCAGTCATTAGTTGATCAATCTGGTCTAGACAGCAAAAGGAAGGCCGAAGTTTTAAATTCCACATTTAAGAAATCGTTCACACAGGAGAATCCTACAAATGTACCGTCGTTTGACCTTCACACCGAGTCCCGTATGAATAACATAGTAGTAAACATCCCTGGCGGAGGGAAGCAACTGAAAGGATTGAAAATAAACAAGTCGCCAGGTCCGGATGGAGTCCCAGTTCGGTTTCACAAAGAGTACGTTATTAGGCCTTACTTAGTCTGCATTTATCACGAATCTCTCCACCAGCGTAAAGTGCCAAGCGACAGAAAAAAGCGCTGGTGACTCCTGTATATAAGAATTGGAAAAGAACGGGCCCGCAAAATTACAAACCAATATCCTTAACATCGGTTTGCTTCAGAATCCTAGAGCATATTCTGAGTTCGATGGCGTCAATTCTGCGCTTTTATGAAACCACAGCTATTAACCACAGGTAATGTAGATGAACAGGAAGAATAAACCTGTAACGTCCGGATGCAGTATTACTAGTGTCTTGCTTGACAGAGCCAAGTCGTTTAAATATCTTCTCTCATGGCATCAGGAAAATCCTCCCCTCTCCTCCTACAAAATGTCAAAAACAGTTGTTGTTGGAACAAATGTTGTTTGGTACGCTCGGTTACGTCTGTTTCAGGTTCAGTAATACTAAGTAAAATATCAGCATTTATAGGCCCGCTGTCTCGAATTACTTTACGAACTGCATTACGCTTATCATCTAAGATTCTGTAACCATCAACGTGTTGAACAGCCTCTCAAAGTCCGAGATTGCCACAGATACAACTTTTCCACTGTATGACAGGTATTATTCCTGTGTCTGTAGATTACCTTCCGTCCAGGACGTAGTATTATGTCTTATCTCTCAGTACAATCGAGAAGGTTGGGTTTCACGGATACCCAGTATCGTCTATCTAATTCTCTATTGCAGTCGGTAAACAACGTTTCCAGGGCGGCACTCGGCATATCCTAAAAATTGTCATTTGACGAATGTTTAAGCTCATAGTATTGGTCCCTTAACTACCCGTTTGCACTCCTCGTGTGCACGCTACTTCCTTTACAGGCCCAGAAGGAAACATAAGAACCTGTAATAATACAAAGGGCGTTCGGTAAGTAGTGCATCACTTATTTTCTGGGCCAGTTGCGGGTGTAAAAATGCGGTATTTGTTGTAGGACATCGCGGAATATCCCCGCTACAACGCCTATAATTTCACGAAGTTCCGATAGGTGGCGGCGCTAAAGTCACTTTCAAAATGGTGTCTGTAACTGAGCTGTTTCCAAAGCAGAGAGCTGTCACTGAGTTTATTTTGGCGGAAAATGAGAGCATTACAGATACTTATAGGCAATGGAAACGTGCTGGTGAACAACAGCACAGTGAGTCGTAGGGCGAGACGTCTGTCATCATCACCACAAGGTGACGTAAAACTGTCCGATCTCCCAGCTGCCAGCCAGCTACTCTGTGATTCCTGCAATGTTGGAACGTGCGGACACTCTCATTCGAGGTGTTGTCGATCCACAATCAAACACTTCGCCGCACAGCTAGACGTTTTTGTTGATAGTGCTGACACACTCATCCACCAGTTGAGGTGTTTGTGCCTGCAGTGTTCCTCACCGTCTAAACAGAAAGCCATAAAGAGCAATGGATGACCACCTGTGCGGAACTGCTTGCGCGCTACTGGGCAGGTAATGACAGTTTTTCGTCGAAAATCGTCACAAGCGATAAATGACAGGTTTATTACTTGTAATCGGAAACAAAACGTCAATCCGTGTAGTGGTGGCACAACACCTCTCCTCCGAAGAACAGGTTCCAAGCCGCAACCTCAGTCGGTAAAGCCATGGCGATGTCTTCTGGGACTCTGAAGGGCTTAGTCTGTTCGATGTCCTCCTTCAAGGTGCAACTGTCAGCTCTGAAGATTATTCTGCTACCCTCAGGAAACTGAAGAAACAACTGAAATGTGGGACTTTGGGAAGCAAGAAAGGTGTGGACGGGGCCTAATCAGTTACCGTTGGTTGCACAGAAAACACACAAACACTCTTTTAAAAACAAAACCCTCAACAATCATTCTGAAAAGATTTTAATACACTGGCTGCTGAAACCCTTATTAGAAGAACTGTAAGTTATTGTCTGCTGAAGGCTACAAGCAATGTCACACCGAATCAACGGCTGAAGGACTGATTAATAAGGTTCTAAATTATTCGTCGGCTGAAGGCCAGAAGCAATTTCAAAAAAATACGCAAGGGCTGAAGGCCGGATTTACCAATAAGGAGGAAAATTACACGTTAAAAATACCCAAAACCCTTTGAACAATCTTAATAACTGTAACAAGTTATAGTGACAGCTGAAGGCCTTATCAAGGCAGAGCAGAAACTATTTGTCGGCTGGAAGCCACAAGAAACATCTTAAAACATTAGGGTAAATTTTAAATAATTATGACAACTTGTCCAAATAAGACGGAGTGATCCACCGACAGTGGTCCCTGGGTTGACCTGAGGGAGGTGACTACACCTGTGGAAGTGGTGAGACAGGCAGCCAAGAGTTTCACTCACATAACAGGAGGGCAACTCACACTAGGGGTAGCTTAAGCGCCGACCGAGCGACTAACCAAGCCGCGTAACGTCCGATCACTGGTACAGGGATGGCATGGGCGAAGAGATGGACAGCACCACGTCTTCAGAAACTCACCCAAGGCCGAAGGAAACACTAGAAACAGGGTAGACCTCCCAAAAGCATATGCACAGTACAATTTAAGAGGCTTCCAACTGCACGTCATGCCGGACAGCATCGGCAAGACGAGGAAAGGTACACTGCCCCAAAAATACACTAACCTCCAGGGCAGGTAACTGGGACGTCAGCGGCCACTAGGCAGTAAAATACCGCTGATTGCACTTCACCAAATAATTTCAAAATTCAAAACTAATAACAGGCAGTAGAAGGCGGCTAATAGCTTCCCCCAAAACGACAGGCTCCACTTGTTGCGGTTGGTCTCACCGACCCTGGGAGCAGCAACACACAAACAACAGCAAGATCTCAAATAGTAGAGGTTTCACCCAACGTCAAACGTCCTGGGATCGGTCATCGGCTTCAGACCCTCGATCTGACAGTGTCTGCACGCCGCCGGCGGTCCCAGCCTGCCCTGGCGCTGCGGACCTACTCGTGGCTCTGTCCGAAGCCGACTGCCTCGCACTCACGACGACCCAAAATGCTGACAGCATATAAATAACTGCACATTAAAAACCACACAAGACACACATGGATCGGAGAAGAGAATTCCACAATGTTTGAAACAAAACTAAAACCAATCACTGTGAAACACCACAGACGCATTATAAGTCAGGACAAGCAAAGAGAAGCCAAAAGCAGTCGGAAAACCAAATGCACGACGTACGCTGCGACGACCGACCGAACGACCAACCAACGGTCGTCTCCACTAAGTCAGGCACGTAAAAGATCACAGTATAAATCGTCAACTGACAGCTTATTGCCGTGATGGCACTTCGACGGGAGGACACACACACACAGGTGAAAGTTGCACTACTCGACTATCACGGTCCATTCAACTAAAACTCGCCGAATCCGGTCCTTGACATGGTCGCGCACTCTCGCGACCACATCCTTCTGTCGGGCAGTGCATGTGTGTAGCCAGCGGTCTGCCGAGTACTGGCTGTCCGGCCCTCACTGCTGCTCCGTCCCGACCTCGACGACCCGGAAATACTAGAGGCCACACCAAAGATGGTACCACAGTACACGCTGTCGATAAGCGCTGCTGCTGCCACTCACGGCCAGACAAGGTGAGCAAACGTAGAGTCTCAAGTGAACGCACTAAGAAGACGAGACGCCACTGTCGCTATAACAAGATGTCAAGCTATGAAAAGCATCAACGCGAGCCGCACACGGCTCAACAACTTTAGCGTGTTTTCCGCCTCAAAAACTCATACGGGGTTCTCAAGGCCTCACACTATTCTGCTCACCCGACAGGATCGCACACTACACCACTGCACTGTTTTTTCTCATCCACAGTGCAGTCAAAATCTCGAATCTTCCGACTTCCATCTACACTCCTGGAAATTGAAATAAGAACACCGTGAATTCATTGTCCCAGGAAGTGGAAACTTTATTGACACATTCCTGGGGTCAGATACATCACATGATCACACTGACAGAACCACAGGCACATAGACACAGGCAACAGAGCATGCACAATATCGGCACTAGTACAGTGTATATCCACCTTTCGCAGCAATGCAGGCTTCTATTCTCCCATGGAGACGATCGTAGAGATGCTGGATGTAGTCCTGTGGAACGGCTTGCCATGCCATTTCCACCTGGCGCCTCAGTTGGACCAGGATTCGCGCTGGACGTGCAGACCGCGTGAGACGACGCTTCATCCAGTCCCAAACATGCTCAATGGGGGACAGATCCGGAGATCTTGCTGGCCAGGGTAGTTGACTTACACCTTCTAGAGCACGTTGGGTGGCACGGGATACATGCGGACGTGCATTGTCCTGTTGGAACAGCAAGTTCCCTTGCCGGTCTAGGAATGGTAGAACGATGGGTTCGATGACGGTTTGGATGTACCATGCACTATTCAGTGTCCCCTCGACGATCACCAAAGGTGTACGGCCAGTGTAGGAGATCGCTCTCCACACCATGATGCCGGGTGTTGGCCCTGTGTGCCTCGGTCATATGCAGTCCTGATTGTGGCGCTCACCTGCACGGCGCCAAACACGCATACGACCATCATTGGCACCAAGGCAGAAGCGACTCTCATAGCTGAAGACGACACGTCTCCTTTCCTCCCGCCATTCACGCCTATCGCGACACCACTGGAGGCGGGCTGCACGATGTTGGGGCGTGAGCGGAAGACGGCCTAACGGTGTGCGGAACCGTAGCCCAACTCCATGGAGACGGTTGGGAATGGTCCTCGCCGATACCCCAGGAGCAACAGTGTTCCTAATTTGCTGGGAAGTGGCGGTGCGGTCCCCTACGACACTGCGTAGGATCCTACGGTCTTGGCATGCATCCGTGCGTCGCTGCGGTCCGGTCCCAGGTCGACGGGCACGTGCACCTTCCGCCGACCACTGGCGACAACATCGATGTATTGTGGAGACCTCACGCCCCACGTGTTGAGCAATTCGGCGGTACGTCCACCCGGCCTCCCGCATGCCCACTATACGCCCTCGCTCAAAGTCCGTCAACTGCACATACGGTTCACGTCCACGCTGTCGCGGCATGCTACCAGTGTTAAAGACTGCAATGGAGCTCCGTATGCCACGGCAAACTGACTGACACTGACGGAGGCGGTGCACAAATGCTGCGCAGCTAGCGCCATTCGACGGCAACACCGCGGTTCCTTAAGTGTGTCCGCTGTGCCGTGCGTGTGATCATTGCTTGTACAGCCCTCTCGCAGTGTCCGGAGCAAGTATGGTGGGTCTGACACACCGGTGTCAATGTGTTCTTTTTTCCATTTCCAGGAGTGTATTTGGTTCCGACGTCGACCATTAGAGTGGTACAGTGCAGACATACAGGCCGTCCCAGTAAGCAGCACTTATTGAAAGCCCGACGTACATTTTAGCCTCGATCATAATCTCTCAATACAAATGGATTTATATACTTTTATTTGGTGTACTTACGATATTTCTGCTTTCGCTACTATGTACATTGTTGTTCATTAACCACAGTCGATGTTTAACAATTTAAATTGCCTGTTACCGGAACTAGAGGGCTGGATTGGTCTCACAGAGTTATCAAAAGTGAATATATCTGTTTTGCGGAGTTTAATTTATCTTTGTTGAAAATGTGCTTTGTACAGAGCCACAGCGTTACTTCCTCTGATAAGCAGTAACAACACTATGTTTCTCACTTGTACTCTTTTCCCCACAATTCCCCTTCGCTCACTTGATGAATTCACGATTTCCGTACTGTTTATGCGTACTCCCACCCTCAACGGTATTAGGGTTCTTTAGCAAACACTAAAGGTAAGGATGGCTATTAGTTGTTCCAGTATCATGAGTGCTTCCTCCTCGCAATTGCTTCCTGCCTGCAGGTCGCTACCTCTTTACATCTTGGCTGTACGGCTCATTCAGAGAGGAGCAGGAGGAGAAGGACATTAGAGTTTAAGGTCCCGTCGACAACGAGGTCATTACAGATGGAGCACAATGTCGGATTAGGGAAGGACGAGGAAAGAAATCGGTAGTGCCCTTCCAAAGGAACCATCCCGGCATCTTCCGAAACTATTTAGGGAAACCACGAAAAACCTAAATAAGGATGGCCGGAACCGTCGTCTTCCCAAATGCGAGTCCAGTGTGGTAACCAATGCGCCACTTCACTCGGTCATTCACCAAGGATGAACATCCTATACAGCTGACATATTCGTACGAGTAGAAGATTTTAGTTGAAGACTTCTATTTTGTTGCTTTCGTTTCTAGAGTAGCTACCAGAGTCAATCTTTGCGGTCAACTATTTTGTGTGATCCCACATCGATGCTAATGTCCCTTGCAAAAGTGCAGGTTGGGGCAAATGAAAGTGTCCCCGATGGGTGGATACGTTTCGACATGAATTTGTGGCAAAATTAACGGAGGAGTAAAAGACCTACAGTTGCTTCAAACACGATGGAGCAACTGCCCATACAGCTTGCCGAACCTTGGACCACATTTACATCATTTTCACCCATGACAGAGTTGTAAGCAGAGGTCAGTCTCGCTGCGGCCCTAGCCAGCCTCCCAGCTCACCTGATCTGTCAGTGCGCGAGTACTTTCTGTGGAGAGCCCTCATATCTAAAGTGTATCTCAACAACCCACATTTCGGATGAGACTGCAACAATTCCAGCAGTCCAGTTTCGATTCGCCTTCAGCAACTTGCTGACCAGGGTTAAAGAGTACCAAGAGATGAATAGTGGTCACTATTCACATCTGCTATAGTTAGGTTAGTACTCTATTTCCTTTCCTGTGCTGCGTTTCTTTGTACCCTGGCACTCTGTTCTCCGGTCACTTTTATTTGGCCCATCCTGTATTAGATACTCAATGTAAAGGCACGCTAGTAGCTTTGGAACACTATAGATAGTGTAGAACTGTTACGACGCGATCTTACGACCCTCCAAAGTTGTTATAATTCATGCTAGTCAAGTGTTGTGATGGCGTATGAGTGTGTCTGTGTGTGAGTGTGTATCCCAATCGGTTGTATGGGATCATCACAGTAAGAGGGGTCGACGAGGATACAAGACAAAATGGCGGAAAGGGACCATAGTGTGAGTAGGCTGTTTAGGTTTTCTTATTGGTAACGCCACATAGCGCTCTGTATGAAAAATCACTGGCTGTGCTGTGCGCAGTCTGTGGCTAGTTTGCATTGTTGTCTGCCATTGTAGTGTCGGGCAGCGGCAGCTGGATGTTAACAGCGCGTAGCGTTGCGCAGTTGGAGGTGAGCCGCCACCAGTGGTGGACGTGGGGAGAGAGATGGCGGAGTTTTGTAATTTGTAAGACTGGATGTCATGAACTATCATATATATTTTGACTATTAAGGTAAATACACTGTTTGTCCTCTCTTAAAATCTTTCATTTGCTAACTATACCTATCAGAAGTTAGTGCCTTCCGTAGTTAGAATCTTTTATTTAGCTGGCAGTAGTGGTGCTCGCTGTATTGCAGTAGTTCGAGTAACGAAGATTTTTTGTGAGGTAAGTGATTTGTGAAAGGTATAGGTTAATGTTAGTCAGGGCCATTCTTTTGTAGAGATTACTGAAAGTCAGATTGCGTTGCGCTAAAAATATTGTGTGTCAGTTTAAGCACAGTCGTGTATAATTTTTTCAAAGGGGACGTTTCAATAGCTTTTGGACATGTGTTTGATAAAAAGGTGCTGGAACTTACCCCAGTTGTTGATGTATCAACACAGACTGTCCATAACATCTAGAAGGACTCACAGCCATGTAATACGTACAGGGACATGAGACTAACTTCAATCTCGACAAAGTGCTGCTGTCCATCTCAAGTATACGAGAGAGGCTGACATTTGGACTCAAGTACATCGCAAAACAGCCAACTGTCAAAGCGGCGCCTAAGGAACACGACTTCATTGCGTCAAACGTCCGCCCCCTGTAGCTGAGTGATGCCGGCACGGTAGCTCAGCGTGATCGGTCAGAGAGCTGGTTGGCCTCTGTAACAAAAAAACTGAATCGAGGGATCAACAAACGAACGTGAACGGATGTCATGTGACGTCCGAAATGACCAAACACACACACACACACACACACACACACACACACACACACACTCACAAAAAGTGGTCAGCGCGACAGAATGTCAATCCTAAGGGCCCGGGTTCGATTCCCGGCGGGGTCGGAGATTTTCTCCGCTCAGGGACTGGGTGTTGTGTTGCCCTAATCATCATCATTTCATCCCCATCGACGGCCAAGTCGTCAGAGTGGCGTCAAATCGAAAGACTTCCATCTGGCGAACGGTCCACCCTACCGGAGTCCCTTCTCACACGACACTTACTTACAGTATGTCAAACAACGCAAAACCCTAACGTACCTTACTGGAGGCGTACGGTGAGACACGAATAGTGGCTATTTTGTCTCTTTTCAAATGACGCAGAGCGTTGGGAGCACCGAGCCGCTCAACCCATAGAGTGTAGAGGCCGAAAGCTCAGTCCAGTGTTCAGTGATATTTTTGGGTGTTACCGTATCACAGTCTGCACTTCACTCAGTTGGGTTAAACTGAGCATGAAACACTATATTTCAACAAATTCGATGTCCATACAGTACCTCTTCCTCTACGTCTTCATGTTGAGTATGCTGAGGACATTACAACGCATCTTTTAATGAAACCAAGAAGATGGGCTCTTGGTACGGACTGAAGTGTTTGTGAAATTACGCAGTTACAATAATCAGGCAGTAAAAACTGAGCTTATAAAAAGGGAAAATCTTTTCGAAAATTTATATCTCTTAACTCCTTTTAGTGTACTAATCTTTGTTTTGAGAACGTGAAATCATGTTATCTACTTGAAAAGCAACATGAGTTCCATTTCTACTTCCCCTTTTGGCAGCGGGACGATACAAATGTGTCTTTGCTGTAACATGTTACCAATAGTAATTGCAGCATTTTGTTTCAAAATGCATTCTCATTTTGTGATATCATCGACCTTTCTGTTTCCCTTTATTAATTAAGTGAATCAAGTACATTCTGGTAGAGTTGGAAGCGACTTTCCTTGGTGACGCAACGATCGAGTGCCATAAATGCATTATTGTTAGTTCTTTTATCTTTTGGAACTCGAGCCTGCATCTTCATACAGTCCGACAAACTATTTACGAAGTAATTTCTTTTTTATGAATATTAACTACGTATATGTTATCGACACCAAGTGCGCCGATAACCAGCAACGACCATTTTCTCCAGAATTTTATTTTCATTTTTAAGCGCTGAATTCAGAATGACTGATTTTATTAAGTTTCAAACTCAGTGTCAGTAAACATGATAACATCTGTGTCTAATATAATCTGTTCGGGCTTCCAGCTGCGTCACATGGTTAAAATCTCATGAGCTTTCAACCGAGCTCTGCTCGGCCATTATCAACTAGTAAATGACTCCCGTGCCACCCTGGCCACGTCGGTACAAAGCAGCACTACTGGCTGTGACGACACTGGTGCCCTCTTCCTCGCCAAATGTGGTGATGCTTTCGTTCCGCGGCAGTCTCGCCCGCTTCAGCCTCGCGATGGGAGAGTCACAGGCTGTGCTTAGCTGCAAAACCGCCGTCCTTACTGACGGTGTTTTCATATACTTTTATTTCTATCGCTTCTTTTACTACGCTATCCCAAAATCCCTTCGTCCTCATAATGGCAGATGTTTCATCGAATAGAAAGCGGTGTAATTTTTAAAATCGCGTTGTGCCATGCCTGATTTTTCTTGAGAGCGTAGTGGTAAGCACCTCTCCTGTTCGTTTCGCCTTTGCTCCACAGTGCATACTGTTTGGCCGACGTAGTAGCCGCCACGATGACGTGGTTTCTTGGTTTCTTGAACACTCCAGGCGTTCTAAGCCCTATATCGTCCGTAAAAGGCCGTACGAATTTGGATATTTAAAACAATTAAAACAGAGAGAAGATACAAGGTAAAAGACGCACAACACAGAATCTTAAGGATAAAGCTGTGGGCGTGTATTGTGTATTAAACCGGAGACCTAGAAACGACGGTGAGACTTCGTCCCGCCGTAGCCCTTAGTGGTTCACAACCTCACAACAGGTCACAACAGTCCACCCACTCCGCCGCAGCCCCACACCGAACCCAGGGTTATTGTTGGTTTGGCCCCCAGTGGAACCCCCCCCCCCCCCCCCTGGAACGTCCCATACCAGACACGAGTGAAACCCCAAATGTTTGCATGGCAGAATAATTATGGTGTACGGGTATGTAGGGACTGCCGACATGGAAGCTGTGGATAATCAACACTCTAAGAACATTTAAATAACCTTAGCTTCCTGAATTTAACCAAACTAAGCTTTACAACAAACTCAATAATTCTGTTGTTACGTGACAGCACACAAATGATTCATAGCAAAAAGCTTATGTGCTAATGACCAACGATCATGAAGGTGCGATAGTGCACAAGACTGAAGAGTGAGGGGTAAACAACCCCCAACAGGTTTGTGACTGAGATCCACAACTTACAGTTCGTGGTAAGATTAGTGTTTCACAACTTAGAAGTTAAGCAAAGAGCAAAATGGTTATCATAAACTGATAATTAAAAACGCCATAAAATATACAAATGGCATTCAAGATGAATCCTTAAATAATAACACGCGGAGAAAGTGGCACAGGCAAACAGCTCGTTATTACGGGAACAGCTCATGCATCGGTTATACTCAATGTTCACCCTTTGCATACAGCACCCTGCCAAACGACGCGTCTGACGGTTTGGGTCAACAGTTTCCTCTCATCTACGGCCAAAATACTGCACTGTGTACTAGGGCACACCTCGTCGCAAAATGACCAACAAGTGACAACTTTACCCAGCGACAATCACGCCACGTAAATCACAAGTGATGCCGAGCATAGAGATGCACAGGCTGCCCATAGCTGAGTGAAAATCAGGTTTGCTCCTTGCACCTAGCAGATTCGACAACAGCATTATCACGGCTGCACCTAGACTCCTTACAGACTTGAAAGGTGGACATACACTCCTGGAAATGGAAAAAAGAACACATTGACACCGGTGTGTCAGACCCACCATACTTGCTCCCGGACACTGCGAGAGGGCTCTACAAGCAATGATCACACGCACGGCACAGCGGACACACCAGGAACCGCGGTGTTGGCCGTCGAATGGCGCTAGCTGCGCAGCATTTGTGCACCGCCGCCGTCAGTGTCAGCCAGTTTGCCGTGGCATACAGAGCTCCATCGCAGTCTTTAACACTGGTAGCATGCCGCGACAGCGTGGACGTGAACCGTATGTGCAGTTTACGGACTTTGAGCGAGGGCGTATTGGGCATGTGGACGTACCGCCGAATTGCTCAACACGGGGGGCGTGAGGTCTCCACAGTACATCGATGTTGTCACCAGTGGTCGGCCGAAGGTACACGTGCCCGTCGACTTGGGACCGGACCGCAGCGACGCACGGATGCACGCCAAGACCGTAGGATCCTACGCAGTGCCGTAGGGGACCGCACCGCTACTTCCCAGCAAATTAGGGACACTGTTGCTCCTGGGGTATCGGCGAGGACCATTCGCAACCGTCTCCATGAAGCTGGGCTACGGTCCCGCACACCGTTAGGCCGTCTTCCGCTCAAGCCCCAACATCGTGCAGCCCGACTCCAGTGGTGTCGCGACAGGCGTGAATGAAGGGACGAATGGAGACGTGTCGTCTTCAGCGATGAGAATCGCTTCTGCCTTGGTGCCAATGATGGTCGTATGCGTGTTTGGCGCCGTGCAGGTGAGCGCCACAATCGGGACTGCATACGACCGAGGCACACAGGGCCAACACCCGGCATCATGGTGTGGGGAGCGATCTCCTACACTGGCCGTACACCTCTGGTGATCGTCGAGGGGACACTGAATAGTGCACGGTACATCCAAACCGTCATCGAACCCATCGTTCTACCATTCCTAGACCGGCAAGGGAACTTGCTGTTCCAACAGGACAATGCACGTCCGCATGTATCCCGTGCCACCCAACGTTCTCTAGAAGGTGTAAGTCAACTACCCTGGCCAGCAAGATCTCCGGATCTGTCCCCCATTGAGCATGTTTGGGACTGGATGAAGCGTCGTCTCACGTGGTCTGCACGTCCAGCACGAACGCTGGTCCAACTGAGGCGCCAGGTGGAAATGGCATGGCAAGCCGTACCACAGGACTACATCCAGCATCTCTACGATCGTCTCCATGGGAGAATAGAAGCCTGCATTGCTGCGAAAGGTGGATATACACTGTACTAGTGCCGACATTGTGCATGCTCTGTTGCCTGTGTCTATGTGCCTGTGGTTCTGTCAGTGTGATCATGTGATGTATCTGACCCCAGGAATGTGTGTTTCCCCTTCCTGGGACAATGAATTCACGGTGTTCTTATTTCAATTTCCAGGAGTGTATATAGGTGGACTGGACATTTATTTGCGGATGATTTCAGAATGAGTGGAAATTTCGTGTTACGAGAGTGAAACAGTCGCTTGTGACATCTGTGGAACAATCGACTTTCATCAGTCAGGCACAACTTCACTAGTATCTCTGAACTTGAATATCTTTGGCTCAGTTGTAGAGCGGACAGTAAGAAAATTGGAAATTTGTTTTAAGATCTTATGGGACCAAACTGCTGAGGTGATCGGCCCCTACGTTTACACACTACTTAATCTAACTTAAACTAACTTACGCTAAGGACGACGCACACACCCATGCCCGAGGGAGGACTCAAACCTCCCGACATGGGGAGCCGCGTGGACCGTGCAAGACGCCCAAGACCGTGCGGCTACCCCACCGACGAGTGGAGAGTAGTCGAGTGTCGGACCTGGAGTAAGCTGGCCCAACTTTTAGCGTAGTCCATATTTTGCTGAAGGAAATTCTTAGGAACTATTAGTCTGATTGGTTGACTTACAGATGCAGCGCTTATGGAACAGAGACTATGGATTTGCATTATAGATATGTTTTTAAGGTAATAATTTTTGCTGTCGCGTACTGATAATGTTAGTGATACTTGCAAAAGAACAGTCCACCTTCCCACCACAGTTTAAGCAATTTCCGTTTAAGTCATTTCACTTTAGACAATGGTAAAAGCGTTGGCTTGTAAGGTTTTTGTAAGGAAAATAAGGTTTTGGTTTTGTATGTTTTTTATGTTCTTGTGAAATAAGAATTTAAAATACAGAGTTGTCATTACAATGAACAGACTAGTATTTTCATTTCTAGTAAGCAGTTTTTTTAGTATGAGAAAATCATTCCAATCTTTCTCCCAGTAGTTTAGCTTTACTTGAGCATATTGCAGCTGACGCATTTTCTTAATGGTTTCCTGTTGCCGCTGATAGTGCTGTAATTTTTTTGATGAGATTCTTTTTATATTTTGCTGGTTCTTCCGTTTCCCATCTCACGTTCCCATTGCGCAAATTCTAAGCATTTTCTTTGTAATTCAGATTTTTAATGGGTCGGTCAAGAAAGTGTGTTTGATAGTATTGCTCCGTAATTTCAGTGTTTTAATTTTTTTTTGGGGGGGGGGGGGCAGTGCGCAGATTAATTCTGATAGTGGTTTTTGAGTTAGAGTTTTGATTTAATTTCGTGCACAGTGAACGCCTCTTACTTTTGTCTTGTGTAAATGTGTGCACTGAGACACGCTGTTCGCAATAGTAATTTCAGTTCATCATTTTTATTACAGAGGACAGTACATTCAGTTTTGTGTAAAATGCATACAACATTTTTATGCGCTTGAACGAACGAACTATCGAGTCAGAGCAAATAATTTTGAGACTCTGCACGCAACTCCTACACTGATTGATGCCAACAAGAAGTCATAGCCATAGGGCAGAACTTCACTGTTTCGCTGCAGGCCCAACTCCCCGTGAGCGCCTCGGCTCGCTGCTAGAATAAACGTCGCCAAAACCCGCAGCAGCTGCCAAATTAAGGCTAATGATAGCAGATGTAAAATCAAATGAAGCTGTCGCACTCAGGATCGAGCCAGTACCTAACTGGCACACTATCCTATTATTTTCCTCATTTGATAAACATTTAGCCATCCTATCACACCTCAGTTGGTCCCAATCTTATTCCCGCAAATAATTCCTGGGACATTTCGAAAATCTACGTCAAACGTAGAAACCAATATAGCCCACAACTTGATTGCTCTACGGGAACGAATCACCAGTGAATGGCTTCACCTGGATATGCTGTGCCTAAACAAATTTGTGAGCACTCTTAATCGCTAAACTGAGGCCACTATCATGCCTAGAGGGGATGTTACATGGTGTAATGTTGTTGCATTAATTTGTTCTGAAATCGGTGCTGATATTCAAGACCATAAAAAGGGGTTAAAAGCTGTGAGCTATCTGAGGAAGTTAACCTTGCATGAATGCGCAACTGTTTCACAAGGTATCCAGTCTAGCTTACCAAATTCCCAACCAGACTAACATTAATTATAATCTTTTAGTACTCATCTAACGATAACCGGATAAATCAGTTTGTATTTGGACATTTATTTCAACATTGATCATAGTTCCGTTAAAATTTCAGCATATCAAACTTGATTCATTACTAAACTGGTGCCTTATTTGGGATTGTAAAAATGTGAGTTTGTTATCTTACGGAACACATCAAATAGGGAGCCAAGATTGGGAGACTACAGAAACACTGCATTCATAAAATAACACACAAAGAACGTTGAAACATATCCAAGAGGAAATTAACCACAACCAACCGATACAATTTTCACCCAAAGAAGTTACGTTCGTAGCGCAATCCTGTCCGTCATGAAATTACCATACACTGGTATACTAAATTCATACTAACTCTATGTGAAATCTTCCCGAAAAGAATAGCTGAGGACTACTTTGATGCTTACACCACATGCTTCACGTGGTCAACTTGGTTTACACAAGGAGTGTAACTCCACAATCATTTTGATAATTAAAATAAATTTCATCGAAACGAAATTTACAAAAGAAAAACCTCAAACTGGTTACTATCGTCTTACTATTAACCTGTTGGGTCAAACAATTGTATAAGCACGTGGTACTTGTCTCACAAAGTACACCCCACGTGGGTTGAACATAAACAAAAGTCGCTATACTGAAAAATATTGTCAAGACGAGACTTTATAATTTCACGCACATTCGCATTTAAGATTGACGATCTTAGAGTTACGGATCATGCACACGTGTTCCACTTTACTCACAAAGTAGTGACAAAGCAACTACCGGAAGATATTCTGAACTTCACACTCGAATCACACTGTGTTACAATTTAAGAAAACATTAGATATTTTAGATCTAAACCTGAAATAAAGGTGATTAAATTTTCAGTTAGGTTGAACTTAAGAAATCCATTGTCCTACAGACTTAGCAGACACGTGCTTAGCCGGAGATCTTACCACTTCAGATGCTCGCCGCGGACAGACTGACCTGGGCTCCTACCAAGGGTGCTTAACAGATACAAACGGAAGTGACCAAAGAGGCAGCTTCCTATACCAACATGACAAGGGACGGACAGGACCATACCAAGAATAGAACTTCTCTGCTTTTAGAAAGCCTAGCCACCTGTTCCGACGTAGGTCCTACAGTTCTCTAGCAGTCAGGGTTGTCTGCTACCATCAAGCATGCAACTAGAAATACATTTGCTCATTCATCCTCTCACACAGAAGGGAAGGGGGATGACAGTATGTTATCATATACAGTATATAAAAGAAAGCGGATGTAGGTTCCGTATGAGACTGTGTGACATGAACTACATATTAACTGTGTTTTAAAGTGTACTAGTGTGACAGATCATTCTTGTTTATGTGTAAAAGTAACACGTTCCACTGCTCAGTCTCCTGCCAGATAGTCAGAAAAACCACAGTAAATTCAGAAGAGGAATTTATGCCGTAAATGACAACATATTTAAGAAATTAACATGAAAGGAATCCAACAGAGCCATTTCAATGGTATTAGTTTGATGCCTCCTGGATGTGGCTATTTTTTCATAGGTGTGTTTATAGAATAGTCATGTGCCGGTACTACGCTGACTGGTGTACTCTGGAGTCCTTACCCAGTCCAAAAAGCTAGACCTATCATTCTAGCCCAACGACTTAAACTTCACAGGAAATTTGGTTGCTCCAGACCACGGCAGGTCTGGGAACCGGAACCGTAGCCTTCAGACGAGTTACCGGAAGCTTTTAGCCTCCCACGACGACCTTCCAGTAAGTGGAAGCGAGCTCCTTCCCCTTTTTAAGTAGCAAGTGGCAAATAAGGAAACGCGGGACCCCTGCGCTCCAGGGAAGCGGGAAGATACTGTGGACAGATAGCGGGCGCCAGCATGGTGGCACTGGTAATACGGTTAGCAGTGACTGCCTCGGGGGGTGGATGGTTGGCTGGCGTCGGGCTAAATGTGACGAGCGTTAGGGCGAGGGCCGGGGGATAGCCGCCAGATAGCGAGGGTGCCTCTCGCCCTCGGGGTGTCTGGGCTCCCTCCTCAATGGCGGCGTTGTGTCAGAAATGCCCTGCCGCCTCCTCGCTGTATCTCAGGAAGCTTATTTTCAGGCCAGCTTCACGTCCCACTTCGGGACGGACTCGAACGTCGGAAATGGTGGCAGATGTTCCTCCGAGAACTGCTACCCGTGTCGGTTTAGAGTATCTGAAGCTTAATAAGCTCGAGCAAACTTGGGCGTAACTCGTGCAGAAAATATTTTAAGTTCACAGTATATATGCTTCCCCTTAGCACAATTGACTGCTAACAACGACAAAGGAACAAAGGTAAAAATAATATTAATGACCTTTTTTCAGTCTCAGTTTCAACATGCGAGCAAAAGTATTTGATCGAAGATTTGTTTTACACTGTTCACAGAATGAAATCAATATTTTTGTGTAACCTACCGTGCGTGGAGTTCTACACTTTTTTCGTGCATACTAAAGCTGGTCTCAGGGTTAGTACAGACATGCCCATGAAGATACAAGGACATAACACAAGTGATAGCGTATACTTACTTTTTAGCGAAAGATTTTAATGTAGAGAACTGTTTTGCAGAAAGTGAAAATATGTCCTCAGGAAAAATTTTCATTTTAGATTTGACGGTCTGAGAAATATTACTTACACTTTCCATTCCTGTTATAACTTGGAGAGGAGTTTTCCTTTTCATTTACTGTAGCTAAGGATGCCTTGAGAGTTTGTACAGAATGATCTTAGTTACAAATCAGTGAAAGAAAATGCCTACCGGAAGTTCGTGAATAGACTGTTTTCTAGATAATATTCTTCTTGGCCCTAGCGCAGGACAGCGCAAAATATAGTAATATTACAGAAACACAGAAATTTGACATGCCTGTTTTTCAGTGCTAGTAGTGAAATCTGCTGAGCGGAATGTCAAATGAGTACAGAACGTGGATTGCGAGTAAATAGAAGAAAGATGAAATTAATGAGAGGTATCAGAAATAAGAACAGGGAAAAAATATCAAAATTCTTAATCATGAAGCATCTAAGTTAAGGAATTCTACTATTTTGGCGGGACAATAGCCGATGACAGATGGATCAAGTAGGACATGAGAAGCAGACTAGCACTGGCATAAATAGCATTCCTGACCAAGAGTAGGAGAAATTTCTGAAAAGTCCTTTTCGAGCACAGCATTGTATGATTTCTAAACATTCCTACGAGGGAGAAATTTCTGAAAATGTTCGTTTGGAGCACAGCATTGTATGGTTTCTTTGGGAAACCTGGAAAAGAAGAAAATCGAAGTATTTGAGATGTGGTGTTACAGAAGAATGTTGAAAATTAAGTGGACTGATATGGAATGAGGAGGTTCTCAAACGAATTGGCGAGGAAAGGAATATACGGAAAACTCAGACAAGAAGAACGGACAGGATGATAGAATATGTGTGAAGACATGAGGGAATAACGTCCATGGAGACAGACGGAGCCGTACAGGTTAAAAACTATAGACAAAGGCAGATATTGGAATACATCCAGCAAATAACTGAGGACGTAGGCGGCAAGTGCTACTCCGAGGTGAATATCTGATCACGGGACAGGAATACGTGGCAGACGACATCAAACCAGTCAGAAGAGTGATAACATAAAAAAAGACATTCATTGTCCTGAACTGCTCTACGCTACCTGTAAGCTTATATCCACTAGCATTGTTGCTATCGGCAGTGCGGCGGCGCTATTGATTTCGCCTTTGGTTAACATATTTTGTTAAAGGTTGCGCCAAAAGATCAGTTGAGTGTATTTGGCTGGCTGACGGAAACGCGAAATCTGGGGGTGCAAAAATGTTGTAAAAATTGTGACAAAATTATAATCATGGATGGGAAATCATTAATACACGTCACGCTGAGGCAGCTGTTGTTGGCGAAATGAATGCATTGAGTCAAAACTCGAGAAATGCGATTTGACGTCTCCGCACATCACCCGCGTCGCGCCTCGTCAGAACTGGATTATCTACATTGCTACGAATGTCACCTTGGTGGATTGCAGTAAATGGACGTGAACGTGACTTCAAGAATAACATGCTTAGAGTGTGAGCAGTGCAGCCCTGTATAGTATACAAATATTAATAATAAACAAAGTTCTGCCGGTCGGAGTGGCCGAGCGGTTCTAGGCGCTTCAGTCTGGAACCGCGCGACAGCTGCGGTCGCAGGTTCGAATCCTGCCTCGGGCTTGTCTGTGTGTGGTGTCTTTAGGTTAGTTAGGTATAAGTAGTTTAAGTTCTAGGGGACTGATGACCTCAGATGTTAAGTCCCATGGTGCTCAGAGCCATTCGAACCATAACCAAAGTTCTACCAGACTCAAGTGATGCCACCCGGTAGTGAAACACCCTCCGCCTGTCCCCTCCCCCCCCCCCCCCCATTCATCCCGGTACGTATTTGAACATTGCAGGGACGTTCCAGCATCGTTGCAGTACAATACCACGATGGAAGAAGCGAACGTGGCCTCAGCGGTGCCAGGTGAGAGGGAATTAAGCAGCCATACGGTCGTTAAACCTCGTCATGTACATTTATGCCCTCACTCCAACCGAAGGTACGTTCGCTCAATGCTCAGAGGCAGGCCGTGATAGCTGAATCACAACTTACCAAGGTGTATTACTACTGCTGATTTCAGAATCCACGTTACTTGCTAATATTACTGCTGGCATGCACTGGATTCTTAGTGCAATTAATGACAGCTATTTTCGTTTTCCAGCCCCTTTCCTGTACGCGTTTAAAGACAATGTCGAGGTCGTTTGACAGGTGATCGCGGCTGAGGTCCCAGTGAACCGTGGACAGCTCCCTGGGTCTCACCGGTCAATAGCGTTTGGCCTCGGGCGCGACAGCGTGTGATTGGCAATCAGACAGAACAGCCCCCCGCAGAAATTGACGCCTGGATTATTTAGGGAACGCAGAGGCCGTGGAATGAGCCTCTCGCAGAATTTTCCGCCAAACGCGTCCAAGTCCATCGTACCACCTCAGGACTGGCGCTGCATGTCTGCGAGTTCATCGGCTTCGAGGGCCACTGCGCTCCTCCATTAATCTGCAAGGCTAAATTTAGGCAGCATCTCCGGTGTTACAGCCTCTGCTGAGAACTTGTCTACGATTTCCCAAACAATCTTCCGGAGAGTGCAAGCAGAGATTTGTAACTGATTACTTGTGAGAAGAAACATAGATTAGTTCCCTGTTTATCAGCAAGAAAATAAATCTAAATGATCTGTTAACAGCCATTTACGTATCGCTCTTTTCGCAGCACGCTACGTCTGCAAAAGGCAACACGGAGAAAATAGAGTTCTGAAAGTATCTATTCACTGCACGGTGTTTTTCCTCGGGAGGGCGGATTTATACAGAAAATAAAATAGTTTTATAAGGGCTTTAATACCTGCAGAAGTCCCAGTGTGTTGTAACTGCTAGACCCGGACTGGAGTGGAGTAGAAATTCCAGCCAGATATTCAATATTAAGGAACCTCATGATTTTCTTAAATCGATACATCTCTGGTGTGATGAACAGAATGCCTTTCGTTTGGTGTCGGACTTCTGTCATACGAACCAGATCAAGGAATGAGTTTTGGGATACCACAAGGGACTCAAAACGGTTTGATTTGGCTCCATGCTCATTTCGTATGTAGTTCCATTTCATTCCAAGAGGCGCTGGTAGCACTGTCTAACATCTTTGCGAGACTCGTTATTAGTTTTGATGACTGGTTTACATGTTAACTTTCACCTAATCAAACTGTTATTTCCGTCCATCCTCAGGCACGGGCCTCAATACACACGCTTTTCATCATTGTTGCAGATTACGACAGATACTGAATATTGACCAATCAGCAGAGTTCATTTGTGTATACATTGTGTTAAAGAAAGATTCGTTATGGATATATGATTTGGCAATAACGTTATATGTAGCCCTCATAAAGGCAGTGACTTGTTACCATTTCATACGAGCCGGCCAGAGTGGCCGTGCGGTTCTAGGCGCTACAATCTGGAGCCGAGCGACCGCTACGGTCGCAGGTTCGAAACCTGCCTCAGGCATGGATGTGTGTGATGCCCTTAGGTTAGTTAGGTTTAATTAGTTCTAAGTTCTAGACGACTGATAACCTGAGAAGTTAAAGCGCATAGTGCTCAGAGCCATTTGAACCATTTTATACGAAATAACGCTGAATATTCATTATGCAACTTCCTTATTTCCCTTTATTTCCTTCTGCATTCTTTCTCTCTCTTCTCCCTGTCTTTCTCCCAGCCCCTCTTCTACATTCTCCATTTGTTCTATTTGCTTATCAGTAGCCTCTTAGTGTCCCACGTCTCGCTGCTAAATGACTGAGCATATAGAAAAATTGAATCTCAAAGAAACATAACTGCAGCTTAGCACATTGTAATTAATTGCACCCAGGGAACCACAAAGTAGGATAGTAGGACACACAAAGTCACGATAAAAGTTAAACACTATACTAGAAACAAACCTTGGGAGTCCCAGTAGTTAAATACTTTAAAAATAACGAGCTCCCGTCCTAACCATAACCAGGAAGTCGAAGGACAGAGGGAAAATAACAGTCCAGTGTTGTCTATAGGTCATGTTGATGATACACTTTCGCACACACAGGCGATTTTATGTGACGATATTCAGGGTTTTATTTATTTCTTCACTAATTGTTTTTTTTATCGTATTGATAGAATGTTACTGTGAAGTACTGTTGTAAAGGTGAAGCTTGTACAACTTGTGCAGATAAAAAATAGTCATATCTAGTAGACATCACTTTAATAACATTTAATGGAGTAACTTTAACAACGTTGTCACTTCGGCGAGGAAGTGTGTCCACCCAGTGATTAGATGCCATAGCCTGTAGAGCTATCAACTTACGGGAATGCTGATTTTTAAGTTTCACTCCCTCCCCAAATAACCCCACATAATTTCCAAGAGATACAGATCGGGTGATTTGGCAGGACAATCGAGGTTCGGTAAGGTGATTGAATTTTCGTAAAACATATACGTGCATCCCAGAGAATGTTGCTGCTTTCGTCTTTGAAGACGGGAGAGTGTACGACGTAATCAAGATAAAGATGTGTAGGGAAGGCCAGCGGCTGATCTCTGAGAATGCTGAAATAGAGATTCAAATTCATATTCACGGTAATACGAATGAGTAAACCCAGATCGCGCTTTGAGAAACATCCGCAAAATATCGCAGAACCACGTGAGGCCTTGACTACACTCCTACTCACTGTGGCCTAAACTCCTCAACAGGCCGTTAGTACACTCGCCACATTGCGGCGCTTGGTTAGAGAGAATATAGCCATCCGTCGGACAAGTAACGCCTGGTTTCTGGTTTCAGTGTCCTTTGAATCGTTGAAGACATGCTGTCTAATGTGCCGTTGTGAGAACTGGCCGCATGGAGTTTCCTTTCTTAATTTTACGAACGTGCATTCACTGAGAGCAGAAATATCTGTCAGATTTGAAACAACTTGTCAGCAGCTTTTTTCGATTTCCGGTCGGATCGGGGTTGTCTCCGCTCGAGATTGTGTGTGTGTGTGTGTGTGTGTGTGTGTGTGTGTGTGTGTGTGTGTGTGTGTATATGTGTGTGGTCATCATCATTTCATTATCATTGCTGACGCTCAAATTGCCGAAACGGCAGCAGGCCTTCGAACGCTCCAAAATGGGTTTCCCAGCCGAAAATGCGATAAACATATTGAATTGTTTAAGCTAGTTGTCATTGACAAGGCGTGAAATGTCTCCAGGCCCTGTTGGGCTTTCACGGTTCCACTTTACACGATATTGCGTAGCACAAGCAGCCATGTGGTACAGCATTTCTTGCAGAGACGTTGGACAGTGCGTATTGATGCATCAATATATTCACGGTGTGACCACGGGCACATCCAAACACGACAGCTCATTTCTGCCGCTCTGTCGTGTCTCCACGTCGAAGCATCCTTTGGGGGTGATTACGTAAAACACATTGGCACACATGTATCACATAAATGTCATCACCTAAGACTAGAATTGCGATCTATCAAAATTAACAGTTCGTTAGGTTTGGTATACTATATAAATGACGTAATAAGTGGTAGGTTGAAACGTCCTCTTTGAACAATTATACAGGACTGGGCTTAAACTGACACAATATTTTTAGCGCAACGCAATCTGACTTTCAAAAATCCCTACAAAAGAATGGCCCGGACTAACATTAACCTATACGTTTCACATATCACTTACCTCACAAAAATCTTCGTTACTCAAGCTACTGCAATACAGCGAGCGCCACTGCTGCCAGCTAAATAAAAGATTCAAACTACTGAAGGCACTAACTACTGATAGGCATAGTTAGCAAATGAAAGATTTTAATACAGAACAAACAATGTATTTACCTTAATAGTCATAATATATATATATATCAGTTCGTGACACCAATTCTTACAAATTTCATAACTCCGCCATCTCTCTCCCCACGTCCACCACTGCTGGCGGCTCACCTCCAACTGCGCAACGCTACGCGCTGTTAACATCCAGCCGCCCAACACTACAATGGCGAGTATTACAACAATGCCAACCAGCCACTAACTGCACACAGCACAGCCAGCGATTTTAATACAGAGCGTTATGTGGCGTTACCAAAAAAAACCTAAACAGCCTACTTACATAGCCCCCACGCTCCCCAGAAAACATTTTACAAATTGTTTTGGGCCCTGGCCAATACAGATTTGAAAAAAATTTTTCATTATTAAAATAACAAAGAAATCAAACGCACACACTTATTAATACAATGTTGGTCAAAAGCTAAAATTTTCTCACAGTCCATAAAGACAGTCCTGATCGTTCATCACAGTAAAATAGCAGTGTTTTTGGTCAATGTCTGAGCAGTAAAAGAAAATGCACACGGAAGTAGTGGATTTCCATGCAGTCTTGAAGAAGTAGTGTTGTCCTTCCAACGGAAAGACAGTGCTGGCTCTTGACATGCAGACAGGTAATGGGCCACAACAGAGCAAACCCACAGCAGAGTCAGTCGAAGTTTTGAAGAACATTGGTAGGTTGGTCATCACAGAGCAGACCCACTGTAGTCCTGGTAGAGATTATGGTTTGGTGGGCCACCAAAGGTGCAGACCCACTGCAGTCCTTGTAGAAATAATGGTATTGGTGAGTCATCAAAGTTTTTGAAAGTCATATTGCGTTGCGCTAAAAATATTGTGCGTCAGTTTAAGCACAATCGTGTATAATTGTTCAAAGAGGACGTTTCAAGGTTTACAGCTAGTGTTGATATTATCGGTAGGGAGAGAAACTTAATGAATGTGTAAGAGAGAAGCTAGGAGCCGATAATTTCTGCTGTATATTTTTTTAATTTTTATTTCATTTCTATTTTATTTTATTGCACGTGTGTTACTCCAAAGCGTATTTTATATCCTTACAGAATATAAATTGTATTTTATAAGTAATAAATATTAGTCGTCAGCGTAAATTCTCCGCTTTTATGGAACCACAGCTATTAACCACAGCTAATGCGGATGAGCAGGAAGTAGAAACCTGTTAAGGTCCGATGTAGTATTCTAGCGTCCTGCTTCACATAGTCAAGTCGCTTAAATATCTGCACATAAACGTTGCAAAGCGATACGAAATGGAACGAGCATGTGAGAATTGTGGTAGGGAAGGCGGATGGACGACTTCGGTTTGTTGGGAGAATTTTAGGAAAGGAGACCGCATATAGGACGCTGGTGCGGCTTGTTCTTGAGTACTTCTCGAGTTTGGGATCTTCACCGGATTGGATTAAAGGAAGACAATGAAGCAATTCAGAAGCGAGCTGCTGGATTTCTTACCGGCAGGGTCGAAGAAGTTAGCGAGATGCTTCGGGATCTCAAATGGGTAATACCTGGAGGAAAGGAACCATTCTTTTCGAGAAACACTAATGAGTAAATTAAGAGAAGTGGCATTTGAAATTGACTGCCGAACGATTATACAGCCGCCAATATACATTGCGCGTAAGGATCACTAAGATAAAATACGAGAAATTTGGTTGGTTCATTAGGTTGCAGAGAAAGGGCTGATTCGAAGACATAAAAATAGTCGTCTTTCCATCGCTGTCTCTGCGAGTGGAAGAGGAAAGTGGCGGTACAGTGTACTCTAATCAATGCACCGTACAGTGTTTGTGGAGTATCTATGTAGATGTAGATGTATTACTTTTGATGCAAGTACAGTTTATATCTACAAACATCGACAATAAATAATTATTATCGTTATTTTTTACACAGTAAAACGTTCTTCATCATGATCATAGGCCGCAGTGGTCTAGCGGTTCTAGGCGCGTGACTACTACGGTCGCAGGTTCGAATCCTGCCTCGGGCATGGATGTGTGTGATGTCCTTAGGTTAGTTAGGTTTAAGTAGTTCTAAGTTCTAGGGAACTGATGACCATAGATATTAAGTCCCACAGTGCTCAGAGCCATTTGAACCATTTCAACCATCATGATCATAGGGAAGACTCTCCTGTTATTACTGATAGATGAGAAAGATCCGGAATGAGATTTTCACTCTGCAGCGGAGTGTGTGCTGATATAAAACTTCCTGGCAGATTAAAACTGTGTGCCGGACCGAGACTCGAACTCGGGACCTTTGCATGTTTCCAAAAGTATTCTGCACACCTCCCATCAGAATGTTTTTCTCAGCCATATTTTTGTTTGTTGTTTCCGCCTACCGTGCACAAAACAGTTTCATGCAGCTCTATGCTAGCCAATGTTATGCAACACTTCATCTCTGCACAGTTACTGCCGACTACATCCGCTTGAAACTTTTTACTGCCGGCCGTTGTGGCCGTGCGGTTCTAGGCGCTTCAGTCTGGAACCGCGCAACCGCTACGGTCGCAGGTTCGAATCTTGCCTCGGGCATGGATGTGTGTGATGTCCTTTGGTTAGTTAGGTTTAAGTAGTCCTAAGTTCGAGGGGACTGATGACCACAGATGTTAAATCCCATATTGCTCAGAGCCATTTGAACCATTGAAACTGTTTACTTACGTCAAGCCTTGGTCCTCCTCTACAGTTTTTGCTCCCCCACACACTTTCCTCCACAACTATATTGACAATTCTATGGCGCACCAAAATATGTCCCGTCAATCATTTCCTTCTTTTAGCCCTCAGTCGGAGTTGAGGGGTATGAGGATACCCCCTCCAACATTTCAATACGCATAACGCTGGAATTTTCAGTATTGCGCGCTTCTGCTTCTCAATATCTTTCGTACAGTTTGTTACCAGCATTTGTAGTGAATAGTCATTGTTGCATGCCACTGATAATTCGGTTTTGTAAGTTGTGTAAGTTGCTTGAGGTATGACGCGACCCAATTACGAAATCAGTAATTTTAAGCACGTCATATCTTGCATTACTTGCAGGAATATCAGTTGGCATCCATAACAAGGACAAAGTGGATGTGTCACATCAAAATGTTGAGGCTATTGTCACTCAGTTATTACATGATATGGAAGATACTAATACTGAGACTGCCACCGAAAGTAATCCTGAACACGACAAAGAACACTTTTTATGGGCGCAACCGATATGACATCATCTACTTGAGCGCGTGGATTAATGAAAATTTGCTCAAGTTCAGGGTTTGTAAAATTACCTTAAACTGAAATTTAACTGATTAATCTTCATTTTATTTTATATTTTGACTCTAATTCACATAATTGCACTGCTCTTAATTACCAAAGATATTTTCCGTAATTAACAGATGCAATGCAATTTGGAGCTGGTTCGCTATCAGGTACTAATTTTTTTAAAAAAACGTGGTTATGTTTTGCTTTTGACGTCAATAAATACTAAATAACAGTAGGAATAGCCTGTATTGCTTACTCTCAATTTTCCTCCAACTGCCTGTGTAGAAAATGCAGTAAGAGTCTGGGTATGTAAATATCCCACGACACAGTTTATTTCATAAGACATTCACCACACAGACAGAGGGTTAGTATACTCTAACCTCCTTCTCTCCTCAATTTTATTCAGTACATTTTCGTTAGTTATTCGATCTGTCCATTTAACATTCAGCATTATTCCGCAACACCACCTTCCAAAAGCTGCTATCCTCTTCCTGTCTTCACTACTTATCGTCCGTGCTTCATTTCTTATAAGGTTAAAAAAGAGCTCTTTCTCCAGGCCGTGAAAGCCCGAGGAACGTCGTTCGGCTGCCGTGTCACCGTCTTCCTGACAGAGTCATGTAGGTCCGGTTGGGAGGCCCATGTCAGTACACACTTATTTTGGCTCCTCTTCCACTGAGCGAAGTTTCTGGAAAATCAGGTTTTGGCACTTGTCGAGCTCTATTCGTTAATATTGAATTTTGGCGCCTGCTAATTTCGCGCCGTACAAAGACACATAACCCAACAGCCTATATTACCTTAAAACAAACAATCCTGTTTGGAGAACATCCGCAATTGAGCATTACAGCAGAGGCTGAAAATACCGCTTCATTTGTAAATTACTTTGTTTTCACACGACCGGTTTCAGACTGTTATAAGCGCATCCTCAGGTGTCGTAGCTGTGTTGTGGTCCCCGAGCGTGGAATGTACACGGTGTGAAACGTATGAAGATCACCTGCTCTGCTCTCATAGGTTTTCGGGGACCACAACACAGCTACGACACCTGATAATGGGCTTATAACAGTCCAAAACCGGTCGTGTGAAAATAAAGTACCTTACAAATGAAGCGGTATTTTCAGCCTCTGGAATATTACCTTACATCGTGACGAGTGAACAGAGTTTACAGTCAATTACAGGGCGAATGTTCCTTGTTCCTTCAGTATATCAACTATAGAAGAGGTACACCATTTGTGAGCGACTATCGCGTGTAACGTCCGTCATGGCATATGGACATTGGTCTGATATACACTACTGGCCATTAAAATTGCTACACCACGAAGATGACGAGCTACAGACGCGAAATTTAGCCGACAGGAAGAAGATGCTATGATATGCAAACGATTAGCTTTTCAGAGCATTCCACAAGGTTGGCGCCGGTGGCGACACCTACAACGTGCTGACATGAGGAAAGTTTCCAAACGAGAAATGCGCACCATCACGTTTCCGACTTTTATAAAGGTCGGATTGTAGCCTATGGCGATGGGGGTTTATCGTATCGCGACATTGCTGCTCGCGTTGGTCAGGATCCAATGACTGTTAGCAGAATATGGAATCGGTGTGATCAGGAGGGTAATACGGAACGCCGTACTGGATCCCAATGGCCTAGTATCACTAGCAGTCGAGATGACAGGCATCTTATCCGCATAGCTGTAACGGATCGTGCAGCCACGTCTACATCCCTGAGTCAGCAGATGGGGACGTTTGCAAGACAATATCCACCGGCACCGACAGTTCGACGACGTTTGCATCAGCATGGACTATCAGCTCGGAGACCATGGCTGCGGTTACCCTTGACGCTGCATTACAGACAAGAGCGCCTGCGATGGTGTACTCAACGACGAACGTGGGTGCACGAATGGCAAAACGTCATATTTTCGGATCAATCCAGATTCTGTTTACAGCATCATGATGGTCGCATCCGTGTTTGGCGACATCGCGGTGAACGCACATTAGAAGCGTGTATTTGTCATCGCCATACTGGCGTATCACCTGGCGTGATGGTATGGGGTGCCATTGGTTATACGTCTCGGTCACCTCTTGTTCACACTGACGGCACTTTGACCAGTGGACGTTACATTTCAGATGTGTTAATGACCCGTGGCTCTACCCTGCATTCGATCCCCGCGAAACCCTACATTTCAGCAGGATAATGCACGACCGCATGTTGCAGGTCCTGTACGGGCCTCTCTGGATACAGAAAATGTTCCACTGCTGCCCTGGCCAGCACATTCTCCAGATCTCTCACCAAATGTAAACGTCTGGTCAATGATGGCCGAGCAACTGGTTTGTCAGAATACGCCAGTCACTACTCTTGATGAACTGTGGTATCGTGTTGAAGCTCCATGGGCAGCTGTACCTGTACACACCATGCAAGCTCTATTTGACTCAATGCCCAGGCGTATCAAGGCCGTTATTACGGCCAGAGGTGTTTGTTCTGGGTACTGATTTCTCAGGATCTATGCACCCTAATTGCGTGAAAATGTAATCACATGTCAGTTCTAGTAAAATATATTTTTCCAGTGATTACCTGTTTATCAATTGGATTTCTTCTTGGTGTAGCAGTTTTATTGGCCAGTAGTGTAGAACGATTAGCTTTTGGGGGACTCGTGATTTAGAACCTATTGGTGGCTTCTGTACAACTTTCCAACTGGCTTTAGGAGCTGTACATTTCTCTCCAGTAACAGCGAAAACGCTGCGTCCACATTTCTACCAACGCTCCCGAGATACCACACAGAGGGCCCTTCCAGAAATGCGATGTCTTATAGCGGAGGAGGCGATGTTCCGGTCTGGTCGCTGCCGCTTTGGCGTGACGGATGCTCCACTTAACGGTCGCGACACACGTGTAGTGATGGCCGGAGACAAATCGCGGCCACGTGTGTGCCGCGGCTCGGCCGCCTCCAGCAGCTGCCTCGGCCGCCCCCGCAGCCCGCGCCGAGTGCTTTCCCTTGTCACTCATTAGGGCTGCGCGCGCCCTGTCCCCGCGGCCGACACCCCTGTTTGTTTGTAGCCCACGTGTCCGCGCGCGACGGATTCCGCCGGAAGCTGGACGTGCCACAAGCCGCGAGCCACTGCTCTTTGTTCCTCGTGTTTGTTTAGGCATGTCAGAAGGCCGCATACGTCTGTAGACACGTGTCAGGGTTAGATTCACACGTGCAGTACAAGGTGATACCTTAATGCTCATTAACTGCTGCAGAAGATAGGAAAGTACCAATGTATACACCTGAATACGGATTTCCGGACCGGAAAAGAGTGACTAGACATTTTAAATAAACTGAAAAAATACTAAATTTACTTCGATCTCTTGACGATACGAGTAAAAATAATCCCCTGTTTGTAAGCTCACCAGGCATCCCATTGAATGCTGCTTAGTAACGCCTTGGATGGTGCAGAACTTAGCCAGGTGGTCTTGTGACCTTAACTACTCTCTTAAGTAGAACTGTAAAAGTACCGCAGGCTACCGTAGACTATCGTAATAAGCATAGACTTCTGCAGTTTTTCTAGTAGCGTTCGTCATTTAAGGTCGTACTCATGTTACCTGTATGTTAGATGCGTTGCATATTTATTAGGCGTTACCTCATAACTATTGCTTTCTTCGCGTGCGCGCTCAATGTCTTACTAGATTCCCCTAAAAAACATGAATCAGTCAACTATCTACAAACTGAGTGATAGTATACAAAGGTCCGGGCAACGTATGGAACATTTTTGTTAAACATAGTTATCTTCCTATCTATTACTTAAAAATAAACGGCTTTTATAGCAATGTTAAATTTGTCGATGTTTAACTCAAATTTTATTCGAAAATCGTTGATGTGTAACGTGAAACAGAGGGATGTTTTAGTCAAAATAAAGAAAATTATTCAGATTTATCATATCGCGCTATTAAACGCCACTTTCGCAACAAAAACGTAAAATAAAAAAATAAAATCTCAAAACAAAACTACCTAAAAATCACTTTAGTACTTCGTCGAACTTATATAAAACATCATAGTTCTTCATAAATATCTTTCTCATTGAAACTTCCTGACAGATTAAAACTGTGTGCCGGACCGAGACTCGAACTCGGGACCTTTGCCTTTTGCGGGCAAGTGCTTTACCAACTGAGCTAGCCAAGTACAGCTCACGCCCGGTCCTCGCAGCGCACATTCATATCAGCGCAGATTGCGATGCAGAGTGAAAATCTCATTCTGGAAACATCCCCCAGGCTGTGGCTAAGCCATGTCTCCGCAATATCCTTTCTTTCAGGAGTGCTAGATCTGCGGGGTTCACAGTAGAGTTTCTGTAAAGTTTGGAAGGTAGGAGACGAGATACTGGTAGAAGTAAAGCTGTGAGGACGGGACGTGAGTCGTGCTTGGGTAGCGCAGTTGGTACAGCACTTGCCCGCGAAAGGCAAAGGTCCCGAGTAGCATACAACTTTCCTTTATAGTCATGTTTCACTTATCACACACGATCATCGTCAGAAACGTAGACTACGCATAAAATGTTTATGCCTGACCTCTGCACTGTATACAACCAGAAATACTTTAGGTGCAGTTTAGCGTTTGAAATACAATACTGGACCGAATACATTTCTGGTATCAGAGTATAACAATGTTTTTAATCCTCTAACATTGGAAATGTAATCAGTCAACTGCTGTGCTTTAAACAGTAAATTCCACAGTTTCCCATGATGCACTTGTTAAATTTAAGAATGAAACCAGCAAATAAAACGCAATGAGTGTAAGTTGTGGCTGCCCTGAGAAATTACTTTCAACAGTTGCGGTTTCCCCTGCCGGAAGTTCCTGCTCTCACTATGTTACATGGCAGTTTATCCCAAAACTGCGATGCGACATATTTTATAATGTAATATGCACATATTAATAGTCAATATAGTCGATCCTTTAACACAGCATCACAACTGTAGGCAGTATTCACTATTGCCAATGACTGAAATGTTAGTTAATTCTCTTCTCCTTTCTTTTTATTAGAGGGGAAGAGAACCGTTATTTTCCACAGCCATGGGAGATATTTCTAGTTTAATCAAAATAAGTCACAAACATGTTCACAGCCGAAAGCGTCTGTATTAAGCAGGTAGTAGGTGGAGATTTCTCTACATCCCATTTCATCACTCAGGGGTGGTCTGTCAGCCATAAAACTGCTTTGTATGAGACACTTTTTGGAAAGAGAAAGTCTAACCCAGACGCACCTCTCAGAACGGGAGAAGGTGAAATTGACAATTTCTCTGTGATCATATCACAAAAGAATGTTCACTTCAAATCATACAGAGAATCTGATTGGTTTACGATAATTACCTCTACAGAATGAGTGCTTTCCCACACATGTCTAAATGAAAACCTTTCAATCGGCCAGGATTAGAAATTTGTCTTGGAGTGGGAGAAACTTTCTGCCTTCCTCGCCTTGCCATACCATAACTGGTAAACTGTGAGAAAACCCACGAGAGCTGGAGATCGTTAAACTTATATATAAAATTAATATTAGCCAGAATTAACAGTGTCAGCTGTTGTCGGCCAGCAGAACTTCTACGTTGGCCGAAACAACCAAGTTTCGAGGAGTTAGGTCAGAGGACATTTCCTGCTTATAAATGTAGGAGAAAATTTCCAGCTGATTATCGATGAATATATGCTTGCTGGCAAGGCACCACAGAGAGGACTGTCTCTGTATTACAACTGAGTACAAAGGTCAAGATGGACTCAGAATTTCCAGCCGATACTTTCACTGTCTTCCACACTCAAACGCTCACAGGTTTAATGGTGGTAAGAATGAGCTGGCAATGCAATTACATATTAAAATGGGACGTGAGGCTACCTACCTTACACCAGAGTTTAGCAGCACAGCTTTAATGTCCACAGCCAGGTATTTGCTTTCATCATGCCCTTGGCGATTATGCTGGTGTTCGTACTTGTTTTTCCAGGTTTCTTTCTTTAAACCACTAATCGTTTCTGCACTAATTGGTTCTAAGTGTGTGATAGTTTCACGTAAAGCTTTGATATTTCACTACCTGTGCCAAGGCTACAACTGACAATTACAATCCTTTCATCCATTTATTATATGTACTTAATTCAGTAAGTTATTCATTTGTTTCTTATTTTATGGGAATGAACCATCTGCTAATTTCTTTTATAGTGAGATGAACCCCTTCATTATAATACTCATGTCTGATGTAGTACCCATACTTTCACACTTCATTGGACCATCCCTAGTAGTTTTGTTTCAAACAAGACGTTTCCGTTGCATGACATTATTTCTCTTAAATGTGCTTGATCCTATGGAGAGCTTCAGTTGCGTGAAGGTTACTGGTGGTTGGACTTACAATATCTTAGAAGTATGGAAAACAACTCAACCCTCACGAGCTAAACTCGTCAACTTATTTCGCACGTCTAGTTGAACACGAGAACTTAATTGTTGCATATAACAACGACAGTTACAACCGTTAGTCCCAGTAAATGCAGTGGCATAAAAAGGTACTGGAAAAAAGGAAATATTTGGTATATTTTTTCATAAAACGAAACTGTTCGGATCTGATGTTTGCAAACAACACATTTCTTGGTACCTGCGAAGTAAATATATATGCTAATTCGATTAATTTATCTCATCTTGTTGTACACATCAATAAAAATATTTCAGCATCCTTTTATTCGAAACTCTTAATATAACGAGAGATAAATCTATTATGGGTCTACTAGCATTGCCCTAAATTGATGAAGTTTGGTTTATTAACATATTAAAATGTCTCTAGTCCAATTGTTCATTGTTTCTATTTTTTGACTTGTTTTGCATCTAAACCCAGTTCTGAAGGACTGCAGCTTTTGTTTTTATAGTTTACGTCTGGCATGAAAGTGTCTGCTTTCGCGATGTATGAATGCAAATGAGTAGAATTTCCACGGATGCACAAATACGCAAACGCAGAAGCGACGTGGGAAACAGAAGCAGGTGCAAATTGTAGAAACAAAAAATGTGGCGTTCTGAAACTGGATTTGGTATCTAGAGGCCTTGGACATATTAGCATTATTCTGATGCTATTTAATTTCCTAATATTTACCGCAATGGTTAGCTCTCCTGGGTAAGTGTCAGTTAACAATATAAATATATTGAAGTTGTGAGCTATGACAAAAACAGCAAAACTGCGGAATACTTTCAGGAAATATGCAGTAGAAAAGTATGTAGCGAGAATATACTGGTTACAATGGCACTAAATCTTGTGGCCGAACTACTTAATATGTTGAAGAGGGAGAAATAATAACAACAAACTACTCCTGTAACATTTTCATCAAATATACAATTTAATTTTTTGTTACTGTTTCCTGACATGATTGGTTTTAGATTCAGGTCGTGGTATGCTGGTATATTCCAGAATATTTTTCATGCACAGAAAGCATTTTTTTAAGGAATTTGAATTCTTGTGAGGAACGATTGATTTTATGAAGTAGTGTCTTTGCACGGTTATATTCTTTTATTTCCTTCTTCTTTCCGAACAATCGTGGTGTTCATAAATGATAAAAGTTAACTTTACCTTCCTACCTATGTACAACTCCGTACCTCAACAGCGCCGCAACGGGGTATAGGAGCTGGCGCAGTGAACCGCAAGGTTTTCAGCATATGTTTCCTGTCTACAATATCTGCTAACTGACTTCTGTGAATTCATTTGTGCCCATGTATGCAGCAGAACGACGCGTATGTGCCCAGGCACTACAAGAAGATAAGGATGTTCGGGAAATTAGGTTTTTGTCTGCTGGGTACATACATTCTATGGACTGAAGCTTTCATGGGCCGAATAACTTCAAGGAATTCATGAGCCTGTGCTCGCGTTCCAAAAGGAACTCTTGCAAGTGCAGCCTGGCTGCTCAGCGCGTGGTTAATTCTAGAGTAAATAAAAATATCTGGATTTTTTAGCTTTTCGTACGAAAAGATAACAATTTCGTTATCAAGTGGCAATGTAAGAATACGGTAGTAGAAGGAACCATCTTTTTACCAGACAGTTTCCTTAAAATTGTATGAGACAAACAAAGAAAACAAGATAATCAAAACATAGCGGTTTCTATTTTTGTGCAAAAAATCAAGTGTTATGCGAAAAACAAACTAGACGACGGACGTAGCTTTACTTCGTTTACGTAAATCTATGACATGAGATCCCACCCTACGGACGCAGACACGGGAGATGCAATAGTGTAGTGCAGTGTCTGAATTATAACATACAGTGCTACGCAATATTCCTTCGGAGACTCATTCATGTGCGGAGCTTCGGAACGCATAGTAAAAGACGGACACTGTATTACAGTACGGTATTTCACACCGTAGCTGGGTAATGAGACGACCGAAAAATAGTGGGACAAGAAAGGAGCCTCCACGCGTGCACTATCTGAGATAAGAGACCGAGAATCATCTGTCAGATAATGCCGGCGTCCCCCGCAAACGTTGCAATAAAAGACAACGGCCAATCCTTCCAACACCAGAAAAGCAAAAAGAATGGGCTCTTCTCAGAGCCAACTCTGACGATTGCAAGCCTAAACGTAGAGGGTATCACCCAAAACAAACAACAAATCATATCACAATTTTGCCGCACGCACAAATGGGACATACTGTGTATACAAGAAATAAACAAGAAAGAAGGGGCAATAAGACCAGAAATAGAAGGAATACAATTAGCCATAGAAAATCCACATCCTAAATATGGCAGCGCTGTCTTCACAAAACCTGAGATGGCCATAATATCAACTAACAGAACTACGTACAATAACATAGAATTACTGACTGTCGAGTGTAGCACCTTCACCGTAACGTCAGTATACAAGCCGGAGAGAAGTTCAACTTGACTTTGCCGCCAAACTCCAACAACCAGAAAACACAGCTCATCTTAGGAGACTTCAACTGCCACAGCAAATCATGGGGCTACAAACATACAGACGACAACGGACATAAATTAGAGCAATGGGCAGAAATAAATAACTTATCCCTGATCCATGGTCCCAAGCTACCATGCTCGTTCAGCAACAAAGTCTGGAAGCGCGAATACAACCCTGATATTTGTTTTGAAAGCGCAAACGTGGAAGACCTATGCTTCAAAACTGCATACGCAACTCTTCCTAAAACACAACACCGACCTATCGGAGTCCAAATATACGCTGCTTTGAGAACAACGAAAATACCATTCCGCAGACGCTTCAACTTTAAAAAAGCTAAATGGACAGAATATGCTGTGGAACTAGATGCAGAAATAAAAAATCTACACCCAATTCCAGAAAATTATCAAACTTTCGTAGAGACCCTCCAAAAGATTTCTCGAACACACATACCCCGAGGCTGAGAGAGCATTTCATCCCAGGTCTACCTGACGAATAAAAGAACATCCTGAGGGAGAACGAAATGCTTTACGAACAGGACCCCTTTCGTCAAGAAGTAGTCCAATGTGGAGAAACATTAATGGAAATGATTAGTGAATCAAGACAAAGGAAATGGTTCGAAACTCTGGAAAGAATGGATATGACCAACAGCAGCAAAGTCGCTTGGCACGTAATAAAAAAACTTAATTGTGACTTTGGGACAGCTAAGCAATGCTCTTCAGTAACGCCCAGTCAAATTGCTCATCAGCTCCTACTAAATGGAAAATCCAACAAGAAATGTCAGAAAATAGAAATCAGCAGAATTCAGAGTCAAGACTCAAGCATTTTCGAAATACCACTTACCATGAAAGATCTTAATCATGGAATGAACTCAATGAAAAATGGGAAAGCAGCGGGAGCCGACGATATATGCGTGGAACAGATCAAACAGCTCGGACCTAGTGCCAAGCAATGGATCCTGCAGCCCTTTAATCACTTCTTAAAAACGTGTAAGATCCCAAAGATGAGGAGGAAATCAAAGGTAGTGGCGCTACTAAAACCTGAGAAAGACGCAGGTCAACCGAAGAACTACCACCCAATTACAAACTGTACGAACGAATAATCCTAAAACGCATAGCAAATATCGCAGACCAAAAGCTCATTCCCCAACAGGCTGGATTCAGACCCGGGAAATCATGCACCAGTCAAATCCTAGCACTCACAGAACTCATAGAGGTAGGGTTTGAAAACAAACAAATAACAGGTGCAGCATTGGTGGACTTCTGCATAAGACACCGTCAACTACAGAAAGCTCATGGAAAAACTGCACTGTACATTTAAAGATCATCAGTTCACAAAAATCATTGAACCTCTGCAGCAAAACAGACAGTTCTATGTAATGCTGGACGAAAAAAAAAGCCGATGGCGCCGACAAAAGAACGTTCTCACCCAGGGCAGTGTGCTGCCCCCCCCCCCCCCTACTATTTAACCTATACACCAATGATCAACCAACACAGGAACGCACTACCCATTTCTTGTATGCAGATGACCTGGCCACTACAGCGCAAGGAAATAGCTTCGAGGAAGTATAAGGGAAATTAGAAAGCTCGCTACACGTAATGTCTGAATACTATAAAGAGAATTCCCTGAAACCAAATCCATCTAAGACACAGGTTAGTGCTTTCCACCTCCGCACAAAACAGTCAAACATGAAGCTGAACGTCACCTGGAATGGCAACGAACTGGACCATACGGACAAACCAACATACCTTGGTGTCGTGCTGGATAGATCACTGACGTACAGATATCACTGTGAAAAAACCTGCCAAAAAGTTGCTGCCAGGAACAATATTTTAAGAAAACTGACGAATAGTAAATGGGGAGCTAGTCCGACTATATTACGAACAACTGCTCAAGCACTTTGCTTCTCCATGGCAGTATATGCATGTCCTGTATGGTCCCGATCCGCACATGCCGAAAAAGTCACTACAGTCCTTAATGAACCATGCAGGCTAACAACAGGATGCATGAAACCCACCCCACTTGGTAAAATATACAAAGCAGCTCGATTCTCATCTCCTGAATCCCGAAGAATTGCGCACGAACATACAGAAAAATTTAAACAGATTTTCGACGAGCGCCACCCGCTGCATGGTTCTTCATGTGGACGTAGCAGACTTAAATCCCGCAACAGATTTCTCACTAGTGAATTGAACGAGTCTCCGAAGGACTACCCTGCCTCACGAGAAATACCCAGCGGCAGTACATCAAGCTGGAAGATTTGGAGAACACTGAACCGCATCAGAACAGGCGTAGCACCAGTTAAAGCAAACCTAGTCAAATGGGGCTTCAAGGACGAAGGAGACAACAAATGCGACTGTGGTGAAGTTCAGGATATGGAACACCTTCTACAGTGTTCTATCTGCCCCACAAGGTGTACCCTTGACGAACTATGGCTTGAGAAGAGAGAAATATTGGACTTGGCCCGACAATGGGCTGAAAGGCTTTTGAAACAAATCTCCCGACACGAAAAAGTAAAGTAAGTAAGTGTATCAACCTGTGTGGGAGTCACGACAGTATAGTGCGACCACTGGGGAATGGAGACAACAGGGTGAATGAAAACTAGGCCCACTTGTGGAATCGAGCACGGTTTACAGAAATAGATAAGGCGACTGCTCGCGGCGAGCGGGAAATCCGGGTTCGTGCCCCTGTCCGGGACAAATGTTCATTCGTTCTGATGCAGAACCATTATCGCAATTTGTGAATCATTTCTTGACATAAGACACACGTCCAGGAATCGAGCACTTTGTGGGTGCAGCTGGCCAAAGGGAGACTCACAATTAGTGTGGTGACGGTACTCACGACTCCTGAGACTACCGCACCACAATCGATAAGCCGCTCCCGAAAGACTTGTAGCGCAGTGGCTGTATGGATTGGCAGTATAAACTACACCGAGGTCCGCCAGGGGGAGGACTGACCATTGGCGGACACTTCTCTTCAGTGCGCTGTGTCGTGTGCAATCTCCAGTTACCGCCGAGTCTGAAAGCTGCAGTGTTCGTCCGTTGTTTCCGAGGCTCAGGCTCCGTAGGCATCGTAGGTGAGTTCTGGACACTACGTAGGCATCACTCATAGGCACAGTGACAGGAATTTAAAATTATGGAAGTCCTGTAATAATTTCTAATGTATAACTGTGCTGGACATTTCACAAGAAGCAGTACCATTTAAGTTGTGTATTTCTTGAAATTTAATAAATATCGTTTTATTACTAATTGTTGGGAATCTTTCTAAATAAAGATAACCTACACAGTCGTCCTGCATGCCCACCAGTGAGGCCCTCCTCAAGCTGCCGGATTCTGATAATTTTGTGTCACACGAGTACGCGGCATCTCCGCGTCCTTCACACTGACCCTTCGACACCTGACGCTGTTCGCCCTCAGTATTGGAGCATACCTGTACCACCTACGTTTTGCTGGTGATTTTAAAATATTTACCTCTCTTGAAAGAATAACGCTTAAAAAGTAATAGAAGTATTTTAAATCAAGCTGGAGAGTTGGTCAGAAGATAAGTTATAAAAAGTTAAAGATAATCTTCAATCAACACAGGTCATGCTGTCACGTGAATGGATGGCTGAAGATTCCAAGAGAGATAAAAACACAGAGCAAACAATTTAATGACAACTGGGTCAATGGTATATGAGAACATGAAGGAGCAACGTAGATACATGTACCTGAAGACTGAAACGTATGGAGACTTATCCTGCAGTATATTTAACGTGACTTTTGTTGTTGTTTTTGTTGTTGTTGTTGTTGATGATGATGATGATGATGATGATGACAGCTTGACAAAGGTTATAGATATTTGGCCCCTTCCCTGTGAGATCTAATTATAAACGAGAAGCACTGCATATATTTTAGGATCTTAAAACATGTCGTAAACTACACTATTTGAAAATAATGATCACATAAACTCATTGGCACTACTAAGAATTTGAAATCGTACGAATATCTGATAGTATTGTTATATCTGGCGTAACAGGACATACACATGTACCTACACAATAGGTTAACAGGTCATTGTTTAAATTTGCCCATCATATCGCACGACAAACGTGTGGTTCCTGAAGAGGGGCAGCGGCCTTTTCGTTAGTTGCAGGGGCAACAGTCTGGATTATTGACTGATCTGGCCTTGTAACACTAATCAAAAAGGCCTTGCTGCGCTGGTACTGCGAACGGCTGAAAGCAAGGGGGCCGGCCGGGGTGGCCGAGCGGTTCTGGGCGCTACAGTCTGGAACTGCGCGACCGCTACGGTCGCAGGTTCGAATCCTGTCTCGGGCATGGATGTGTGTGATGTCCTTAGGTTAGTTAGATTTAAGTAGTTCTAAGTTCTAGGGGACTGATGACCGCAGAAGTTGAGTCCCATAGTGCTCAGAGCCATTTGAACCATACGAAGGCGATGCACTTCAGGGAAATATTATGGAAGTGGAAGAGGTTGTAGATGAAGAAAAGATGGGAGATATGTTACTGCTTGAAGAATTTGATAGAGCGCGGAAAGACCTACGTCAAAATAAGGCACCGGGAATTGACAACATTCCATTAGAGCAACTGATAGTCTTGGGAAAGCGATCCACGACAAAACTCTAACATTTGGTGAGCAGATGTATGAGGCGGAGGAAATACTCTCAGACTTCAAGAGGAATATAGTAATTCCAATCTCAAAGAAAGCAGGTGTCAGCAGGTGTGAAAATTACCGAATTATCAGTTTAATAAGTCATGGCTGTAAAATACTAACGGAAGCTCTTTACAGAAAAGTGGAAAAACTGGTAGAAACCTAACTCGGGGAAGATCAGTTTGGTTTCCGGAGAAATGTTGGAACACGCGACGCAATACTGATCCTACGATATATCCTAGAAGATTGATTAAAGAAAGGCAAACTTACTTTTCTAGTATTTCTAGACTTGGGGAAAGCTTTTGACAATGTTGACTGGAATAGTCTTTTTAAAATTCTGAATGTGGCACGAGTAAAATTCAGGGAGTGAAAGGCTATTTACAATTTATACAGAAACCAGATAGCAGTAATAACAGTCGAGGGCCGCAAAAGGGGAGCAGTGGTTGAGGAGGGAGTGAGACAGGGTTGTAGCCTATCCCAGATATTATTCAGTCTTTGTATTGAGCAAGCAATAAAGGAAACATAAGAAAAATTTGGAGTAGGAATTAAAATTCACGGAGAAGACATGTAATTCTGTCTGAGACAACAAAGGACCTGGAAGGGCAGTTGAACGGAATGGACATTGTCTTGAAAGGAAGATATAAGATGACCACCAACAAAAGGAAAACGAGGATAGCGGAATGTTGGAATGTTGTCGAATGAAGTCAGGTGATGCTGGGAGGATTAGATGAGGAAAGTGCGATAGCGTTCTCGCTTCCCAGGCCCGGGTTCCCGGGTTCGACTCGAGGCGGGGTCAGGGATTTTCTCTGCCTCGTGGTGACTGGATGTTGTGTGATATCCTTAGGTTAGTTAGGTTTAAGTAGTTCTATGGGAATGATGACCACAGATGTTAAGTTCAATAGTGCTCAGAGCCATTTGAACCATTTGAACCAGATTAGGAAATGAGTGAAGTCAGGTGATGCTGAGGGGATTAGATTAGAAAATGAGACACATAAAGTAGTAGGTGAGTTTTGCTATATGGGGAGCAAAAATAACAGATGATGATCAAAGTAGAGACGATATAAAATGTAGGCTGGTTATGGCAAGGAAAACGTTTGTGAAGAAGAGAAATTTGTTAACATCGAGTTTAGATTTGTCAGGAGGTCTTTTCTGAAAGTATTTGCATGGAGTGCAGCCACGTGTGGAAGTGAAACATGGACTATATGTAGTTTAGATAATAAGAGAATGGAAACTTTCAAAATGTGGTGGTGCAGAAGAATGCTGAAGATTAGATGGGTAGATTATGTAACTAATGAGGAGGTACTGAACAGAATTGGGAAGAAGATTGTGGCACAATCTGACTAAAATATGGGTCCGGTTAGTGGGACACGTTCTGAGATATCAAGAGATCACCTTGTTAGTAATGGAGGGTATCGTGGAGGGGAAAATAGTAGAGGTAGACCAAGATATGAATACACCAAGCAGATTCAGAATGATGTAGGCTGCAGTAAGTACTGGGAGATGAAGCAGCTTGCACAGGATAGTGTAGCATGGAGAGCTGCATTAAACCAGTCTCTGCACTGACGACCACAACAACAACAACAACATCGCAGCACTTGGTGACACTTAATGTAAAACTTTCAGACTACATTTAAAGCCGATGAGCGGATAAGTTTCGAAAGAAATGTCTTCCCTTTTCCCCTGCTCTGCAGTCCCACGCAGGGCTTCCACAATAACCCCAGTTCTTTGAGAAGCGACCGCATCTTCTTTGTTCTGTTCAGATGCGTATAGTCTCTTCTTTTAGCGACGGGGACGGTCAAACCCTACAACCTTCGTCGAATGATTTAGAATTAGACGGGCGTTTTGAAATGCCTGTACATTCTAGCGTTCTTTCCACTTCTCGGCGACATGGAAAACATCTGTCTCCCGAAGATCGATCCAAGACAGCTTGTATGACTTCGGGCGTATAGCTGATCGATTCTGGAAAGCACTACTTGGAAAAGGATACTCATATGATCCCATCTGCTTAATGATTAGCATGTTGTCAGCTTATCTTGTGAGATCCGGAAGGGCAATACTGGATAGAAGAAGGCAACCACTGAGAGGTAGTAGATGTGCATGTGATACTTCTCTTGGCCACATTCATATATACGTCAGATGAGTGTTAGAGATGGAGTCTCAAAGTTTGTCATTCAGTATCGTGCCAGTGCCAATTATTGTGACATGTGTAAACGACTAGTTTTACACGACTAATTGTGAGATTTCAGTACTGTGTGAATCCTCCATGTATTGCAATTATAACCAATCAAAATGTAACATAGCAGAAGGAAAAGTATGGACTAGATGATTTAAGTCAGAATCAGCTTGCAGGCAAACGTATTGTTGTTGCTGTAATTTGTGTTCCCTACAGAACAACTGTGTGCTAGTACAGTGCAGCCATATTACAGAACCCAACGGTGTATTTTGCATTCCTTAGTTACTAGTGAGGAAAGTCAACATAAAATAGACTGTATCGCCCATTATAAAACATTGCTCAATTGGGCTCTGAATCCAGTGAGGACACCTGTTACACCAAGCACAGCGACAGCGATTATTTCTCATTCACAAACACCATTCCAACTCCTACAGGTATACAACAGTAAAAACAGCTATTTGTGGCCTCACAAAGCTGTGTATCTTTGCATGCTGGTAGAGCAGACTGCTCACATGCCTGAAAACGGTACCGCCAAAGGCTTGTTTATGAGGGCTATCCACGAAATTTTAGCAATTCTGAAAACAACAACATTCCTCAAATTCTGCGTTATTGTAGTAACCTATAGACGGAATACGTCACATGCGGTTCCATGTTGCATCCGTTGCATTCCACTTATTTTGCCATTCTGTTTCATTTAAACTGTTATCAACGTTTAGTGTGCATTCCTACGTGGTGTTACGGCCTTTCCAGTGTGTATGTATTCGTAATCGTGGTTAACGCGGTAATTCGTATAGAGCACTTTCACGAGGGCGGAATTCATTAGAGGCTTCGTTTTACGACTCATCGATTTCCTGCACTGTTAACAGCAACCATTAATTCAGTCATTTACATTGTGTAATTGTTTTACGCGTTCAGTACAGCTCAGCATTCATTATTCGAATTCAGAATTTTCTACACTAGCTATTTTGGAGCTGTAAGAAAATTCTAGCTCTGTTAAAAATACTGAAGTGCTCCGAAGTTTTAACAAAGCTTGTAATAATAAACGGGACATCATATCTGAATTATAATATGCTATCCATCAGAAACATCTCTTGTCGACTGTAGAACTTTTCAAGGTAGGTTATTCGTAATATGTCTTCCAGCTGGTTAGATGCCGCTTCCCCTCTTGTGCTGTTCTTTTCGCACAAACACTTCTTGTGGAATACTCTACTTTTTATGTATTTGTAGTCTGGTTCCGTGACGTTTTGCTCTTTACTCTTTCTATCGGCAGTTTACGTACACCTGGATATCTTAGCAGAATCCTACTCATCTTAAATTTCTTGTGTAATGATAATAGAATTATTCTCTGTCTTATTGAATATAGCAGTCTTATTCCATACCTTATCTGTTCACTACTCTTTCAACGTTTTTCACTTGCAGCAGAGCGCTAATTCTCTTCCTACTGCAGATTTACGATAGCCAACGTCTCCATTGTACACGTTGTTGTACTCTTGCCATACATTTTTGTGAATAATAAGTGAAGAAGGTTCAATTATTTTCTGTTAACCGATTTGGGACAAGTAAAGGGGCATATTAATTGGATCACGCTGTAGGTACTACATTCAAATTTCCATTTGCCTGTTTAGCTCATACAGACGTTAATGATTGTTTGATTTTATTATGTGCAAAGTTACAGCAATAAATCCCTAGAAAAAGAATCTTATACCCTCTAAGAAATTGTTCCAGCTTCTGTATCCTCAATGATAAAAGTTACGTTTTACTTTCTATACTTTCCTTAGATACTGAAAGCAGTCTAGCCGATTCTACACTACTTACATTGTCCCACACATCTTTTGCAGTCTGCTCCTATCTATGTTCTACCGGATTCCTGGTCGCTAAGATGTGATAAGATGAGTGATCAAAAAATCAGGGGAAGATACGACGTGTATGATGTCGGTATACAGGGTGTAAATTAGAAGTTCACAAACCAAAATAACTCGAAAAATAAGCTTCACAAGAAAAAATGTGTAGAATTAAAAGTTAATTACTTTTCGAGGGGGGACATCTGCTGGTGCTAAAATTAGCACGCTACTCCAGCACCCTGGGAGTGGGGCGGGAGGAAACTTCAAAATTTCAAATGGGAACCCCTATTTTTATTGCAGAATCAGATTTTACATAAAAAACTACGTACATTTTGTCTTAAACACTTGTTTTGATTCTTGGTAGTTGGCGCTGTAATTCAAGATAATCCATGTTCTCATTTTTGAGTGGAATATGGTTACGGATAAATAAAAAATACTTATTTACTCCTCAAATTTTGCTTCTCTAAAACGAAAACTCTCGCTCTCTCCCCATATGATGAGGTTTGAGAGAGGGGAATTAGAGTTTTACAAATGTTGACCCATATCTTAACTTTTTCCGCAGATTTGGATAAGTTTTGTTTGTTTCGTGGTCATGAGGGCACACAACATTAAATTATTAAACGAAGTATCTGACTAGGTAACTAACTAACCAAACGTCCTACTCACTAACGAGTGAAATCATTAACTAAAAAACTGACTCACAAACCAAACTTTTTATTACATTCGGAGTAATCACTCTTGTTTGTCGAGAAGTCTCACAATTGGGGTGCTTCCTTAATTTGAGTCTTTTAGTTTTGGGTCTAAAAACATAGGAAAAGACATTCATAAATTTATTGACTTCAATAACATTTTTCACGCCTTTATTTTATTTCAGAATATCGCGGCTGTTACGTCGTTTGCCGTTTTAAAATTATGTACGATAATCGATATCCCAGTCAGACCTGATCGATAATCGATGCTCTTATCCAGCCCTTGCAGATGAGGAGCGTAATGTTTCAGAGCACCGCCGACAGGTAGCGCAGGCACTGGGCTTTAGAAATTATAAATATTACTGTACTAAACGTACTGTATCTTGTACCCGTCTGAGCATTCAGACAGCAATACATCGTTCACAACGATTGACCTTTGGGCGACTTATGTATGATTACCTTGTGTGACTGCGTTCGCGGCTTTTACTCTCTAGCAGTCGCGTTTGACGCTTAGTTAGTGTTCCTTGGCGGAATTACGCCGAGCGGGCCGCTTCTCGCTCATACAAATTCTAACACTGCCTTTCTCGACGCCCCTTACCTTTCGTCTCTTCAGATTAATCGGTAGCAAATGTCATTATGAATTATCTTTTTGTGGAAGAAATAATTGAGATGGTGTATATTTATGGAGAAAGTGGGAGAAATTTTGACGATGCAGTCGCTCTTTATACGCAACGTGTTCCTGGCCAAGTACGATCACGGTCCTCTTTTGTTCGAGTTATTAAACAATTTTCTGCGGAAGGTAGTGAGAACCAGATAGAAGAATCGGTGCAGCTACTGTTTGCGGAGAAAACCATCAAGAGGCAGTCCTAGCTGCTGTGGCTCGTAATCTACATGCGAGCGCAAGAGAAATATCAAGGCAATCAGGAACTTCACACATGAGCTTCACAAATTTTATCCATACCATGTATCCATGCATCAGGAACTACATGGCGATGACTTCCAAAGCAATCTAACGTTTTGTCACTGGAAGTTCAGCGGATGCAAACAAACCAAAACTTTTTTTGCCAGAGTACTTTTCCCCGATGAGGCAACATTCACAAACCATGGCAAAGTTAATCGCCATAACATGCATTACTGGGGTGAACAGAATCCACACTGGATTCTAGAAGTCAACCATCAGCGGCATTGGTCAGTTAATGTTTGGTGTGGTCCGATAAACTGATCAGTCCACATTTTATGGACGGTAATTTGAATGGCAAGAAGTATCGAAACCTACTTGAAAATGAACTGCTAGATCTGCTTGAAGCCCTGAGCATAGAACGTGGACAAAACATGTGCTTTCAACATGGTGGTTGTCCAGCGAATTATTCGTTAGTAGCGCACGATGTACTAGATCGTCTTTGCCATCGGCTGGGCAGGTCCTGTGAATTGGCCAGCCAGATCACCTGACCTTACCTCGCCAGATTTTTTCTTATGGGGTTATCTAAAAGATATCGTATATCAGTAAACGCCTGCCACTCATGAAAACATGGTGCAAAGAACAAGAAATGCTTGCGCTGCAATTACGCCAGACATGTTATCAAGATGTGTGCAGGGATTTACAGCACTAGTTAATAAATGCATAGAAGTTGGAGGTCATCACTTTGGACATTTGAGATGCATTGGATTTACGGACAACAAGCAGGTCGAAAGTGAGAGACGAGGGAACTCTCTGGAAATAAGCACACCGAAAATCATTTACTTGCAAGTATTTGCAAATAATCAACAATAAAACGAAACCAATGGTCCCTTTTCAGGACCACCAAATCTTAAACGGGAATACCTTCATCTTTAGATAGCGAGTGGGTTAGTGTTTTCCTCTGTTAGTCTTTTACTTTGTTTACTCTGTTAGTTAATGAGTTAACTCGTTAGAAAGTAGGGTGATTGGTTAATTAGTTAGCTAGTCAGATGATTTGTTTGATAATTAAAAGTTGTATGACCTCATGATCACGAAACAAACAAAGCTTATCCGAAGCTGCTGATAAAATTAATACATGGATCAACATTGGTAAAACTCAAATTCCTCTCTCTCAAACACCACCCAATGGAGAGAGAGAGAGAGAGAGAGAGATTTTTAGTTTCAGCGAATCAAAATTTCCGAAGTAAGTAAGTATTTTTTGTTTATCCGTAACCATTTTCCACTCAAAAATGAGAACATGGATTTTCTTGAATTACAGCGCCAACTGCCAAGAACCAAAACAAATGTTTAAGACAAAACGTACGTAGTTTTTTTTATGTAGAATCTGATTCTGCAATAAAAATGGCAGTTCCAATGTGAAATTTTAAGGTTGCCTCCCGCCCTACCCCCATGGGGCTGTGGTGGTGGCCTAATTTTAGCACCAGCAGATGTCCTCTCGAAAATAATTAACTTTGAATTCTATACATTTTTTCGTGTGAAACTTATTTTTCCAGTTATTTTGGTTTGTCAACTTAAAATTTACACCCTGTATTATGGCTAGATGCGGCGTAGGGACAACGTCAACAGGAAAGGTATAGTAGCTGCTCCATTTGTTAAAGTGATAACTGAATTTATTTAAATGTTGTTTAACATTGCCTACACTCCAGAGAGCTGAAGTTCAGTAATAATGAAGTTCTTATAATCTGACTCGATGAATCACCCCATAATTGATCTAAATATAAACCTTCTGTGAATATTAAATTATTATTATAAAATTCTTGAACTGCCGCTCTAGATTCGGCATCTGAGTACATTAATGAATGTTCCGCCAGTACAGACGTCGAATACTAAACAACTAGCTAAAAATGTTAATCCACGGAACAAATATTTGTCTGATATGACTGTTAATTTGACACTTTCATACCTTCCCTTTAAATTTTGTTCTTAATATATGATGACGTATACCTTCGCAATACTCGTCCCGTATCTACTCTGATCAGCTTCCATAAACCGATATAAGCACTGTGAACAACCTCTTTGCATGTTCGTCGTAGCGACTGCACATTTTTAACGGTCAGTTGACTTTTTGACCATGGGAAGCTTTCGCTCGTTGCAAGCCACGAAGATGGCTTAGTTCTAAAGAGTATATCTAATTATACATACCTATTCCTCTAGCCACTGATCCACTCCCAGAGAGAGAGACGGAAAAACAACTATGTATGTGGCTGCTTCTTTCCTTACTTTCTATTTTTCCTTTTTTTTTTTGACTCATCAGATTATAACTGATTTGCTGACTTGATGCTGCCCGTCACGAGTTCCTCTCCTATGGAAACCTCCATCTAAGAGTAGCACTTACAACCATCGTCATCAAGTATTTGCTGGATGTGTTTCAGTCTTCTTCTACAGTTTTTACCCTCTACAGCTCGCTCTGTTCCCCGATGTCTTTACATCCAATCGTCCTGTAGCTTTTTCTTGTCAATGTTTTCCAAACGTTCCTTTCCTCCCTGATTATGCACAGAACTTACTCATTCCTTATCTTATAAGTCCACCAGCGGTTTCTCTCAGTTCGGATGTAATCAAAAAAACAATTGTAGTGACTAGTCTAAATCACGCCTGTACAGCAGTAAATGACATGAAAACTAACAATTTACATAAGAAAATACTACAGTTGAATTTTATTATTCCCGATTGTAGAAGCGATATACACTCCTGGAAATGGAAAAAAGAACACATTGACACCGGTGTGTCAGACCCACCATACTTGCTCCGGACACTGCGAGAGGGCTGTACAAGCAATGATCACACTACGGCACAGCGGACACACCAGGAACCGCGGTGTTGGCCGTCGAATGGCGCTAGCTGCGCAGCATTTGTGCACCGCCGCCGTCAGTGTCAGCCAGTTTGCCGTGGCATACGGAGCTCCATCGCAGTCTTTAACACTGGTAGCATGCCGCGACAGCGTGGACGTGAACCGTATGTGCAGTTGACGGACTTTGACCGAGGGCGTATAGTGGGCATGCGGGAGGCCGGGTGGACGTACCGCCGAATTGCTCAACACGTGGGGCGTGAGGTCTCCACAGTACATCGATGTTGTCGCCAGTGGTCGGCGGAAGGTGCACGTGCCCGTCGACCTGGGACCGGACCGCAGCGACGCACGGATGCACGCCAAGACCGTAGGATCCTACGCAGTGCCGTAGGGGACCGCACCGCCACTTCCCAGTAAATTAGGGACACTGTTGCCCCTGGGGTATCGGCGAGGACCATTCGCAACCGTCTCCACGAAGCTGGGCTACGGTCCCGCACACCGTTAGGCCGTCTTCCGCTCACGCCCCAACATTGTGCAGCCCGCCTCCAGTGGTGTCGCGACAGGCGTGAGTGGAGGGACGAATGGAGACGTGTCGTCTTCAGCGATGAGAGTCGCTTCTGCCTTGGTGCCAATGATGGTCGTATGCGTGTTTGGCGCCGTGCAGGTGAGCACCACAATCAGGACTGCATACGACCGAGACAGACAGGGCCAACACCCGGCATCATGGTGTGGGGAGTGATCTCCTACACTGGCCGTACACCTCTGGTGATCGTCGAGGGGACACTGAATAGTGCACGGTACATCCAAACCGTCATCGAACCCATTGTTCTACCATTCCTAGACCGGCAACGGAACTTGCTGTTCCAACAGGACAATGCACGTCCGCATGTATCCCGTGCCACCCAACGTGCTCTAGAAGGTGTAAGTCAACTACCCTGGCCAGCAAGATCTCCGGATCTGTCCCCCATTGAGCATGTTTGGGACTTGATGAAGCGTCGTCTCACGCGGTCTGCACGTCCAGCACGAACGCTGGTCCAACTGAGACGCCAGGTGGAAATGGCATGGCAAGTCGTTCCACAGGACTACATCCAGCATCTCTACGATCGTCTGCATGGGAGAATAGCAGCCTGCATTGCTGCGAAAGGTGGATATACACTGTACTAGTGCCGACATTGTGCATGCTCTGTTGCCTGTGTCTATGTGCCTGTGGTTCTGTCAGTGTGATCATGTGATGTATCTGACCCCAGGAATGTGTCAATAAAGTTTCCCCTTCCTGGGACAATGAATTCACGGTGTTCTTATTTCAATTTCCAGGAGTGTATATACATATCTACTAAAAACAAACTTCGTTCATAGCATTGCCGGACAAATGAAATGCAGTAATACACATTGCAGCATTGCAGAGTGTAGAGACAAAAAGCAGGCGCACTTACAAGACGACGACTTCGCCTGTGCCAACCTCCTAGTCTCAGAGTAGCACCTGCAGCCTACGTTCTCAGATATTTGCTGGAAGTATTGCAATCTCTGTCTTCCTCTATAGCTTTAGCCCTATACAGCTCCTTCTAGTGCCATGGAAGTCATTCCTTGACGTCCTAACAGAAGTTCTATCATCCTGTCCCTTCTCACTGTCAGTATTTTTCCACATATTCCTTTTCCCTCCTATTGTGCACAGAACCTTCCCGTTCCTTACCTCATCAATACACTTCATTTTCAGCATTCGTCTGTAGCACCGCGTCTTAAATACTTCGATTCTCCTCTGTTCTGTTCTTCTCACAATCCGTGTTTCACTAACGTAAAATGCTGTGCTCGAAACGTACATTCTCAGAAATTTCTCCCTCGAATTAAGGCTTATTTTTGATACTATTAGACTTCACTCGACCAGCAATGCCCTTTTTGCCAGTGCTGGTCTCCTTTTGATGTCATCCTTGCCCGATCCGACAATGGTTGTTTTGCTGTCTAGGAAGCAGAAATCCGTAAACTTCATCTATACCGTGACCATCAAACTGATGTTACGTTTCTCGCTGTTTTCATTTTTGCTACTTCTCATTACTTTCGTCTCTCAATCCATACACTGTACTCATTAGACTACTCATTCCGTTCAACAGATCATCTAATTCTTCTTCACTTCCACTCAGGACAGCAATGTCATCAGTGAATCGTGTCATTGTCATCCTTTCACCTTGAATTTTAATTCCATTCCTGAAGCTTTTTTTATTTCTATCATTGCATCTTCGATGTACAGACTGAATAGTAGGGCGAAAGACTACTAACCTACCTTACACCCATTTTAATACGAACAGTTCTTTCTTGGTCGTTCACTCTCATTATTCTCTCCTGGCTCTTCTAAATATTGCATATTAACCGTCTCTCCCTACAGCTTACTCCTATTTTTCCCAGAATTTCGAACATCTTGCACCATTTTACACTGTCACACTTAATTTCCAAGCCGACAGTTCTTATGAACGCGTCTTGTTTTTACTTTAATCTTCCTTCCAATATCAACAGTAATCTCTGAATAGCCTCTCTGGTGGCTTTACCTTTCCGAAAGCCAAACTGATCGTCAACTAACACATCCTCAATTTTCTTTTCCATTCTTCTGTATACTGTTGTTGTCAGCAAATTTGATGTATTAACTGTTAAGCTGATTGTGCGATAATTTTCGCAAATGTCAACTCTTGCAGTCTTCGGAACTGTGTGTATGATATTTTTCTGAAAGTTAGATGATATGTCGCCAGACGCATAACTCTTCATACCAACGTGAATATTGGTTTTTTTGCAACTTCCTCCAATGATTTTAGAAACTCTGATGGAATGTTATTCATCCCTTCTGCCTTACTTGAACGTAAACCCTCCAAAACTCTATTGAATGCTGATTCGAATCCTGTATACCGTGTCTCTTCTTAGTCGAATCCTGTTTCTTCTTCTATCACATGAGACAAATCTTCCCCGTCATTGAAACCTTCAATGTACGCTTTCCACCTATCCGCTGTCTCCTTTGCATTTAACAGTGGAATTCCCGTTGCACTCTTAATGTTACCACCCTTGTTTTTAAATTCACCGAAGGATGTTTCGTCTTTCCTGTATGCTGAGTCAGTCCGTCCGACAATTACTTCTTTTTCGATTTCTTTACAGTTTCCATCCAGCCATTTCACCTTAGACTCCCTGCACTTCCTATTTATTTCATTCCTCAGAGACTTGTGCTTCTGTAAAACTGAATTTCCCTGAACATTTTTGTACTTCATTTTACATCGATCAGCTGAAGTGTTTCTTGTCCCCTTTGTATTTTCGCAGTTACCTTCTTGGCACTTGTGCTATTCTTTCCCACTTCCGTGATTGTCCTTTCCAGATAACTCCATTTCTCTTCGACTGTACTGCCTAATGAGCTATTCCTTACTGCTGTATCTATAGCCTTAGAGAATATCAAGCTTATCTCTTTATTCCTTAGTAGTTCCGTATCCCACGTCTTGGGGTATTGATTCTTCCTGACTAATGTCTTAAACTTCAGCCTACTCCTCATCGCTACTGAACTGTGATCTGGGTCTATATCTGCTCTTGGGTACGCCCTACAGTCTAGTATCTGATTTCGGAATCACTGTCTGACCATGATCTAATCAAACTGAAATCTCTCCGTATCACTAGAATCACAGCATCTTGCTGTGATTCTTGAACAGAGTATTCGCTATTGCTAGGTGAAATTTATTGCAGAACTCAATTGGTCTTTCTCCTCTCTTATTCCTTGCCCCAAGTCCATATTCTTTGGTAATCTTTTCTTCTACTCCCTCCCCTACAACTGCATTCTAGTCCCCCATGACTATTAGACTTTCATCTCCCTTGACGTGCTTTATTACCCTACTGACTTCTCATATACTTTACTTCTTTATTTTTCAGATTGCGACGTCGCCATGTATACCTGCACTATGTTTGTCAGTGTTGGTTTGTAACACGCTCTCTGCCCTACCTTCCTATTCATAACAAATCCTATCTTCTTCTTCTTCTACCCTTTTCTGCTGCTGTTGATATTACCCTATACTCATCTGACTAGAAATGCTTGTGGTCTTTCATTTCATTTCAGTGACCCCTACTATGGTATATCTTGACTGGGCTTTTGCATTTCCCTATTCTGGCTTTCTGTCTTTCCTATCACGTTCAAGTTTCTGATATTTCTCACCTCGACTAATAGAACATTATCCTTTCGTTGGTTATTAATTTTTTTCCTTATGGTCATCCCCCTTGCCAGTCCGCTCCCGGTGATCCGACGGGGGGACTATTTCGGAATCTTTTGCCAATGGAGAGATCATCATGACACTTTTTTTAATTACAGGCCGCATTTTCCTTGGATACACGTTCTATGTCCTTAACGCAGTGTTTTCCATAGCCTTCTGCATCCTCATGCCGTTGATCATTGCTGATTCTTCCACCTGGAAGGGCATTTTCCTACGCCAAGAACAAGAGAGTGCCCTGAACCTCTGTCAGCTCCTCCGCCCTCTTTGACAAGGCCGTTGGCACAATGAGGATGACGTCTTAAGCCGGAAGTCTTCGGTCGCCGATGCTGTTTATTAATCGAAATTTAAGCGGCGGCGGGTTTCAACCCGGGATGGAGAACGTTTTGATTACTAGTCAAAGATGCTACCAGTAGATAAGAGCTTCAATTTCAGTTCCCAAAAACATGGTAGGATTCGTATAATCACTATCACAGGAACTTCGGGCGTCTTCCCCCGTGAATCCTGGACCTAGCCGTGGTGTGGTGAATTTAACCACAGCTGTGGGTGGGTGGTGGTGATATTGGGGGGGGGGGGGGGGGGGGAGTTGGTATTTGTTGAGTGTAGCCTTTCCACTGGGATCAGGGCAACAATCTGCCTGATTGACTGATGTAGTCTCTTATTAACCATCAACAAGGGCTTCTTGTGCTGTGACTGCGAGCTGCTGAAATCAAGAGGAAACTACAGCTGTTATTTTTCCCCAGGATATGGAACTCTAACGTTTGGTTAAACGATAGTAGTGTCCTCTTGTGTAAAATATTCGGGCGGTAAAGTAGTTCCTCATTCGGATATTTGGGTGGCTACTCTGGAAGATGTCTCCATCAGAAAAAAACCAAACTAGCATTCTATGGATCGGTGCGTGGAACGTTAGATCCCTTAATCAGGCAGGTAGGTTAGAAAATTTAAAAAGAACAATGGATTGGATGAAGTAGGAATAATAGGATTAGTGTACTTTGGTGGCACGTGTAACAGCACTTCTGATCAGGTAGGTACAGGCTTATAAATTCAAAAACAAACAGTGGCGATGCAGTACTTGGTACAATAATGAGAAAGAAATTAAGAATGCTGATGAGCTGCTATGAACAGCAATTGTTTTTTCCTCAGTCTTCCGACTGGTTTGGTACGGTCTGCTAAAAATTCCTCTTCTGTACCAACCTTTTCATCTTAGAGCAGCACTTGCAACCTACTTCCTCAATTATTTGCTGGTTGTATCCCAATCTCCGTTTCCCTCTATAACTTTTACTCTCTACAGCTCTCCATAGCACCATGGAAATTGGGACCTGCGTAAACTGAAATAGCCATAGGACGGGACATTAGGCATTGACTAACTGAAACGGGGTAAATGAATATTGAGAAGACGAATGGGTAGTTCTGAGAGATGAAATAGGGAAGGCAGCAGAGGATCAAATAGGTAAGAAGACAAAGCTTAGCAGAAATATTTGGATATCGGAGAAGATGTTGCATTAAGTTGATGAAAGAAGAAAAAAACTACAGCAAATGATGCAGGCAAAAGAGAATGTGCACGTATAAAAATGTGACTGACAGGAAGTGCAAAATGGCTAAGCAGGAATGTCTACCGGAAAAACATAACACTACAGAAGGTATATAACTAGGGGAAAGATAGAGAGTAAAATTGGCCTTTGGAAAAACAGCTGTATGAATATCAACAGCTTGGCTGGGAAACAGTACTCCCAAAAGTGGGAAAGCTGGAAGTTGAAAAGTGTATGTAGCAGGGCAGTACAACGTAAATGAACATAAGGGAGACTTTATAGAAAGGGAAGGGAACGAAGGTGAATGTGAGATGGTAGACGTGATACTGGGAGAAGAATTAGAAAGATCTAATACGAAAGAGGCCTCTGCGAATAGCCGACGTTCAGTCACTATATACGTCTTTGGGAGAGCCTGCCGTGACAGAACTCTTACAAATGTATGAGACAGGCGAAATACTATCAAATCTCAAGAAGAATCTAATAATTACAATTTCAAAGACAGCAGGTGTTAGCAGTGACAGGTGTGAACATAAGCGAACCATCAGTTTAAGAAGTGATGGTGCAATGTACTTACACGAATTATTTACAGATGACTGGAAAACTGTCTGAAGCCGACCTCTGGGAAGTCTGGATTCCAGAAAAATGTAGGAAGGTTTGGGGCAATATTGGCTCCATGATGTCTCTTAAGTTGAGGAAAGGCAAAAATATGTTTAAGACATTTGTAAATTTAGAGTAAGTTTATGACAATGTTGACTGGAATACACTCTGAAATTCTGACGGTAGCAGGGGTAAAATATAGAGAGCGAAAGGTTGTACAGCAACCAAACGTCAGCTGCAAGGCTCGGAGAATATGTGGCCGAGAACGGAATGAGACTAGGTTAGGAAATGAGACCCTAGAAGTGGGAGACGAGTTTTGCTATTTCGGCTGTAAAATAATTGATGGCTGCCGTAGGGAGGATATAAAATGTAAGTTGGAAATTACAAGGTCAGCCTCTCTGAAGAAGAGTCTAGTTTAAGTGTTAAGAAATCATTTCTGAAGGTTACGCCCAACTTGTACAGAAACTGTGCTCTATCTTCGTGTGGAAATGAAACTAAGACGATTTATGGTTCAGACAACACGAGAATACAAACTTTTGAAATGTGGTGCCACAGAAAAGTGCTGAAGATTTTATGAGTATTTAAACGCACATTTTTAGCCATAGCATGCAAATCTATTCTTTTTTTTAAATCAGAGAACCCTGTTCAATAAAGCATGAAAGCCAGTGAAATTTATCTTGTGCGCGGTCGCATGTGATCGCTGGCCAGACACAGAATGGATGTCTAGTCTTTTGTTTATTACTTCTTCTGTTATCTGTTCTGGAATGGAGTCGAGGAAGAGCCTCACGAGTTACACTGGCCGCTCTAATTTAAACTCTTTAATTTTATAGAAAGTCACTGCGTACTGCAGGGCGCATACTCGCGCATACTAGTAATTATATAAGGAAATTTCCACTGCGCACGGACGAGACACCGACGTGCGGATAATCAACATATCACTAGTGATTAATATTGTATTCCCAATATGAGTAGCACAGTGCATCTCAGTAATTATAGTTATGATTAACGCTATTGTGATTTAATTATTTGTTTAAACCATGATCCTAAAATTTCAACATTATATGTAAACTGTATTTTCAGTATTTATCTCATTTTAGCTCAGAAATAACGCGGTCCACGAACCTCCTTCTTACGGCGAAGAAATTCTCAAAGCATATGTCCGATGCCACCTTATCGTGGTTTAAATATATTCACTGATTTTTAAATATTTCCATCCACCTCAATTCAGTTCAACAAAAAATATTAAAAAAACCAAAATAATATAAATAAGAAATGGAAAAAAGAACACATTGACACCGGTGTGTCAGACCCACCATACTTGCTCCGGACACTGCGAGAGGGCTATACAAGCAATGATCACATGCACGGCACAGCGGACAAACCAGGAACCGCGGTGTTGGCCGTCGAATGGCGCTAGCTGCGCAGCATTTGTGCACCGCCGCCGTCAGTGTCAGCCAGTTTGCCGTGGCATACGGAGCTCTATCGCAGTCTTTAACACTGGTAGCATTCCTCGACAGTGTGGATGTGAACCGCATGTGCAGTTGACGGACTTTGAGCGAGGGCGTATAGTGGGCATGCGGGAGGCCGGGTGGACGTACCGCCGAATTGCTCAACACGTGGGGCGTGAGGTCTCCACAGTACATCGATGTTGTCGCCAGTGGTCGGCGGAAGGTGCACGTGCCCGTCGACCTGGGACCGGACCACAGCGACGCACGGATGCACGCCAAGACCGTAGGATCCAACGCAGTGCCGTAGGGGACCGCACCGCCACTTCCCAGCAAATTACGGACACTGTTGCTTCTGGGGTATTGGCGAGGACCATTCGCAACCGTCTCCATGAAGCTGGGCTACGGTCCCGCACACCGTTAGGCCGTCTTCCGCTCACGCCCCAACATCGTGCAGCCCGCCTCCAGTGGTGTCGCGATAGGCGTGAATGGAGGGACGAATGGAGACGTGTCGTCTTCAGCGATGAGAGTCGCTTCTGCCTTGGTGCCAATGATGGTCGTATGCGTGTTTGGCGCCGTGCAGGTGAGCGCCCTCCGCCACACACCGTCAGGTGGCTTGCGGAGTATGGATGTAGATGTAGAATCAGGACTGCATACGACCGAGGCACACAGGGCCAACACCCGGCATCATGGTGTGGGGAGCGATCTCCTACACTGGCCGTACACCTTTGGTGATCGTCGAGGGGACACTGAATAGTGCACGGTACATCCAAACCGTCATCGAACCCATCGTTCTACCATTCCTAGACCGGCAAGGGAACTTGCTGTTCCAACAGGACAACGCACGTCCGCATGTATCCCGTGCCACCCAACGTGCTCTAGAAGGTGTAAGTCAACTACCCTGGCCAGCAAGATCTCCGGACCTGTCCCCCATTGAGCATGTTTGGGACTGGATGAAGCGTTGTCTCACGTGGTCTGCACGTCCAGCACGAACGCTGGTCCAACTGAGGCGCCAGGTGGAAATGGCATGGCAAGCCGTTCCACAGGACTACATCCAGCATCTCTACGATCGTCGCCATGGGAGAAAAGCAGCCTGCATTGCTGCGAAGGGTGGATATACACTGTACTAGTGCCGACATTGTGCATGCTCTGTTGCCTGTGTCTATGTGCCTGTGGTTCTGTCAGTGTGATCATGTGATGTATCTGACCCCAGGAATGTGTCAATAAAGTTTCCCCTTCCTGGGACAATGAATTCACGGTGTTCTTATTTCAATTTCCAGGAGTATATATAGTTCATGTAACTAATGAGACGGTACGGTACTGAATAGAACAACGGAGAACAGACGTTTGTGGCACAAACTGACTAACAGAAGGGATCGTTTGGTATCTGATACATTGTCAGACACAAGGGGATCACCAGTTTCGTGTTGGATGGAAGTTTTTCGCATAAAAATTGAATAGAGAGACCAAGACAAGAATATAGAAAGCAGATTCAAATGAATGTACGTTGCAGTAGTTATTCGGAGGAGAAGGGGGCGGATGGCAGAAGACCTGCATCAAAAAAGTCTTCCTCCTGTATAACACAGCAACAACAACAACGGAGGATTATGTAGATCTACGGTCATAAATCAGTGGCTATGAACAAGAAACAGGTCTGACACAAGTGAGTGGGGGCAATGACAGCGTTAGCAAAGGGCGCATGTTGTTGCCGCCACATACTTCCAAGAACGGTACCTCCTAGGACGTCTGCACTTGGTCTGATTTCTGCCCTACTGGTAGGAAGTAGCATGAATGACCCTCTCACCAGTGTCGCTTTGTGGATCAATGAGACTCACGAACTCCTCTCAAGAGAGAGACTGTTTATGGGAACGTGACAGATTCAGTGCCTAATCCATGAAGTATGTGAAAAGGCTCTTTGCCGAAAACATAAAAACACGACGCCAGGCACCGTAAGTATCTTGACTCTTAAGCAGAAAGCGCTGGTAATAGGTATGTAGGAGGTTTTTAAGCTCTATGGTGTCCTGAGGCTATAAGGTGCAGAAGTGTTTTTCCGTACAGTGCTTTTCATTCCAATAAGAAACTTAATTGGCGGAGAACGGAGGACTCCAGTACTGAGACCCTGTGACAGGTGACCGCCTGGAGGAGGACCACACGTGCGCTCGCAGACGCGGCGCAGCGACGCCCTGGAGACGCCTCGTTAGGACCGCCCGCTGCCAGCCCCACAAATTAGCAGCGGAGTGCGGCTCAGCGCGGCGAGGCGCGGCGCTGCCCACCCACTCACCCAGAGGTCGGGGGCCAGACTGCTGGTGGGCGCCCACGGCTGACACAGCCCGCGGACAGCCTGGCAGCCTGGAGTACGTCCCAGCTGGTAACCAGCCGACCGCAGAATAGCAGAATACTGTCGCCGTTTCTACCAGCGTTTGCTCACGACAGGTTAAGTCGGATCTCTGATAGAGCTCTTTAGCACTCATTGTTACATCAGAAGACTAAGCAAATGTAAGGTACAAATGCTCTGTTTAGTTAGATCGGTAAGGTTGAAAATCAACACACTTCATGTGCCGCGATCGCAGTGCTATTGCTCCAAGATGACCGATTTGAACAGTCTTATGCTCCCATCGTCTCCTCTGAGGAGCAAAACAAAGCATTTAAGCACAAAGCTGTAGACATAAGCCGTAGTATGAAAATATTAATATATTGCATAACATACAATCGTACGAAAATAAAAAGAGATACACAGCTCACTTTCTGAATGAGCAATTACATCTACATCTACGTGATTATTCTGCCGTTCAATATAAAGTGCCTGACAGAGGATTCAATGAACCACCTTCATGCTGTCTCTCTACCGTCCCAATCTCCCGGCACGCGGGAAAAACGAGCACTTAAATTTTTCCGTGCGAGCCCTGATTTCTCTTATTTTATCGTGATGATCATTTCTCCCTATGTAGGTGGGTGTCAATAGAATGTTTTCACAATCGGAGGAGAAAACTGGTGATTGAAATTTCATTAGAAGATCCCGTCGCAACGAAAAACGCCTTTGTTTTAATCATTGACACTCCAGTTCACGTATCATGTCTGTGACACTATCTCCCCAATTTCGCGGTAACACAAAACGAGCTGCCCTTCTTTGTACTTTTTCGATGTCATCCGTCAGTCCCATCTGATGCGGATCCAACACCGCACAGCAGCACTCCAGAATAGGGCGGACAAGTGTAGAGTAAGCAGTCTCTTTGGTAGACTTGTTGCATCTTCTATGTGTTCTGCCAATGAATCGCAGTCTTTGGTTTGCTTTACCCACAGTATTATCTATGTGATCCTTCCAATTAAGGTCATTTGTAATTGTAATCTCTAAGCATTTAGTTGAATTTACAGCCCTCAGATTTGTGTGACTTATCACGTAATTTAAAGTTAGCTGATTTCTTTTAGTACTCATGTAAATAACTTCCCACTTTTCTTTATTCAGGGTCAATTACCATTTATCGCACCATGCAGATATCTTATCTAAATCATTTTGCAAGTCGTTTTGGTCATGTGATGACTTTACAAGACGGTCAATGACAGCACCATCTGCAAACAATCTAAAATGGCTTCTGAGATTGTCTCCTATGTCGTCAATATAGGTCAGGAATAATAGAGGACCTGTAACACTTCCTTGAGGAACGCCGGATATTACTTTTGTTTTACTCGATGACTTTCCGTCTATTATTACGAACTGTGACCTTTCTGACAGGATATCACGAATCCAGTCGCACAACTGAGGCGATATCTCCGTAGGTACGCAGTTTGATTAGAAGACGCTTGTGAGCAACGGTATCGAAAGCCTTCTGGAAATCTAAAAATATGGAATCAATTTGACATCCCCTGTCGATAGCATTTATTACTTCATGAGTATAAAGAGCTAGTTGTGTTTCACAAGAACGATATTTTCTGAATCTGTCAACAAATTGTCTTCTTTGAGGTACTTCATAATGTTCGAATACAGTATATGTTCTAAAACCCTACTGCAAATCGACGTTAGTGATATAGGCCTGTAATTCAGCGGATTACTCCTACTTCCCTTTCTGGGTATTGGTGTCACAGTTTTGAACATTGCTGTTCTTCAGCAACCCTGCACCAGTTTCAACATAGGATTAAACTGCCATCAAGTTGCACATAAACGGTAGGTACCTAGGTTTCGACACCTGATAGGGGCGTCTTCATCAGAAGGAACTGTTGCTAAAATGTAAAATTAAATTGCTAAAAAGCAGTAGTCAGTATCTGGAGCAGTTTTGCTCGAGTCAAAAGTAAAATAAAATGTTGTAGCCTTTGCCGCGTGTGTCTAGCTGGGAACCACATTGAGTCTGATGTTGTTCCCAGCGGGGCAGACGTGGCAAAGGCTCTCCGTTTGTACATGGACAATGTTGTGACAACCGTGTATAGCATACCAGCATCTATGATGAGAAATTGGTTTTAGATATTGTCTTTTAGCGTCCCTAATGGGATCGGACGATCGCGCTAAACTTGCAGCTGCAGGGAACCGTACGACCAACAATCACACGGCTTGACCTTTGGGGAACTGGGACGCAAAGCTTGAGAGACTTGGCGGCTTATCACGTGATCACTAAATGCTGGGCGCAAGAGATCCTTCACCCGTGCAGCTGTATTAGGTGGAGCGCAATTTCGCATAAAAGTTGTGTCCTCCAGCAGGTGTTTATCAGTAAGGCTAGGGGTGATCTCACTTTCTTACTTTTACTGAGTAATCAATCTTCTGACTGGTTCAATGCTGCGTGCTACTAATTCATCCCCTGTGCCAACCTTTTCATTTGAGAGTATCATGTGCAACCTACACCTTCAACTGTTTACTGGATGTATTCCAGTCTGCATCTTACCCTAGACTTTGTACACTCTACATGGTTGTTACTCCCTCACGTCTCAACAGATGTCCTACCATCCTCTACCATATTCTTGTCAGTGTTTCACATGTGTTCTTTTCCTCGCCGATTCTGCGGATTTCCTTGCTCCTTACCATATCAGTATACGAAATTTTCAACATTCTTCTGTAGCATCGCATCTCAAAAGCTTCGATTCTCTTCTTTTCCGTATTTCGCACAGTCCATGTTTCACTACTGTGACTTAGGAAGTAGGCATTAGCACGTAAGGTCAAGGCCCCTATAATGTCACTCCTTAAACACAACAACTAGTAGCTCAATTAATTAACAATTTATTCAACACCACATTTATAAAACAGTTAACATACAATCAACAAGTGGCCGACTTAAAAACAATACCCAAATGACCAATAGCTTTCTTCCCAAGCAAGCTGCAAATTAGAATTACTTAATGAACAATAAATCTGAAGTAATTAAGAAAGGTGGCTCAGCGAAATTTTTTTTGAGCAATAACACAACAAGCACAATTCGTTACATTTAATATAATTCATTGGAAAACAAATTTAAATATACATTTTTTAAATACATTAGAGATGTTAAATGTTTATCAAATGGGCAGTGACGCCACACTACCTTGGGCAAAAGGTGACTTAACTTAAAATGCCGGAAGCAGCAGACCAGCCGTCCAAAACAACACCTAAACGCCAGAGCCCAACAGGGAGTCACTTCCCATTAGAAGACACCTCACAGCTTCTGTGTACCGAAGCAGTACGTGGCGCCGCTCTCACACACCCCAACTCGCAAAAGAACTGGAACACAAAGAGACAGCAGAAAACATGGCACACACCAAGCAAACATCAGTTAATATAAGTTAAGAGATCAATAAACAATATTAGTTAAAAAACTAATAAGTGTTTTCAATAGAAACTACTTAAACTTTGCAGCAGTATCAATGCTGTAAAACAGTTAAACTAATAGTTGTACACAAATGCAATGCTGTAAAATAATATCAGACCTTTACACTCTCATAGTTCACCCAACAATATTTACACATATGATTAAGGTTCAAATGGCTCTGAGCACTATGGGACTTAACTTCTAAGGCCATCAGTCCCCTAGAACTTAGAACTACTTAAACCTAACTAACCTAAGGACATCACACACATACATGCCCGAGGCAGGATTCCAACCTGCGACCGTATGATTAAGGCCGATACTGTGTACGAAGAAATGGAAATAATTTCAAGATAATATCACGTTATTCAAATGTACAACTTCACAACAAAACTAGGCTTGTGCACTTTAATTTCGTTGCATAGGTCTGCAATGTAGCTGCCGATTGTGTAAGATTGGTATGCAGAAAATCAGAACTAGACTATGAGCTAATATCTTGAATATTTTAAAGTTACTACATCTTTTGGGGACGCTGATTTTCTTAAAGGAAGAAGTGACTGCTGCTCTCCATGCGATCACACACCTTGCCGGATGCTCTTACTTCAACAACACAGACATTAGGGCAACCAACCAACAAGTGACAGTTACTACAACGCAACTAGTTCCACGAAACGAAGGCCCCAAAACCACCTACACCTTAGATGGAGAGCGTTGTTCGAGATGGTCTCGAGGAACGCGTTTGTCGGAGAAAACAGGCACCAATGCATTGCGACGAGCAGCGCTCGGTGTTGACATCAGACAGGAGCACCACAAAGTCGTGACCCTCCTGCAAGGTAGAACGGCCGCGCCGCTGTTGGGCGAGCCGGTGTGTTTTTCTCCTTCGTCCCACATTTTTAATCTCATTTTGTTCTATACTCTTATTTGAATTTGTTTGTGGCGGACGCCCGATGACACTCGTTCAGGTTATTCGTTGTTCTGTGCACTCATTTTTTTTTATTACAGAGGGTAGCTATACCCTCTGACTGAACACGCTGAGCTACCGTGCCGACCGTCCCCTCAAGAACGTCCTAGCGCCTCGTTGCGAGTCCCACGGCCAACTCCCCGACCTCAAAATCCCGCCACCAGATCACAACCGGGGCAAAGATCGTAGTAAAAATGATTCAAATGGCTCTGGGCACTATGGGACTTAACTGCTGTGGTCATCAGTCCCCTAGAACCGAGAACTACTTAATCCTAACTAACCTAAGGACATCACACACATCCGTGCCCGAGGCAGGATTCGAACCTGCGACCATAGCGGTCGCGCGGTTCCAGACTGTAGCGCCTACAACCGCTCGGCCACTCTGGCCGACAAAGATCGTAGTACAGCCGAGTAATCGATAGTCGGGCCAAAGAGCTGGTGCGCCAGAAAAGTCGCACCACGGCTCAACTACAATACTATGCTGTGTTCCAAACGTATGTTCTCCGAAATTTTTTTCTCAAATTAAGGTCAATGTTTGATACTAGTAGACTCCTCTTGGACAGGAATGCCTTCTTTGCCAGTTCTAGTCTGCTTTTTATGTCCTTCTTGCTTCATCGTTCACGTGTTATTTATTTCTTCACTTTGCCTGCCTCATAATCTCCAATTTTGTTGTTAAGTTTCTCTTTGTCCTCATTTCTACTGCCGCGCGGTCTAGGGCGCCCCGCCATGGTCCGTGGTTTCCCCTCGTCAAGGATTCGACTCCTCTCTCGAGCATGGGTGTGTGTGTTGTCCGTAGCGTAAGTTAGTTTAAGTTAGATGAAGTAGTGTGTAGGCTTAGAGACCGATGACCTAAGTAGTTTGGTCCCATAAGACATTACCACAAATTTCCAAATTTTTTATTTCTGCGGTTTCTCATTACTTTCGACTTTTTCAGACAGACTCTCAATTGATATCCCGTTCTCATTAGATTGTTCATTACATTCAACATATCCTGCAATTTTTTGTCACTTTCATTGAGGATAGCTGACGTTGTCAGCAAATCATATCACTGGTGTCCTTTCATCATGAATATCAATGCCAATCTTGAAACTTTATTTCCGTCATTGCTTCTTCGGTGTATAGGTTGAAAATTAAAGATTACATCTCTTTGTTAAATCCTTTTTAATCCGACCACTAGGTCTTTCATTAATATTGTTCGCTCTTGAATCTTGTGCATAGTGTATGCCACACACGTTTCGATATAGCTTACTCCTATTTTCATACCACTGGTATCCTTTCATCATGAATTTCTATGCCAATCTTGAAACTTTATTTCCGTCATTGCTTATTCCGTGTATAGATTGAAAATTAAAGATTATATCTCTCTGTTAAATCCTTTTTAATCCGAGCACTAGGTCTTTATTTAATATTGTTCGCTCTTGAATCTTGTGCATAGTGTATGTCACACACGTTTCGATATAGCTTACCGGCTATTTTCCTCAGGATTTCAAACATCTTGCACCATTTTACAGTATCAAACACTTTTCCATGTCGACAAATCCTATGAACGTGTCTTGATGTTTCTTCAGTCTTGCTTCCATTATCAGTCACAGCGTAGGAACTGCCTCTCTGCTGCCAGTCTCAGATCAGAATTTCTACACACCAACGTGAAGTCGTTTTTTTTCTCATTCTCTCAATGAATTTAGAGATTCCGGTAGAATGTTATCCATCCCGCCTACCTTATTCGATCTTAAATCTTCCAAAGTAGTTTCAATTTCAGGTTCTAACTCTTGATCCTCTGTCTCTTCCCTATTGATACCTGTTTCTTATTTTGTCATACCACACAAGTCCTCCTCTCAAAGAAGACCTGAGTGTACACTTTCCTCCGCTCACTCTTCTGCATTTAACAATGGAACTCCCATTTCAGTCTTAACGTTATAGACTTTCCTTTTAATTTTACCGAAGGTTATCTTGACTTTTCTATAAGCTGAGTACGGAATTGGAATGTGCTTGTAGGGGAAGGAGTAGAAGCAAAGGTTACGTGAGAACAGGGCTATTAAGAATGAGAGAGGAGAAAGACGAACAGAGCTCTGCAATAAATTCTATGTAGTAATAGCGAGTGTATTGTGCAAGAATAATAAAATGAGGAGGTGTATTTGGAAAAGGCTGGGAAATATGCGAAGATTTCAGTTAGATCAGACAGACATTCTGACAGACATTCTGAAATCAGATACTACATTGTAAGGCGTACGTAGAAGCAGAGATTGACTCGGATCACAATTCGATGAAGAGCAGGCTGAAGTATAAGAGACTAGTCAGAAAAAAATCAATGCGCAATGAAGAGGGATAGAAAAATGTTAAGGAATCAAGAGGTAATCTTTTAAGTTCTCTGAGGCTACAGACACTGAGATGAGGAATAGCTCAGTACGAATTTCAGTTAAAGAGAAATGGACTGCTCTGAAAAGGGCAGTCAGAGAAGTCGGAAAGAAAACCGTAGGTATACAGAAGTTAACTTCGGCAAAACAATGGGTAACCGAAGAATCACTTCGCTTTGATCGATAAAAGAAGAAAGTAAAAAAAAAAAAAAAAACAAATTTAGAGATATTCAAGAATACAGAAATACAAGTCAAAATGGTTCAAATGGCTCTGAGCACTATGGGACTTAACATTTGAGGTCATCAGTCCCCTAGAACTTAGAACTACCTTGGGACATCACACACATCCATGCCCGAGGCAGGATTCGAACCAGCGACCGTAGAAGTAGCGCGGTTCCGGACTGAAGCTCATAAAACCGCTCGGTCACAGCGGCCGGCAAATACAAGTCATTTAGGAATGAAATAAAAAGGAAGAGCAACGAAGCTACAGCGAAATGCTTGCATTAAAAATGAGAGGAAATCGAAAAAGATATGGGTGATTATCGTATGGTAGCCGACTTGGTAGATATTGTAATGCGTTAATGCAGAACCAGTTAACGCCGAAGAAAGTGTGCCCACCAGCTGCAAATCTAGCAGAAATGTATAGAAATGTATCCACTTGTAAAAAATTTGGAGCAAGACGTAGGCAGAAATGTCAAATAAGTGAGAAAGGCATAATGTTGATTTTATTATAAACCGCCGCTTCCACAATTTGATCAGTATGTCCACTGGAGATAAAGATAAGACGCTGAAAAACTAAAGTAAAACCAAACACCGTCCGAACAGGCCACGAAGGCCCAGTGCTACTGACCGGCCGCCGTGTCATCCTCAGTGTATAGGCGTCCCTGGATGCGGATATGTAGGGGCATGTGGTCAACACACCGCTCCAACGACCGTATGTCAGTTTACGAGACCGGAGCCGCTACTTCTCAATCAAGTAGCTCCTCAGTTTGCCTCACAAGGCCTGAGTGCACTCCGCTTGCCAACAGCCATCGGCAAACCGGATGGTCACCCATGCAAGTGCTAGCCCAGCCTGACAGCGCTTAACCACGGTGATCTGACGGGAACACTGCGGCAAGGCCGTTGGCAAAGATGAGATGCTGCATCCGTAAAACCACGTGATCATTGATCATCAGTTACTCGCAACAGTTCCAGTGGAATCTGAGCGACACGTTCCCGTACACTAGCCTTCTTTTAGATACCCCCCCTCTTTTCATACACACACACACATACCCAGCTAAAAGTCATACGAATTGAGATCAGGCGATCTTGCAGGCCATGGGTCTGGAAAACGTCTGGAGATAACATGTTCGGTGGAGGTCGCATTAAGCAGATCTTTCACTGGGAGAGAGACTAGAGGTTTCGTCGCATCTTGCATGAAAACAGTGGATCCCACACAGCTGCACTCCTCCAAAGCTCGAACCACATGCTGCACAAGGCGATATCGATCGATAATGTGCACACCTCACGGTACACCTTGCATGGGGGCTTAATTAATAAGAAAATACTAATATTAATGAATAGATGCAATAATTTTTAGTAGCTGTGTGACCGGTTACGAAGTCTGGTAACCTTTTGGCCCTGACTAGTATTAGCACACAATCTGACTGCATAAAATAAAAATAAATAATGACAAGGAATTTCCATTAACACAACTGATTAATTAAGTCCCCTGCAACTATAAAAGCTACGAAACAACAAAGCACAAGTGTATCTTTTCTGTGTGGTAGTGTGACTCGACGTACATGTCTCTGGCTCGGTTCTATCTCAATACGACAAAATAATTTAAACACCATTTACAATTAGCTAATTGAAAAACCAGAAATACTATAATTGCGATAGAAACCAGAATTACAAGTCTAATAAATGAACCTGAGCCAGATGCTTTGTTGACTGTGTCTGTGAGCCAGGGGGATTGTCATTAAAGAAAACTGTAATACCTTTTTACCTCATTATATATTGACGAAAATATTCCATTACACCAGCATGCGACGGGTCAGGCTCTTATCGCGCAGTTTCCTTTCCCTGAAAGAAAATCCACCTACCTCGTTTCTTAGGTAGTTGCTGCACTCGTCTCTCCTGATAGCAGCTACTGGAAAAATTGCAGAAAAGCAGTGTTGAAGAAACTGCAATTTAATAGCCGCTCACCGGAGGCCGCGATACATGTTTGCTGAAATACAATCTATGAGCAATCTTCCTAAATAAATTGAGTTATTGGAATGGTAGTAATTGTTTACTCAAACGAGAACGCGAAGTTGGTAATTCTATTTAAGCTCTTTATTGTCTTTAAGCCTGATCATCAGCCCGCTAATCTACGTTTGAAGAAAGTTCAGTTCACAATTCTATCCACACTCAAACCCCGCCAGAATTAGCTTTCAAAGTTACGGAATTTACTTAACTGCAACACAGACGATTTTCTAACATACACGTTTGCAGTCGATGTTCAATAATAGTTCGTTTATTAACGTTAATGCTCGCCATAAGCACTTAGTAAAAGTTTACGAAGTACCGCCACGCTTTTAATTATTAAAGTTACTCGCGTCTTTCGCGGAACGAAAAGTCACAACTCGCTCAAACTCACACTACGCGTTACTGGACTCTTCCAGTCTCAAATCGCACAGTACCGAACCGATGAAGCCGTTTTATGACTTCATTTTACACATTATTCGCGAGGACACATCAAGCATGTCTCTTCTCGATCACAGTTCCTTCGCCACTCCTCATCCACTCGCGACTCACTCTCCTAGTCTGCTAACCGTCCTCGCATCTCATTGGCTCACACATCACACAGCCAATCAGAATTAACTCTTTGGGTGCGCCTCGCGCCAAAATCTAGCACGCACCAGTCATGACTTCTGAATCATTTACGTCATGATTTCTTGTTACACAAAATTTACTGTATAATTTAACAAACCGAAAGGAAAACTAGACTTTACTTTATTTCCAGAAATTATTTAAATACTCGCGAACGTTCTGGCTGCTTGTACAATACCATACACTCTTGGACATCCGACATTCACTAAGATGGGGAACCACTGGCGACTTTGTTCCCACGGTTACATCGTCTGAACACTTGCGAGTTCCAACCTAGATTTTATACACTTGCAAAGAATGGCGAATGTCCCTCTTTCATTCACTCAGGCACACTCATTCACTCTCACCTACTCATATAAAATAACTGTTCACAAAAATTCAAAACATTTATGGTTTTAACAAAGTTATAGGTGAATTTCTAAAAGTAAAATTCTCAAAATAAATACAAAAGCACGGAAGGTGATTTTGTTTCATAGTTGGATGGTCACTGAAGGTGATCTATACATAATGGTATTTATTTAGACTCGAAAATTGTAGAAATTTGCGTTTTCTGTAAGATTTTTCTAATTTCCAAAATATGCAGGTTTCAAAGCTCAAATTTGGATGACTTATTTTTATTCATAACAGAAACTAGTATATTAACTTTTAATTTCCTCAGGTTCCTCAGTTAGAAGTTATTAAAGATGAAAGTTCCACGTTATACACGCGGCTAGTTAGCGCACAGGTCTTACATTCTCACGGTACAGACATGCCATATGGTCGTGACGTCAGACGAACGGACACCGGTAATCTGCCCGCTACAGCACATATGCTAATCTGATGGCTACTTTACAGTCTGTCTACATTTCACAGTAAATATTTGATAGAAAACTGTGCGCTCGCACTAGTTGCGACGCCACAAGCATTATAGATCAAAAGCCCATCTCCTTTCTCAAATATATTCTGACAGTTTCAACTTCTTGCATCTATACGTTACACCAACGGAATAGCGTCTACTCTCTCGCCCAACAGAACAACAACTGTCCTCGACATCCTCTGAACTATTACTGCCCAGTGGAGGCGTCAGAATAATCATCTTTGGCACAATCCTAGGCTCTGTGACTGAGTGTAGCCACCTTTCAACCTGAAAGGCCCTCTGAGTGTAATCTTTCCAAAGAAGAATGGTCCGAGGATAAACAGGCCTGTGGATCCACACCACAGAGTCACATACGGCGAATGCAATGGCCCTCTGTGCACAACACGTGGTTTAACAGTACACCAAATTCGGCACTTCTATGTTTTCACTGCACTCTGTCGTGTAAAATGTGCCTGGTCACTCCATAGCACGTGTCGTCAACTGGCATGTGCCAGAAACCGATGAGAAAATTCTGAATATTGCTACAGAACGTGAGATTTTAGTTGCTACACTGTGGATGTTGTTCCAGAGCAGAATAGACCACGTAACTCTCCTTATTTTCACTATGAGATGGAAATTCTAATGACAGCTGCACGAGCTGTATCACTAACTGGGACACTTGCTGCATGGTCAGCTGCAGCAACAGCAACCTCCTCAATAATTTCCACCGCGACAGGGCGCCCGCCTCTTCCAGGTAACACACCAAGCTCACCCATAGTTTCGAATTTCATTATCATCTTATTTAAAATATGCAATGCAGCGGGACTCTCCTCAAACCTTTCAGTCGGCAATACTCTCTCTTTGCAATACTGTAATTGCCGCCGTTCACTTAAACAGTTTCACTAACAGCAGTCGACCTCCCTTCTCGATAGCCATACTGTTCTCTCAGGTTGTGGTTAGTGAAATTACAGCTTGGACATCATACCGTCAAACAGTATATAGCGCCAGACTTGCACCTAGTGGCCGCCATAAGAAATAACGTATTTTAGAGCGAAAGGTGGTTCATCATTAACAAATTAGCATATCTGGCAAGTTTCGCTGCCGTACAATAATTGTAGCCCATGCTGGATCTCCGTGAGTAGCTGCACTTTTGTAACCTCCCGATATTTCAGTTTCCCTGGAATTAGTACCTGGTATAAATGACAGTTCTGCATTTAACTACACGGGATGTCGACATTACGCTCCATGGCAGTTAGTAACTTGGAGGAGTCCGTAGTGGTTCGCATCGTGGCAGCAGAGGAAGTATTGTTTTCATCAGAAGTGTATGAACCAGTATTTAACGCGTGTTTATGTGGGTATATTAACAGAATTTAACTTATGTTTATATCTAGGCTGACTGAATTTAACTTACGTGTGTATGGAGGCTGTCATTGATGCGAGTCATGTCGTACATGAAGGGATGCTGTTCCATGTTAACAGAAACTTCCGTCGGTTCTTGGTAGAACAACATTATAATAAATGAAAAGCACAAGTCTGTTTTTGTTCCATAGTATTACTTTTATTGTGTTAACCGATTTTCGGCTTACAAGGCCATCTTCAGTTACTTACTGTTTCAGATTTTAAAATATTCTACATCATAACCACAATGAAAAGATGTAAATGTTTGAAACAAATACTGTCAGTTACTCCAGAAGGAAGTTGCAGATTTAGAAAAAAAAGAAAAAAAGTTTCCAGTGAGCTATTGCATAATATTGAAGTAAAGTATGTTCTTTCGAAGCATTCATTAATTGAAAATACCTAATCTGGCTGTACCACTGTATTCAATAAATTTAAAATAAATGGTTAAATTTTGTTTAGTGTTCCACTGTATTAAGTGTGAAAAGAGTGTATTAATCCATGTAATCGTTAGCCGGCCGCCGTGGTCAAGCGGTTCGAGGCGCTTCAGTCCGGAACCGCGCGACTGCTACTGTCGCAGGTTCGAATCCTGCCTTGGGCATGGATGTGTGTGATGTCCCAAGATTAGTTAGGTTTAAGTAGTTCTAAGTTCTAGGGGACTGATGACCTAAGATGTTAAGTCCCATAGTACTCAGAGCCATTTGAACCATTTTTTTGCAACCGTTAATGTCAAGAAGTGAGTTTCGCGTTAATTAGTATCATAAAGGAAGGAGAAAAATTAATACTGTAGTGAATGAGTGTTAGCGTGGAACAATTGTCTCGTGTAACTGTTGCCGAACACATTTAATTTAATTGGTGAATGACGCAACGAGCTACAGAGTGTGACTGGTTGGACCATTTATCAATTATCATTCACAAGATCGAACATGGATAAAATAATATTTAATTTAATTACTGAAAATTTGAGTTTATGTTTCCGATTATTCGTTTACTGATAAATATGTCAGATTTTTACTTGCTACCGTCCTGTTACCTTGCAGCATTTAGTTGCAGATACTTTGAGTGCCCTAACAAACACGTTTTGAAGTTGGCACTGATTTGTATACAAAAATGTTCTCTCTATCATAGAAATATGCCATAGTAATTAAACCACCCTTTGTCCTCTCCCATAGTTTGAAGGCCTGTTCACATCAAAGTGTTAAAGTGAGAGTGAGCGAATTTCCAGGGTATCACTCTTCATCCCTGGTGGATGTCATGTTTTATTGGAGGCCGTATGGGGAGGGATTTACTTATACCTTGATGCACAGAGGTCGCACGATAGGCAGGCATCATCCTCTAGATGTAGTGTAGTTCCGATCATTGAATCCAAGTGGCGAATGTTTGACTTGAATAGATCTGACTCTGTAGCACAGTGTGCGCCCTCTTGAAGCTTTCTGATAGATGAAAAGGACTTGTCAATGTGAGATTGGAAACCATTATCGTTAATTTTATGAGCACTGCTCTTACCGACTGAGGTACTTGTTTACAATTCATGACCCGTCGTCACACCGTTATTGCCGCTGCAGGCGCTATAGAAAGAGCTATTTGTGGCGGTTGCACGGATGAAATGATTGTGTTTCACTAAGTGTTTTGTCGATCAATTAATCTGTTTCACTACAGAATAATGCTGCTGCAGTGATATTTGTCGAAGTTATGGGCTAAAAGGAGTAGACACACTCTATTCACAACGTTGGATGTAGAAATTTTACATCTCTCTCTCAAACTCGAGAGCTTTCCTGTGCGAAAGTCACATAGTGTAAAGTATCGCCACACGCCTCGTCTAAACGTTGGAGTATGTCCACTGACCCGCTTCCACCGATCGTCGGCGTCTGCTGCCTCTAGCAGTTCATGTCGTACGAGTCAGGATCAGAGTCGCCGTCAGCTTCTGTGGTTCAAATGGCTCTGAGCACTATGGAACTTAACGTATGATGTCATCAGTCCCCAGGAACGTAGAACTACTTAAACCTAACTAACCTAAGGACATCACACACATCCATGCCCGAGGCAGGATTCGAACCTGCGACCGTAGCGGTCGTGCTATTCCAGACTGAAGCGCCTAGAACCGCTCGACCACATCGGCCGGCGCTTCAGTGGTCTTATCTGTGAGAGTAAGCAACAAGAAATGGTTATTTCTAATGAATTTCGAAATCGGACTACAATTATGGCACAGTGTTTAAGAGAAATTCCTGAGGCTACTGCTGTCTCCATATTGCATTGCGCAACACCATTCTGAACAAACAGCTTTTCCGTGGTCTGCTGTTCCCCTTGTTATCATGAAAGATTCCCAGGTGATTCAATCTGCTGGCACTCTCAACTACGGTAGTTAGAGCTGGGAAGTGTCAGCAATTGTAATATACTCTTTCTTTCGAAGCTTATTTCGAACAGTTAAGGAATGAGTAAATTCAAGTTAAGACTATCTTCGTGGTTTTTCAATTTCTCCAGGAGTATTTTACGACGAAATAAATCTCGGGTGAACAGCCTGGTATTAGTGTGCATAGGACACAATAGTTCGGCAATCGACCACGTTGCCATCATAAGGTGCGCTGATGTACTGACCGGCGGTGGGGCGGCGCCATGTATATATCGGACAATCCCCCTCTCGCACCTCCCTCAGGCGCTTCCTATGAGTCGGTGCGGTCCGCGCCCCGCGCACGTTCCATGTGCAGCGTCCGTTCTCCCGCCGTCTGGGCGCTGCGTGATAGGTCTTCTCGTTCAGGAGGGTCTGCCGGCACCGCTCTCGTTATTCTTCCCTCCTCCCCCGAAGTTGGTACACTCTGGGAAATATCCATTTTCTTCTTAATCTAGGTGATCGCGGGTTCCCACGCCTTGCTAAGGATGTATCCGCTGTCACGATTTAGTTGTGGCTCCCTTACTCACACTCTATGGCTTCTTTGATGACACAGTCCCAGTATTTGGAAGTCTGTGTCAGGACTTTGGTTTGGTCATAATCCATGCTGTGGAGTTCCGACAGGCAATGCTCAGCGATTGTCGACTTACAGGGCTGTGTAATGTGCCGTTGATGTTCTCGGCATCGGTCCTCAATGGTACGAATGGTCTGACCTATGTATACACTCTCGCATTGGCAAGGTATCTGATAAACCCCTGATTTACGTAGACCAAGGTTGTCCTTGACACTACCAAGAAGGCTCTTGGTTTTCTCTTTGTGTTTACTTAAAATGCGTCCAATTTTTCCGGATAAGGCTCCACAAAACGGAATAACAGCCAAGGCCGCCTCCTCCTTAGGTTCATCCTCAGTTTCCGCCGGTGCTGCAGGTGTGGGATGTAGAGCCTTCCGAATTTGCTCTTCCTTGTAACCGTTCCTCCGAAACACGGTCTTCAGATGGTCCAATTCTTGTTGGAGACTGTCCCTGTCAGAGATGGTGTGAGCTCTGTGTATAAGAGTTTTGAGCACGCCATTCTTTTGTGCCGGGTGGTGGCAGCTATACGCATGTATGTACATATCGGTGTGCGTCCTCTTCCCATACACGCTGTGGCCCAAAGTGCCGTCAGCTCGACTTCTAACCAAAACATCTAGGAAAGGGAGCATCCCATCCGTTTCGAACTCCATGGTGAACTTAACATTCTCGTGTCTGGAGTTGAGATGTGTTAGGAAGTCTGCCAGTTTATCTCTTCCATATGGCCAGATAACGAAGGTATCACCCACATATCTAAAGAAATAGATGGGTTTTAGATGTGCTGATTCAAGAGCTTCCTCCTCGAAAAGTTCCATGAACATATTTGCGACAACGGGTGAGAGTGGATTTCCCATGGCTACTCCTTCTGTCTGCTCGTAGTATTCACCGTCAAGTAAGAAGTAAGTTGATTTCAGAACATGTCTAAAACGGTTGGTGGTCTCTTCGTCAAATTTCTGGCTGATGAGTTCCAAGGATTCTTGTAACGAAACTTTAGTGAAAAGAGATACCACGTCGAAGGTCACCAGTATGTCAGATTCCTTAAGCGTAAGGTTGTTGATTCGTCCCAGGAAATCCACAGAGTTACGGATATGGTGTGTACATCTCCCAACCTAAGGGCTAAGCAATTGTTTGAGGTGCTTGTCGAGAAGGTACGTTGGGGCACCAATATTGCTGACGATGAGACGTAACGGAGTCGATACCCTGTGCACCTTCGGCAGTCCGTAAAGTCCCAGGAGGAACAGCAGCCCTCGGGCGTAGCTTATTGGTAATCTCGTCAGGGAAGCCGAAATACTTGAGAAGCGCCACAGACTTCCTCTCGACCCTCTTGGTAGGGTCGGTGTCAATCTTGCGGTATGCCCTGTCACCAAGTAGGCCCCGCGTCTTCTCAGCATAATGCTGTCGGCATAGGATCACTGTTGCGTTGCCCCTGTCTGCAGGTATTATTACTAAGTGTGGATCTCTTCTCTTAGCTCCCGTATGGTGGCTCTCTCCCTGTAGGAAATGTTCGGTTTCATCAGCAATGTTTTGGTTAGAGCTCTGCAGGTATCGCGACAACTTCTTCAGCAGCTGCCGGTGGAAGTCGAGCAGTTGTTTGTTCCACTGTGCTAATGATGTCAGCAATGGCTACATCTTTAGAAGTCGGAGCGAAATTCAATCCTTTCTTAAGAACCGAAATAACGTTATCATCCAGTTCCTTGTAAGTGGGGTTGATGATGGTCTTTCCGCTGTCATCAGAAGGTTGTTTCTCAGATATATGTTCAAACTTGAATGCCTGTCGTTCGGCTGGTTTCCTTCGGATTGAGTCCACTGTGGTCCATGTGACACCATCAACCCAATGCTACGTCCAAAGGTTGAACCGGTTGGCCAGTTGTAGATGTAACTCTACGAGTTCTTTGTTGGTAGTGTCCAAGCGCCACCGCGTGATGCGAACTCTCTGTCGTACCAAAGCTAGGCTGGCACATTTCTTAATTCTTCTGGCCGCTGCTGAGTCGATGTGATGCTTGACCTGAGAAAGGATATTTCCCAGAGTCTACCGACTTCGGGAGAGGAGGGAAGAATAACGAGAGCGGTGCTGGCAGACCCTCCTGAACGAGAAGACCTAGGACGCAGCTCGCAGACGGCGGGAGAAAGGATGCTGTACCTGGACCGCGCGCGGCGCGTGGACCGCACCCACTCATAGGAAGCGCCTGAGGGAGGAGGGAGATTGTCCCATATATACCTAGCAACGCCCCACCGCCAGTCAGTACATCAGCGCACCTGATGATGGCAAATTGGTCGATTTCCGAAATATTGTGTCCTATGCACACTCATACCAGGCTGTTCACCCGAGATTTATTTCGTCAAGACTGTCTTCTTTTGTCCGTTGCTCACTGAACAAATACATGAATTCGTCTGCCGACTATTTACTCGCTCGTCAGACTGGTTCAGAAACCAATAAAGCAGATCTTAGGACTTGCGTAAGACATTGCAGTACCATTCTTCAAGAGACACTCAAATCATACAGATTTTTTTCACTGCAGGTTACATGCAACTTGAATTTCCGGTATTCGAAATATGTGCTAATGCTGGCGGTCTTACCGCGGGCAGTAGACTAGAAATATTTTTCAGTAACTGTATGGTTCAAATGGCTCTCAGCACTATGGGACTTAACATCTGAGGTCATCAGTCCCTCAGAACTTAGAACTACTTAAGCCCAACTAACCTAAGGACATCACACACATCCATGCGCGAGGCAGCATTCGAGCCTGCGACCGTAACGGTCGCGCGGTTCTAGACTGAAGCGCCTAGAACCGCTCGGGCACTCCGGCCGGCTAGTAACTGAATTACGGCTTATTGATTTAGTGGTGTCAAATGTTTAAATTTGGCTTAAAGATATAAGGGTCTTCGACTGCTTGCGTCTCTAATCACAATTTCCTAACAATTACACCTATTGTACATATATTGTATGTGCTTTACACAACTTAAGGCTAAAATTGTGAAGGATAGATGTTGTTTTCTCAGTTCTAAATTATCACTTTTGGTTAGGTCCCCCAACACTTGAAGCTCAGGAGGGCTCATTATCTTGACTCTTTATTACATAATTGAGGAAATACTAGAATTAAGAACCCTCCATCTTAATCGAAACGTGAAAATGTACGCAAATAGTAAAAATATTCTTAGTCTAAAGATCTACCAGGTTTCGGAGCGTAGTTGGGATAGTATGTATCTAATATTTACAGTCTACAGTAAGAAATCCTATAGTATAATAAGATCGATTGCTTGAACTCCACTTCCAACAAAAATATTTTAGCCATTTTATATTTTCTTTCGTTACTTAAATAAAACAAAGAAATCTTCGCTTATAAAGATTGCAAGGTTATTGTACTGTGCAGAGACATCCATAATTATTTTGTGGTAAAAGTGAAATAACTATCGACTCATCACAGTTTTCTGCTAGGCTTAACCCTCAAACAGAGCAGGTATACAGTGAAGTAGTTCAACATGGAAACTCCCACTTTCCCTATACTCCATGCAATGTCATATGTGTAACTCAAATTAAGTGCGAAACACGAATCTGAGAATACCGATTTTGAGAATGGAAACAATTTATTCCACTATAGTACCGCAGAATGATATCTGACGCCGATTCTTGTGTAGTGGAAAAATGTTCTTAAACTGTTATTAGTTTCTTGTCACCATAGACTTAAGGAGATAACAAATAATTTCTTAACGTATTGGGCTGTTTCAAATTACACTCAGCACATCTTTACCTCAGGTGGATTGCCACTTTAAAGCAAGTGCGCTAGAGAGATTTCAGTGGCGAATTAGGACTTCAAGTCTATATCCATATCTGCGTCCAACGCCACCATCCGTTGTTCAGTGAGTGGGAGGGGGCACTTCTATTCGTCACTGCCTAAGTTTCTTCCTCTTTCCTCACCTGATAGCGCAAAGTAATGTAAGAATTACTTCAATGCGTAATGTTGTATGTTTTCGAGATTCGTAGAAAAATTTAAAAACGCTTGCTGTTCAACTCAACGTTAGCTAACTGCGATCAGTGAAACTTTGTTTCCCCGTTTTGCAATAGATGGCAGTAGCGGCAAGTGGTAGTGAAAGTGATTGGTCGTTAAGTATCATAAAACAAGTTTAGGCATTTGTAAACATAATTACTTTAGTAGTGATTTCATCAAAAAGCCATTCTCGATTGAATATGTCTGCTTACGAGCTTTCTCGTCATCTGAGGGAAGTTTTAATTTTCTGATTCACCATGAAGAAATCTGCCGTTGAGGCTTATAAACTGCTGGGTGAGACCTATTTGTAGGCGTCTATTAGTGAAAGAATGTCCTGGGAATGGTTTCAACGCGTCAGGAACGGTGATTTTGAAGTCTAAAACCGATGTGCCGGTGGAAGAGAGAATGTTTTCGTAGCTACTGAAACCGACGGAAACAATCACAGCAGATCGTTATCGAAAGCAATTGATACATCTCAGCGACGCAGTGAAAGAAAAATGACCACAACACAGCGACACTCATGAAAAGGTGATTTTTCAGCATGATAATGCTCGACTCCATGTCGCACAATCCGGCAGAACATACTGGAAACGTGGAAATCGGAAGTCCTACCCCGCCGCCGAATTCTCCAGACATTGTTCTCCTTGAATACCACCTTTTTCGATCACTGGCATACCGTCTGGCTGACTGGCACCTCCGATCATACCAATAAGTGTAAAACTGGATCAATTCATGGATCTACTCAACAGATTCCCAGTTATTCTGCCGCGGAGTCCGCATGTTACCTGAAAGATGACAATCAGTAGTGGCCAGTGATGGCTGGTACATTGAGTCGTAAATTTTTTGCAAGTTTTTCATATAAAAAGCCTCGTACTTCGAGAAAATAATGGCGGAGGAAAAGTTTTAGACCTAATGAAGGAGATTCTCGAACGCTTTTTCTTGAGGAAGTGGGCGAGATTTAGTCACGGAGTATAAGAACGAGCTGTGGACGGAGTATGACAGTGTGGTTTACCAGCATTCGACTGAAAAGTTCATCTCGGACGATTCACAAAATCTACTGCTAATAAAGCTTCTGGTTCTCTCGAAAACAATAATCCATCTTTTAAAATAAATCCTCCTTGTGATGGTTCCAAAGAAAGTAAATCTACGCTGGCAGACCTGTTACGACTGCATCTCTGCACGTGCGTCTCCACCGTGGGCCTTTGTTCCTGTATTTGCATTTCGTAATGTTTTCTGAACGAGCCTGGGCGTTCCTAATGCTTTTCGTCATGACTAAAGCCTGTAGTTAAGCCTAGAGAGGAAGAAACGCTTTCATAATGTATGAGAACGAACAAGTAATAAATTCTACATTTCAATTACCGTGTCATTAAGTCTACGCTGCGAGTTTCACCCATAAAACTGTAATACACACTCTAGCTGACCCATAATTTTCCCACATTGAATAACATTTGCCTTGAGGTGTGGACAGCACTGAGAAAGGAAGGTAATTTTCATGCCCTCGCCTTCGGTAAACACCACTTTTCGTCACGACCAAAAGTGGTAACAACTATAAAATAAACACTCAAGCGTGTTTCCTTTATTTACGACGAGAGGAGAAGTTACACTCGTGTTATATGCTGTGAAATGTCTTCTGGCGCAGTTAAATCTGTCGCTTATTTCATCTCTCTGAAATGAGTGGTCCAGTAGAACCGATAATGAGCTGATTTAAAATCACAAATGGTCAGTAGGTAACAGGTGGGATGATATCGGTTCAGTCTTGCACGGAGCACGCCAAAAATAACGGATCGAGATTTCGGAAATTTATCTTACTACAAATATTAGTCGCCGTTTGTCTGGAAAAATGAATCGCTTTTGCAGCAATTACTGACGTAGAGTGACATTTAAAGAAGTGTGCTATGGCACTTACGTAAGAAACTATTTGGAAAACTCAATTTACTGAATTACTGTCGCCTATTTGATTGCCATTACTACGTTGGCATGAGTGGCCGAGCGGTTTTAGGCGCTACAGTCTCGAAACGCGCGACCGCTACGGTCGCAGGCTCGAATCCTGCCTCGGGCATGGATGTGTGTGATGTCCTCAGGTTAGTTAAGTTTAAGTAGTTCTAAGTTCTAGGGGACTGATGCCCTCAGAAGTTAAGTCCCATAGTGCTCAGAGCCATTTGAACCATTTTTTTGTCATTATTACACTACAGCAAATGTTAATACTGTACAGTTAAGACTGTAAGTTGGAGTAGTTGAATTATGGTGTAATCTGATGCATGACGAATCTAGATAATGATCATATCAAATTACACCGCATAATAGTTCTTAAAAAAAAGAAAAGGTGTCGAGACATTTCATCTTGGTGTTTGTGGTCCATTAAATTTAAGAAGTGCCGCAACATTAACTTCTCCTTACTCTACTTCTAGTACCACTACTACTAATATTCCGACTGTATACCTTCCTGCCATCATCCGAGTCAGCCGACAGAATGAAGCTACAGTACTCGTTCCGTCGTTTTCAAACACAGATTCACTGGAACCAGTGATGTTGATCGGCGGAAAAGAATAAGCAGGTAATCCAAGCTGGGATATTGATTTATCACGTTTCTGTGTTTGTGCGTGTGTGTATGTATAAATAACACATATGTATCGGGTTTACCCGCTGAAAGAAGGACTATGGTTCTGAAAAAACTGTATCACATATAAAGGTTTCTTGAAATTACAGCAACCAGTCGCACTTTGTTTAGTTCTTCTATTTTTTTATTATTCCATAACCAGTTTCGAACCACCTAGCGATTCATCAGCAGATGGTACATATTTATTAATTGTCTGCAGCAGTGTGGGAGTCTTGTAGCTGTGGCAAAATGTATAAACGAAATATGTAAGCATTGATTCTGGAGAGAATGATTCACGTTACGAGATAGATTTTGTTGCTTTACTTGTAGTGATTAGCATCCGTTGGTTGGATGTTGGTGTCCACAATATGATTTTTTTCCAGTGACGTTAATTGTACTGAACTTTACACACTTAGCTACAGGTAATACGTTCTACCTGCTTCACAAAACATAAGTAAACCAAACAGGACGGATAAAGTTACGTCAAGCAGTTGGTGATAAGGCAAAGAATCTCTACCTTCATCTCTTGCAATACTTACTGGCGTCCGTAAATATGCATCTATTTCTCTATTGTAAGATAACATGCAGTTATATGGCCAAATTGACATGTGCTACTTACAAAATCTGTTAAACAATGAGTCTGGAGAAAAATACAGTAGCAATTTTTGCACAACAATTACAATTGACATTTATTTTGTCTTTTTTTAAGTAACATTTATAAAAACTTATCAAATTAACAGTATACATCATAGCTCTTTTTTGAGTTGTTTAGTTTTTCAAGTGTAATGATTCTTTGAAATTTTGAGAGAGTCAGTTGTTTGCTAAATCTGTTTATTCGTTTAAGATAGTGTGGAGACTCGTTCTTATGAACAAAATTTTCTAATTGTTCCAGGAGATGCATTTTTATTCCTTCGTCTGCAATATGTAGGATGTGGAGGTTTGTTTTGATGCTTGTTACTGAATGACTGTTTTGTGCTAGGTTGGCTGTAAAACTAGGTTTTCTTCATTGTTTTAAACTTAGTTCATCTGTGTGTTCTTTTAACGGATTGCAAATTTTCGTCCTGTTAGTCCTCTGTAGTAGCAAGAGAGGCTGTCGCATGTTAATTTATATATACTACATTTTTGATAAGGTGGTTTGACTGTTTTGGTGTTACGAACTATTTTGTTCTGTATTTTGTTGGTTGTATGGTAGTTTATTTTGACTCTGTCTGGTGTAAACAGTTTTGCAAGTTGGCAAGAGATGTTACTGGGGAATGGCATGGAGATATGTTTAGTTTGATCTGCTACTGAGGGCTGTTTTCTTGATGCTGTTCGTTTGATTTTTATCTTTTCATCTAATTTGTCAATTTTGGATAGGTCATAAGCATCGTTGAGGGCTGTTGCTTTTAAAATGTTTACTTCTTCGGTTTTTATATCAAGTCCAGCATGAATTTTGTTTACACAGTTGAGTGCTGACCTAAAAAGTGCTAATTTGTGTTGATTTGGAAGGCGTGATGTGTTATTTATGACATCAGATGTGGTTAATTTTAATTTGAAAACTATTTTTGTTGTCATGACAGTTTATGTTTAGGTCAAGAAAATTAATTCCTTGTTGCGTCTGGTATTCAACTGTGAATTCTGATTTGGGATATACACTCCTGGAAATTGAAATAACAACACCGCGAATTCATTGTCCCAGGAAGGGGAAACTTTATTGACACATTCCTGGGGTCAGGTACATCACATGATCACACTGACAGAACCACAGGCACATAGCCACAGGCAACAGAGCATGCACAATGTCGGCACTAGTACAGTGTATATCCACCTTTCGCAGCAATGCAGGCTGCTATTCTCCCATGGAGACGATCGTAGAGATGCTGGATGTAGTCCTGTGGAACGGCTTGCCATGTCATTTCCACCTGCCGCCTCAGTTGGACCAGCGTTCGTGCTGGACGTGCAGACCGCGTGAGACGACGCTTCATCCAGTCCCAAACATGCTCAATGGGGGACAGATCCGGAGATCTTGCTGGCCAGGGTAGTTGACTTACACCTTCTAGAGCACGTTGGGTGGCACGGGATACATGCGGACGTGCATTGTCCTGTTGAAACAGCAAGTTCCCTTGCCGGTCTAGGAATGGTAGAACGATGGGTTCGATGACGGTTTGGATGTACCGTGCACTATTCAGTGTCCCCTCGACGTTCACCAGAGGTGTACGGCCAGTGTAGGAGATCGCTCCCCACACCATGATGCCGGGTGTTGGCCCTGTGTGCCTCGGTCGTATGCAGTCCTGATTGTGGCGCTCTCCTGCACGGCGCCAAACACGCATACGACCATCATTGGCACCAAGGCAGAAGCGACTCTCATCGCTGAAGACGACACGTCTCCATTCGTCCCTCCATTCACGCCTGTCGCGACACCACTGGAGGCGGGCTGCACGATGTTGGGGCGTGAGCGGAAGACGGCCTAACGGTGTGCGGGTCCGTAGCCCAGCTTCATGGAGACGGTTGCGAATGGTCCTCGCCGATACCCCAGGAGCAACAGTGACCCTAATTTGCTGGGAAGTGCCGGTGCGGTCCCCTACGGCACTGCGTAGGATCCTACGGTCTTGGCGTGCATCCGTGCGTCGCTGCGGTCCAGTCCCAGGTCGACGGGCACGTGCACCTTCCGCCGACCACTGGCGACAACATCGATGAACTGTGGAGACCTCACGCCCCACGTGTTGAGCAATTCGGCGGTACGTCCACCCGGCCTCCCGCATGCCCACTATACGCCCTCGCTCAAAGTCCGCCAACTGCACATACGGTTCACGTCCACGCTGTCGCGGCATGCTACCAGTGTTAAAGACTGCGATGGAGCTCCGTATGCCACGGAAAACTGGCTGACACTGACGGCGGCGGTGCACAAATGCTGCGCAGCTAGCGCCATTCGACGGCCAACACCGCGGTTCCTGGTGTGTCCGCTGTGCCGTGCGTGTAATGATTGCTTGTACAGCCCTCTCGCAGTGTCCGGAGCAAGTATGGCGGGTGTGACACACCGGTGTCAATGTGTTCTTTTTTCCATTTCCAGGAGTGTATATTATTAAGTTTCGCTGGTAAGTTTTCTGTTTCAGTGCTTGCCCCGTTGTAAGTATCAAGCTGCCATCAACATAACGTTTATAACAAATGATGGTGTCACATTCGATTTTCTTTGCTTTGAAAACTTTGGTTTCTAGATTATTATTGTAGATGTCAGCTAGAAGGCCACCTAAGCTACTCGCCATTGCTAGGATATTCTTCTGACTATAGATTTTGTTGTAAAAGAAAAAGTAGCTATATGATGGCACCAACTTTAGCAGATCCATTAGTTCATAGATTTCTACGCCACTTAACTTTTTGTGTTGCAACGACCATTTCCAGAAGATACGTTTCCTCAGAAATTCGATTCACAGAGAAAATACCGTCGTGGCCTCGTAATTTACCCACTTAAATAATCGCTCGTAATTCTAGGATATACAGATGTTACTTTCTTATTTACGCAAGTAGAAGATACAGTGACGCCAACAGAAGAAAGTAAAATCTGAGGTATGGCTACACGGCAAACGTAACACAAAACACGTCAGAGTTCACGTGTACCACTTGTTCATCTTACGATGCACACGTGCACGAAAACGTATCACTGCCACAGCAGTGTTGATGAGAACAGTCTGCAGGATGAGCTTCCACACTTAGTTTTCGAAGTAAGAGGGTATTCATAACAGATACGTAGGACATCACGAATAAAACATAAGTTGGACGTAATAAACAAAGAAGATTTTAATCCATGGCTTTCCTGCCTTATTTGGGAAACTAGTCGTTACAGATTTAAGGTGCTCACATAGAAGCAAGTTAGTGACAATTCGTCATCCACGGGAAGACAGCTCGTACTTTCCGCCGAGTTCCTCTAAAATCGCATCTATTTTAAGAGCCAAAAATCAGTTGTTAGTTATCTCAAAATTTCTCTTTACGGCTCATTGTAATTTATGAATTCCTGCTTCGAGGTATGTCAGTACCATTTCAGTAACGCATACCCTGCTAAAAATATTGCGTTATTTGTCAGCGCAACATTCTTGCAATCGAACTCAATAACTTTATTCAGAGAATGATCTAGCAACTAAAATTTTAAGATAGTACGCTGAATTCGTATGAAACTACTTGAGAAACGGACTGTAGTTATGAGTTCTCTGAGGAGTATCTGAGGAATGTCACATCTGAATCCGCTACTGTGCTCCTTATATCTCACCATTTCAGAGTCCGATGATCTCCAACTTTACTTCGGTGCCAAATCCGAACATATCAAAATTGTCATCGTCGATACGAATGATTACCTCTCGCCATTGTTGAAAAGGGCAAAAATATTAATTTGATACTAAGAGCTGTTGCAAACATATACATTAATTATCTCTATATTTCACAAATACTTGGCCCGTTTTCTTTTAGGCTGTAAAAGGAAGAATCTGGGTATTAATTTCGATGACCGATTCCGCAGAAACACTGTTCACAATGTACTCCGCATGTTTATGAGGCACAAAGTGTTATTGCGTAACTTATCTCCACAGGATATGAACGGTAACTTGAACTGTCAGTAGTGCAGCTGAACCCAAAAAATATTGCGATTTAATACGACACTGCACAACTAATTAAAACATAATTACAAATTTTATGTACATTAAGTTTTCAACATCTGCCTGTTGGCTTGCTGATATCTGATGCACCCACTTAGGATGACTGCGATTAGACAAGTTAGGTGACTTCCATGCACTAGTCCGCTTCATCGACTTTACTCGACCGCCAGTATCTGGCATCATAGGACTAGCATCAGTAATCTCAATACCATCTTACGTTCCCACCTATCTAATATGCTAGCTGTAAACAACAACATAATGTCCTCATGTTTCTTCTCCATTGCTGATGTTCTGCCATTTTGGGACTAACTATCCTATATTCTACACGCACTTCAACAGAAAGTTCGAAGAAAGTCAAAAGCAAGACATTTCATTACTCTCAATCTCTAGATCAAAATGTTATTAGTTTAATCATTTCTCTCTGCCAAACAACGAAACGAATTTTTCTTCCAGTTGCACTTTTTTCATTTTTCGTTCAGTCACATCGTATAACTGTCTTCTACAGTCTTCTTACGTTCTATTTACCATTTCTCCTCCTTTCCTATCACTTTCTTCATATCTATTACTGCTACAGCCGTCTACATGCCACGATCTTATGCTACGCTCCACAAGTAATTTTTTTCTAATAGAGTTTGTATGTTGTTGTTGTCGTTTTTAGTATTCCTCAGATACGTTTTTGTAAGACATGGATTTTGTATTAAATTTGACACTGCACCACATGTGCTATAAAGAATGTACAGTTAAATTGTAAAGAATATTTGGTTACGTGAAAGAGTCTGATTTACGTTCCCACTTATGCCAGGATAGATAAATCAACAAATAGTAAAATGGATATAAATAAACCTAATTTAATCATAGCTGAAAGAATCGCTATCTCTTATTCCACAGATCGATTTCGGTGACTATGTGGCCATCTTCATTGCTAAAAATACATAAGAACCATCAGACATGTGGATATTAACACAAATGGGCCCCTATTTATAACCACGATCAAAAACTACAGAAACAGGAAAAACATACAAATATATAGATTCTCGTACATACCAAACTGTTCGAGCCTCGTAGGCCCATATCATAATAACACAGCTTTTTCCACCAAGATGATGTGATGATCACTCCCAATAGATATCCTCACTTTTACTACATACAATAATTTTGAATTACAGAAGAACCTATCTTGTGACCTCAGCAGTTGTCGATCCAGCATACTCTTAGTTTGCATCTTACGCAGCTAACTAACTAAACTCAGTATAGCAAAATAAGCATCATAGTACCCTCAACATTTCAAAGCCTACAACACGCTACTGAGGTTTTGACCGTGCACCTAATGCAACATACGTCTTAAATTACACCATGTGGACGCCAAATGCCGGCCGCGGTGGCCGAGTGGTTCTAGGCGCTTCAGTCCGAAACCGCGCGACTGCTGCGGTTGCAGGTTCGAATCCTGCTTCGGTCATGGATGTGTGTGATCTACTTAGGTTAGTTAGGTTTAAGTAGTTCTAAGTTCTAGGGGACTGATGACCTCAGATGTTAAGTTTCATAGTCCTCAGAGCCATTTTGACGCCAAACAGCTGGTCGTTATAATTGCTGACGTAGTAACTCTGGTATGTTAAGAGGAAAAGTTTTACCCATGAGAACTTCCTGTAAAATAGATGCACAGGGGTCTATAAAAATGGTTGGTCATCAGGGCACAGTATTTCTGAAACCTCGTTCTTTGTTAAACTCTGTCCTCTATAATGTTAACGTATTGTGAGTGGACTAAGGAAACAATTGATCTTGACTAATGGATATGCCAATGGAATTAGACATCAATAACTCTTATAGAAGTTGGAATTAGACATCAAGAACTCTTCTAGAAGTTTTCCATGCTTTGTATCGTGAAAACAACTGTAACATTACACACTGTAGTTTTCTCATAAAATGCAAAAAGCATGGAACAACCTTTCAAACATTTATGGAGTAAAAAGCATTTATACTCTCTCTTTAGTGTTGATACATCAGAGCCCAAAAAAGCGTCGTTAGTCGATCACGGTGTGACCGCGCCAATGTCTCTGGGACTAGCAGTCAGCAATCACGCCAGTTTCTACCACCTCTTCCATTCCCTTATGCACGAGGGCTATCCACAAAGTAGATAACGTTTTGCAATTAAAAATAAATAAAGTATTGGAAATTTTTTATTATATACAGATGAAAACCACACTTAAAAACTACTTTTCTACATAGTTGCCATTTAAATTAAGGCACTTATCGTAGCGATGGACGTGCTTGGAAGTTCCTTCGTCGTAAAATTCGGCCGCCTGCGCATTCAACCACGTGGCGACTGTCTTTTGGGACAGAAAAGGTGTTATTTTTGTGGATTTCCTGGAAAGAGGCACTACAATAAACTCTCAAAGGTATTGCCAAACTGTGCACAACCTCAGAAGAGCAATACAAAACAAGCGCAGGGGAAAGTTGGGCTCAAAGATCTTGCTGATTCACGACAATGCCCGGGCCCACACGGCAAATGTCACTTGTCAAGTTCTCGATTCTTTTAAGTGGGAGTTGTTTCCTTATCCGCCGTACAGTCCCGACCTGTCAGCGAACTACTTCCACTTCCCAGCAATGAAGAAGTGGTTGGCTATGCAGCGTTTTGATGACGACGCACAGCTTCAAGAAGAGGTAACCACGTGGTTGAAGGCGCAGACGGCTGAATTTTACGACGAAGGAATTTCCAAGCTCGTCCATCGCTACGATAAGTGACTTAATTTAAATGGCAACTATGTAGAAAAGTAGTATTTAAGTGTGGCTTTCACCTGTATATAATAAAAAAAATTCCAATACCCAATACTTTATTTATTTTGAATTCCAAAACATAATGTACTTTGTTAATAGCCCTCATATAACGCACGGCAACTGAAATAAAAATAAAAAAAATTGGAAGAAATCATTCCTGCTCTAGTTTCTTCGACCATATATCACGATTGCAGTTTTTATTTTTTTGGACTTCATATGATGTAGCACAAGCGTCTGACGCGAAACAAACTGTTGAACTCAAACAAGAAAAAAGGCAGTGTATGCATCTATTTTACAGGAAATTCTCATGGGAAAAATTTTTCTTCTTACTGAACCAGAGTTACTACTTCTACAATTATTATGACCAGCTGTTTGGCGTCCACATCGTGTACTTAAAGACATACATTACATTAAGTGTACTCTCAAAACCTGAGTAGATACAAAAATGCTACGTGATTCGACGAATTAACTCCACCATCATTGGTTATGAAATTGATTTCTCAGGAGATGGTCATCAGGGCACAGTGTTTCTGTAACATAGTAGTTTTTTAACCTCTTCCCCTAATATGATGAAGTATCGTGAATGGACTAAGCAAACCATTGTACAAGGCTAATGGATACACCAATACGTGAAAGCCAACCGACGTGCTGCACGTAACGAACGGGCAATGATAATCATGGCTATCTCAATGGTTCTACAAATGATTTAAAGTATTAGAATCGGAAGCAGACGTGCTGCCTTTACCCATACTAACAACGGAATATCGATAGAAAGGAATTCGCTTCGTGGTATCGACACTGACACGTATGTAATGGATCTACTGTGAGATATTTTCAAAACTAATTCGTTGTCTCAAGCATTAGCCTGTTCTGGTTGACCATTCCCTGAAAATAATTAAGAAAGGGGTGTCTTCTCCTATACTCATGATTAATGTCGCAGAAGGTTTTAGCAGTAGCATGGCATGCACATTTTCTGCTCCAAATGCGAAGAATAAATGCAAGACAACTAACTTGCCTGTTTTGACAATCATAAGTTCGTTAGTGATTAATCAGGCACAAGTATAGCGATTAGATTAGTTGAATAAGAGTGCAGTTCGACCTCTCATAAGTCGGGCTAGCTTCAATGAACATGTTCTGCTTGAATGTCTCATGTACCTGACAGTTCCATATTCTCCACTTGGTACGCAATGAATCAATGAATGAATGCTGAATGTAATGAAAGCCGTTGAGGTAAGCTGACGACTGTCATATATCACAGAATTTAAATCGGTCCAATACACCTTCCCCTCACTTGCATTTCATCTAATTCTTATTTCTCTATGAGTGCTACACTTCTTGACCCACCCTGCTCGTCCATTCCATTTTTATCCATCGTCTTAATTTAAACACATTCTGAACTGCATAGGATTCTGCTGTTTTCACCATATGTACATATTAACTACAGTTACGTGAAATTTTTTATATTCATAAGAATCTACAGTTTTGGTATTACTTGTAATATATAGATGATTGCTATGTTACGGAATACGATTTAATTGTAACATGACTTGAACGTATTACTAATTACATTCACCGTCTGTAGTACCTCCCTCTACACTTTAACACTTATTTATGCTTCTTTTTAATACAGCTTGCTACGTAATGATTTCAGTGTCAAATACATTCTTTACTCTCTGAACTGTGCGGTAGCGTTCTCGCTTCCCACGTCCGGGTTCCCGGGTTCGATTCCCAGCGGGGTCAGGGATTTTCTCTGCCTCGTGATGACTGGGTGTTGTGTGCTATCCTTAGGTTAGTTAGGTTTAAGTAGTTCTAAGTTCTAGGGGACTGATGACCATAGATGTTAAGTCCTATAGTGCTCAGAGCCATTTGAACCATTTGAACTCTCTGAACTATCAAACACCTTCCATATGAAATATATTTTCCACAACTGCTCACCAACTCGCTAATGCGTCTGACTGTCTGACGTTGATCCTGTAAGCTCAATTAAATAGCACTGAACATCTACGGTTTGAATACCTATCTAGAAATATAAGATAACTGTACCTGAAGACCAGGGAAGGCTCCATGACCGCGGGAGGAACCTTGTTCTACGACATGCAGAGAATATCCTGAGTTAATTAAAAGAAATCTGTGTGCCAGAACCCGATATCACGTGCCGGTCTAGCGCACGTTTAACCTACAATATGAACATTTTTCCTAGAGAAAAGGGCGTATCAGAAACGTAATGCTCCTTATCACCGAGAAGATAACGATTGAGAATACCTCACTAGACACTATATTTTTCCGTGTAGTAACCTACCTCCAACGGGATCGTCTCGGTCGCCATGTTTTTTGAGTGAAACTTCCACCGCATGTCATTCAATAGCGCTACGAAGAATATCCAGTTACACAGTTCAGATATCCATAGTTATATATTCTATCACCGCATGACTAAGCCATTTACACTTTTTTTTTTCCTTTTACTTGTCGCAGTGTGTCAGGATAAAGTTACCTGGATTACGGTAATGTTAATTGACAGCGTATAACTCTTCTAACATTTCCCTCCAATGTCCGTAAAGATTAGAGCAGAACTTTATCTAACAGCAGGAAACTTCAGATTTGTATAGATCTTCCTCAGATCCCTGAAACATGTTCGTAGAATGATTTTAGGTACTAGAAACTTATTACTCGCTGTAAACATACTTACCTGGTAACAGTTTAGCTTCGCTGTTCCTTTAATTTCGAGACATGAAAAATTTGAAGTTAACGTCGATAATAAAAATAATGGAATGTAAAATAATGACCACCTCACCTTGAGGAAACTGGAATTTTCAGCGCCGGTTACGTTCATTGAACATCAGGTAACTTATACAAATAAGGGATCTAAATATACACTGAAGGGACAAAGAAATTGGTACACTTGCCTAATATCGTTTAGGGCCCCTGCGAGCACACAGAAGCACCGCAACATGATGTGGTATGGACTAATGTCTGGAGTAGTAATGGAGGGAATTGACGCCGTCAATCTTGCAGGGCTGTCCATAAATCCGTAAGAGTATGAGTGGGTGGAGATCTCTTCTGAACAACACGTTGCAAGTCATCGGTGATATGCTCAATAATGTTCGTGTCTAGGGAGTTTGGTGACCAGCGACAGTGTTCAAACTCAGAAGAGTTTTGCTGGAGCCACTCTGTAGCATTTCTGCATATGTGGGGTGTCGCATTGTCCTGCTGGAATTGCCCACCTCCGTCGGAATGCAGAATGGTCATGGATGATGCCTGTGATCAGAAAGACGTACATGTCACCTGTCAGAGCCGATCTAGACGTATCAGGGATCCAATATCACTCCAACTGCGCATGCCCCACACCATTACAGAGCCTCCACCAGCTTGAATAGTCCCCTGCTGACATGCACGAGGTGGTCTCCATGCCCGTACACGTCCATCCGCTCGATACAATTTGAAACGAACAAGCATTATGTTAAAGAAACTTCCTGGCAGATTAAAACTGTGTGCCGGACCGAGACTCGAACTCGGGACCTTTGCCTTTCGCGGGCAAGTGCTCTACCAACTGAGCTACCCAAGCACGACTCACGCCCCGTCCTCAAAGCTTTACTTCTGCCAGTACCTCTTCTTCAATCAGCGCACACTCCGCTGCAAAGTGAAAATCTCATTGTGTCAAGCAACATGTTTGCAGTCATTAACAATTCAGTGTCGGTGTTGACGGGCCCGGGCGATGAGTTAAGCTTTGTGACGTGCAGTCATCAAGGGAACACTACTGGGCCTTCGGATCAGAAAAACCATATCGATGATTTTTCATCGAATGATTCACACGCTGACACTGGTTGATGGCCCAGCATTGAAATCTGCGGTAATTTGCGGAAGGGTTGCACTCCTGTCACGTTGAACAGTCCTCTTCAGTCGTCGTTGGTCCCATTGCTGCAGGATACTTTTCCAACTGCTACCATGTCGCATATTTGATGTTTTACCGGAGTCCTACTGTTCACGGTACACTCGTGGAATGGTCGTACATGATAGTCCCCACTTCATTCCTACCTCAGAGGTGCTGTGTCCCATCGCTCGTGCGCCGATTATAACACCACTTCCAAACTCCCTTAAATCTTGATAACCTGCCATTGTAGCAGCAGTAACCGATCTAACAAAGGCACCAGCCACTTGTTGTCTTACATAGGCGTTGCCGGCCGCAGCGTCATATTGTGCCCGTTTTTATATCTCTGTATTTGAATACCCATGCCTATACCAATTTCTTTGGCGCTTCAGTGTATGTAGTCAGCACCACGAGACAATATATCTCAAAATCAGTCTTCATATCTAAATACTCACAACTACCTGGGAACTCTTGGAATACTTTGGCATACAAACAAGCACGGCCTCTAGGTCTCCACGCAGTCTCATGGTATCAGAAGCATGAACTGCTATAATACCGATAATCGAGTGACGTAGGCTGGTAAAAGTAATCGTTCGAGTGCACCTCATATTCAAGTACTGTGTCAACAGGAGATGAGATATGATCTCCAGACAATATCTTTAAGATGGGCAGCGACTCCTGTGACTTCATCTCCGAACTCGCCCTCTCTGTGTACTCGTCGACTCGACACTTTAGTCTCTGCCACACCCCACTCGTCACAGGATGTGTCGGGTACAAGTGGACTCGACTCGCTCAGAAAGGAGATCGAGCACTCGAGTACGCAAGCATAGTCGCGGACTCGGGGGCATTCCTGCGGCATACGGAACCATTTTAAAAGTAATTATTTCCGCCATCACTATACATTTATTTCACACAATTATTCTCAAGTTAAAATGTCACCAAATGTCCGACCTGCCTAACTGACAGTAGCAACCAGTAGGCATGACGATCGGCTTGTGGTGAATATAGTTCTGTTTATAGATACACTCTCACAGATAATTTTCGAAGATTGCTGTAAATTTATTTTAATATTTTGCATCTATTCAGAGAATATCTAACAATTACGTTGGCATATATACATTTATGAGGTATTACTGAGTCTGATCAGTTATTAAAATAAACTTCCGTAAATGAATGACAAGCTGTAGAAATTGCTGTTACGCCTTAAACGCAAGTTGGTGTGACCAGATGAAAGCAGAAATAGCGGTCTTTTTTCTCGCAGTTTTCATTTGACGTAGCACATGTGTATTCTCTTTGTCGAGGTGGAATAAAGAAGAATATAACCATTTTGTTTGTTTCGACGAAATTGTACGTTTTTCGTCTCAATCGTGGACTATAGCGAGAAAATGATTCCAGATATCATTCCTTCTCGAACGGAACAAATTTCAATTGCCTACATTGCATCAGTTAGTTTTCGTTCTACGCCCACCAGAGTCTCACGAAACACAATTTCGTTAAAGGGCATCTGATCCTGACAATCGGTCATTTCGCCTTATCAGTGCTACTTTACATCAGCAAGAAGGTACTCTCATCTTCTATACTAACAATAAGACAGGACTGGCCGTACATTTCTGCATGCTTCAGTAAAGGAGACTGAGTCTCCCAGTACGAAGCGACCACAGCGCCACAGTTCTCAGACTCGTCATTCTCGTGAAGTTACTGTGCGACGAAGGCAGTCCATTAGCAATGATGTAAAAGCGGCGCCTTGATTTGTGAAGTTTGCGGCCCGCAACGTTAGTTTCATACTGGTTCCGTTTCTGATCTCTAGCAGCGGTAAAGTTAGTTGGTCTGACAGTGTCACTCGGCAGAAGTAGACAGGAAATCATACACGAAGTTGGTGCTTAAGTTCTTAGAGTTTTCACTGAAGTTTATTAAACACAACAGATGCACATAAGACAGACTTATTGATAATATATCCTGCGTCTCTATTTACAGCAGTCTGCCTGGGTTAACTCTCCTATTCCATGACTGTGGAAGTCACATGGTTTTGAGACAAAGAACTCGACGAGCCACGTTCGGGGTACATTGTATCCCTGGAAGGATGTTCCATGAAAGGTGTTCGACCGTGACCGGAAAAGGTGAAATTCTGAGGGTGCAATATCAGGTGAACAAGGTGGGTGCTGAATGACTTTCCAATCCTGCATCTGTATAGCGTTTCTTTGTTAGCCTAACACAATGCAGGCGGGCGTTTTTATGGAATAGGATCATTTCCCGCTGCCTTCTTGGTCGTTTCTCTTGGACTGCGTCTGCAAGACACCTCATCTGTTGACAATAAACGTTAGCAGTCATACCCCACGGGCAAATAATTCGTAGCACACAACACCGTCACTGTTTCATCAGATGCACAACGCATAACATTATCTTTCGTGCTTGCACGTAGGTTTTTGTGCAGGGAATGGTGCTTTGCTTGTGCTCAACCATTCCCTTCTTTTCCTTCTATTGGCGTAAAAGGATCATTTCTCGTCGCCATTAACAAAATAGGACAGGAATGGTCGGTGCTTTTCACGAGCCAATTGATCACGAGTAAGCAGGGATGCACATATGGCCACCTGCAGATTTTTGTGAGTTTGGCTTAGTGTATGCGATACCCATACATTCGAATTTTTTAAGCTTCTCCAATCGATTAAAAAGTCGCGACATGGTGGAAGGATCACAGTTCATGACAGTTACCAGTTGCCGGGTGCACTGACGTGGACCATCGTGCATCAATGCGTCTAAACGATATTCATTAAACACCCAGGGTCTTATTGTACGTCGAGAGTCACTAATACCAAAACGATCTTCCTTAAAACGAGAAAACCATTTTCTTCCCTTGCTCCGTCCAGAGGAATTATTCCCAAACAAAGCGCAAATATTTCTGGCTGCCTCCACTGCTGTTACCTTTCTAGTAAACTCAAACAGAAGAATACATCGGAAATGTTTTGAACTTTCCACTTGGCACTCCGTTGTCTAGCATCCACAGCTCCACTTACTATCTCCAAATGACAAAGCGAAAACTCAAATACCAACAGTGAATTACAAATAAAAAAGGTGACAATCGATAAATAAATACGAAGCAACCAGTATTCCAAGAAGCAAAACATAAACGCTACGAACTTATGCACCAGCCTAATAATGTACACACACCTCAGTACCGAGTGCAGTTCAAACACTTACATGTTCTCTTAACTTGTGTAGGATACGAAAAAGCAGCTTCTAATCTGGCAGATATAGAATCAATTAAGAAAAAAAAGGGGGGGGGAAATATGTGAAAGTGGTTAATGAGTCATATGAAAAAATATCCCAAAAGTAAGAACATATACAGACTAGAAACTACAATAAACTGTAAAGGGATATTAGTAAAGCTATGTTTCTGACGAACATGAATGACTTTTATGTTACACTTGCAAGAATAAATGAAAAGAATGAAGTAACACTACATAGCAGAACTAAGTCCCAATCATAAGTGTAAAGTACGCTTTTTCCGTCGTATTGTGTAGTCTATAAGCAAACGAAGAGAGAAACCATAACATCCCTTACAACCTAATATGTTCACAATTTGAAAGTGTTCTGTGTTCACTTCAGGTTCTGGATGCAGTCACAGTAAGAAACTTTGGTTGCCACAGAGAAAAATGCACCTGAAACAACGTTAGCCAATCTTTCGTCGAATATTAAGACGTATTTCATTTGTAAAGTTTGCGTGCGTATCTGTTATTCTGGTAAACTTTTCGCTGGCGCGTTGTTATCTCAAAGTAAACTGTGACTTTGAAGAGATAAGCGAGCTTGTGTACATTTTAAATGAGTACGAAAACGCAAGGTTTTTTCTTCTCCCTGTTCTTTCTGCAGCCCTAATGAATATGAAACCAGCAGATAGGTGCGCATGTAAACACTGGGACAAGCAGACACTGTGTCTACTTAAAATACAGGACATGCACGCTTTTTGCCTCTCACACAGACTTTTAATTAAGTACATAGAAATAGCTTCAAACACACATTCCACTCCACCGTTTGGATAGAAGACTGCAAAACCTGCGATTTCATGCGCTGATGCCTGTCTGTTACCGTAGAACATATCTATTAACTTCTTCTTCTTCTTCTTTTTTTTTCGTGTTCGTGTCCTAATAAGATGAGAGGAAAAACTCAGCTACAGTGAAAGGTTCTGAACTATGGCGAGCTGTTCATGCAGAAAGTGCTTAGATTAAAGAAGACTGAGACCTAACGAAAATAATTCCTGAACAATAGTACAGGCCCCTCAATGCAGTAGTTGTAGAAATGCTAGTCGCGCGCGGTGGCCGTGCGGTTTGAGGCGCCATGTCAAGGATTGCGCGGCCCCTCCCGCTGCAGGTTCGAGTTCTCCCTTGGGCATGGCTGTGTGTGTTGTTTTTAGCATAAGTTTGTTTAAGCAGTGTGTATGTTTAGGGACCGATGATCTCAGCAGTTTGGTCCCTTAGAACTTCACCCACATTTGAACATTTTTTAAAATGCTATTCCCGCTGAAAATTGTTTTCCTCTCTTGCGTCGCTGCTGAATGGGTACCTTTTTTTAGTATCAGTTCGTCACCGTAAGCTGCTTATTAAGTATAATGTCTGTCGGGCACTTACTCTACATCACACGATTTTTATGAAGTCGACTTAAGATTCATCATACCCCACACTTACAACGAGACTTTTTTAACGAAGAACTGACAGTCATCTAAGATGTGAGACATTTGCTAGCTGTGCATTCTGTGTTAATTATCACCGCTCTGAAACATCTTCTCATGATCAGAAGTATCCGTATATGACGATAGGTGGATCCTCTAGTACAGAATGCAACGGGGAATTTTGTAGTATCAGTAGAGCTGCTGTAACAGTAGAACAATGGATCGGGCAGGAGAGCTCAGTGACTTCGAACTTGGACTAGTCATTGGATGTAATCCGAGCAACAGTTTTACCCAGGGACATTTCAATGCTTCCAAGTGTTGGTGGTGTGACTGTGAATTGGAACGGCGAGGGAACAACCAAAGCTAAACCAAGACCCTGCGGGTTCCATGTACTGACAGACATGGACCGTGGAACATTGCGAGGAACGCTTCTAAAAATTCGCATTAAATCAGCTGAAGGGATCACTCGCGGGTTCGAAATTGCTATCTGGAGGCCAGTTTGTCTAATGACTGTGTGTACACAGAACTAAAAAAGAACTAGGCGCAATGGTCGTGCACCTGTTCATGAACCACACATTTCTGTAGCCAAAGCCATGAAACGATTTAGTTGGTGCGTGAGGGACGCTTCTGGAGAGCGGATGTCTGGAAACGACTGATTTGGTGCAATAAATCGGTCTATACTCTGTGGCAGTCTGATGGAAGGGTTTGGCTTTGGCGAATGCATGGAAAACGTTATCTGCTATCACCTACAGTGCCAAGATAGAAATGTGGAGGAGGTCACGTCATCGCATGGGATTGTTTTTCAGGGTTAGCATGTGGTCCCATACTGCGTTTAGGAAAACGGTGTTTGCGGAAAGATACGAGCACATTTTTCAGCACTGTGTGCTTCGTACAGAAGAGGAACACTGGAGACAATGATTGTATCAGCATGACAATGCACCCCATCAAAATGGAACATCTATGGGTCAATGGTTTGTGGGCTATAACATTCCTGAAATGGACTTACCCAGTGGATCACCTCTGGGCGCTTCAGTCCGGAACCGCGCTGCTGCTACGGTCGCAGGTTGGAGTCCTGCCTCGGCCATGGATGTGTGTGATATCCTTAGGTTAGTTAGGTTTAAATAGTTCTAAGTATAGTGGACTGATGACCTCAGATGCTGAGTCCCATTGTGCTTAGAGCCATTTGAACCATTTTTGAAACCTCTGGGATATACACTAATGTTCAGAAAAAAAACAGAAGACCGTGAACGGCTAGGGACAGAACATTCACTTCCACAGGACATGCACATTAGTGCATTCTGCAGAAGAGATTAGCATTTCAGTCACCTCGGTTCAGCATGTGTGCTGTTGCCTAGTAGCCACAGGATTCACCATGGGCCCTGATAACTTGCTCCATGCGTGATGACATCGACGTGTATGAGGCGCGAAAGGCTTCCATGTTGCATTGACCTGGTTCCAAAGTTCGTCTGTGGTGGTTGGCAGTGGGTCACAGCGCTGGACCTGACGTTACACCATATGCCGCACGTTTTCGATTGGCACAAGTCTGGCGATCTAGAGCGGCAGGGCGAAAGGCTGACATCCTGTGACCAAAAGAAGGCGCGTGCTCCTCCAGCAATATGTGGTCTTGCATTGTCTTGTTGAAAAATGGTATCTGAGGTTTTGACCAGAACGGGTATGGCTATGGGTCGCAGGATATCATTCATTTCTGTCACAATGGTCACAATGCACTGGACACCCACTAACTGTAAGTTGAGGCTGCAGTCAGGCGCTGCATGTCTTGTGCGAATGCAGTCACTGTGATGCTGCTCTCCCAGCCATAATTTTCGAACTAACATTCGTCTGAAAACGCTATGTGACGCCCTTTCTGTCCCCAGTAACGTCGTTCCATGCACCATTGCTGTGTGGCATGTTTCTGCACATTCGTCAAAGGTATGCGGAGAAATGGACGATGCGCACGTAACCCATGCCGTAAAAAAGGGCGACGGTCTGTCACCCTTAGTAGTGCACGATGTGTTATACTGTTCCATCGTTGCTACAGAGCCGAGGAAGATGCAGATCTGTCCTGCAATGCCACTCGGATGAGGCGTTGATGTTCTAGGGAGTGACCTGGGCGATACGACATGACCCATCCCATCAAGTTCTACGGCCTTCCGTGAACAATTCCGCATACACCCATGCACTGCCAAAACACTACGTCCCAGACGAGTGCAGTTTCCCGGGTGGATGCATCACGTTCTTGAGTGCCAATAATGCGCCCTCTTTTACATTCATTGTGTTGACGGTATGGTTCGCATATACATCTGCGAGGCACCCGGCACGTCTACTCAAGTCACTCTGATCCATTACCGTCGGTTTGTAGCCACAACCAGAGCCGCATGCACACTTCACAGGTAGACAGTGCTGTGCCGCGATATCGGTGTTGAGGCTGAGTCCGCAGGCCGACATGGCTTAAATACTAATCATTTCTACAGAATATACTAATGTATGTGACCTGCGAACGTGAACAGCTTATCTCTAGTCGTTCAAGGTGTTCTCTTTTTTTGTTTCTGAGCATGGGAGTATTAAAGTCGACTTTTCACTACGCCCAGCTGCCAAGGTTCTCTGGTTTCGGCCGTTGAGAAATAATGAGCTGGCATTCCTCAACAGACATTCAGACACCTCGCTGAAAGCATCCCCAGGAGAGCTCAATCTGTGGTAAAAAATAATGGTTACATTTCATACTAATAAGCACTAAAATATGTCCGGTTTCTTTTGATTTGATAGTGTATATTATGACAACGCAGATGAATGTAGGTGCCATTTTAGTGATACAGGTACAGATTTGGTTAGTCCACACGGTCTTAATTTACGTAATGCATATAAAGATGACACAAAGTTTCTGAAAGTTTAGGATCAGAGTTATTCAGACGATATGGGGCCTAAACCTGAATGTTTAGGGATACGAAATCAAAGTCCTGAAACGAGTTTTTCATGGTCCATGGGATTCCCCGTCTTGAATTAGCAATGCTTGTGAGTTACTTGTTAGAAACCAACTTGAGTCGTGCACGGCTGGCGTTCATGCCATTTATTGTTTGTTTGTCATCTTCTATTATGGTACTGCAGACTCATTTTATTATTCCATTAACTGGCGTCACATACTTCCTGCCTTAATTGTGCGTGATGGCAGCAGCAGCGCGTATGGTTTAGTGCACTATCGTACCATCTCTAGAGCGACCCATAGTATTCCCGGGTCGTCTTGTGTCTGGAAGTCAGTTGGAGACGCATTGTGTCGTTTGAATTTCGTTGTGGGCCGTTGGGACATTCCCGCTAGCAACAAGGTGTGTTTTCAAGTTGGCGAAATTCTTGCCGCCCTCCTGTGGAGTACAGCTTAATTTCATTATTTTGAATTGAAGTGCACCAGCGGAATATTCTGCCTTGTGTCCGTTAAAGTTTCGGTTACCTGCCCTGGGAGCTGACGTGAATTCAGACAGTGTACTTTGCTCGTCGTGTTGTGCCTGTCCAGCACGGGGTATAGTATGACAGCTGAATGTGTAATTCGTTGTGGGCGCCGATACCTTCTACGTTGTTCCATTCAACTCCCTGGTGTGTGCTGGTCGGGTGGAGCAGAAGTTATCCTGTCGCTTGGTCCGTTGGCTGACTGTCGATTGATGCCGGCCAGAGTGGCCGAGCGGATCAAGGCGCTACAGTCTGGAACCGAGGGACCACTATGGTCGCAGGTTCAAATCTTGCCTCGGGCATGGATGTGTGTGATGTCCTTAGGTTAGGTTTAAGTAGTTCTAAGTGCTAGGGGAGTGATGCCCGCAGCAGTTAAGTCCTATAGTGCTCAGAGCCATTTAAACCTTATTGTTTAAGTATGGCTTCTAGCCGATTTTAAATTAGTTTGGCCGTTATGGCGTGAGACTGTTTGGGCCTTCAGCCTGATTTAAAGAAATTTTAGGATAGAGCCTTCTGCCTTTTAAAATCCCAATTCCTGTTTCGAGCCTTAAGTTTTCGGCCTTCATCCGAGTTAAAGATGTTTTGCCCTTAGGGCGTGAGACTGTTTGGGCCTTCAGCCTAATTTAGTGAAATGTTTTAAGATGAGGCCTTCTGCCTTTTAAAATTCAAATTCTTGTTTTTGAGTCTTAAGTGATCGGCCTTCGACCGGTTTTAAATTAAACTTATTTTGCCCTTGAGGCATTAGATTCAATGGTGCATTTAGCCGGGACTTAAATTCTAAAATTAATGTTTGGCTTGCTCTGATTTAATGTTTTCTTTACTCTTGTAACGTTTGTCAAATGAATAAAGTAGTATGTTCGAGAGCAGCTGACAGACAGTCATTTTGACCCTTTCCACAAAGTAAACCCTCTTTCCCGTGCTACGGGTATAGCAGGGGATTTCACTAGTTGCTGCGTCGATTTTTGTGCTACGTTTAAATATGAAATCCAATCTTTAGTCATGTGTCTACGACGGAATTTTCCCATTGTTGTAGTTTGAGAATGGTTGTAGAAAACAAAAGATAAGTCGTTAAAAAGGGTTAACAGACTTTTGTTTCACATATAACGAAGCAGGATCAATGTCCAGAGAAAAGTGTCACCAGAAGAGTCATTATAATGACAAGTAGACAGAAACTGAGGAGAATCTGAGTCATTCAAGTCACAGACAGCTGGACAACCTTCTCGACAAAGAATTGATCGCCCAGCATTTTTCACTATTTCTCATGTTGTGCAAGAATATTCGATTAACGCCTGTAAACCTGCCAGTTAAATGCACACTTCGTAGAATATGGTGTGGAGAGTGCTGGTCGAGCTGCGAATACTCTCCTGCTCTAAACAAAGACCGCCGTAGACTACGCTGGGGGACTGATGACCTTAGCTGCTTAGTCCCGCTTAAACATCCCAACAACCACCACCACCTATACGGATGCGAATGTCAGGCATACCCCCGCAACACTGTAGACGATTCCTACGCTGTGTATAAGTAGACGGAATGTCATCACATTCGAGCAGCCTGTTTTTTATCGTCGACGACATGACAATAGAAATGATCAGATGGTCGCAGTCAACTATCAATCAGTTATGAAGTATCGGACAATGAAGATCGACTATTGTAATGCTCAGTACGTCTGAGGATTATGCGAAACCTGTTAACATCAGACATGAATGAATTTAGTTCTCACCTGATGATTCCACATCAAAATAACGTGGTTAATAGAAGACCTGGAAACATACGTGCGGACTACAAAAAGCTAGTTACTCATTAAAGGCAAATTACATTTTGTTGAACGATGTACTGCACTTCAGTGTGACTCAAATATACGACTCTATTTTTCCACGTAATCGCCAAGTCTCTGTAGTCAGTAGTCGTAACGTTGTACCAGTCGTTCAGTTTCTCGATGATAGAAATCCACTCCGTCATGGACTCATTCGAGAACTGCTTTGCTCATCGTCGGAGAATCTCTTTCCCCCAAGTATTTTTTCAGCTTTACGAAAACAGGAAAATCACATAGTGCTGAATCTGGACTGCATGGCGGACGCTTTTTCTGAGTTCTCGAAATTCCCCCAGTAGCACACAAAAAATTCCTAAATTGATATCATTTCGCCAACTTAAATATCTGAAACCTATGTATTCATTTAAACTCTTATGTTACCACTGTCAGCAGCCTGCAGAGGTGGAAACAAAACTTGTAAACTTAAAGAAGAGCCTGAGCAGAAAAATAAAAAAAAACTGCTCTAGAGGCGCTACGCTTGCTTTCTTCGTACGTTTTCTACTGTTCTTTTGATTTACCATTAGCCCACCACCAGTACACTCAGATGACCAAAGTCAAGGGGTAGCGAGATGCACATATACAGATGGCGGTAGTATCGCGTATGCAAGGTATAAAAGGGCAGTTCATTGGCGGAGCTGTCATTTGTACTCAGGTGATTCATGTGAAAACGTTTCCGGTGTGACTTTGGTTTCACGACGGGAATTAACAACTTTGACCCCGGAATGTCAGTTGTAGAGCCATGAGACGTTCCATTCTACAAATCTTCAAGAAAACGAATATTCTGAGATCCACAGTATCAAGAGTGTACTGAGAGTACTAAATTTCAGAAATTACTTGTCACCACGGACCACGCAGTGGCCGGCGGCCTTCACTTAACGTCGGAAAACAGCGGCGTTTGTGTCAGGTTGACACAGCTGACAGACAATCAACAAGGGGTGAAATAACCACAGAACTCTATGTGGCACATACGGCGAATGTATCCGTTAGTAGAGTGCGGCGAAATTTGGCGTTTATGGTCTATGGCAGCAGATGACAGACACGAGTGCCTTTGCTAATAGCACGACATCACCTGCGGCGACTCTCCAGGGCTCGTGATTGCATCGAATAGACCCTAGACGATTGGAAAACCGTGACCTGATTAGATGAGTCCCGATTTCAGTTTGTAAGAGTTGATGGTAGGGTTTGAGTGTGGCATAGAATCCACGAAGCCAAGGACACAAAATGGCAACAAAGCACTGTGCAAGCTGGTGGTGGTTTCATAATAGTGTGGACATAGTTTACCTGGATCATTGATCGCAAATAGTTATGTCCGGATACTTGAAGACGATTTGCAGGTTTTCATGGACTTCATATCCCCAAACAAAGATGGAATTTTTATGAAAGATAATGCGACGTGTCACCGAGCCATAATTGTTCGCAACTGGTTTGAACAACGTTCTAGACAATTAGAGCAAATTGTCTGGCCGCCATTATCGCCTGACAAGAATCCCATTGATCATTCAAGGGAGAGGTTAGTTCCTGCACAGAATCCTTCACCGGCAACACTTTCTCAACTATTGACGGCTATAGAGGCAGTATGGCTCAATATTTGTGCAGGAGACTTCTATCGACTTGTTGAGTCCATGCCACGTCCAGTTGCTGCATTATGCCGGGAAAAAGGAGGTCCGACTCTTTGTTAGGAGGTTTCCCGTGACTTTTGTCACTTCATAATTTGGTACATCCGTCAACTGCGGTAGTTCACCTAGCCGAAATACGTGCCTGTGTTTTTTACATACACTTTCAGAAGGCTATAAACCGCCGATTTGTCATCGCCTTAAATTTAATTATAACAAATGATACCAACGCCGACGCGTTTTTGAAATATCTCAGTATTTGAGACACCATGTACACATAGGATATACGTCATAACGTAAAAGCCGTCAAAAACAAGCTTTAAGTAAAACGACGAAGTGTAGTTGACGTCTCCTCAAAACTCGACACAACCACGTTTGATAGGCATCCCCAACCGACGAAATTTGGCTTCTGCAGGTCATAGTGACGTCACGGAGGGGTATCACAGTGGTGACCCAAACGCCACCGATGAATGAAAGGTGCATCGATGGATTTTAGAGAGCCTCTTTGCATATAGGCTCTCTAATTGATTTGGAGAGAAATGGACATCTAGTGAATACCTAGAGAACTAACTGTGTGTTGTTCGAAATAAAATATCATAGATGACATTGGTAGCAAGACCCTGACAGGTGACACGTACGTAAGCATCCAATCTGATCACCTCCATCCATTCATGTCCACTGTGCATTGCGACAGTTTTGGGCCATTCCAGCAGGACCATGCGAGGCCCCATGCATCCAAAATTGCTACAGAGTGACTCCAGGAAAACTTCCACCGGCCACCAAACTCCCCAGACATGAACAACGAGCGGTTCAGAAGAAATCTCCATTCCCCCGGACTCTTCCGGATTTATGGACAACCCTGCAGGATTCATGGCATCAATTCCCTCCAGCGCTGTTTCCGACATTAGTAGATTCCATGCCACGTCGTGTTGCGGCTCTTCTGCGTGCTCGCTGGAGCCCCACTCTATATTATAGAGGTATGTCAATTTCTTTGGCTCTTCAGTGTATCTTGCTATACCGAAATGTCAAATCTTTATCACTTACGCCATTCGTTGACTCTATCTGTGCATCTTTCATGTTATTGCGTCAAAACATTGCAGTGTACTCTACATCTGGTCATAAACTACTGCACATTTTATTTAGTTTTTATTGTATCGCTCTGTTCAAGTGTGTCTGTTTACTGAGCTGGCACCTGGGCCAACTTCAATGAATCAGAAGTACACACAGTACCGGTCAGAGTACTATGTGCTGTCAGCTGGAAAGCTTCTTCCGACATTGTCGACAGACAATTTGGTTCCTTATGTTTCCTCATATAATTTTGTTTTATCTGTTAACCGCGAAATGCAATGGTGCATAGCGTAATATATATTTCAGCCGCGCAGAGTGGCCACGCGGTTAGGGACGCCGTGTCACGGATTTCGGGCTCCCTTCTCCGGAGGTTCGAGTCCTCCCTCTTGCATGAGTGTGTGTGTTGTTCTCAGTATAAGTTAGCTTTAGTGTAAATAGTGTGTAAGTCTAGGGACCGATGACCTCATTTGAACTTTTCAACATGTATTGCAACTACAGTTTTCGAAGTACTTGAATTCTAAAAATCTGCTTGTATGTAACTTTTTACCGATGACTGTGGATTATTTCTGTGCATTTTACTCGATTTCATCTTACGGTCTAGTATTGTTAACATGACTGTGACGAAGCGTCTCGCTTTAATAAACGATGCAGAACTGCTTTCTGTTATGTGATACGTACTCTTACAACTGTTATGGAACCATTAATTTCGTCTGTTATAAATTTTAGCCTGCCGCGTTCTTTATGCTTTGAGGTTTGAATAAGGCCATTTAAGCGGTAGTAACTAGTAATCGTTGTGATCTTGATGAACAATTCCCTTGGAATCAAAGAAGCATACAAGCATGTATTTCCCTTCTGACTTTGACATGCGCACTTTTTTAGGTCTGGGTGATCCCTTTGAGCACCACTGAGAACTTTGGCGCTTTGTCTCTGGATCGTACTAAAAAAAAAACAACTTTCATTACCAGTGATAACACGGCTCAACAGTTCTGGAAAGATTCCCACTTGCTATACTAGATCGGCTGCCACATTTTTCCGTGTTTCTCGCTGTTGTAGTGTAAGATTTTTGGACAGATCTTTCTCATACCGAGATTTTCAGTTATTATTAGACGAACCGTTTCCCGACTGATGTTCAGTTCTTCTGCAATAATTTTCACGGATACTCTTCGATCAGATCGTCCGAGTTTACGCACCCTGGCCAAGTTGACATCCGTCCGTGAGGTTGATGGTCGTCCACTGCGGTTTTCATCTTCAACATTCGTTATGCCTTCACTAAGCATTTTATGCCAACGAATAACTTGAGCTCTTGACATAACCTGCTCTCCAAAAGCCTTCTGAACCTTACACAGAGTGAGGTGGCGTAGTGGTTAGCACACTGGACTCGCATTCGGGAGGACGACGGCTCAATCCCATGTCCAGTCATCCTGATTTGGGTTTTCCCTGATTTCCCTAAATCGCTCCAGGCAATGCCGGGATGGTTCCTTTGAAAGGGCACAGCAGACTTTCTTCCCCATCCATCCCTAATCCGATGAGACCGATGACCTCGCTGTTTGCTCTCTTCCCCCAAACAATCCAACCCAACCCATCGGAAGCTTACCGTAAGGTGTCATCGCGTTTTCACCCAATTTAACGCAAAAAGACCGTTGCGTAACATTGTGCGGTTGCATTTCCGTGATGAGAGATACAAACACGTGTTAACTTATAACAGCACAACTCACAACTGAGCAGGTACATCGATGTGCAACTTGGACTAGAAGGAGCTTATAGACGAAGGTCATAGATATTGTGTCTACGAAAGCCTGCAGGGTTCCCAAATCTTGCAAAGAAAATCAGCCTCACTACTTCACTGTCGCACCTCGTATATTATAAATTAATATCCTTCACCACATTTTCTGTCTTATGTAAAGGCTAATCTCAGGAACTAGTATAAGGATTTTGATGTGCTTGTCCCTGATAGGTAGACTGATTCCTGAGGAGTGTTTGTGTGTATAGTTTATTGCTGCCATATCAGGCAGATCGTTAGGTTCCAAATACTTCGTTCTACGTTTGTAAAGCCGGGCATGTCGCTAGTCATCTATATTTTAATTTTAGTGGGACACTGAAGTGGTTATTTTATGTCCTCTTTTGTATTTACTTCGTGTTACACACAGTGAATAAGCAGTCATCTACCTCGAGGCAAGGGCGTCCGTGCCGGACTTCTTACTGGTGCGAGACGTACGGCTGTTGTCTGGGCCAGACGGTCGCCCACCCGCCTGTAGGTGGAGACGGCAGCCGGCGGCCGGTGCCCGTGCTGAGGTATCGCCGTGTCGGCCGTGTTAAATATGCTCTCTGGGCGCCCGCCGCTGACCGGGAACCTATAAAAGCTGAGATTTACCGCCCCCTGCCAGCGGTCACCACACCCACCCCGAAACTCTCCCGGCCCAGAAACGCGCGCGCCGCCAAGACAGCGCCCACAGCTGCAACCGCTCAGAGGCAAGTGGTGCATGTCGCTCCGTTGCAGTATGTCTTGGTGCAATAGGATTTTTTTTTTCGTAACGCAATCCCTTTATTTTAGACACAGGGCATCCGAGAACTGTTGTTATCAATATCGGTAAATGGTAGCCCCAAATCAACCTTTTTATGTAACTGGAGTTGCAGTTTAAAACCTTTATTTTTCAACAAAAACTGGAATAGATATTTGAGGGTGAGGTACCAGCCATCTCATTCGTTCGAGACGGACATTATGATCTGATATAATGGCTGTTTGAGAGATTCACTGAAGTGCTGAACATGGGACGGTGTAAGTACATGAAATGTATTCGCAGTTGCGAATACGAACTGCCATCAGCTGTGTAAGAGAATGATTGCAATGAAGATTTGTGCCGCACCGGGACTCGAACCAGAATTTCCCTCTTTACGCTAGTAGTCACGTTAACCTCTTTGCCTAGCTGTGCATGATCCACGGCCATATCCAGACTTACATATGTCCTCGCTTCTGCGTCACAGCCTGTACTCGTACACACTTTATAACAGGGGAATTCAGGTCGCTGCCTGGTATCGGCGGATAAATACGATACTGCAGTGCATGTGTTGTCGTAATTCTCTTATATTGCTAATGGTAGCTCGTAGTCGCAACTGCGAATACATTTCATGTATCTCATAACGGCTGTAGTCGCCGCGGTGAATGTTCCTTTGGATATGCATGCATGGCCGTAGGTACACTGCATTGTTTTTGTCGACAACATAGGCACTGGAATGTCGTGTAAGACACGTCAGGCATAATATGTCTCCTATGTATATTTTAGTGGAGGTGATAAACATGAGTGCTTCTACAGTGTAATGTTTGAGTCACTATGGATGAGTCCGCAGCTCGTGGTCTCGCGGTCGCGTTCTCGCTTCCCGAGCACGGGGTCCCGGGTTCGATTCCCTGCGTAGTCGGGGATTTTCACCTCCGTCGAGAGGTCTGGGTGTTTGTGTTGTCCTCATCATTTCATCATCATTCATGGAAGTGGCGAGACTGGACTGAGCAAAGGCTGGGTCTTAGTACGGCGCTGATAACCGCGTAGTTGAGCGCTCCACTAACCAAACATCATCACCATCATTGTGGATGACTATGAAAGTTAAGGATCAAGTAGCAGATTTATGTTACATGGAACATATGGTATGCTGATTGTGAATTTTCAGGGTTGTTTGGCCTTGCCGACTGCGGAACCATGAGCGCCTCTGAATATGCCCAGCGCACCGCTGGACGAGACGTTAGGAACGGAAAAGTATCGTGGACAACACCCACAATACAACCCGGATGATTCGCCAGTACCTACGACATCCGACTGTGAGAGCCTTCGACATATTACATGGATCTCGCACGGAGGTGTCTCTGAGGTGTGGAGACAAGTCACGGATGTATATTTTACTTTACACTATGAAACATTAGAGTGCAAAATAATCAAAAACATAATCCAAAGATTTTCTATGTAGATACTCTTCAGTTGACTAGAAGGAATTGAACTGCAAAAAATTCATTACATCGGTCTTAAACGTCACATGACCTCCAAACATTTCATAAGCTCTGACAGGTCGTTGCCTACATGTGTACACATGTACCTATCTCCTTTCCATAGAAATGTTAATGATTTGCACATTATTCGCAAAACAAAAAATTGGAATTTCAAAAAAATACTGCTGACTACAACTTTCGTGAAACAGTTTCCAAAATAGTCAGCTTTTTGAAGAATCTCTGCAGGTTGCACTAAAACCTAAAGAGGTATAATTCTAGAATTATGGTTGTGTATTCGGAAAATGCTATATTAGTAAGCTGGGCGTCCCAAAAGAAATGATTTCATAACTCATTAGCGAATACAAAAATCGCGGACAGATTAAGATTATTAATTTTAAGTCACCTATAGCAGAAATAATGTGACTGCGTAAATAGCTAAGCCGCTTCATTAATTGTAGGATATTGGTTTTCTAACTGCAGTTGCGAGTTATGCGTGGCCCTAAGAACTCTGCCTATTTCTCGTATTTAATTGTCGCAGTAGACTATTTTTATACTTCGAGGCGCTATGTGAGAGTTCTCCGTACTGTATCATGTCAAAATTTAATGATAATCTTGAACCACTTGTCGATATCGTCAAATATTTCATTAGCTGCCTTTCCATAAAGAGGGCTGATACTACTTTATATTGCTATACTTGTGTCATTTACAAAAAAAAGGAGAAAAACCTGAAAAACAAAACCACTGAATTCGCATTGTCTTCCAACAAAAGCCGAAAATCACTAACATCACAGGGTGTAACGGATCGAAGTGTAGTTATTTTTATTGCTGATTCTGAATGTTACATCAGTATGTACTTCATGTGAGACTAATAATTGCAGCTAACAGAAGTAGTATGTTTCCAGATTGGTTACTAGCTACAAGTACATGCAGCAAGAGCATAATGGATCAACGAAGATGTATGGTTTCTTCCCCTGGGCAGCAGGTCAGGTGTTGAAGTGTGAACGCGTGGAACCAAAACGTTCAGTCTATATTGAAAGACGTAGTCCTTTATGGTGCAGCCCGACAGTGCAAAAAACATCGGGTAGTAAATTATGTGAGGTATTTGTGGGAAGACTGTTAGACACAGTGAAAAAACAGCAAACGCAACTGAAGTGGATACATATTAAGGTACCAATGATCGAAGTATATGCACTTACGCCCTTAACACCCTTTACATACGAAAAAGTAGAGGTCCGAAATTGGAATCTCCTGATACACCATGTATGTTTGCTTCACTTTCTTAATGCCTGTTTCTGCATGATGAATATCGCACTGATACACTATGCTTGTAGTTGAAAGATGGATGTATTGCATGTACAAATGAAACTGTCGAAGGAAAATTAGCCAAGTACTCCTTAGCTTGATCTATAACAAACGATTGAAATCAACGGGACGTAAGATGTTGCAAGTCGATTTCATTTCATGTTTTCTGTGTGCCCGGATACTGTTCTCTATTACTTGTTCATAACCGATAGCTAATTCCTGATATCCCTACTTTGAAACAGATCGGTTGTTACTAAATTTCGCATGCTGTTTTGAACTGGCAGTCATTCTTTTCTTTGCTGTGTGTTGTGCTATAGAGGGTATCCCAAAAAAAGAAAAAAAAACAGCGACAACACTTAGTATGTTGTGCGGGAAGACACAGTGGTCGGATTTCTAGGAGGAACCCATATCCACAAAAGCACGGCTTGAGCGATGGAGAGCGTTGAAGTCTGAGACGGGTATGCCTTCCACGTTACGTCCATAAACCCAACATGAATAGCACATTGCGATGTCTACGATACATACGTTCTTCGAATTGCGTACCTGTTACGTCAGTGTAGATCCTACATGGGCGTTGCTCATCATCTAGTACATGAGCTAATAAGGGCGGCAGTCTTCAGATGCTCCGCTGACGTTACATGTGTGCTATACACCATACTCTTCACACTACTCCACAGAAGACAGACGAGAGATATCAGACGTGGGCGACTGTGCTGGCCATCGAACTGGTTCAACCATACCAATCCGTCGATTGGGATATGTGATGTGACCTGATTTCACGCATAGATATCAAAGCAAGATGGAGCTACATCGCGCTGCAGCCACAAATCTATTTACACACATCAAAAAAAGTTTTGCATCACCTCGGTTCCCAGAGTTCCGGAACTTCTACAGAAAACTGGAACAAAATGGTTCAAATGGCTCTGAGCACTATGGGACGTAACTTCTGTAGTCATCAGCCCCTAGAACTTAGAACTACTTAAACCTAACCAACCAAAGGACATCACACACATCCGTGCCCGAGGCAGAATTCGAACCTGGGACCGTAGCGGTGGCGCAGTTCCAGAGTGAAGCGCCTAGAACAGCTCGGCCACACCGGCCGGCAAACTGGAACAGAGATCAACATAAACATCATGTCTACCCTTTTTATTGCTCATGAAAACCACACGTTGCATGTTGTACCACCATACAGTGAGATCTTCGGAGGTGATGGTCCAGGTTGCTGTACACACCGTTACCTCTAAAACCCAGCAGCACGTCCTCTTGCATTGATGCATGAATGTATTCGCCGTGGCATACTAGTTTAGCAAGGCTCTGTTGGTCCAGAACGTCCCTCTTCTCAACGGAAATTCGGCGTAGATCCCTCAGAGTGGTTGGTGGGTCACGACGTCCATAAAAAGCCCTTTTCAATCTATCCTAGGCATCTTCGATAGTTTTCATGACTGGGTAACATGTTGGCCTCTATAGTCGAGCGATGTCGTTATTCTGAAGGAAGTTATTCACAATATGTGCACGATGGGAGCGCGAATTGTCGTCCCTGAAGACGATTGCCTCGCCAATATGCTGCCGAAATGGTTGCACTATCGGTCGGAGAATGGCATTCACTAATCGTACAGCCCTTACGACACCTTCCACCCACGGCGTACGTCGGCATCACAAACTGGCACCCCAAAACAGCAGGGAACCTCCACCTTGCTGCACTCGCTGAACAGTGTGTCTAATGCGTTCAGCCTGACCGTGTTTCCTCCAAACACGTTGACAATAGGGTGTTTAGGTTTTTATATTGGTAACGCCACGTAGCGCTCTGTATGAAAATCACTGACTTTGCTGTGTGCAGTCCGTGGCTGGTTGGACTCATTGTTGGAATATTCGCTGGTGTAGTTGGATGTGAACAGCGCGTAGCGTTGCGCAGTTTTAGGTGAGCCGCCAGCGGTGGCGGATGTGGGGAGAGAGATAGTAGAGTTTTGAGAGCGGGCGATCTGGACGTGTGTCCGTCAGATAAAGGAATTTGTAGGACTGTAGGGCAGGATGTCGTGGAATATATTATGGCTTTTGAACATTATTAAGGTAAATACATTGTTTGTTCTCTATCAAAATCTTTCATTTACTAACTGTACCTATCATTTTATTTATCTGGCAGTATTGGCTCTCGTTGTATTGCAGTAGTTCGAGTAACGAAGATTTTTGTGAGGCAAGTGATCATGAAGGGTATAGGTTTTTGTTTTTCAGAGCCATTCTTTTGTACGGATTATTGAAAGTCAGATTGCGTTGCGCTAAAAAGAAAATATTGTGTGTCATTTTAGTGATGATCTGAATAAGAAAAGGGAGAAATGATTGAGTACGTTCAGTTTTGCTCAGCTGTTTGAAAATCAAATAACGTAAGAGGTTTACCAGCACAGTCATTTGATAGTTTTTCTAAGGGGCGTTACAACGTCTCCGACGATTGTCTGGTTGAAGGTATATGGGACACTCACCGGTGAAGAGAACGTCATGCCGTTGCTGAGTAGTCCACCCGGCATGTTGGACCCATCTGTACCGAGCCGCATGGTGTTGTGGTTGCAAAAACGGACTTCGTCATGGACATCGTGAGTGAATTTGTGCATCATGCAGCCTATTGCGCACAGTTTGAGTCGTAACACGACGTCCTGTAGATGCACGAAAAGCATGATTCAACATTTTGACGTTGCTGTCAGGGTTCCTCCGACCCATAATCCGTAGGTAGCGGTCATCCACTGCAGAAATAGTCCTTGGGCGGCTTGAGCGAGGCATGTCATCAACAGTTCCTGTGTCTCTGTATTTCCTCCATGCTCGTACAACATCGCTTTGTTTCAGTCCGAGACGCCTGGACACTTCCCTTGTTGAAAGCCCTTCCTGGCACAAAGTAACAATGCGGACGCGGACGCGATCGAACCGTGGTAATGACCGTCTGGTCGTGGTTGAACTACAGACAACACGAGCCGTGTACCTCGTTCCTGATCGGCTGTCGGACCCCCTCCGTCTAATATGCGCTGCTCATGCATGGTTATTTACATCTTTGGGTGGTTTTAGTGACTTGTCTGAACAGTTAAAGGGACGGTGTCTGTGACACAATATCCACAGTCAACATCTTCAAGAGTTTTGGGAACCGGGGTGATGCAAAGCTTGTTTGATGTGTGTATATTTAGTGCCACTACATGCAATAGCGTAGGAAAAACATCTAATAAATATAAGGTAGGTTGGTCCTGTTGGCAGTAAATAGGGCCAAATAACATGGGGACGCAGATTTTCGTCCGCCCAAACATCCTTCTTGTGCAGGTTTAATATATTATCTCTAGCAAACATGCATTAATCTGCGAATGACACCAGGCTCGGGAATTATAGCTGGAGTATGCATTGTTGTAAATACCACTGCGCGAACTACACAAGTTAGTTCTCCTCCAATAATGCCTAGATATTCTGCAAATGATATGGATGAGGCCAGTGTTCATAAACAACACGTTTACATCAGTACCTACATAGATATTCTGCAAATCACATTTACATGCCTGGCAGAAGATTGGCTCTGAGCACTATGGGACTCGACTGCTGTGGTCATTAGTCCCCTAGAACTTAGAACTACTTAAACCTAACCAACCTAAGGACATCATACACATCCATGCCCGAGGCAGGATTCGAACCTGCGACCGTTGCTGTCGAACGGCAGAGGATTCAACGAACCACTTTCACAATAATTCTCTATTATTTCACACTTGAACAGTGCGCGGAAAAAACGTTTCACCTTATTTCATTATGATGATCGTTTCTCCTATGTAGGTTGGCGTCTACAAAATATTTTCTCATTCGGAGAAGAAAGTTGGTGACTGAAATTTCTTGAGAAGATTGCTCCGCAACGAAAAAGCCTTTGTCTTAATAGTGTCCTTTCCAAATCCTGTATCATGTCCGTGACGCTCTCTCCCCTATTCCGAGATAATAGAAAACACGCTTGTCTTCTTTTAACTTTCTTGATGCACTCCGTTAATTGTATCTGGTAAGGATCCCAGACCGCGCAGCAGTACTCCAAAATAGGACAGACATTGTAGTGTAGGCAGTCTTTGCACTAGATCTCTTACATACTATAAGTCTTCTGCCAATAAAACGCAGCCTTTGGTTTGTAATTTCTTGTATGTTCTTTCCATTTAAATTGTTCGTAATTGCAATTCCTAGGTATTTAGTTGAATTTACTGCCTTTAGACTAGACTGATTTATCGTGTAACCGAAGTTAAACACATTCCTTTTAGCACTTACGTGGTTGACCTCACACTTTTCATCATTAAATGCCAATATCCAACTTTCGCACAATTCAGTATCTTATCTAAATCATTCTGCAATTTGTTTTGATCTTCTGATGAGTGTGCTAGACGATAAACGACCGCATCATCTGCAAACAACCTAAGAAACTACTCAGGATGTCTCCTAAATTGCTAATATATGTAACGAACAGCAGAGGCCCTATAGGGCTACCTTGGGGAACACCAGAAATCACTTGTTTTACTCGACGAGATTTTACCAGCCGGCCGGAGTGGCCGAGCGGTTCTAGGCACTACAGTCTGGAACAGCGCGACCGCTACGGTCGCAGGTTCGAATCCTGCCTCGGGCATGGATGTGTGTGATGTCCTTAGGTTAGTTAGGTTTAATTAGTTCTAAGTTCTAGGGGACTGTTGACCTCAGATGTTAAGTCCCATAGTGCTCAGAGCCATTTGAACCATTTGAACTTTTTATCAGTACCTACGAACTGGGATCTGTCTGATAGAAAATCATTAATCCAGTCACGTAACTGAGACGATATTGCATATGGACGCAATTTCACCACAAGCCACTTGTATGGTACAGTGTGAAAAACCTTTGGGAAATCTGGAAATACGGAATCAGTTTGGAACCAAGTGTCAATAGCACTCAACATTTTGTGTGTGTAAAGAGCTAGTTGTATTTCACAAGGAAATTGTTTTCTAAAATCGTGTTGACAGTGTGTCAACAGACAGTTTTCTTCGAGGTAATTCGTAATGTTCGAACACAGTATATGTTCCAAAACCGTGATGCATATCGTCGTTAATGATAGGGGCCTGTAATTTAGTGAATTACTCCTACTACCTTTCTTGAATATTAGTGCGACCTGTCCAATTTTCCAGTCTTTGGGTACGGATCTTTCGTTGAGCGAGCGGTTGTATATGATAATTATATATGGAGCTATTGCATCGGCATACTCTGAAAGGAACCCAATCGGTATATAGCCTATACCAGAAGACTTGCCTTTATAAAGTAATTTAAGTTTCTTCATTTCTCCGAGGATATCAACTTCTAAGTTATTCAAGTTGGCAGCTGTTCTTGTATCAAATTCTAGAATATTTACTTCCTCTTCTTTGGTGATAAAATTTCGAAAGGCTGTTTCTAATAACCCTGCTCTGGCAGCACTTTCGTCGATATTATTGTCGCTAGCATACTTTACATACGAACTGAATGTCTTTTTGGTTTTTCTGCCAGTTTTGCACATCAGTGTTTAATATTGTCCGTGGAGGAAGTGCTGAAACCAGGGAAGTAGTGCTGTTGGGCACTGGCGTCTCGTCTCGAATGTACTCAACGTTATGACTTGTTCCAATGATGTTCCATTGGGCTCAGATCGGGTCTCTGGACAGATTAGTCTATTTCAAAAATGTTATTGTCCACAGACCGTCGCCTAACTGTTGCTGCTTTGTTACAGGACGCATTCTCATGCTGATACTGTCTACGAACCCTTCCTCTACAGTAAGCAACATACAACGCCGCAAAATGTATTGATAATCCTAAGAATTTAGCGTTTTCTTAAGCAGTATAAGGTGACCGACTGTAATAACGAAAGCCACCCTAACACCCTCCACACTTCGCTGCTGGCACTACAACCCTTCAGTCGCATTGTCACAGGCTATATCGTCATTTTATCACAGCGAATCTGTCGTGCCAGTCATCCACTATCCCGTGGCGTTGCTCTTTAGAAAACTAAACTCCTCCCGCACAAGCCATGAGGGCCCAAAGGTACCGCCTGGCCGCCGTGTCATCCTCAGCCCACAGGCTTCACTGGATGCGGATATGGAGGGGCATGTGGTCAGCACACCGCTCTCCCGGCCGTAGGTCAGTTTCCGAGACCGGAGCGGCTACTTCTCACTCAAGTAGCTCTTCAGTTTGCCTCACAATGGCTGAGTGCACCCGGCTTGGGAACAGCGCTCGACAGACCGGATGGTCACCCATGCAATTGCTAGCCCAGCCCGACAGCGCTTAACTACGGTGATCTGACGGAAACCGGTGTTCCACTGCGGCAAGGCCGTTGGCGGCGTTGCTCTTTACAACACCTCAAACACCCCTTATGATTGACTACAGAAATGGGTGGCATACGAGGAGATGCTCCACCACTGTATCCCCAAATGGCTCTGAGCACTATGGGACTTAACATCAGCCGGCCGCGGTGGTCTCGCGGTTCTAGGCGCGCAGTCCGGAACCGTGCGACTGCTACGGTCGCAGGTTCGAATCCTGCCTCGGGCATGGATGTGTGTGATGTCTTTAGGTTAGTTAGGTTTAAGTAGTTCTAAGTTCTAGGGGACTAATGACCACAGCAGTTGAGTCCCATAGTGCTCAGAGCCATTTGAACCATTTGACTTAACATCTGAGGTCATCAGTCCCCTAGACGTAGAACTTCTTAAACCTAAGGACATCACACACATCCATGCCCGAAGCAGGATTCGAACCTGCGACCGTAGCAGTCGTGCGCTTGCGGACTGAAGCGCCACATCGGCCGGCACTGTACCCCCCCCCCCCCCCCCCCCTTGTTTTAAACATAAAGTGGTGGAGCGTCTCGGATAGTCGTTGTAGAACAGGACTGCCGGTAGCACTTTGGACTGCGTGAGTGATACTTTCCACTGATCTCATGCAGTTTTTTTACAAAAACGCACCGCAATATTCAATGGACTCTGTCCATCAGTACAACAAGCCTGCCTGGGCTGTTTTGAGCTGTGGTTTTCCCTACGCTTTAGCACTTCACAATCACATGTCAACGGTCGAATTACGCAGCTTAAGAAGTGCTGAAATGTCCCTGATGGATCTGTTACTGCAGAGCGGTCTAAGGCGCTGCAGTCATGGACTGTGCGGTTGGTCCCAGCGGAGGTTCGAGTCCTCCCTCGGGCATGGGTGTGTGTGTGTGTTTCTCCTTAGGATAATTTAGGTTAAGTAGTGTGTAAGCTTAGGGACTGATGACCTTAGCAGTTAAGTCCCGTAGGATTTCACACACATTTGAACATTTTTTGATCTGTTACTCAGGTGTCATCCAATGACTGGTACACATTCTTGATCACTAATATCTCCTGATCGCTCCATTCGGCTGTTACTGCATCTCCACTGACGATACTCTCCACTTTTTTTTTTTATTCTGGGTGGTCCGCTTGTTATTATTGGTCGATTTCGATTAACATACGTTTGTCCTTGTAGCGTATGTTGCAAAAAATGGTTCAAATGGCTCTGAGCAGTCTGGGAATTAACTTCTGAGATCATCAGTCCCCTGAAAATTAGAACTACTTAAACCTAACTAACCTAACGACATCACACACATCCGTGCCCGAGGCTGGATTCGAACCTGCGACTGTAGCGGTAGCGCGGTTCCAGAGTGAAGCGCCTAGAACCGCTCGGCCACACCGGCCGGCCGTATGACGTGGCAGACGTGTATAGATGAGAATACCTGCAGAGGGTAGATCTGCACAAAATCCGTCTTTGGACTCGAAATCACAACAACACGGAGAAGAAATTGCCACGGAATGCGTATACAAGTGCTGTTCTCAGGGCGTGCCCACCAAAGCGCACGTGTGATAACACAGTGCTGACGGCAAACAGGGCGGCCAGAGTGCAGTGTAAGCGGTTACGGATCAGCGGCTCCTCAGGAGAGCGTTTCGCCAAGTGTCCGGAGCGCGTGGCCGCGAGGCTGTAAACGGATCCTCGAGATAGCGGGGCTGCGCCGCAGTGATGTAGGTGGGCATTCGCTTACAACGGCCGCGGCCCGGCGCGCGCCGTAAACCATGACTTTATAGGTGTCTGCCGCAATGGCCCATCGGGCGGCGGTTAACGGCACAACACGGCGGTATTTCAGGCGGACGCCTACCGGCGAGCACCTGACCGCGCGCCAGCGCCGCGCCTGCTGGGCCCTAGCGCTACGCCCACGCCTCTCGGCCGCTTTTCACTTTTCTGCCGCCTCCCGGGGCCAACGAAACGGGACGGAAGCCGTCGAGAAGGGGCGCTGCAACGTGCCTCTCCCCGGTAAAGGTAAACAAAAGGCCGCTATAAACTGCGGTGGCAGGGCTCTTATAGAAGCCAGTTTTGAGGGCGCCTCATCTTTCATCAGGGTGAAATGTGGCGGTCTGTGGAGGACCCCCACTCAAGGACGATCGTAATGGCTTGGTTAGGGTAGAGAAACCGACAGAAACCATTTCCTGTGATGAATTCAGATAAATGGAAGCCATAGGAAGACACTGTAATAACTGTTATATTGCTTATCATTGAGCTGTAGTACTAAATAACTTTATGAGAAGCACGCACAAGCAGCCAGAAGAAGCCAACGTATCAGTGGAAAAGGTAGTGGAGGAAAAGCTTAAACGCTCCTGTGCAAACCTTAAGGACGAAAGTAACTTTCACATGATGCTTCACTGCCAAGTAACATAACTCGATGATTCTTACACCATACATTGAAAGAAGTGCTACAGATAATAGCTCAAAACGAGACGACGAAGGACGAACAGAAATGACACTATTTGAACCGTGCATGGCTCGCGTTTATCCCATTTATTGTTTCTCATCTTCTATTACTGTACTGCAGCCTCGGTTTCTTATTCCATTTACTGGCGTTACTAACTTCCTGCCTTACTTGGTTCAAATGGCTCTGAGCACTATGGGACTTAACATCTGAGGTCATCAGTCCCCTAGAACTTAGAACTAATTGAACCTAACTAACCTAAGGACATCACATACATCCAAGCCGGAGGCAGGATTCGAACCTGCGACCGTAGCGGTCGCGCGGTTCCAGACTGAAGCGCCTACAACCGCTCGGACACAACGGCCGGCTCCTGCCTTACTTGCCCGCGAGCGGCAGCAGCAGCGCGTACCGAGAAGTTCACTGTCATACCATCTCAGGAGCGCCCGATAGTATTTCGGAGCCGTCGTGTGTCTGGCAGTCAGTTCGGGACGGACCAACTGTCCAGTCGGCACGCAGTAGCAGGGAAGTCGGGGGACGGAGCGCCGGTGAGGCGACGACAGCCAGTGCTCGCCGAGCACTGGCGACAGACTTGAACTGTCCTACGGTGGGAGATTGGAGCGGTACGACCGTTGATTGGTCGTTCGGTTGGTCGTCTCATTGGCCGAGGTATACTTGGTCCTTTCACCGCTTCCGAGCCTGGGCAGTTGGTCGGTTGGCGTGGAGCAGCGAGGAAATCTCCGTGGCGCGTAGTTTGGCCGGTCCCGCTGGCGGCCTCCATGAGGTGTGGTGCTATTCCCATTGCTACGAGGTTCGTGGCTCACCGATCCTGGACATGAAAGTTGAGTTTTGACTTAATCTACCAGCAAGTCACGACTGTTCACATTGTGTAGTTTGGAGTTCGTTATCAGCTGTTGGCACATTACCGCGAGCAACAACGTGTGTTTCCAAGTTGGCAAATTTTAGCCACCCTCCAGTGGAGTTCAACTGTACTCGGTTATCTGAATTGAAGTGTATCAGCGGAATCTTCTGCCTTGTGGCCGTTAAGGTTCCGGTTACCTGCCCTGGCCGTTGATGTAAATTCAGGCAGTGTATTTTCCTCATCACGTTGCCGCTGTCTAGCACGGTGTGTAGTTTGACAGATCGATGTTTAATTGGTTGTGGGCGCCAATACCATCTACGTTGTTCCATTCAACTCCCTGTTGTGTGCCAGTCGGATGAAGCGGAGGTTGTCTTGTCGGTGGTCTGTTGACTGTCTGTTGGTTGGTTGGGTTGCATCGGATCGACAATGGCTGTACCGACTGCCTGTCTCACCTAAGCGAGCGTTTGTTTGAATTCTAGGCCAACCCTCGGGACTTCTGAGCGCCCTTTGGTGTACTGCCTTTTCTTGTTTGTTCTTCTTGTTTGTACTTGCATGGCTTCTAGCCGGTTTTTAGATTAAGGTTTTTTGGCCCTTAAGGCGTCAGATGGTTTGGGCCTTCAGTCTAATTTAAGAACTGTTTTACGTAAAGCCTTTGTCATTTTTTTTAAAAAAAATAATGTTATTGAGTCTTAGCTGTTGGGCCTTCAGAAGATTTTGAATTTGTTTGTTCTTAAAGTGTCAGATTCTCTGGGCCTTCAGTCTAATTAACGAACTATTTCCAGATATGGCTTTGCCTTTTGAAATTCTGCCTTTGGCTGAGCTTTAAGTTATTGGCTTTTAGCCGTTTTTAAAACAAAGTGGCCGTGCCCTTAAAGCACGAGATTATACGGCGCATTCAGCCGCTAATTAAGTTCCTAAACTAAAGCTGCTTTTTTTTAAAAAAAAACATTTTTTGGGCTCTTGTGACGTTTGATCAGATAAAAGGTTGTATGTTGAATGTAACTGACAGCCGCTTATTTTGGCCCCTTTCCACAACTTAAACCATCTGTCCTGTCCTGTCCTGCGGGTTTAGCAGGGCGTTTCACTATTATTCAAAGATAATAACTGCATTGAACTAATCGCTATTTATGATTGTGCCCAGGATAATACAAAAGGCGGAAGACAGTTCTTAACTGGGTATTGTCCACGATGTTCTGCAAGGTGCCGCCACGTTGGCCACAAGGTTGGTAAGGAACTCATTTGGCAGGGTGTTCCATTCTTGCGACAGCGCGGTTCGCAGCTGCTAGATGGTCGATGGTGCATGTAGACGCGCTGCAATACCACTCCGAAACGTATTACACACATGCTCCATCGGATTTAAGTCGGGGTAACGGGCAGGCCAGTGATTCGCCGAATATCATCTTCATTCTAAGAGCTCTTCCACTTGCACTGTTAGATGCTGTGGAGCAATGTCATTCACAAAAATGAAGTCAGGGCGGAATGCACCCCTAAAAAGATGCACATTGGGAAGGAGTACAGCGTCACATTGACGTTGACTGGTGAATGTACCACGTTCAAAGCGCTGGTAGTCAGTACGCCTATGCTGCATAATGCCTCCTCACGCCGTAGCTTCTGGACCATCAAAACCATCATGTTCTGCAACGTTCTGCAATGTTCCTGGGTGTATTACATACCCTTATATGGCGAGACGCAGAAACGAGCAATTCACTCCGGAGGATTGCTATGGAGAGGCGTAATGTAGCATTTTCATAGAGACATCTAATTCTTTGAACAAGTACACTCACCGACCAACATTATTGTGATACTGTACTCCTTTACAACCGGTCTGGTGGAAGAATGAAACGTCCTACCACAAGAACTCTTTACCAACATTACGGTCATCAAGGGAGCACGTTGAAGAGCGTGTATTGCCTCAGTGCTGACTACACATACGGTTACGAAACCATCTCCTGCCTTTTATAGTGTCCATCCTTAATCAATATACTGATATGGATATGGTTTCTGTTCTTTCGGACTTGTCAGAAAGAACAGACACCATTGATGACCTGCAGCCGTATAGAACGAAATTAGAATTATATATTAATACCTTCAGCTGCTGACGGGCGTTCATATATACCAATGGAGACAGGTGAAAATGTGTGCACCGACCGGGATTCAAACTCAGGATCTCTTGCTTACATTGCAGTCGCTCTATCCATCTGAGCCACCTTACATGTCCACACACTACATTCGTAGTGTCCCTGCCCGACACACTCATTACTAGTGGAAGACATTCTTACCAAGTCCCGCAAGAATTCGGGTAAATATGTGTGCATCCGCATAGAAGAGGAAGGTCATGGCCGGTATTTTGCGAACCTTTCTTTGTGGATAGAACGTTTAAGATTTCGAACAAGCAGTTTGCACACCAGAGTAGGAGCAAGTATAGAGTGCCAGTAAAGTCCTTCAGTCGTTTCAAAAAGCATAACCTGGAAATTATTAGAGAGACAGATTCTTGGCTTGTTGTAAGTAAAACATTTAGCAGTGCTCAGAGATTTTCTTTTGAATTTTGTGCAGACTTGATTTCAGGACTCCAGCTGAGCTCTGTCTGCCTAGCATGTTTCATGTTTTTGTGCTTTGATAATGGAGTTCACCGAGACCATCAAAGGGAAGCCTTTATTAATTTACAACGAGCATCAGTATGTAATGGATTAAGCAAAGAAACAAGAAGCTTACCGGCATTGTGTAAACTTTAAAAAGAATAAGTACAAAGGAAGATTACTTATAAAAAATAAATCAAAGAAGCGAGCAAAAGAAACAGACGCTACAGTTTCGTCACTTTACGTTGAAGAAGTAGGGCAGCTCTCCAATCGAGGCTACTATTTAGTAATATCAGTACCATCACATGGAAGTGCGAAACAATCTTTACATCGCATTAAGCTGAAATATATGGAAACTACACAATGACCCACCGATCCTGTAGATAGATCCTTACAATAAAATGACGAATGGTGATAGCAATTTCTTACTTACAGATAATAACAGGGGGCCGAATGAGAGAATACTGGTGTTCGCCGGCCAAAAGGGAAAAGCATGTTTACCAAATTGCGAATCGTTCTTTGTGGATGGAACGTTTCAAGAGTTCGAACAAGCAGTTTGCACAGTTGTTTATACTCCACGCCGACCATAATTCTTGGCTGGAAACGAACACTTTCTTATTGTTTACCCTTTGATACCAAATAAAAAGAAACATATGAACGTTTTTTGAAGCTATTAAAACTAACGAGACTATATCTTTGATGATGAACTTTGAAATTGATGTCGCCCAAGCGGCTAACAGTTTGTTTTCTGATACACAGATTACCGGTTGCAGTTATCATTCTAACAAACGTTTGTGGAAACAAGTTCAGTGTTGCAGCCTCGTTCCAGTCCATAAGGAAAACGAGGCAGCATGCCGTCCCATTACAATGTGTTCTGCTCTGATACACAATCCCCTGGAAATGCTGGAAGATGGTTGGTTGTGTATTCAAGAGCGCCCACCAGAAAACCAAAAGCTTCAGGAGTTTTATTACTATTTTGTGTACCAGTAGCTCGACAACGACCACATACCAAGAGAGATGTGAAACTGCAGTGGAAGGCGTCATCGCAGTAATAACGTCTCAGAAGGATGGAACCGGGGAATAAATACATTAATATCAAAAGTTCATCCGAATGTTTACTCAAAAGCGAAAAAATCTTCGAGAAGATGCACAGAACCACGGCCACAAGTTTAACTAATTTTAAACTTTGATGGAAAAAGAAGAGAAAAGTCAACAATAAACACTGATTTCAAAGGCTTTAAAGAAATTTCAAACTGATGGCAACTGAAAATGTGCGTACGCACAGAAATTACAATGACGAAGAAAACGTCTTAATCATTGAAAGACTTGTAAATATTGAAAAATAGTATAATGTATTCATTGGTAACCTTCGATATATTGTAATTACATTTAATGGGTGACGCGAAGCGAATAAAGTCGGCTAGATGTCTCGTAAAATGTGTAAATTATGTCCTAATGAAGACTGCCAAGACACCGTTTGAAAGACCAAGCCTTTTCCAGAGACTAATTACAATATTCACCTTGAGAGTTTGTAGAATCGAAAACTATATGGGCGACCAGCGAATACAAAAGATCTTTGTGGAGGGAAAGCAGGCAAATGACATGCATTTACATCCCTGCTTTCTCCCTCCGTTAGAAGATGAGTCAGCCAGCATGAAACTGGTAAAGACAAAATGCATTATCACAAAAAAGTGACTGGTCGCAGTTTTGCAACCTTTCAACATCCGTTAAAAGTAATTTCTAGTAACACATGTCGACTACAGCAAGCCTGTGAAGAAGCGGCTAAGCGAGCAAGGGCGCTCACGCTCGCTCGTCGCCTGGGTTGTGAGATGGTACGGTCAGACGTCGTTACGCAACATAGCACGGCCGGCTGGTAGCGCAGGAGAAGTGCAAGCGATGTGCTGCCTTCAGAAGAATGATCATAATTGGATTTGGAGTAGTCTTAGAAAAGAACATACAGCATATACTGCGCCGTGCTTAGGGGGAGACCCCCACCCAAAAATTTAACTTTTCCTCAAATTTTCTAATAGCAATCTAATTTTAAAATAGTAACTATTATGTAAGGATGTAGCAATACCCAAGTTTTGAAGTCTATAATTCCACAGGCTTTCGAGTTTTGAATTTTTAATGTGATTTTAATAGTATTCTTGAAAACCAGATTTTCGTTCTGAAACCACAATTTTCACATGTCTGATTTCGTAGGTACACTCACAAGATGTAGTTCAACAGGTCTCTGCTTTCATTTTATAACAAATATTAATAACTTGTTTTCAGTGTTTATTTCAAATATCGGCCTTAAATTACCTTCATGAGTACAGAAATGTGATGATGTAACAAACAAACTACATTTTCGGTAATACTGATGCATATAAGTATGCAAACACGTCAGGATTACTTCCTGTAAAAATTTCTTTCAGCTTGGGTGGTATTAAAGTATAAAAGTTCACACTAAGCTTATAAAAACAAACTTTTGGTAAAATAAGTTTTAACATTTTACCAAAAATGAATTTTGCTGCAAGACACATACCCATTAAAATTAGTTTTTCCATTTCAGCAAAAAATGAATGTCACTATAATACACATACGCATTAAAATTCACCGACACGATAACGTTTTCTCTTCCTGCTTATATGAGGCTTCTTCTTGTAATTTCAAGATCACGGTAGCATTTTTTTAATTGTTAATTATTAATTTGCAGTAAGTTCTATGAGACCAAACTCCTGAGCTCGCTGTTCCCTAGGCTTACACGCTACTTAATCGAACTTAAACTAACTTACGCTTAGTACGAAACACACACCCATGCCCGAGGGGGGACTCAAACCTCCGACGGCGGCAGTGGGGTAGCCGCGCGAACCGTGGCAAGGCGCCCGATACCGCACGGCTACCCCGCGCGGCGGCATTTTTCTTGAATTTCCTAAATAAAAATCTACTAACAATCTTCTTGAGGAGGAGCTATATTTGATCGTAAACCAATTTCTGTTTCCTTATAGCATGCTGATGGTACTGTAAAAGACTTCAGTGTATTCCCTGAATTTCATTTACAGTAACTGATTTCCAACGACCGGCAACAAGTCATTTCGCTTCATTTATCCTGGAAAACGTGCTACTTATTTTTCTCAGTTTTAGTTCCTGCAAACTTAGGAGTGACGGGAATAAAAAATTGTCTTTGGCGTCTTTTGTTGTGCCACAGTCCCTTATGCAGTCCGTATTTCAAACATTTCTTAGACATATTTGTAATTCGAGTACAGCCAAATCGTTTTGGGATGTAAGAAAAAATACTCCAAAGATGTAAAATACCCATTAAACCTTTTTTTTAAACTGAAGTTTGCCTAGGCTATATATTTATTATATGCGATGGTGTACTGATACGCTCACTGCTCTATTAATGCACTTGAGAACTTTGAACACAACGAAAAAATTTAGTTTACAACACTAGAATAGATTCCATGCAAAAGATTACTGACACTTGGAAGGCGAACAGTGAGAAGACATGTGCGCAAAATTGAAAGATAATAAAAAGGAACATTATTAAGGGCTATGACTGAAGAAAGCATTCATCATATGGGAGCAGAAAAATAAACATCTCAATAATTTTCCCAACATTTGGCGTTTTGCATTACGAAAGTACATTTTTATTTTCAGAGGGAACACTGAACGAATGAACTTGCAGTTAGATCAAGTGACCACAATGCTCTCGGCTTGTAGAAGTTTGCGCTGTTTCACTGATTTTCGTGTTACGCTGACTGTGTGGAAACTCGGCTACAGAAGGGACTCATGCACCTATAGCGTGGCTTTTGTGTAATCAGTTTCATAGCAAAATTATGTTTCTTCAGTATGAATTTTCACGACTTTGCAAATCTGCAGTTACGATTATGCCGATGTTTGGACTTTATATGTACAGGCTGCTTTTTTACGCAATGAAGAGAACGAAATCCACCCACAGAAGCTCATTGGCAGACCTCAACTTACGACCTTGTCTTCGAATCAGCATTACTCTAAAAGTGGTACCAGACATTGATCCTTGAGAGAACAGCGAAATAAGCAATAATCATTGACACTCTGTATTTCTATATTTAACGTTTAAATAAAATGGTAACGATACAAGATTGTCAATTCAAATTTATCATTAATACACCAGTCTTAACAATACATTTGCCACGAAAAGAGTCAATAAGCCACTCTGAAGCGATACAGGATTGCTCAGTTCTATGGTGTGAGTGCTTGCCAGGTCGCACCAGCAACTGTGCTGAACTGCTAGATTTCTTACTGTGCCTGTGACTATGAAGAACGGGTTAACCCGGAAAGAGCTCCAGATTACGTACAAGTAACACTCCGTGGAAACATTTCAACACAGCCCCCAGAAGTCAAATCGTTGTGCATCACACGAATTGCAGATCAACTGTCTTTAAAGTAGCATCTGTCTTTAAAGTGGTTACGACTTCTTGCTCACGAAGTACAAATAGTCTAGTCCTTGAAAGCAAGAGATAGTCTTCTGTGGTGCGCATTCCCGTGTTCCATATTGACCTCCATAGACGCTGATAACGACTGCCTAAAAAGTGGCTCTTTTCAGATGAAGCTACGTTCCAAATTTCTGGACGTGTGAATCGCTACAGCATTAGCATTTGGTGCTCCGCAAACTCACACTTAATGTTTGGTGCAACTGAATGAACCAGCGTGATGGAACCCAACCGAAGTAGAGTAGGAACTTGCGGAATGTGGTGAATGGCCGATTTTCTGGGACGCGGATGGGTCTTGATGGTCTCATCGGATGGCTCCCGCACTTTCCGACGTCACACTATTATTCTTTTTATAGGATTTCGACAAGGATTGAGTGTACACTATACCAGTCAATGGTATTTATGCCCCACAAGCATGAATCAGTGAGGCAATCAGACCTGTTGAGGCTACAATGCCTGATCCATAAATGGCCAGAATTCGAAGATCTACTTGATGTTCTACGAGCGGCGAATGGCGCGCACGCCGAAATTCTGGCCTAACAGAAAAAACATTGAAACGTTTTACAACAAACCACGATGCTCTATCTCTCATAATTTCCAAGTTATGTTTTCTGAAATGATTGAGAGACATTATGGTCATTCTGCATTTAAATAGTAAACTGAATGATACAAACTTCTAGGTACAGTAGATATCTCAATATGAAAGACTAGCATCAGACACTATTCAGACCAATTCTTGAGTCAACTAGAAGGCAGGAAATAAAATTATTTCCAAAAATTCCTTACCTTTCAAGATTTCTGGGAGAAGAATAAATCTGTCAGTTTGAGTTAAGGGATGTTGGTCCCGTAAGTTTTTTGAGTCATCAGTCTTCTGACTAGTTTGATGCGGCCCGCCATCACTTCCTCTTCTGTGCCAAGCTCTTCATCTCAGAGTAGCATTTGCAACCTACGTCATCGGTTATTTGCTGGACTTGTTGCTCTACACTTTTTACCCTCCATAGCTCCCTCCAGTACCATGAAAGTTATCACCTGTTGCCTTAACAGATGTTCTAATATCCAGTCCCTGCCTCCCGTCAGTGTTTTTCACATGTTTTTTCCCTCGCCGATTTTGCGGAGAGCCTCCACTTTCCATATTTTATCTGTCTACCTAGTTTTCAACATTCTTCTGAAGCACCAAATTTCAAAGGCTTCAGTTCTCTTCTGTTCTGGTTTTCCCACAATCCATGTCTCACTACCATACGATGCTATGCTCAAAACGTACATTATCAGAAATTAAGACCTATGTTTGATACTAGTAGACTTTTCTTGGCCAAGAATGACTTTTTTTCCAGTGCTAGTGTGCTTTTGTGTCCTCCTTGCTCCGACCAACATTCCTTGACTTCATTTACTTTGTGAGCATTAATCCTGATGTTAAGTTCCTTACTGTTTTCATTTATGCTACATATCCTTACTTTGGCTTTTCTTCGATTTACTCTCAGTCCATATTCCATTCAGCAGATCCTGTAATTCGACTTCACGTTCACTGAGGATAGCAATGCCATCAGCGAATCTTAACACTGAAATCCTTTCACATTGAATTTTAATTTCAGTCTTGAAGTGTTACTCCCGTCATTGCTTCTTCGAAGTATAGAACAGTTGGGGTGAAGGACTACATCCCTGTTTTACACCCTTTTTAATACGAGTACTCCATTCTTGGTCTTCCAGTCTTATTCCTCTCTCTTGCTTCGTGTGCATATTGTACAGGCCGTTTATAAATGAATATCGGGGTTTTAACGCTTTATAATATTTGTTACATTAAATTTACAGTTATAAATGATACGTAAAATGAAAGAGCAACTCAGTTATACCATGAATCTTAAATATGTTCACTGGCATAGCCTAGTACGCGATGCGATTGGTTGAACTTCATTGGAACCAAGCGCTGGATAGGCTGCAAGGGGCCCAATGACAGGGCTTGCTTTGCATGGCCTCCACGTTCACCCGACCCAACGCCATGCGATTTTTTCTTTTGGGGCTTCATCAAGGATCATGTGTACGTGCCTTCGCTACCAGCAGATCTCCCTCAATTAAGAAACCGTATTGAAGCAGCTGTTGCCACAGTCAATGAAGACACACTTATCAACGTGTGGGAAGAACTCTGCTATAGACTTGATGTGTGCCGTGTGACAAATGATGCTCACACTGAACATTTATAAGGTTCTTGGTAAAACTGTTTGAGTTGCTCTTTCACTTGAAATATCATTTATAACTGTAAGTTTAATGTAATAAATATTATAAAGCGTTAAAACCAAGATATTCATTTATAAACACCCTGTATATCACCAGCCTTTCCCTGTAACACACCCCTATTTTCCTTAGAATGTTGAACATCTTGCACCATTTTACATTGTCGAACGCTTTTTCCAGGTCGATAAATACTATGAACGTGTCTTGATTTTTCTCCTTTCTTGTATCCATTATCAACCATAACGTCTGAACTGCCTCTCTCGTGCCTTTACCTTTCCTATAGCCAAACTGATCGTTATCTACATATCCTCACGTTTCTTTTTCATTCACCTCTGTATTATACTTGTCAGAAACTTGGATGCCTGAGCCGATAAGCTTATTGTGAGATAATTCTCGCACTTGTCACCCTTGATGTCCTCGGAATTGTGTGGATGATATTTTTCCAAAAGTCATATGGTATACGGCCAGGGACAGACTCATACATTCTACACATCAATATGAATAGTTCTGTTACTTCTTCTCCCAATGACTTTAGACATTCTGATGGAATGTTATCCATCCCTTCTGTCTTATTCGGTCCTAACTGCTCTTTTAAGTTGTGATTCTAATACTCGATCTCCCATCTCTTCTGTGTAGACTCTTCTTTCTTCTCGTGTCACATTTCCAGACAAGTATTCCCCCTCATAGAGGCCTTCAATATACTCTTTCCGGCTACCTGCTCGCTCTTCTGCATTTAAAAGCCGAATTCCCATTGCTCTCTTAATGTAACCACCCTCGGTTTTAATTTCATCGAATGTTGTTTTGACTTTCCTATATGAATAGACAACCCTTTCGACAACCATTTCTTTTTCGTTTTCTTCACATTGCTCCTGCAGCTCTTTTGCCTAAGCTTCCTTGCACTTCTTATTAATTTCATTCCTAAGTGACTTCTATTTCTGGATTCCTGAATTTCCCTGAACAAATGAGTTGAAATTTACGAAGAGAAATGTGTAGTCTGATAACTCTCAGATAAGTGGGGGAAGGAAGAAACTGTGTCGAGTTAGTGGATACCTAAGTAATAAACCCAAAATGTCGTTTAGGAAGTTTTGGTTTTGAAATACTCTACATTAAACAGTGAATCATCAGACGGTTGTCTCAACAGCAATGTAGAATTGTACATGACCTTATATTGTTTGACTGGTAACAATTTATGTCTACTGAATAATGGATTCGTGCTGATAATTCACTATTTGTTGAGATACTGAATTGTTGTGGCTGTCAGACCTACTTTTGTGAACTGAAGTGTAACCCGCGAGATATTCCTGCTATGGAAGGAATTTCTCAGTCCACAATTAGATATATAAGCAACAAACTCAAAAACGATGTTTTGAACCGCAGCATGTAGGTAAATACGAACGAAACGCATTGCAGCTCCTAGAACAAAAAGACGAATAAGACAAATTGTTGTGTGAAATCGAAAAAGAAACCGATACGAGTGATTAATAACTTGTTAGATCGTTAGACGATGAGGGAGTGTTTGTATCTACCTATACTGTGCAGTGAAGATGCAATGAAATCCGGCTGCGACCTGCCAAGAAACTGAAACTTACCCCAGTGAAGGAACAAAAATGTCTACGACTAGAACTCGCCAAAAACTATAGAAACTGGGCCTTGGATGACTGGAAAATGGTAAATGAATTATAATATCACCAAATGCCTTCTTTTATGATAATACAGACTTCCAAATGTGACGTGTTACATAATCTACATCACTGGCGAAACAAGTAGCCACATTATGCAAGCAGGTTTGAAAGATACGATGAAGATTGCACAGTTCAACGAGTCAAGCATTCTCTATCAATAATGGTTGAGTCTTCATTAAGTAGCAAAGGAAATGCACTGCTTTATATTGTGAAAAAGGACAATGTGTCAAAATCGGTACAGGTTAGTATTGGAATCTCGACTTCTTCCCCGGATGAAGGAATGATTTCCCGACAACAATTACATCTTTATGCACGATTATGCACCAGGGCTGTACAAGAAAAACATCTGTGACAAAATGTTTAAATTAGACTGGTGTTCATGTCTGAGACTGGCCAGAGAACTCTACAGACATGAACCCACAGAGACAAGAGGGTAAATGCAAAGGGAGATATACCCACAAACAACAGGCTGTTGTAGCCCAGGATATCTGGAATGGGGAATATATCGAAGAAATGCAAAAGGAATGAGCTAAATGGCATTAAATATTTCATCGTTGCTAAAAGACATACCAGATATTGAACCCTTTGTTCATCTTCGTAAATTTCAGTAAAATTCTGTGTTTTCAATATTATTTATTTTAAAATAGTTTATTAAATTCACAGAATTGTAATATCAGTGATACCTAAAATTTAAGTTCATAGAAAAATGACAGAATAAAGTTGCGGCATATAACGGCCATGTCAGTTCAGTGAGTATAAGAATTTGGGACGTCCCTGTAACTCTCACATTTCACTTGCATTTCTTTCCAGCTACCATAATATGCATTTAAACGACGAAGAAAATCGTTGGGGAAAATGGCATCAAAGCGAATATCCCAGTTATCATGTACAATGTATGGAACTGGAGGTATACCACCGGACTTTCGGAAAAACACCAGCCACACAATTCCGAAGACAGCGAGAGCCGACAAGACGAGAATTATCTCACAATCAGCTTATCAGCTCATGAATCCAAGTTGGTGACAGTATCAATATACAGAACAATGGAAAAGAAAACTGAGGATCTGTTACATGACGATCAGTTTGGCTTAGGAAAGGTAGACACACCAGAGAGCCAGTTATAACGATGTGGGTGATAATGGATACAAGAAAGAAGAAAAATCAAGACACGTTCATAGTATCTTTCGACCAGAAATAAGCGTTCGACAATGTAAAATGGAGAAAGATGTTCAACTTTCTGAGGAAAATAGGGGTATGTTACAAGGAAACGTGGATGGTATAATTATGTACAAGAACCAAGAGGGAGCAATAAGACTGGATGACCAAGGACGAAGTGATCGTATGAAAAAGGGTGTAAGGCAGGGACGTAGTCCTTCGACCTTACCGTGCAATCAGTACATCGATGAAGCAATTACGGAAATAAAAGAAACATTGAAGAGCGGAATTAAAATACAAGGTGATACGATTCGCTGACTACGTTCCAGTCTTTAGTGAAAGTGAAGAAGAATTCTAGGATCTGCTGAGTGGAATGAACAGTATTTTGAGTACAGAGTATGGATTGAGTGTAAATCGAAGAAAGACCAAAATAATAAGAAGCAGCAAAAATGCGAACAACGAGAAACTTAACATCAGAATTGGTGATCATGAAGTAGATGAAGTAAGAAAATTCTGCTACCTCGGCATCAAAATAACCAATGACAGACGGAGCCAGGAGGACATCAAAGACAGGCTAGCACTGGCAAAAAGGGCATTCCTGGCCAATAGAAGTCTACTAGTATCAAACAAAGGCCCTAATCTTAGGAAGAAAGTTCTGAGAATGTAGTCTGGAGCATAGCATTGTATGGTCGTGGAACGAGGACTGTGGGGAAACCGCAGCAGATGAGCATCGAGGCCTTTGACATTTGGTGCTGTACAAGAAAAGTTGAAAATGTAGATGGACTGAGAAGGTAAGGAAAGTGAGGCTCTTCGCAAAATCACATTGGAAAGGAACATAAAGACAATCCTTATTAGCCAGTTCAGAAATATGGTAAGTGCGAAAAGCAATAATGTCTCTGTCAACAAAACTTTCAAGTCCAGGAACATTTGGTACTCCTGTACCACCACGAACAATGGCTACGGTAAACCATCCGTTACCATGACCAAAAGAATCGTTTATATCTAAACTAAAATTAAGTCTGCAACTGACGAAAACAGCAGGACCACCCAGGAGAGCTTGAGCAGCGACAGACTTAACTGGAATACGATTCTTCTTGTCTCCAGCTGTTGTAGCAAATTCGATGTTCTCGATGGTCTTGTAGACTGTTTGTTTAGAACGACGGCGATATCTTCTGTACGGCATCTTGGCAGCGTTCTAAGAAGAAGGGGCTGGATGATAGTGTCACGTCCCCTTAGAAAAATTATAAATGACTGTGCTGATGAACCTCTTACGCTATTTGATTTTCTAACAGCTGAGCAGAACTGAACATACCCAGATATTTCTCTCGTTACTTATTCAGATCATCACTAAAGTGACACACAGTTTTTTTTGCCTGACTTTCAATAATCCCTACAAAAGAATGGCGCTGACTAAAAATAGCCAATACCTTTCATGAATCACTTACCTCACAAAATCCTTCGTTACTCGAACTACTGCAATACAGCGAGTGCCAATACTGCCAGCTAAATAAAAGATTTTTAGCAAATGAAAGATTTTGATAGAGAACAAACAATGTATTTACTTTAATATATATATGGTGTCCCATCTATCTAGTCCACCCAAAATATCTCTGGAACAATAACAGCTATTGTAAAACGACTTTCACCGGGCCCATGAATGTACATATTTGGAAACATTCTAAAACAAAAGCATATGTGTTTTTAACACAAACTTATGTTTTTTAAATGGACCTCCTATATTTTTTCTTCAGCAATCCACAACATGACAAAGCACATACACAACGATGTTGATTGCATCGCAATATTCCCATTACATCCCGAGATATTAAGACGCGAAGTTGACGCTTGAAACATCCGACATGCGCTGCTAGCGCACGTCCTGAGGCTCAGGCGGGAACCTCGTGGTGCCCGTAATCGCGATGTGATTGACATGCGTAATCACACTTCCATACTTATCAAGAGGTCCGAAACGAATAATACGGTCTGCTGCCATCCTGCATTAACGTCGTACATTCCAGCAGGTATTTATCCCATAGGCTAGGGGTGATGCGGTTCTATAACATATCTGTGTACCGCAACGTTAGTCACAAAGTTAACTTCGCTTATCGTTATTCCGTTACTAAAAAGGTAACGCCGTTCAACGTTAAAACTTTACTTTAGATCAGCGCAAGTGACTGCTAATCATTCACTAGTAAATTCACATTCAATAGTAAAATTCATATTGATGGTTTTAGTGAAACGAGCAAGTGGACTAAAAGTTTTACCGTTGTTTAGGTAAAAATGTTTTGATTTGGGAAGTTCAGGTAGGACACAGAAGATGAATGTAAACATGTTTAACCAATTAGTTTTATTATCACATAATTATCAATGTTATGTTTATCTAATGCGTTAAATGACAAATTGTTGCAAACAAATGTTTCTTAACATCAATGGGTAAAATGGCACTTTGTAGAAACTTCCACTGTGATAACAGCACTACATACTAAACATAGCGTTCATATCTCATGCTCAAAGTGATACCCATTGGCTTGCATACATAGGGTCACTCTGCGGATGAAGAATGCCCTACTTTGTGCTACTGTTTCCTCTTTGATGGCTGCACAAGCATCAATAATGCGTTACTTCATGTCCTCTGGTATTGTTCATGTTGCATCCTTCACTGCTCCCCAAAGAAACTAATCCAGCGGTGTAAGGTCCGGAGATCGTGCAGGCCACCTAGCTGGGCCACCTCGTCCAATCCACCTTCCACGGAACTTACGGTTCAGAAGTCGTCGTGCTCGTAATGCGTTATGTGCAGGGCATCCGTCATGCTGATACTACATGACCATTCTACGGTGTCCAAGAGAACAGGAAGATTGTGTCGTAAAAATCTGGAGGTTTGTCTGCCATTTTGAATGCCATTTATAAAGAAAGGTCCGATAATGGTACCTCCAATAATCCCACACCAAACATGAACTTTCCACGGACGTTGATGTTCTACCTGACAGAGCCATTTTGGATTGTCTGCGGACCAATAATGCATATTCCTCATATTGACAATTCCTTTGTTGGAGAATGATGCCTTGTCGGTAAAGAGAACATCTGCACAAAAAATTGGATTAGTCAGAAGTTTTTGCTGAGCCCACCGACAAAATGTTACCCTATTGCGGAAGTCATTTCTATGAAGATCCTGGTGTAAATGAACAGGGTAAGGATGAAATTTATGACGTTTAAGAATACGCTGTGCACTTGATTTCGACACACCAACTTCACGTTCAATTTGACGTGTGCTGATTTGAGGATTCACAGCTATCGTAGCGAGCACAGCAACTTCAGCACGTTCATCTGTGCGTGTACTAGGACGATATCGAGGTCTTGGATTTAAGCTTCCCGTTTCACGTCCACGAAATGTGAGACGACCAAACATCTGGCGCGAAGGCGATGGCCTGTCAGGGAATCGTCTTCTGTACAGTCGTTCTGCCTGAACAGCATTTCGTCCACCTACAACAGGGTACAGTACAGGTATGTAGAGTAGGGTAGAAAACAGACATATTAACTTCATATTCATAATATTCGCTAACAGTACTATCAACAAACAAGCAATCTCATAACGTATTTCCCGTCAACGTACATTCTCCATAGATCAGCAGCATTTCTACCATATCTGCATGTGTGTACATTATACTATAGAGTATAAGTTCCACAACACAACGTTTATTCACAATGTGTACTACCTCCATGCCGTCACTAGATTACTCTGATGCACGACTACACTGGCAAGCGGTGTATTGCACGCCAAAGCAACAACGAATGGGATGCTCGGGCGGTGGTGGAGTACAGGAGTTTGCATGGGTCGCAAATCATAAACAAGGCGAAGTGGTAACTGTGGCAGTAGTGGGAACTACGTTGGACACTTGACTATGTAGAGCCAGGCCCTGCGCGACAGGGACAATGGGTCATATAACGCATTAGATAAACCTTATTTTGGGTGTGCAGGATAAATAAGACAATCTGACGGGTGTACACCGATCGGGACTGGTTCATATTGTGTACGTAGATACGTAAAACGTGCAAGAGGGAAACCATTATGTGCTTATAAGAGTTGATGGCAGCATACCGTATTATTCGTTGCGGACCTCTTGATAAATATGGAGGTGTGATTACACATGTCAATCACATCTCGATTACGGGCAGCATGGGGTTCACGCCTGAGCCTCAGGACGTGCGCTAGCAGCGCATGTCTGGTGTTTCAAGCATCAACTTCGCGTTTCAATATCTCGGGATGTAATGGGAATATTGCGATCCAATCAACGCCATTGTGTATGTGCTTTGTCATGGTATGGATTGCTGAAGAAAAAATATAGGAGGTCTATTTAAAAAAAAACAACATAAGTGTGTGTTAAAGAACACACATGCTTTTGTTTTAGAATGTTTCCAAATATGTACATTCATGGGCCCCAGCCCTACATTGATACCTGTGAAAGTCGTTTTCCAATAGCTGTTATTGTTCCAGAGATATTTTTGGTGAACAAGATAGCTGGGAACCCTATACATATATCAGTCCATGACATCCAGTCTTACAAATTTCCTTTTTCTGACGGACACACGTCCAGATCATCTACTCTCAAAACTCTGTCATCTCTCTCCCCACATCCACCACTGCTGGCGGCTAACCTCCAACTGCGCAACGCTATGCGCTGTTCACATCCAACTGCCCAACACTACACAAGCGAATATTCCAACAGTGAGTCCAACCAGCCACAGACTGCACACAGGACAGTCAGTGATTTTCATACAGAGAGCTACGTGGCGTTACCAACATAAAAACCTTTACAGCTTACTTACATAGCCTCCATGCTCCCCGCAAAAATATTTACAAATTGCTTTGGGCAGTGCCCAATTGTTATTTGGTAAAAAAATTTATATCAATGATAACAAATTTATCTATATCAAATGCACCAAATTATTGATACACTGTTGGTCAAAAGCATAACTGCCCTCACAGTCTATAAAGACAGTCCTGATCATTCATCAAAGTAGTAATTGCAGTTTTTTTTCTTTTTTTTTTTTTGCACAAAGTCTGAACAGTAAACGAAAATACACACGGAAGTAGTGGATTTCCATGCAGTCTTGAAAAAGTAGTGTTGTCCTTCTAATGGAAAGACAGTGGTGACTCTTGACAGGTAATGGATCACAACAGAGCAAACCCACAGCAGAGTCAGTCGAAGTTTTAGAGATTATGGTATTGGTGGGCCACCAGAGGTGCAGAATCACTGTAGTTCTTGTAGAAATAATGGTAATGGTGGGCATCAAAGGTGTAGACCCACTGTAGTCCTTGTAGAGATGGCCAGCAGCCATCTGTGCCGACAGTGAGGGTGCACAATCGCCATCGAAGAGTTTTGCGGACAGTTAGCAAGTCCATAAACCACCACTTGTGCACTCACAAGCTTTTTGGAATGTCCTTAGAACCAACAGTGCTGTTAACCAGTCCCTTGCTGAGTTATCAACACACGTGCAAACGCTAATAGTCCTCTCTTTTTAACTTCTCGTATATTATGCAGATACTATGACCAACAGAAACGTGTGCAGTGAAATGAAACTTAATTTGAAGAACTGGTGTCTTAACAATTATAAATTTACAACAAAGACTACAATTACAAAGGTACAAAATACATCATTAAAGAACATAAAAATACAGATAACATTTATAGTAATACGGGATTTACAAAAGAATAGAAATAAACATATACATCAGCGTTACAGGAATTATGACATAAGTAAATACATAAAAGATGAGAATAGCTTTCGAAACATTAACTTCACAAATGAGCATTAAAAAGTATTAAAACAGAACAGAATAAATAACGTCTAAACATCTTTCCAAAGTAAATAACATATTATTAACGTAAATTATATTTGAGGATAGCAGTAACCTCATCGTAGTGAATGTAGCCTAGCGTTAGAAGAGAGAAAGTTCTATGAAACAGCACACAGAGACAGGAAGCCTAGTTACAATAGGATATATGTTAATACATCAGGTGATAACTTCTAGTGATACTAGAGGGAGCTGTAAAGGAGGGCAGCGATTTAAATATATTCAGAAAAATAATTTAGGACGTGGAGGGCAATTGTAACTCTGAGATGAAAAGTTTGGCACAGGAGAGAAATTCCTGCTTCCAAGTCGGATGATGTATAGGTGGTTAAAAAGTAGGGAAATACCACGAACACATTACCATTCCGACTAAGGGGGGCGGGGGGCTGGGGGGCGACCGTTGGCTTTCGAAACAGCACCCAGTTGTCTCGGAATGGATAAATAAAGGTATAGCAAGATTTTCAAGGCAATCTTATACCATTCGTCCTGCAGAATAGCTGCATATACAGGTAAAGATGATGGAGCGATCATGCACTATTCTCTCCAAAGCGCTAGGGTCACAGGTTCGAATCCCGCCTCGGGCATTGATGTGTGTGACGTCCTTGGGTTAGTTAGGTTTAAGTAGTTCTAAGTTCTAGAGGACTGATGACCTCAGATGTTAAGTCCCATAGTGCTCAGAGCCATTTGAACCAAATCTCTCCAAAGCAGACCACATAGGCTCCATAACACTGAGATCTGGTTACTGTGATGGCCATAGGGGGATGCGACACTTTATTCTACTGCTGAAAAAATCAGTCCTTGTCGATGCGGGCTGTGTTAAGAGGGCAGACGGCATCCCCGTTGGGGAACGAACATTGTACTATGGGTTGACCTGATCAGCCGGAATGGTGTTATAATCCTTGCCAGTAATTTGATCTCGCAAAATGATCATGGGGCCAATGGAATACCACGATAAGGCTGCCTATGTCGCCAATGAACCACTCTTCTTAAATAATCTCGAATGTAAGGCGTAAACAGTATGAAACAAGATAGCTTAGATCAAATGACTTTCTTCCATTATGTGGCTTCGGCACCACGGTTTCAAGTTCCGGGCATTTGAATCACTGTTGAGTTGCTCTGGAATTCCAGGTCACCTTGCAATCCTCTGCTTTTGGTGTTCTCTTCGACTTGATGGATTGCTGACAGGATTCGCGAGTACGACATTCAGTCCTGCACTGACTTTTGGAACTATCGTAATTTTATTTTTTGTCACAGCCCTTTTCAATGAACGTATGTTACAAACGCTCAACACGCATTTTCGATCACATTCTGACGTAACGGGTGACGTTTTCCCCTGTATGCGATATAATTCTTCGATACACATAAATGGGACTGTCCTCTTCACCATGTCGATTCTCAAAATGTTTTGGCCATGACTGTAAATGAAGTTGAGAGTATGAGAAATGTACTCGACTTATGCAGTATTGATATAATCATATTCTTTGTAGTTCTACGTTTCGAGAACAAAGATGTTCGGGTAAGGTCTGCTCTCTCACCTTTCCCATTGCTTGCGCGAGTGGTCATTACAAAGTCGGGCGCTGGGGGTCGTGTATCACGCCTAATTAATCTGATGAAACGGCAGTTGATCTATTCAAGAAGATATCTATCCCTAATTAGTTGCTAATCAATGAATCCCGTTATGCAAGGCGAGCCACGTAAGAGAGGACAGCGAAATAAACATTGCCAGTATAATTGTGCGTGTTAGAGCGCCGGCTACGGATAGAATGCGCTTGGCGGATTATTGAATATGACTTACGTGCCGACCGTCCTAGGTGTGGTTTTTAGGCGATTTCCCACGTTCATGTAGGTGCATGTCGGGCTGGTACGGAAGTCCCCCTCAGCTGCACGATTTGCAAACATTTAGAAAAAGTTCATATATTTTCACGTGGGATAACACTAGACGCGAACTGTTGGGATGTACGAATTCCACCCCTGAGAGCTGGGAGGGGAGGGGGCTGGGACGTGACATCCAATAATTAACCTGCCGACCACGTGAAGATATTCGAAAAAAGGCCAGGAAGAAGAAATTACTTAGGGATACAGAACACTGCTTCATTACTAGGTGCTGGAGAATAGGTAATAGAATAATTCGATGCTAATTTTTTTTAGGTCGATGGATGCAGAATGGATAAAAGGTAACCTTCCATTTTTAAATAGAATTCCGCTGTTTTTGACTTAAAAGTACTTGACATGACAAATTATGTCATGCAACTGTTTCGTAGGTCTGAAAAAAATGGTTCAAATGGCTCTGAGCACTATGGGACTCAACATCTGAGCTCATCAGTCCCCTAGAACTTAGAACTACTTAAATCTAAGGAAATAACACACATCCATGCTCGAGGGAGGATTCGAAACTGCGACCGTAGCGGTCTCGCGGTTCCAGACTGAAGCACTTAGAACCGCTCGACCACCCCGGCCGGCCGTAGGTCTGATAAGAAAAAAAAAATGTATAACGCACTAATAGTCGGGAATGTGTTGTCAAGGTATTAATTTACACAAAATGTAGTCAGTCACCAGAAAAAAGAAATAAAATTACTACCTGTCTTGGAAAGTATTCTGAAGTTTTTCATACACATTAAAAGTCTTTCCATGGTTCATTACGATCATAGCAGTGATATTTATCATCGGTAGAGTTGTTTGCAAGTTTACCATAAAGACAGCTATTTCACATTTGGAATTTAGTGCATTATTGATTCATCCCCGTTGTATAAGATATGATTAGACAAAACTAGTATGCACTACAATATATTATATGTACAATACACATAGGAATATCAGCTCAAATTTAATAATTTTCAATTCAGTTTGTACTCTATGAAGAAGAATATTGAACGTACGAATATAGCTGTAGAGAAAATAAACATGCCAAATACATTTGTACAAAATCTTGTGTATGTGTTCAGAATTTCTAAATAACAAGCTAGGCATACAGCAATGAAACTGGATTGCTGGATTTCTTCAGTCGACGGATCATTTCTTTAGTATGATTTTCACTTTTATCTTATAGGAGGCATGGTCTAAAGATCCGGAAAACAGCCGAGTTAGACTCAATCAGGATCTTGTTAAGTTCGTGGCAAGACGTCTCCTAATCTTGTGACCGCAGAACGGTGCTTCAGAACGATACCTGTCCGAAAAGTGGACTATCGTTTGCCTCTCAATACCATTATCCTCTAATAACGCAATATTATATTCAATTTACATGCAATGTTGAAAAGCTTAATTCTCCAACCATTGCACTAGAGAAGACAGTGTAATGCGTTTCTCACCAAGCTCATACCCAGAAGAAGGTCTAAGTTATTCTTCTACCATTATTTGCACCGTCGCGTTTACTACTTCCACTAGACGTAAAGCTGTTCATTTCACTTCGCATTCTCTATTCACTGTAAAACGGCCTCAGGATTAGTTACAATTAACATATTCAGATAACCTCACGTCACCCGGAAATCAGCGTTCCTTCGTAGTGGCAGCTTCTGCTATCAACATGGAAGTTTTGTTGGGAAGGAAATATTGGTGGTGAACGCTTAATTTCGGACAAAGAACTGCACAATCATAGATATCTCTGGATATGCTTTTAGATCCACCTAGCTCAATACAGAGCTGTTGGATTTTTTCTGCAATTACGTGGTAGTTTGCAGTCCAAATATATTCCACTTCCAATATTAATTAAATACTTCTTTTTTGTATTTTAATGTCTTGACAAATTCCAGTGAAATTAATTCGTTGTTAACTGACACACTATATGTATATGGTATCTGCTCTTCCGGACTTGTCCGAAAGGACAGATACCATCGGTGGCCCTACAGCTCGTTAGAATGAAATTAAAATGAAATGAGTACCCCTAGAGGCGTTGATATAAGCCAACGGGGACACTTGAAAATGTTACCCCGAGTGGTACTCGAACCCCCTAGCTCCTGCTTACATGGCAGATGCTCTGTCCATCTGAGCCACCGAGGACACACAGGCTAGAGTCACTGCATTGACTTATCTCTGGCACGCCCCCGCGAGACACACATTCCCGACTTTTTATCTCTCGCTACGTCATACTGCCCCTGCCCATTATACTCATTACTCGCGTCTTTTTGCCGATTCCCATAAGAGTTCGGACACTGTTTGTGCATCCGCACAAAAGAAGATGGTCAAATGACCGGTGAGCCTTATATATATGGTATCTGTTCTTTCGACCCCGAGGGGCGTGCCAGAGATAAGTCCCTGCATTCCCTACTATTTCCTGTGACCTCGGTGGCTGAGATGGTTGCCGGCACGGTAGCGAAGGGTGTTCGGTCAGAGGGCTTAGCTACTCTCCGTAATAATAAATAAAAAAAAACTGAGTGAACGGATCAAGGAACAACCTGAACGAGTGTCATCGGACGTCCGCCACGAACTAATTCAATGAACAATATAGAACAAAATGAGATAAAAAAAAAGAGAGAGCGTCTGCCATGTAAGCAGGGGATCCTGGGTTCGAGTCACAGTCGAGGCACACATTATCAACTGTCCCTGTTGACTTATATCAACGCCTGTATGCAGCTAGGGGTATTCATTTCATTGTAATTTCATACACTATATGTGAACTACCCCTACTTGTGGGTTTCATGCAAACTGCATCACCTTGAAATACCACCACAAATTTTCATATTCTCTCGTTCGCATGGGGAAACTATTAGTCCTACAGAAAAAAAATGAACAGAACATTCTTGTTGAAAATGTAGCATAGTTAAATTTTGTACTGGGATACGTTTTTGATAGAGGCCGCAGTTTTCGAATTATTCAAGAAAAACGCACAATATTGACGTGCAAATGCTTTTTCTTCAATAACTCGAAAACCGCCTCCTCCAGTATAGGCGTATCTCAGTACAAAATGTAACTAAATTACATTTCATACAAAAATTCCCAGTTCATCATTTCTGTAGGCATTTCTGTAGGACTAATAGTTAGCGCATAGAGAGCACGAGAGTGTGAAAATTTAGCACGTGGTTTTTGAAGACGTTGGTGGTTGTATAAAAGTCATAGGTAGGAGCAGCTAAATCATCTTGTACAGCACTAAAATATCTGAGACTACATTTTTGAATTCTAACATAAAAATGGTGCGTATGCAGCTTGTTTTTCAAATTAGGATTAATTACACAAAAACTCAGACAAATCGGTTACTTTATTTAGAAGCATTTTCAATGTGGCCTGAGTAACTCACGGATTCAACAGTTAACCATAGTAACGTGTGAGTAGACGCACCACATGGTTGTTATCTCATAGCAAGACACAAAAGAACAGCGTGAAGAAACTCTGTAATGCCATTTCACAGGCTACGTAGATGCGAATCGGAACAGAAACACAGCCGTTAAACACTCCGAAAACGGACGAAGGTCTCTCTGACTGGTGGCCGCTGTAGGTGTCAGCAGATACCGATGGCAGGGTGCGAATTCGTCGAAAAGCTCGTAGATTTATGGGCCCACCGCCCAGTACATAAACTTTATTTCATCCTTTCACTCCCTACAAAAAGGCAAAAAGGCAGTTCAAATTAACGACGTCGATCGCCTGATTCTGTAGGAGATATGACAGGATGCTGCGTGTAGAACAATAAAAAATGTCTGAAACGGTATACAAAGATTGATTTTCTCTGTTAAAATAAGATATAAGTCCTCTGACTGAGCACTAGTTACGAAATGTTTGCTGCTTTTTAGTCTCGCGGACGAAGATGGAAACTACTTCAGTGACAGAGTGGTTAATACAGATATACTGAATGCAATTTAACAGTGGCGTCTTTGCGAGTACTTCATACGTCACGTCGTAAGTTCGCGTGTGTCATAAAGCCACCGAGTATTGGGCCGTACCACGGATACATCATCGCGACTATGCGATTTCAAAACCAAGTGAAGAGGCCTGTTAGTAAGATGGTTGCTACATCAAGACTATTGTGCAATAGGTGCCACAGCAATAGCTAGGCGACAGCTTCTGTAGCTGAATATTTTCATGGAATGCTATTGGCTGTTGTAAACAGCCCTCATATCTGGATATATTAAAAGTATTCATGCAAAGTAAGGAACACATTTTATGTCCTAAAGGTTAACCCCAGAAAGTGAATGCAACTTGAGGATAACGTAATCTGACAGTAACCAAACAAAAACTGCTATTCGCGTTGTTTCACAGATTTTATTATTATGTTACTGCACAATCTAGGTTTCGGGTTAAAAGCACATTTTCAAGCACATTACTGATTCCCAAAAATGATGATGCACAGATAAACATGATGATAATGAGAAGATAGTTGTCTCAACTTCTTAATGTATCGATCAATGGCATAAGGTAAAATTACATCACTGACCATTTTTAACATTACATATGGAATTATACGATTCACTAATTACACTAACATGAGGGGCTAAAGTTATGCATCAGTCTAGAACTTTTTATCTGCTAATATAGTGAGGCCCAAAGTTTTACTTCTATCCTGAAGATTTGATATAATCTAAAAGAGGTGAATAATTTAATTACGTTTGCTCCTTTAATAATAGGTGGGAGGATGCACACATCTCTCTTTTAATTTCTGAAATTTCGAATTTGTTGAGTTTAGCCCCTTTTTCCCCTGTGTGTAGGACATGAGCATTATGAATTTATGGTTATTATTCAGGCAATGTTCCACAAAGACTGAATAAGTTTTCTTCAATCTTCAGCTTCTTTGGTGTTGTTTAAGCCTGGTGCATCTGACATTTTTGTTGACGATAAAACAAGCTCACGCAAAGTGCACCAAGAGGTGAGAAGGTTGAACACGTGCGTAAACTCTTAAACACCCAGCACACAAGCTCCAGTTCTTTGATATCGCACCTTATAGGTCTGATTTGTCCAAGAACAAATATCTTTGTCAGATATTACCTACTTCCAACTAGCCCGTAACATTTAGGCAGTGCCGTAAATGGAATGGTCCGCAGTTATGTAGTCCCAGATGCCGAAGATCTAGCGGTAACCTCATCAGCTTCAATTTACCTTGTTGAAAATTATCACACAAAATGGTAAGAGGAAAGTTATGTCCAATGTAACGCTGAACACACAGCAAGGCGTAAGCAAACCACCACACGAAAGTAAATGCTAATTCTAATATGGATGCGAGTGTACGTATTTGAAACTGGCACTACAAGGAGAAGGAGTACACGAGTAAATCCATGAAATTTGAATGCAGTAGCTACACTGAGGTGACAAAAGTCATGGGATACCATCAAGTATCGTATCGGACGTCCTTTCTCCCGGCACAGTGCTGCAATTCGACGTGGCATGAACTCAACGAGTCGTTGGAAGACCTCTTTAGAAATATGAAGCCATGTTGCCCCTATTGCCATTCATGATCCTGAAAGTGTTGCCAATGCTACAGCATTGTTGCGCCTCTCGGTTACGTCCCATAAAAGGCCCATAAAAGTTCGATGGGGTTCACACAGGGCGATCTTGGTGTCAAATGATACACTCGAACTGTCCGTAATGTTCTTCAAACCAAACACCTGTGGCCCAGTGACATGGCAGCGTTGTTTGGGAACATGAAGTCACTGAATAACAGCAAACGGTCTCCTAATAGCAGAACTTAACCCATTTCCAGTCAATGTTCGGTTTTGTTGGACCAGAGGATCCAGTCTCTTCCATGTAGAGGCAGACACAACACCAGTGCCTTGGTGACACCTTGCGTCCATGGCCTCGTGGGGCTAAGCCAGATTCGAACCGTACCATTAGCTCGTACCAACCGGGGCAACGAGGTACAAGAGCTGTGCACCGGATTTGTGGCGTGACACTAGTCCTCTTGTCCGCCTTACATCGCGAACGCTCGGTTCCATGCAAAGCCCACTGGAAACCAGTAATTGAAAAGGTAGCCAATAAAGGTCTTAAATATCTCGTATGCTGTCGAGAGCTTACATTCATTTAATCGAGCAGGGAAGAGTTATTTAACTCGTCTCAAATATTCACTCCCCGACGGAGACGACTGGTGGCACTCGTAAGACCTGAAGTGTCACGTGCTGTGACGTATGTGCCATTCCCTGCCCTTCCCGTTGACCCCATTACCAACTGATATCGGCACTCATCTGACCAGGCCACGGTTTTCCAGTTGTCCAGGGGACAACCGACAAGGTCACGAGCCCAGGAGAAGCGCTGCAGGCGGTGTCGTGGTGTTAGCAAAAGACTAGCGTCAGACATCTACTGCCACAGCCTATGAACGATATATTTCGCCATAATGTCCTAACAGATATGACCGTCCCATGTCACAGATTGACGCTGCGTTCGTTTCAAGCAGCGTAGCTTGTCTGTTAGCACTCGCAGCTCTATGCCAGCGCCGATGGTCTCAGTCGTTAAGGGACGGCCGTTCACCACTGCGCTGTCCATGGTGAGAGTCAATGTCTGAAATCTGGTATTCTCGGCATGCTCTTGACACAGTGGATCTCGTGATACTAAATTACCCAAAGATTTCCGAAATGGAGTAACGCATGTGTCCTGCTCCAACTGCCATACCGTGTTCCAAGTCTGTTAATTCCCGTCGTGCGGCCTTGTCGTCTGTAGCGTTGCTCTAGGGGGGCGAAAAGAAAAAGTTTATTTTATATATTTTCTTAAAAATGTCGAAAAAGTGAATATTTTGGTGGGCCACTTGGCAACTGAATCAGGGATTGATTACATTATTATAATAACATAATTTGAGCATTAAAAACCTGAATAAGAGCAGCAGATTTATTTATTTGAGACAGTTTGGAAGAAACATTATCATTTCTGTGCATTTTTATAGACACGATGTAGTCATACCCAGAACAACACTATGGGACCAGAAGATTTATAGACTTTAAGAGAAATACGACACTACACAATTAAAAAAAAGAGTTGATTCAGTAATAATAGCCTCATGCTGCCTTCGCCCCATCAGCGTGATCGTAATTTCTGGTGATGAACTAACGCAAAATAATTATCGTGGAAGTAAATGAGGAGATGGAAATCATCAAGATTAATTCACTAAAATAAGCACACTTATCTTTAACACATGTTTTTTAATGCTACGTACCTTTTCATATTAAATTACAATAGATGAGCATTGTGGTTAAATAGTTTATACATAACAGTCACAATGTCCTCTTGATGCTGTCTGTTCGTAATCAGTTACAATGAACTACATGTTTTCTGATTGGAAAAATAACAATTAGCACATTTATTGAATATTTTCACGTAAAATATAAAATACCGATGCGGAACGCAGCAAGTCCGCGTACGCCTTTCATGGAATACAAACGGTAAAACGTGAGGCGCCCAATGCCTCATTTGTCTTGAAAACACAGAATTCTTTTTTATATCATTAATCGATACATGTACATAGAGATTTACAGGCACCGCGCAAGAACGGCTAAGATAAGGAATAATAGATTCTGTCGCTGCTATGCGATGGTTCATTTCTTTTACTTTACAATTGTTCGATAACTTTAGGCCATCAGGCGTTCACTATTGAGCGTATATTAATGTTTGTGCAGTGACAATTACTAGTATTACAGGTCACGACAGAAGCCTCTTCACATGAATCACCTGATAACAAATGGCAGCTCCGCTAATGCTCTGCCCTTGTATACCTTGTATACGCCATAATACCGCCATCTTTATAACTGGGCATCCTATCCTCGACTTTTGTCACCGTAATGAAAATCACGTAATTTGTCAGTAGATAAGCTACGCAGATTCCCCAAGGTGGCGATAAGTAAGTATAAGATAAGAATATCTAACACGTCCTCCGAACTATCTCAGATTCAAAAAATAAATAATATTACAGATCCCCAAAATACTTGGAAATGAGGGTAAAGGGCTGCTTGTAACTGACTGAGTGACTGAGTTTGATTCCCTAATATTCTGTCTGTCAGACAAGAAGAAGAAGTTATTAATCTGTCATGATTTCACTGTAAGCTTTCTAAGGAATTCTGATAGGAAAAGTGGACTAGAAGTGTTATTAATGACAAATAACCTAGAATCAGTGATCAATTTCCCTACACGTATAGTTCATGGCAGTAGCACTCTAATAGCTAATGTATTAGTGCAGAAAGAGGATGTAAAACTAATATATATGCTTTCCTTGTGATAAATGGATTATCAGACCATGATACATAACTGTTTAGCTTACAAAAGTTAGCAGAAACCATTTAGTAAAAGTATAAGGCTGGTGAACCCAGTATCAGTAGAGCACTTCAGAGAAATTTCAAGAAATATTAATTGGGGAGATGTATATAATGAGCCAATTGCCAGTGATAAAAGCCACATAGTTCTTGATAATTTTATACGCCTTTTTGAACACTGTTGCCCCAAAAAATTACTAAATGTAACACCAAACAGTTTTCAAAGAAGCCTTGGATCACTACAGGCATTAAAGTGTCTACAGAAAGAGAAAGAAAATTGTATGAGGCAGCAAGAATTAGTAAAGACACAGAAGTAATTTTACACTATAAAAATTATTGTAACATATTGAGTAAAGTAGTCCTAAAATATAAAGATATGTATATTTGAAACGAAATTAACTACTCTGAAATAAAATCTAATTATTATGGAACGTTGTTGGAAGAGAGACAGGAAAAGTAACCACTGGGGTAGGTAGTAATAAAATTAAAGAGGAGACCATCTTAACCAACAGTACATAAGTAGCAAATGTAATTAAAAACAATTTCTTAAGTGTAGGTGAAAAATGGATGAGAATAGCTCGAAAGAAAATTCCAAGCGATACATGGAAGAATCAGTTTTCAGAAATACTAGTCAGATAAGTTTTCAGCTAATAGCCTTTGGTGAAATAAGGAAAATCAGTAAATAATTGAAAAATACATGTTCTGTAGGAGTAGATGAGATCCCTAACAAGATATCAAAACAATGTAGAACAGTTACATCTGATGTTCCGACACACATCTGGCAAGCATCAGTAACTCAAGGTATTTTCCCAGGCAGGTTAAAATATGCCATTTTCAGTCCTGTCCAAGAAACAGGGGACACCACAGATGTCAATAATTACCGACCAGTATCATCACTCACAGCATTTTCAAAAATTGTCGCGAAAGTAATTTACTCTAGAGTGGTTAGCTTTCCTAGCAGTATTGGCATACTTAGAAAATCACAGTTTGGATATCAAAAATGCTGTTCCACTGAAACAGCAATTTACAGTTTCACTGCCCACATAATAGAGTCTTTAAATAGTAAAATGTCACCGATAGCAATTTTTTGTGACTTATCCAAAGTATTTGATTGTGTGAACCACGATATTATGTCACAGAAATTACAATTCTGTAGTATAAATGGAACAGGATATGAGTGGTTTAAGTCATACCTAGAGAACAGGAAGCAAAACGTTTCTTTATTTGGTTTAAGTTAAGGAAGTTTCCCACTTCACCTAATTGGAGTGAAATTACATTAGGTGTTACACAGGGTTCGATTATGGGTCCCCTTCTGTTCTTGATATATGTGAATGACTTCCCTTCTTACCTGAAGCAAGAAGCTAAACGTACATTGTCTGCTGATGATACAAGCGCCACTATTAACGGAGTAAAAGAAACTCCTATAGAAAATGATACAAATAATATCATTGGAAAAATTGATTTAGTCTGCTTCTATCATATTTGATCATTATCGTGAGATAATAACGAGACGGGAGTCTCAAAGGACACATTTAATTATATGATCGGAAAGATTATTGATTGGTTTTCTGCAAATGGGGTTGCTCTGAAGTCTAAAAAAATACAGTATATCCAATTTTCTGCTGCAATGATTACAGTTCCTTCAATAAACATAACACATCAGCCGAAGTCAGTAACCAGGGTAGAGCATTCTAAGTTTTTGGGTGTACATATGGATGAGAATATTAATTGGAAAATTCATATTTTGGATCTCCTAAAGCGACTAGTTTCAGTCCCTTTTGCAGTCAGAATAATTGCTAATTTTGAGGATATAGAAGTTAGCTAAAATAATTCGCATACTTTCTCTCTCTGATGTCATATGGAATAATACTTTGGGGTAACTCAACACCTTGGAAAAAAGTATACACTGTTGAAAAGAAAGTGGTTAGATTAATGTGTGGAGCTAATACTCACACATCTTGCAGGAATCTCTATAGAATATTAGGAATTCTTACAACAGCCTCACAGTACATTTACTCAGTAACGAAATTTGTTTTCAGTAACATGAATCAGTTTAAAAACAACGATGACATACATGATTATAACACAAGAAGAAAGAATGACTTACACTATCCTCTGCTTAACCTATCTTTGGCATAGAAAGGAGTCAAATATGCTGCTGTAAAACTTTTCAGTAAATTACCAGATCAAATAAAATGTCTGAAAGCAGCAGTAACATTTTTCAAAATAAACTGAAATTGTACCTGCTTGACAGCTCTTTCTGTACTATAGATGAATTCTTGAATAGGAATAAACAAATCTATAGGTTTAATATATGCATTTTGTGCTATTTAAGAGAATGTGATAGGTAATAAAAATTTTAAGCTTTTTTGTTTAAAAAAAGAGCTTAATTCTTGTGTGCATTTCTTAAGCACATGACATTTCCCACATCATAAAGGTTACCGTGACACTGATCAATGGAACACATAACTACCTAAATAACTAACTCACTATCGATGCCTAATCCAGAGACGCATTCAGATCGCCATGTGATCTGGAAGAAAAAGATCTGATTTTCTGCATGTGACAGTTTCACACGGTACAACTTTTATCATGACTTAACGTAGATCCCGAATAACTGAAAGCGACTGAAATCCTTATTGTAAAGTGCGATCGTACCAAAATATCGATGGCTTCTGGTTAAATGCCTTCATATTCACACCGGACAATATGACGGTGAGACTGCTAGTTGCATCACACTGTCCTGGGCGACGAACGAGATGATAAGAAGTTTTCTCTCTCAAAGTGTGACGGAAGCAGAAGCGAATTCTGCCTCCCAACGTTGTCACTGGCCGAAGCCGGTCAAAGTCGATACCTCGCAGTAGGGGCTACTGCTCTTTCTCGATTTGGCAACGTTATGTCGTTCTAGATGAATGAGACGGCACGTGACTGAATGTCTGTCATTAAAACAAGCCACTTACATCACGGTTAGCAATCCTGCGACACACGAAATGTGTTCGCTGTAAACGCCGATCTTTCACCGTGTACTGGACGGGGAATATAATTTTGAATTTGGCTGAAATGTTACTAAAACTATCCGTCTTCTTGTGGCACACATAAGTAATCTGCACGTAAAATTTAAAATATTTAGTCATTTAATGAAACATCTGCACCTCTCTCATGGACAATACGGCCCTATATAAGACTGGTACAACACAAGAGTTCACCACATTTGTAAACAGAAGCCGGTCGTGGTGGTCTAGCGGTTCTAGGCGCTCAGTCCGGAACCGCACGACTGCTAAGGTTGCAGGTTCGAATCCTGCCTCGGGCATCGATGTGTGTGATGTCCTTAGGTTAGTTAACTTTAAGTAGTTCTAAGTTTTGGGGGACTGATGACCACAGATGTTAAGTCCCATAGTGCTCAGAGCCATTTGAACCATTTGTAAACAGAAAATTGCGAATTGTTATCTTTCTTTTAAAAGATGATATTTGGCCTTCGATATACAGCCATTCATCAATCTTTATCATTGCCACACTTTTAATTTACAGCACTAGCTCCGTTTTGCAAAATTTTGGGGTGGGAAACAGCCGAGTTCCATGCGGAGGAACCATCCTAACTTTCGACTGGAGTGATTTAGAGAAATTGAAAAAAAAAAAAAAACATCTCGCGAACCCGAGTAGGGTACTATGACTTTCTCCTTGTTTAGAGATAAGTTATTTATGCAGAAGATATTTTTACGGTCATTTGCGATGGTATATGTCGATTGTGGCATTAGAAGTATGAAATACTGTTGCTGTGCTGTGCTCGCGCGTGCAGATTCTGCCACCTACGGAATGCAGTGGCTCGAAACCTTCACCACTGTGATCTGTTGCACAAGAGGAACATCAAACACACTGCATACAGAATGTGCAACGACATCAACAGAAGCTAATAAAAGCGCCAGGTTTCGAATCAAGAATAGAAAGGCTGTGTCAGGATAGCACTTTTTTGTTACGATTGTCACATCCCTATTGGTATAATTTTTGGAAGTACTTTTTATACATTACGCTAATTTTTCGCACTAAAGTGGCCACGAATTGTTTTTGGACCGGGAATCCAAGGCCAATGGGGCTAGGTAACATGACAGCATCTCAGCAACGTTATGCACCACTGTATTCACCAATTCGGGAGTGTCGATGGCCACGTCTTGTATCTCCGTTGCAGACGGGTGCCCAGGACAAAGTTTCCGTTTGAAGTATCTTCTCAAGAATCTATTGCACAACGAATGTTCGTGCTAGCCAATCTGGAGGCGATATTTCCTTCCACGATTCGTTAGCTTTTAATGTCATTTCATAATAACGGCCCTTTTGTAAAAGTAATCAGTCTTTCCATATTACCAGGTCGGAGATCAACCGTCTTTGTTTACACTCAAGGAATTTAGAAATTAGTTTTCATAGTAAATAAGACACACACAGTGTCTATAGTGCCCCTGATTGCTAGCTCCTGGCCCGCATCTCGTGGTCGTGCGATAGCGTTCTCGCTTCCCGTGCCCGGGTTCCCAGGTTCGATTCCCGGCGGAGTCAGGGATTTTCTCTGCCTCGTGATGGCTGGGTGTTGTGTGTTGTCGTTAGGTTAGTTAGGTTTAAGTAGTTCTAAGTTCTAGGGGACTGATGACCATAGATGTTAAGTCCCATAGTGCTCAGAGCGATTTGAACCATTTTTTGCTAGCTCCATTTACTGGTGGACTGTTGACTGCCACCGCTGGTTAGGCAATGTCTCTTCGGCGAAATCGCATTCCATTCGCAAAGGCCTAACGTGTCTCTTCCCAAGCTAGCCTGGCTGGCTTACACTCCAGCACAGCATCTGCCCTCACGTCATTTATTAGAACAACCACAGCAGCTGATCAACCAGCTGTCTCCTTACAATGTACTCATACATTTGCGCCGTTTCACAACAGTAGCCAGCTTTTACCTGAATTTGCTGTAATGTCTCTTAAAAGTAAGGGTTGTGCCAAAGTATTCTTGCGAGTATTCCGATCTGTACATCATTGTGCTTCAGGGGAATCACGTCCGTGTTGCATCTATGTTACTCACGGCATCTCCAGTCATATGCAGCAAGAGACACAAATCAAATTTCTTATTAGATGAAGCTTTCTTTTTTTGTAAAGAGAACTGGGTCATTTGATTAGATCTCTGGAGTTACAGTTGAGAGATGTGACTTCAGTTCCCCAACCAGGAACTCAGATTTAGGATCACCATACTTTGGTTAATGACACTGAAGGGAAAAGTCACAACACCAAATTAGTGTAGAGCAGTGAGATATGTGGAATACATTTTTCCAGACATCATAACTAAGTGATTAAAACTGCAAGATGAGAGTGAAATGTTAGTGCGAGTTAAACCACTGCAAATGTGAAATGCTGGTACGTTAATAATCAGCGTAATCACCAGAAGTCTAATACACCCATGCAAACGTTCGTCCATTGTGTTGCACAGTTGCACGATGTCATTTTGTGGAATGGAGTTCCATGACTGTTGCACTTTGTCGCTCAATATGGGGACAATTAATGCTGCTTTTGGATAAAGCTGGAGTTGTCGTCTGATGATGTTCCATACGTGCTCGATTGAGGACAGTTCTGGTGATCGAGCATGTTGGGTTACACTACCAGTACCCGTACCGTCAAATCAGTGAGTGTGAAAGAAGGAACATTATTGTCATGAGAGAATGTGATGCACCTATCCGGGAAATTGCTGCTCGCGTGGGACGAAGTTGTGCTGCAGTGCACGGGTGTGTGCAGAATGGTTCACGGAAGGCTGTATAACACAACGAGATGGATCAGGTACCATCTCCCAGACTACCCCCTGAGAAGATCGACACCTCATCCGCATGGCACTGCAGGGCAGATATGGGTCCTACTCGGCTCTGTCGCGGCGGTGGAACAGTGTAACACATCGTACACTATCCGGGGTGACAGCCCATCGCCTTTTATTACGGAAAGAATTACGCGAGTGTCGTGCAATTCACCGCCTAACTTCTGATGAATGTGCACAAACATGATAGACGGGAATTGTGTATGGAACGTCACTGGGAACGGGAATGGCATCAGATAGCGTTTTCGGACGAACCCAGGTTCCCTGAGTTTGAAAACGACGACCGCATTTCGTTCGCCGCAGACAGGGGGATTGGCATCACAGTGACTACATTTGCACAAGACATACAGCGCCAACTCAAGGCCTTATAGTGTGGGGTGCTATTGGGTACAACCAGAAATCACAGTTGGCACGTGTCCACGGCAATGTGACCAGCGCATCCTACGTGAAAGACGTCCTGCAACCCGTAGCCATACCCTTTCTGCACAACATCCCAGGTGCCGCTTTTCAGCAAGACGACGGACGACCATAAGTTTCGGCACGAAAACGTGCTTTCTTGGTGTTATAGGATGTTAGCCGTTTGCCCTGGCTCGCCAGATCACCAGACTTGTCGCCAATCGAAAATGTGTAGGATATGGTGAAACGACAGGGCGCAGCGCTATGACCCAATGCTGACCACCACAGATGAACTTCGGAACAAGATGAATGCAGGCCGGACGACTATACCACACGTCGCCATTCGCGCCTTATGCGTGTCATCATGCATGCAACAAGCTATCAGGGTCCGTGGCGGATCCTGTGCCTGATAGGCAACGGAACACGCGCAGAACCGAGGTGACTGAAATGGTAATCATTCCTGCAGAAGATACTAATGCACATGTCCGGTGAGAATGATCATCCTATCTCTAGTCATTCGAGGAAAGTCTGGCTTAGGGCTCTGGCAAGCAGTGGGTGTCGAATGGCAACGGGTGACGCTTAAAAGAATTAACCGCCGTTTGGCACTGTTCGCTGGGAAATTCCAGCGGAAGATCATCCTTGTCACAAAGGGTGCTTGTTGATCCTCCGCGCGTACTGGCCTGTTTCCTTGCGGACGTGAGATTTGTGTCGTACGTGTGTTTGTGGAATGTTGGCGAGGAAGGAAGTGATTTTACAAAACTTGGGTCCCGCCGCAGCAGAAAGCAAATACGTCTCTGCTCTGGGCCTAGGGAAAAGGAGGGCGTCGTCTGCTGCCAAAGCTATCCTGCCAAGACATATCAAAAGGGAACAGTAATCAGTGCAAATAAGGCTTCAGATAAGAACGTCTGGAATGTAGAAAATCTGAACTATTCGAGCAAACGACTAGCGATACAGGTTACTTATTCATAAGCGGAAACATCGAACCTGCTGATGCAATGACTCAAGCATACTCTTCTGCAAAGGGTGCTTTGCCTGCGACTCAGATTATGTTACAATTTAATTCCGCCTAATGAACTTATAACAGAGAGTACTCTTGCACTAGCACGGAATATGGCCTTGAACAGAAATTATGATCAGTAACACAGACTGATGATTGTGCAAACAATCACTCATAGTGTAAGTAGGCTGTTTAGGATTTTTTTATTGGTAACGCCGCCGCCACATAGCGCTCTGTATAAAAATCACTGGCTGTGCCGTGTGCAGTCTGTGGCTGGTTGGCATTGTTGTAATACTCGCCATTGTAGTGTTGGGCGGCTGGATGTTAACAGCGCGTAGCGTTGCACAGTTGGAGGTGAGCCGCCAGCAGTGGTGGACGTGGGGAGAGAGATGGCGGAGTTTTGAAATTTGTAAGAATTGGTGTCACAAACTGATATATATATATTATGACTAGTGAGGTAAATACATTGTTTGTTCTCTATTGAAATCTTTCATTTGCTAACTATGCCTATCAGTAGTTAGTGCCTTCAGTAGTTTGAATCTTTTATTTAGCTGGCAGTAGTGGCGCTCGCTGTATTGCAGTAGTTCGAGTAAGCAAGATTTTTGTGAGGTAAGCGATTTGTGAAACGTATAGGTTAATGTTAGTCAGGGCCATTTTTTTTGTAGAGATTTTTGAAAGTCAGATTGCGTTGCGCTAAAAAAATACTGTGTGTCAGTTTAAGCACAGTCGTGTATAATTGTTCAAAGAGGACGTTTCACATAGACCAGTCTTGTATAAGTTTTTCTAAGGGGACGTTTCATATGTCGACCCTTAGCCGAGGATACCTCACTGGAATCTTCTGATTTTTTCTTGTAGTTTGTCTAATTAATGTAGATTTTTTTAATTGCTAGCGCATAATCATAGAGGGAATTTCCTTTGTAGTTGTAGTCTTTCATTGTTGTACAGTAAAACAGTTGTGGCATGCATGTAGAGTTGCACCAAGTATTTCGCAGCTGCGCTTGCAATTAACTAGATATTATTTTCAGTGCTATGTTAATGTGTTCTCTTATTTTTGCTCTTCAAATTGTGCTTTTCTGTGTTATCGTGTGAAATATTGTGACAATAATGGCGTGTGAAAAACTTAATACTAGGCTACAAAGTAAACTGAGAAATGACAGTGAAGACGAAAGCAATGTGTTAGCGCCACCATGTAATGAATTCACAAATGTTCAAAGTAGCAATTTGGTAATAGTGCATAGGGAAATGGAGCGGGCTGCAAATAATGGTGTAGGAAGTGAAACAGTTAGTGAACAGGGAAGCATTATCGATCGATTGGTCGGCAACAGCTCGCGTCAGGAATCCGATATGACAGGACACAATCTTGCAAATACTGTACATTCATGTTTTGCGTCCTCACCTTTTTCTCAAATAAGCCGAGACACATTTTCTGCTTGTCAAACTGTGAATGTTGCCGGTGCAAATGCACTGCCGAAAAGCATAGATGATCAGATTCCAGACACTAATACATTATTATTCCAATTAATGCAACAAATGAAACAAAACCAGAGACAAACACAGCAACAGTTAGACACAATGAAACAAAATCTTCAAAAGTTAGACACAATGGAACAAAATCAGAGACAAACACAACAAAAGCTTCAAAAGTTAGACACAATGGAACAAAATCAGAGACAAACACAACAAAAGCTTCAAAAGTTAGACACAATGGAACAAAATCAGAGACAAACACAGCAACAGTTGGACACAATGGAACATAATCTTCAAAAGTTAGACACAATGGAATAAAATCAGAGACAAACACAGCAACAGTTGGACACAATGGAACATAATCTTCGGAAGTTAGACACCACACTTGAACAAACACGTGAAGATTTAACTACTGAGTTACATAACATTGAATCGAAATGTCAAAAAATCTGTAATGACGTAAAAACACAAATTTGTGAGCATTTTCAACCTATTTTTTCGCGGCATGAAAACTCATTACAGAATCACGAAGCAGCCATAAAAGAATTGCAAACTGTTGTTCGTGAAAATCACGACACCTTGCAAGCTAAAATGGACTCAGTTGCATCCACCGATTCGGTTACGCAACTTGCAAGAACTCAGGAAAACTTAAAGGTCACAGTAGATTCGATTTCCACACAAGTGGACACTCTGAAACTTGGTTCAGAAAAACACACTGAGGAAATGTGTTCACCATCGGGGAAAGTAGCCGAACTTTCGGATCAGTTCACTAATTTATCTACGAAGGTAGATGATAATTTGAATGACACAAAACCGGTAGTCTTCAATGACACAGAAGAGTGCGAAAAAATTAGGTAATTCAAACAAAGTCTGAATCAAATTAGTACGCAACACCAAAGAGAAATCCGGGAAGTACAAGATCAGCTGACACAGGTAATATAACAATTATGTATTTCAGAGGACACTCGCGCTCCAATACGGGAAGAGGGACATAGAAATACGGAACAGCCACAAAATAATAACACAGGGCACTTCGGAAATTATGAAAGAAATTGGCAAGGTACACCGAATTCTGAGATGGAACCGCCGACACGACGTAACAATGACCGATATGCTACCCGCCGAGACGATGATTTTGACTATAAGCTGTTCATTACTACACGTAAATTCTAAACATTTAAGAATTCTGGCAACGACATTCATCCACAAGCGTGGCTCCATCAATTCTCTCATTGTTTTCCTCCCAACTGGTCACTAGAGCACAGATTAGAATTTATGTGTGGCTACTTAGAGAATGAACCAGCTGTAAGAATGCGATCGGTCATTCACGATTGCCACAGTGAAGGAGAATTTTACCATGCCTTCCTCTCAGCGTATTGGTCTCCAGCTACACAAGACCAAGTAAAACATAGCATCATAATGATGAAACATTTCGAACAATCTGAATTTTCCAGTCTTGTTAAATATTTTGAAGACATGTTACATAAGAATCAGTATCTTTCAAACCCATACAGCCCCTCAGAACTCATCCGCATTTGCTTAATCAAATTACCTGAACATTTACGACAGATTATTTTAGCAGGACGATGTAAAGACGACATTGAAGCTTTTCAGGGACTGTTACAAGAATTAGAAATTGACACTGACAATCGCGAGACGCGAAAACAGGAACACAACAATTACAGGTCACATCCGTCGCAATGAAAGAAATAATAACTGGACACGACAAGGCTATTCTCACAATACAAATCGTGACCAAAACAGACACCACCCATATGACAACCACTGGCAGAGTAATAGTTACAGAGAAAGATCGCATTTCCGTAGTAATGAATATCACAGAGACAATCAGAGAAACAAACAATACGGGAACCAAAACAATTACTATCAAGGGAGACGGAATAACTTCAGACGCAACGGTCCAGCGCGCAGTTACGATTCAGGGAGAAATTCTCCACCATTTGACCGACAAGAAATTAATTACAGAAATTACCGACATGACGACAGACGATATAATCATAATGACAGACCGGAAATCCATCAGAACTGGCGAGCTTCGAACAGGGTAGGGCCCTCTCGGCAAGGTGAATTTGTAGAAGTTAGGTCTCCTAATCCCAATAACGACGCGCGCCAACAAAGAAACAGACAATGACTCGGACCGCAGGCAGCCGCGTGTGTCGGCTGGCTCAGAGAAAAATAACATAGGAGCTAACCTTGAGAAAAACTCCAGTATTCTTAACCGATGTATACCACATGATAATTGCGTTGAGGTTGAAATTCTGCGTACTAGGAAGAGTAAAGGTTTACACCACATTTCACATGTAAAACCGTTTATTGAAAGATAATCTGATTTTTAACTTTGTGTTTGCCATAAAGCTGTTCACTTCACGTTACCAGTATGCTTTGTCACACTGAGAAACTGTTAACATGGAACAATCTTTGAAGTTTACTATCCAGTCTAGAACCTACAGAACATATTTAGACAGTATTTACGAGTGCATTGTTAGTGTGAACAGACATCACAGTGTTATTGTGTGTGTACATTCTTGCTTGTTAGTTGCACGATTACGTAACGACTATAAGGCTCACATACTTAGAACATTTACCAGTATTGCTAATGAGATTTTAATGCAACATTTTGGTTTACTTGAAAATACATTCTGCATTTAAAGTACTTTCTGTGAGATACCAGATGACACAGTGGTTAGTTTATGTGACAGCTACACGATTTTATCACGACGCTACTAATGAGTGACAATTTACAATGTTGCTTTTGCAGTTTATCTGTTTTATATCTGCACAGTTTTTCTGAATTTTTCTGGAAAGTAAAACATGTTTTAGTAGTAACGTTTGTGGTATAGCTACAATGAGACAGCCTTTTCTGTAGCACAACAATACGTACAGTACAGTACTTACTTCATCACGGCAATAAGCGTAATAACTAAGATATCTATACGCAAAGCATTTCAATTTCGTTTATCATGAGGTAAGTACATTGACTTCTGCAGAACTTAGCTTTCGGAGGACAACAACTACGACACTTCCACAGAGATTGTCTTACAGCAAGACGCACATTTATCGCTACAGGACACGCATTAAACTATTTATTTTTCAACATATTTGAATTACAAAGAAAGTTTTCCGTGATACATTTCATTCCATTGCTGTAATCTGTAACACCTGAGGATATAATTACATTATCCTCAGGGGGGTATACGCTTACTTTGTGTACCATGTGTTTGGCAATCACAAGGAGCCCTAGCTAATATGGTATTTGCTTATACAACTTTACACACCGGTACCATATTTCTCTAACACATAATTACACAGCTATCTGATCATTTAACTGAGAGACAAACATTTTTTTATTACGTCAGTGACACATGTTTACGCAATCACACAGTTGGATAATTTCACACTTATGAAATTCTATTTTGTCTGTACTTTGTGAACTGTTCATATTTTTTTGGAACCATTGTGATACTATGAGAGCTTTGAATGACATATTTGGTATGAGATCATGATTTTTAAAGTTCGTTTGAGGTAGATGACACTTTTGATACGAGCAGAGAATTTTTTTAAGGTTTTGAAATTATTGAAGGAAGCTACGACGATTTTGAGAGGTGACTGAGGTGTTATGATGTTATTATTACGATCACTATGTGTATTATGCTGTTACGGTATGTTTACGATCAATAAGCTGATGATATATAAGTTATTTGATTATGCTACGTATCTGTTATGATGAAATATTGAAGAAGTGTCGATGAATAAGGTGAGGAATAATGAGTAGTGATTAGGGACTCTGGTTTGTGAAAAAGGTTGTTGGAAACCAAGAATCGTACTTTAAGAGTTATGAAATGTATGTAAATGCGTGAATGTATTACAATGCCGACGAAAATGTTTTGGACACTGTTATATTAATAGAATTTTGTTTCTACAGATGTGTAACTCAAATTCTTGACCTGTGAAATTTTTTACATGAGACTGCCACTGTAGCGGAAACTGGTGTCGTAAATATTTCGATAAGACAGTTAAGTGACCACCTGCACATAATGCGTTGTGGGCACCCAGCTGCGCGACAACCACCTGACAAAAGAAAGCCATTAGTGTATGCCTTTCAGAGGCACAGGAAAAAAAAAGGGCCATTATCCTCTCTATTGACATTCCTTTGTAGAAAACACCGCAAATACGACACGCTCATTACTGAGAAAGATACTTACATCTGACACCTGATTATAACAAACGTCTTTCTACGAAAGTTGAGAGAATTCTACTAACTTATAAAACGTCACATGACTATTGAATGATATTTTTATGCTTTGTCCATAGTTGCTTATTTCATTTGATATCTGTTTTCCAGCTGTGTTGGAGCTTTGGTTTTATAAAATTAAATGCATTTGCTAATGTGAACACTTTCTGCCGACAGATCTATTATATAATTATTTTACGATCCACATTCTGCGAAAAAGGAGCTCTTGGAGTGGAAAGAGCAATAAGAAGCGACTAATAACAGTAACTGTATATATAATTTTCTTTTCAAGTACTTGGTAATTTATTTCATTGAATAAGTAGTGGTGCACCATTTTAATTATATAGACATTAAGATGTGAATATACATTTCCCTTATCTGCATTGTTGTCCTTAGCGTAATATTTTTTCTGCTTGAGCTTTGTCATGTTTAGGTATAATTTATAGCATTTGCTGCTGCTGCTATGTGCCAGGCATAGTGCTACTGAATGTCACTTTGTATTACTAGGTTAAGCCAATTTTATTACTGATTTATTTTTCTTGTTTGCTGCACATTGCTTTATATTAGTTGTAATATTGCTGCCTTTTTTTTGCCAATTCCCATTTTTTAACATTGCTGTTTGTGTAAATTGTTTTGTGCTGCTGCATTGCCTCATCCCTTAGTTAAACATCTGAGCTCAGTAGATTTAAGTCAGCTTAAGAGGGGGTAGCCTATATAAGAGAATGATTTGCGATGGATTGGAAGAAATGCATTGAGAAGTTATACGAAAAAAGTACAGAAATCAGGTATAGATAGGACTTTTGGAAATAATGAAGAACGAAGGGAGATCTCCGAGAAGTAAAGAAAGTTTTGTTTGCAAAATACTGCAGTAAAACAAAACCTGTCCTTTCCTTGTGTTATCCCACTATATGTTTGTGTACCCTTGTGTATTTATATTCTTCCTGTCTTTATATGTTTATCTGATAAGACTTATGTTGCAGAATTTTTCTAATACTAAGCTACATTCACTATGATGAGGAATACTGTTATCCTCAAATATAATTTGCATTAATAACATGTTATTTACTTTGTAAAGAAATTGACACATTATTTATTCTGTTTTGTTCTAATGCTCATGTGTGAAGTTGATGTTTCAAAAGTTATTCTGATCTTTTATGTATGTACTTATGTCGTAATTTTTGTAACACTGATGTATTTGCTATTTCGATTCTTTTGTAAAGCCTGTACTACTGCAAATGTTATCTGTATTGTTATGTTCTTTAAAGATGTATTTTGTACCTTTGTTATTGCATTCTTATGTTATCAAATTGTAATTGACACCAGTTAATCAAATTAAGTAACTTGTAAATTACATTTCGCTGCACACGTTTCTGTTGGTCATTGTATATGGACAATATGTGAGAAGTAGGGACTGATAGTGTTTGCACGTGTGTTAATAATTCAGTCAGGGACTGGATAACAGCATTGCTGGTTCTAAGGACATTTCAAAAACAATTTTTGTGAGTGCACAAGTGGTGGTTATGGACTTGCTATATTATCCATCAAACAGATGGCTGCTGGCCATCTCTACAAGGACTACAGTCGGTCTACACCTTTGATGACCCACCAATACCATTATTTCTACAAGGACTGCAATGGGTCTGCACCTCTCGTGGCCCACCAATAGTAATCTCTACCAGGACAACAGTGGGTCTGCTCTGTGATGACCTACCTACCGATAGTCTTCAATGTCGACTGACTCTGTTGTGGCCCATTACCTGTCTGCATGTCAAGAGTCAGCACTGTCTTTCCGTTGGAAGGACAACACTACTTCTTCAAGACTGCATGGAAATCCACTACTTCCGTGTGCATTCTCTTTTACTACTCAGACTTTAAAAAAAAAAAAGAAACAGTGAAATTTTACTGTGATGAATGATCAGGACTGTCTATATGGACTGTGAGAAAATTTTAGCTTTTGACCAACATTGTGTCGATAAGTGTGTGCATTTCATTTCTTTGATATTGTAATTATGAAAAATTTTTTCAAATCTGTATTGGCCACTGCCCAAAACAATTTGTAAATTTTTATGTGGGGAGCATGGGGGCTATGTAAGTAGGCTGTTTAGGTTTTTTTTATTGGTAACGCCGCCGCCACATAGCGCTCTGTATAAAAATCACTGGCTGTGCCGTGTGCAGTCTGTGGCTGGTTGGCATTGTTGTAATACTCGCCATTGTAGTGTCGGGCAGCGGCAGCTGGATGCTAACAGCGCGTAGCGTTGCGCAGTTGGAGGTGAGCCGCCAGCAGTGGTGGACGTGGGGAGAGAGATGGCGGAGTTTTGAAATTTGTAAGAATTGGTGTCACAAACTGATTATATATATTATATATATATATATAATGACTAGTGAGGTAAATACATTGTTTGTTCTCTATTGAAATCTTTCATTTGCTAACTATGCCTATCAGTAGTTAGTGCCTTCAGTAGTTTGAATCTTTTATTTAGCTGGCAGTAGTGGCGCTCGCTGTATTGCAGTAGTTCGAGTAAGCAAGATTTTTGTGAGGTAAGCGATTTGTGAAACGTATAGGTTAATGTTAGTCAGGGCCATTTTTTTTGTAGAGATTTTTGAAAGTCAGATTGCGTTGCGCTAAAAAAATACTGTGTGTCAGTTTAAGCAAAGTCGTGTATAATTGTTCAAAGAGGACGTTTCACATAGACCAGTCTTGTATAAGTTTTTCTAAGGGGACGTTTCAATAGGTGTTTTAGTAAAACAGGTCCAATTTTTGCTTAAAAATGGCGCCTGAGGTGTTGCGGCAAGAGGGTATGACTACGGGTCGCAGGGTCTCATTCACGTAGACCAGACTGCCCACAGTGGCCTGGACACGTACCAACTGTGATTTGTTGTTGCACTCAAAAGCACCCCACACAATAAGGACTTGAGTTGGCGCTGTATGTCTTGTGCGAATGCAGTCACTGTGATTCCGCTGCCCCTGTCTCCTGTGAACAAGAATGCGGCCATTATTTTCAAACAAATTCTTCTGAAAACAGCACCTGATGCCATTCCTGACCCCAGTGACTTCGTTCCGTACATCCTGTCTAGCATGTTTCTGGACATTAGTCAAAGGTAGCCGGAGAAGAGGACGGCGCGCACGTAACCCACGCCGTAATAAACGGCGACGGCCTAGAACCCAGTTAGTGTACCATGTGTTACGCTGTTCCACTGCTGCGTAAGAGCCGAGGAAGACGCAGATCCATCCTGCATTGCCATCCGGATGAGATATCGATTTTCTCGGGGGGGGGGGGGGGGGGGGGGGGTAATGCAACCTGAGCCATTTCGTAGTGTTCTATGGCCTTCCGTGAACCTTCCTGCACACATCCGTTGCACTGCCGAAACATTTCGTTCCACACGAGCAGCTATTTCCCGCATGGCTTCACCACATTCTCTCCTGTCAATAATTCGCCCTCTTTCAAACTAACTGATTTGACGGTACTATTCGCACATACGTCTGCGAAGCATTCTGCACTTCTGCTGAAGTCACACTGATCCATTACCTTCAGCTTGTAGCGACAACGAGAGTCGCAGGAACATTTTACTATTAGTGATATCGACGTTTACTCTGGACGCTAGGGCTAACATGATTCAACTACTAATGATTTCCGCAAAACATAATAATTAACATGTCCTGTGAATATGAACGTCCTACTTCTAGTCGTTGAAGGTGTTCTGTTTTTTGTGAATACGAGTCTCCTTCTACAATGACGAACTACCTGTCTCCTCACTTGTGAATAAAATGTCCTTGTCTTTGAGAGTGTTGCACTTTTTGCGGCAGTTTATTTGTAAGTTCGATTATATAAACGGAATTTTAGAAATTATTGATGGTTCGAGTGTAAATAAGTGAGAAAACACTTTAAGTATCTTAATATTTAGTATATATTTTTAAAAAGACACTAAAAATAAAAGTTAATGGGACACCATAAATTTTGCTGGTTATTGCGATTTTGGTAGACCCAATTTAGCAACGGCCACGTATTTAATTGGCTATTCAATATATGTAAATCAATTTAACTCGAGCAGGTATTACACTGCAATTGAAAGCAAAATATTCCAAAGTAGTATGGAAAATAGCTGCATACCGTAAAAGTAATTACACACAGAAATTATATGCTTCAGCAATTACACAATTGATATCATTTATTTGGAACCAAACATAATATCGTTCTGCTCTCTAGGTACGAAATGAGTTAAGTAAATGCGTATACATTAAAAACCATTAAATAATGTCAAATTTATAGCGTGTACGACAATATTAAAGTGTGTCTTTCTAACCAAAAGTTCATATTGAACGCGCATTAAAAGTAAATGACTGCAGTTAACAAACAAGTATCATCGCCGCTACTACTATGAATCTACACGAACAACTCTCTGTCAGACACAGGTCCTTTTTCATATCAGTATTGTGACACTTATTTTCATCATAGATAAGTTTTCTCGGAGTAGTCGACAATGGCCGTCTGTAGACTTAGAAACTATACCAGGAAATTGGCAGACAGCGCAGTGTATAAACTATCTCAAACTGTCACCACTGTTCATGTATATGGTCAACGATAACTAATATCTGCCGATGATAACTACACATTTTCATTTCTAAATTACCCACAACATTTTATCATATTAAGTAATAAAAATTTATAAAACATGTCGAATACATAGGAATTCGGATGACGTAAAAATAAAAGTAATATTCCCCAATATTCATAGCAGGTGCAGTCTCCCTAAATCTCCTTTCCTCAGGACTCCCGAAAAAAATCTATCTTGTACACCTATACATTATTTTTATATGAGCCCCATAATTTTTGTTATTAATGCCACTATTACTACTACTATTATTATTATTATTATTATTAATGGCATCAGCAAAAATACGTTGCAATGTGTGTTTTTATGGAATGACTGAGATTTATTAATCTCGGAAGTACGGCGTCTTCCATTTCTCCCTTTCACTGGAGACGAGGAAAGTGCAAAACGCCATGGCTAACTTCAGTAGAAAATTTCTCCCTTCCATCAGAAAACTTGTGCACCACGGCCATATAACAAGTGGTGCAAACAAGAGAAACTCAGCATTGGTCGTATAAATTTGAAGCCGTTTTTGTGTTAAAGTATATTGATTTCAATCACATAGTGATCAGATTCAGTGCTAAAATAAATTAAAAACACTCAACCCAAACGTTCAATGCCCAAACATATGTGTCAGTTTGAGCTGATAACGTCCGCCACAAACACGGATCTTAGCAGCGCAGGTTTTTTAAAGCAGCTGGCTGAGTTTGAATCTGCCTGTTAGTTGGTACGTTCCGACTACGAACATCTATGCATGAAGTTACATTTTGTGGTATGATTACATGAGTCCACTGGACGTAATATGTATTTCACCTTCTAAAACTGAATGTTCATATTGCAAATATACACACGTCAAAAGAAGTTTTACATCACCTCGGTTCCGAGAACTCCGGAACCTGTACAGAAAATTGGAATAGAGATCGACATTTACATCACTTCTGTTCAACTTCATTACTAGATGCCTGGACTGCGAGACTGATTTTCAGTGGAAAAAAAAAAGATGTGTCTGCTGGCTGTGACAAAAAAAAATTATGTGTCTGCTGGCTGTGTACTTGGTCCACTTTATAGGACATACTAATGTATATACTTATTTGTATTTTACTACTCCTCTTTCTATCCTTTATACCACGCTTTTATTCGACATTCACTGAACCGCACCCTTCCTTTCCCCATCTGCCCTTTCTTCCCCAGTCTCCCCTCACCCGCCCACCACATCCCCCCCCCCTTACTATCATACCTTCATTTCTTAAATGCGCGCTATTATCTCCTAGTACTCTCACCTCTCACAAGTCATTTTTCGTTATACCTGCCATATCAGTGGATTAAAGCTGGTCTTAGTTTTCTACGTGTCACATTCACCACTTAAACATAACGTAATTATTGTTTCTAAAAATATCATGAATGAAGACATACAACTTCCATAATACTAAAACTTTTAGTAACTAGTCTTCGTTGATTACTTTTAAAAACATGAACTGGCCTAACCTATTTTGAGTAGGTTTTATTGTATTAACCTCATTACTACGAAAGTTGGCTTTAGCAAAAGAACTAGTTATTGAGCCTTAAGCAGAAGAGTCGGGTATCACACTTGAACGTTTTAAAGTGACTTTTCTATCCTACCTCTTCTTTCTGCAACAATATATCGAAAACAGTTTTAAGACCGAAAGCACAGTGGCAACTGTGCGTTTACAACGTAAAATGAAGTTTAATACTTGAGTTCATAATGTTGTTATCAGCGGAGAATGAAATCAAAAAAAATGTCAATATCATTTACTGCTGAAGGAAAGGTTTAGTCTTACATAATTTCCACTAAGCGACGAGAAAAGGGGAGTGGGGATGAGAAGGAAGGTATGGTGGGGCAGTTCGAAATGTTATGTAGACGCCTTTTTTTGGGGTCAAATGCTGAGATTTTTATACAGCTAGGAATAAGTTGTAGATTTAGAAACGAACAACCATGAAGAGTTCTTTATATATATATACACTCCTGGAAATTGAAATAAGAACACCGTGAATTCATTGTCCCAGGAAGGGGAAACTTTATTGACACATTCCTGGGGTCAGATACATCACATGATCACACTGACAGAAACACAGGCACATAGACACAGGCAACAGAGCATGCACAATGTCGGCACTAGTACAGTGTATACCCACCTTTCGCAGCAATTCAGGCTGCTATTCTCCCATGGAGACGATCGTACAGATGCTGGATGTAATCCTGTGGAACGGATTGCCATGACATTTCCACCTGGCGCCTCAGTTGGACCAGCGTTCGTGCTGGACGTGCAGACCGCGTGAGACGACGCTTCATCCACTCCCAAACATGCTCAATGGGGGACAGATCCGGAGATCTTGCTGGCCAGGGTAGTTGACTTACACCTTCTAGAGCACGTTGGGTGGCACGGGATACATGCGGACGTGCATTGTCCTGTTGGAACAGCAAGTTCCCTTGCCGGTCTAGGAATGGTAGTACGATGGGTTCTATGACGGTTTGGATGTACCGTGCACTATTCAGTGTCCCCTCGACGATCACCAGAGGTGTACGGCCAGTGTAGGAGATCGCTCCCCACACCATGATGCCAGGTGTTGGCCCTGTGTGCCTCGGTCGTATGCAGTCCTGAATGTGGCGCTCACCTGCACGGCACCAAACACGCATACGACCATCATTGGCACCAAGGCAGAAGCGACTCTCATCGCTGAAGACGACACGTCTCCATTCGTCCCTCCATTCACGCCTGTCGCGACACCACTGGAGGCGGGCTGCACGATGTTGGGGCGTGAGCGGAAGACGGCCTAACGGTGTGCGGGACCGTAGCCCAGCTTCGTGGAGACGGTTGCGAATGGTCCTCGCCGATACCCCACGAGCAACAGTGTCCCTAATTTGCTGGGAAGTGGCGGTGCGGTCCCCTACGGCACTGGGTAGGATCCTACGGTCTTGGCGTGCATCCGTGCGTCGCTGCGGTCCGGTCCCAGGTCGACGGGCACGTGCACCTTCCGCCGACCACTGGCGACAACATCGATGAACTGTGGAGACAACACGCCCCACGTGTTGAGCAATTCGGCGGTATGTCCACCCGGCCTCCCGCATGCCCACTATACGCCCTCGCTCAAAGTCCGTCAACTGCACATACGGTTCACGTCCACGCTGTCGCGGCATGCTACCAGTGTTAAAGACTGCGATGGAGCTCCGTATGCCACGGAAAACTGGCTGACACTGACGGCGGCTGTGCACAAATGCTGCGCAGCTACCGCCATTCGACGGCCAACACCGCGGTTCCTGGTGTGTCCGCTGTGACGTGCGTGTGATCATTGCTTGTACAGCCCTCTCGCAGTGTCCGGAGCAAGTATGGTGGGTCTGACACACCGGTGTCAATGTGTTCTTTTTTCCATTTCCAGGATTGTATACATTAAGATTAGAGACCAAAACGTGGCTCACTTTTATAATGACAGACAACAGAGTAATAATGACTGCTGTCCAGCTACAATCACGCCTTGAGCAATTGGTAACTTATGATTGAGGTTGCCGTCTGGAAGGTTGCCATTTGGTCTTTGATAAAGGCAGTTTTTTTTCCATTTCGGTGTCGCATTGGCAAGGTTTTGTTGTGCTTCGAATTTTTTATTTTTATAGTTGCAACATTTTTATTGTTTTAGCAAGTATCGTGGAACCTTTTAGTGATCTCCACGAAATCCCAGACTTCTGTGAAACACTGATTCAAATACGCTGCACTACGACGTGCACTGCGTCAGCGGCTGATCCTACTTGAGCGCGAGAGGACGGACGTTTTATTTGCCGGGACCTGTAGGATAGTACACTGAAGTTCCTAAGCAACTGGTATAGACATGCGTATTCAAATACATGTGTATGTAAACAGGCAGAAAAAAGCGCTGCGCTCGACAAAGCCTATATAAGACAACAAGGGTCTGGCGTAGTTGTCAGATCGGTTACTGTTGCGACAATGGCAGGTTATCAAGTTTTAATTAAGTCTGAACGTGGTGTTATAGTCGGCAGGCGAGCGATGTTACACAGCATCACCGACGCAGTGATGAAGTGGGGATTTTTCCTTAAGAACATTTCACGAGTGTACCGTAAAACATCAACTCACCGACATCGCTGAGGTCGGAAAAAGATCCTGCAAGAACGGGATCAATGACGGCTGAAGAGAATTTTTCTACGTGACCGAAGTGCAACACTTCCGCAAACTGCTGCAGATATCAGTGCTGGGAGACACAAAGCTTTACACCTCTCGTGGGCCCAGCACACATTGGACTGTTGATCACTGGAAATATGTTGCCTTGTCGGACGTGTCCCGTTTCAAATTGTGTCGAGTGGATGGACGTGTACGGGTATGGAGACAACCTCATGAATCCATGGGCCCTGCATGTCAGCAGGAGACTTCCACTTGATGGAGGCTCTGTAATAGTGTGGGATGTGTGCAGTTAGAGTGACAGAGGACCCTTGATACGTCTAGTTACGATTCTGACATGTGAGACGTACACAATCGACCTGTTTGATTACTTGCATCAATTCATGCCCACTGTGCATTCCATCAGACTTGCGAAATTTCATTAGAACAATGCGACGCCCCAAACGTCCCTAATTGGTACCGAATGGCTCCGTAACCACTCTTGTGAGTTGAAATGCTCCCGCTGGCCACCAAACTCATCAGCCATGAACTTTATTTAACATAACTTGAGTGCCTTGCAACGCGCCATTCAGGAGAGATTTCCACCCACTCGTACTCTTACGGATTTATGGACAGCTCTCTAGTATTCATGGTTCAGTTCCCTCCAATACTACTTCAGACATCAGTCGAGTCCATGCCACGTGGTGCAGAGGCAACTCTGCGAGCTCATTGGGAACCTACACGATATTAGGTAGGTGTACCACTTTCTGTGGCTCTTCAGTGTACATCTACGTCACGAACTGTGAGCCAGAAAATTGTCTTATTTGAGAGACGTGTTCTGGAACAGCGTGAGCTGTCAGCGCCATTACTCTGCCTTCCGTTGTACAGCAGTATCGTGTAGAATGAATGGCTGGAAAAACATGAAAGGCAGGTTTCTAATCACGCACCAACAGGCACCTCTCCCCCCGCGAAGTTTGACAGGTGATTGTATAAGTGTATCTGTTAAGTGTAGGTGAAAATGGCTCTAAGCGTTATGGGACTGAACATATGAGGTCATCAGTCCCCTAGAACTTAGAACTACTTAAACCTAACTAACCTAAGGACATCACACACATGCTTGCCCGAGGCAAGATTCGAACCTGCGACCGTAGCAACTGCGTGGTTCCGGACTGAAGCGCCTAGAGCCGCTCGGCCACAGCAACCGGCTAAGTGTAGGTGACTGTAATGTATTTGTGTGTGGGTTGTAGTATCATGTTTGTCTTGGAGATATTGAGAGAAGAGTGAGAGGTGATGGCGGTGCCAGAGAGAGGCGACGACGATTGGGCACCCAACAATGGACACAAGAATGACACCACATCGTCTTTTTAGAGGAATCCACATTCTATTTGCACCATCATGTTAGACGTATCCTTGAGTGGCAGCCACAAGGAGAAAGAATATTGTGAGATTAAGAGATAGCATTCATCAACGTAATGCGGGCCGACCAGTTGGTTAGATGGGAAGAAGGGCAATCTACGCAAAACGATCCCCTAAAGTTAGCATAACTACTAATTTGTATTGCAGTCTTTCGACCTCTGACATATTAAGACCGGTGTCTGTGCTCTATCGTTCTGGCCTACCTGGTGTTATCTTTAAATAAAGAACTGCTAGACCGCGTGTTACCCGAGCTATTGTAACCTATCTTGTCACGGAAGGTGTTCAACCGTTGCACTGAACGGAACGTTCTTGAGATCTGTGACACACTGAAAACATCTAGCTCTGAGCTGCCAAAAGACTGATAGGCCACTACTTAACGCCCACTACTTAACGGCCACCACGGTTGATCAGCTGGTGTGGCCACCTGTCAAGACTGAATAATCACCTTCTGGAAGGCGGAGCACTACGAGACCTACAGGTAGAGCGTCGTTGAGGTTCTGGAGGGTATCGACAGGGAAGTAGGCCCACACCGATTGTAGTGCCGTAGCCAGCTGCGCTAGGTTTCTAAGCTGACGATCCATGGCATTAACAATCCTACTGATGCGGTCCCACAGATTCTAGATGGGGTTTAAATCCAGCATGTTTGATGGCCAGGTCAGTACGGTCAGCTCATGCTGGTGCTCTTCGAACCAGGCACGTACACTGCGAGATGTCTGACACGTTGCATTTCCGTGCTTGTAGAAGCAAACGTGCCGACGAAAAACAGTCTTCATGCGGGGGTGGACATAGTCCCCAAGATTAGATGCGTAATTGTGTTGATCCACTGTGCTCCCTCCAGCAGCACGCACCCCACGGATGACTGCAACAGGGTGTTTCCCTTCAGACGTTTCACGACTTACACGTCAATGGCCATCTCTCCGATAGAGGATAAAACTTTGTTCATCTGAAAAGGCCACCTGTCGTTAATTAGTTGCCTAGTTGCGGTATAGGCGTGGAGATTCCGTCCTCAGTTGCCTACGGACAACAATCAGCATGGGAGCGTGAACCAGCTGCCTGCTGCGGAGGACTATGTATAGCAACGCTCGGTGAACAGCCGTTGAGGGACACTGTTGGTAGTCTCTTGGTTCATCTGGGTGGTCAGCTGCTCAACAATTGCACGTCAGCTTGTCCGTAAACATTTCCGCAGCCGTCGTTTACCCCTGTCATCTGTACATCTACATCTACATTTATACTCCGCAAGCCACGCAACGGTGTGTGGCGGAGGGCACTTCACGTGCCACTGTCATTACCTCCCTTTTCTATTCCAGTCGCGTATAGTTCGCGGGAAGAACGACTGCCGGAAAGCCTTCGTGCGCTCTCGAATCTCTCTAAGTTTACATTCGTGATCTCTTCGGGAGATCTAAGTAGGAGGAAGCAATATAGTCGACACCTTATTCAGAAACGCACCCTCTCGAAACCTGGACAGAGAGCTACACCGCGATGCAGAGTGCCTCTCTTGAAGAGTCGGCTATTTGAGTTTGCTAAACATCTCCGTAACGCTATGACGCTCACCAGATAACCCTGTGACGAAACGCGCCGCTCATGTTTGCATCTTCTCTACCTCCTCGGACAACCCGCCCTGGCACGGAACCCACACTGATGAGCAATACTCAAGTATAGGTCGAACGAGTGCTTTGTAAGCCACTGCCGTGCGGGATTAGCCGAGCGGTCTGAGGCGCTTCCGTCATGGACTGTGCAGCTGGTCCCGGCGGAGGTTCGAGTCCTCCCTCGGGCATGGGTGTGTGTGTTTGTCCTTAGGTTAATTTGGGTTCAGTAGTGTGTAAGCTTAGGGACTGATGATCTTAGCAGTTAAGTCCCATAAGATTTCACACACATTTGAACAATTTTTTTTTTTTTTTTTTTTGTAAGTCACCTCCTTTGTTGATGGACTACATTTTCTAAGGACTCTCCCAATGAATCTCAACCTGGTACCCGCCTTACCAACAATTAATTTTATATGATCATTCCACTTCAAATCGTTCCGTACGCATAATCCCAGATATTTCACAGAAGTAACAGCTACCAGTGTTTGTTCTGCTATCATATAATCATACAATAAAGGATCCTTCTTTCTCTTTCTATGTATTCGCAATACATTACATTTGTCTATGTTAAGGGTTAGTTGCTATAGCCCATGATACACCACAGTTGCTCGGTGCCGATTTCGGATAGCGTTATTTTGCACTGCACTGTGTACATTAACCATGGCAGTACGCTAACAGTTAAATAATGTAGCAATTCAGAAGTGCTTCCACCTTTGGTCCGAAAGCAAATGATAATGCCTTCCTGGACGTCAGATAAAACTCTCTGATTTCGCATTTCGACAACGATTGCACTAATTTTCGCTTCCACTTTACGTACTTCTCACACTCCCCATTGCTAGTGTTCCCACTTGCCGTGTATAAGAGGTTATCGCACGCTGACGTCGATACAGTCGGTACTACAATAATATGAGTGGACCGCGTGGTTAAAGTTGTATGCACGTCGCACCCGCATCTGGCACCGAACCTTATTTCGTATCGGTGTCCAGCTATTGTTGCTGTCAGAGGTGGTCGTCCGTTTACTAAATATCCTACCATGTAAATTCCCGGATCAAATAGAAATTTAATCATTTAATCTTCCTCATGTACGGTGTAAAAACAGAAAGTAAAATTTCGTTATTTCCTGTCTTTCCTGGTATTGCTACTCTTAACTACTCAGGATGTTATTTCTTTAAAATAGCCAAGACAATGCTATGAGCCGACTACTTGAAGCAAGTTATGTATTCATTAATTGCTGAAAGTATTTGATGATACTATAAATGAGTTGCACATCTCATATTTTACATTTGGTGGGTATTATGGGATAACACAGACCTTTACGAAGCTCTTGCCTGTCTTACTATTAAGACATCTGTGTCAGGTGAGCAGGGAAGTCTGTAACAGCACGGCGTTACGGCTTTTGAGAGACCCGTTTATTACCTCGCCTCTCGTATTACAGGGCAAAGGTGCTGCGCATCAGGTTGAGCCACTAAATGCTTCTACTACGACGCGTAAACAACGCCGCCAGACACCTCAATCAATCCGGACTCGCTTGCGTGGAATGGGGACGAGTTATGGTAAAGAGCAGCCGAAGTTAGCGGTAGCCGAGTCCCGGTATAAAGCACCCTGCTTCCTAAATAGATGCATCTTTCTGATGGAGTTAATGTACGTACCGAAGTGAAAAAAGTAGAAGAAGATCTGGTTAAATGCGTTTCTTGAAAGCGTAGATTACTCACTCAACAATCCTCATACCTTAAAGGTGTTGTCTCCAGAGTGCTGTTTACAAGCCTCCTCCATATTTTTCATATCAAGTTAAACCCTATATTTCAGCATATTGCACCATGTTCCTCCTCTCACTGAAATCTACCTTTATAATGTCTACCCAGATTCTTTTACTTTTTGGAAATTCGTACCCTGTGAGTCTCTTCAAGCTCTCTTTCCATCCTTAACGTGCTCCCAAACCTCTTGACTCTAAGAATTCTGTCTCGCTTTAGTAATGCTGCCTTAATCCTAGCAATATTGTAGCCATCTGTATCACCTATTCATTTCTTTATTGCCATGACTTTTTTTGATTGTTCTGTATCGTGGACCACAAGAAATTAATTTCCGATCTCTTTAACCACAAAAGTCACTTCTTATGAGCATGCATCTTTCAGCGCAATATGTTAGGTGTCATTTGAAGTAGGGGAAGTTCGGGTATTATGGAATACCATTCATGTTTGTAGTCGTATCTCCAAACTGAACTCATTCTTAGCACTCAAACAAATATTGTCACAAATCTCAACTACTTGTCAACAAGTATTTGTATTTCTCATAATAAAATTAAAAAAACTTGCCTCTAATTTTTTTTTAAAAAAATCGCTTGGAGGTTAATACAGATTATTCGCGGAATATGGAATAATGCGTAAAACTACAATCGCTTGACTATAATTTTATTTGGTGTACACAAAATACAGTTCTGCGACTGCGTCCTTAATAGGAATTACTTATCAGAACAGAAAAATAATCTGATTTGGTGACAAGTCTGTTAAGTAGATTAACTTCAACTGTTTGTTTCAACAGTAGAGATGATTCGTTCCACATTCATGTATCTGCAGAAGGCACAAATGTAATCTTCGTTCTTAGAATCTCCACACCCAAGGTGGGACCGTGTCTTACCAAGTATTCCAGCTTGCCGACACACCATCTTGGGCTTCATGACACAGAAACAGGAGAAATTTTGTCCACAGACAAAAATAGAACAATACATATCGATTTATCACTCATTTAATTAATAAAATGCATAGTTAAAATCCTTAGTGTGTATTTTCAATAATTATTCCACAATTCTGAAAATTTAACTGCAAAGTTTTTGTCGAACTACTGAAACAATTTTTCTGTGTCCTAAAACTCACGCTTTCTAGAAAGGAACTGGACTCATACAGAGTATCAGTGGAACATTTTGAAGTAGTTCATGCCCCTCCAGTTGTGTGCATCACTAGAGAGATGAGAAATCATTGAATCTGAATCGTAGCTGTCCGATTTGCCATGTCGATTATCAGGAAGTTCTGGGCATTAATGTGAGTGATGTAATCTTGATAAATGTACACGACCCTCCAGTTTTGACATAATCATACTCTTTCTAAGTCTGTGTTGTGAGACCAAGCATATTACAGTAACTCCGAGAGTTGAAGTGAGTTAAATAGTCTCACAAACTACTACGTTTGAAAAGCATGGAAGCTGACTTGCCGTGTAGTGGAGGCACAATTATATAAAAAATGATTTTGTAAGAATATGTTTTAAGGAAAGTTATTAGTGCAACAGTATTAGTGGAAGAACGATAGAAACCAACTAAAGTCCGGGAACACTTTCAGTTATTTATTGTACAAGAACTAAACATTGAACAGATGTCGTACAAATTGCATTTTGAAGAGAATCTGAATGTTTTTTTTTCACAGAAATTCGATATGCGAACTGTGAGTGACCCGGCAGACGTCAATACGGTAACTGAATTCTTGTCATACCCTTCCCTGCAAGGCATCGTCGACTGAGGCAGTCGCTTCCCGTATTCTCTCCCGGAGCTCTGCTACATAGCGTGGTAAAGGCGGTACGTACACCAGATCTTTTATGTGACCCCACAGAAAAAAGTCACACGGAATACGATCTGGTGATCGGAGAGGCCATCCCATGAAACACCTCGCTCCGCACATAAACTCGCCATGTTTGCGACCAGCGCTGGCTATCGGAAAATTACCAGACTACGCTGTGGCGGTATACGTGATAAAAAAACTTTCTGGGTTTCTCTTTAAAACGACATATGTATGGTATCTGTACAATGTTTGGTTCTTGTGCAATAAATAATTGAAAGTATTCCCGCACTTTATGTACACCCTGTATATTTAAAACTGTGTTGTTTCTTATTTTTAGAACATTGTGTATGGTTAAGGCTTGCTGCAGAAATTTTATAGTGAAGCACATAGACTCGTCTGATAGTTGAAACCGGTGTCGAGGAAATAAAATTGTACACGAGACGGTTATTGAGAAATATTTTTGCTAATTTGTCTAGGTGTCAGAACTTAAAGAAAACGGTGTATTGTTGTCACGGCTTAGTGAAGCGTAGTTAGATTTGAAGTCTTTGTACTCTTTTGGTCCCTTAATTTTCATTTACTTTCACGTCTTCACAGTCGCACTGCACATCACGAGTTGTGTTCTGAGAATCATTTTTAATCAACAATGTTGAGATTCCGTCTTGGATTGGACATCGCAAGTACGGGAAAGGAAATTTCATGTTGACAGTTACATCAACATTCCTGCCAGCAACAGGTTGCATATCTCTTTCTGTGGACACTGGGATACCAAAAAATTTAATTAGTATCAAAGCTCACGTTCATGTTAAGGCACAGTGATTGTCAGAGTGTATTTGTTAAAATAATATCAGTTCAAATGCTAAACACAACTAGAAGATTTCAGTAAAGTGCTATCTTCTGAATGTTCAGGGAGTTTTAAGAGAAAATCAGATGCGTTAAAATTTATGTTCATTTGATTTGTAATTACAGCAACAGTTGTGGTACAGTGACTGTTTACAAGGGCCAACCTTTTTGATCCTAGTCATTTTGCTTTGCAGTGAAATGACAAATATTAAGCCGTGGCGAATTCTGTGAGGGCGTGCAAGGTCCTACTGGCGCCACATGGGCGCGTGTTCCATCGATTCTGGCCCGCATCATTATCATTTTTGCTTGGTTACGTGTTCCTTCCGGGGCTGTGTGGTAGGGAGTGGTGTGTGGGACACGAAGTTGCACAGATATGCTTGAGAACTCGGCATCCTGGCGACTGCGGCGTGTTAAAATCGTTGACCTTTAGGACAAGGGGGCCCTCCTTTTCCTGCAGCGTTGACCATTGCTATCGGCGAATTTAGAGGGCAAGGAGCAGCTATCGTCGCTTGAAACCCGGTTACGACGTGCGTTAGTTAACTTTGGTGTGCTAAACACGCCGAGATGTACTGAACAACTTGTTAGCAGCAACGAGCAAGAGGGCAGTACTATCCGGTGCCCAACTGGACTCTTGGAGCTATTGGCCTCGTTGGCATTCATTTGAAATTATGTATGAAGACTCTTTAGCAAGTACTCTACTTAAAAGTTTGTTAATTGTGCCCCGGTGTGAGCTGGCCAGGAATCCGGTTCCTATATGCCTTTACGTGACCCCTTTTGGGGCTGTGTGTGTCAATCAGAAAGTTTCTTTAAGCGCCAAGCTAGTATTTTGCGATGTTAATTTGGTACTAAAAATCATTGTTTGTTACCATTAAGCATTTGATCCTACTGATTGTAATTTCTGTTTGTTGTAGACCTTATGGCCCTTCCTGGGGAGACTTATTGGTTTCGGTTTGTAACTAAAGTTGTGTGCACTCAACCTAAATGTAGGCACATCTGGGTCATGTCGAGGAGCCATCCGGGTTATAGGTGTACATTTTAACCGACTATCTGCCATTTGGTGCGTTTCCAAATTACAGTGTCCATTACTGCCTCGGAGGCCCCACTTGCGCCCGGGTTCCCGGGTTCGATTCCCGGCGAGGTCAGGGATTTTCTCTGCCTCGTGATGACTGGCTGTTGTGTCATGTCCTTAGGTTAGTAAGGTTTAAGTAGTTCTAAGTTCTAGGGGACTGATGACCATAGCTGTTAAGTCCCATAGTGCTCAGAGCCATTTGAACCATTTTTGAGGCCCCGCTAAAAGTATACCTTGACTTATCTAATCTGGTTTGAAACATTATGTAACTATACTTTTAAACGACTTTTTACATTATTTCTTGTTATTGCTAGGATGGTTAACTTACGATGTTTATGAGCGAACAGCTCCTATACTGACACTTCACTAGTCGGTTTCCTTGAAAGTGACCTTTAATTCTCTACGAATTATGTTAATTTCTATCAAACTTATTTGCTGTTGGTCGTCTGGTACATGTTGACAGCTTTGTATCGGCCGCAGTTGCCTCGTTACTGTTCTGCTGGTCAGAGGCAGGGTCGTGTTTTTCCTTCTGCTTCGGCGGCTTTCCCGTTGTCGCACGAGGCCTAGGTATTGGCAGGTCACACGCACATCTGTGCATTTCCCGTTCCAGCCTCCAGATGAGTAGTTTATTGCCGTTCTTTTGGTATCGTGCCACGGCGGGAATGTCATTGCATTAGAACTTGCCTTTAGTGATTTTGGGGAAGTAATTTACTCAATGTTTCTATTATTTTATGGTCCTTGCAGGCGAGTTATGAAAGCGTTTGGGCAAACTGAGCGCTGAGTTTCTTCGTTTCCTTAAAAAATAAGGCTTTAATTGTCATTATCATTTTAATAGTGTTTTAGGGGCCCGGTAGTCCTTTTAAGTACTTAACTTGATTTATGTGTATCAGCCTTGTCACCAATCAGTGAAGCATTACTTTCTTCTGTATTTACAAGGGGATAGCGTTTGGCCAGCTTGGTCGTATCTTGTCTATATGGGAGAAAAATAACTTTGTCTTATGGCAGCAAAGTCTTGTTATTTATCTTATGCTGTCAAGTATTGTTAGTAAAAGAGAACTTTAACGTGATTGTGTACTTCCCAGTGATGAGGTGACTAACGGACTTTGGATACCAACATTATATGTAATTATGTCTAATTTCTTGCCTTGGAGCAGGCCTGGAGCTTACTGTTGCAATGGAGATGTATGAATTTTTACGTTTGTTGAACTTATATCCCTGTTGTGGGATAAGCCAACAGTTGTGATGCTAGTCACGCGGACAGAGTAATGCCGCAGGTTTCTTTAAACAGTTAACTGTTTGGAATCGGGCTACTATTGAATCGCACGGTTAACATATTCTTCGAGTTCCATTTGTAGTTTTACGTGAAATGCAGATGTCCTTATGCATTGTGATATTAATTTACAAACCTTAACTATTTGTATGAATATGGCAAGAAACTTGGTAACCGTTCGTGGGCTTTTGATAGAATTGTTATTAAATAAAAATATTTGTTTGGGACTGGTAAACGACGCATCAAGTTGGGCCACGCATCCTTAAATTAATCCCGATCCTTGTTCTGGGTCGATGCTGGAGCTGTGTAGTAGGTATTGCTGCGTGGGTCACGGACCTGGAAGACTGTCAGAAAAGTAACTTTATTGTCTTATAAATTCAGAAGGTTGCATTTGAGAATTGTGTTTCGCCGGCTTGGTGGAGGAGCGGTTCTAGGCGCTTCAGTCTGGAACCGCGCCACCGTAGCGGTCGCAGGTTCGAATCCTGCCTCGGGCATGGATGTGTGTGAAGTCCTTAGGTTAGTTAGGTTTAAGCAGTTCGAAGTTCTAGGGGAATGATGACCTCAGAAGTTAAGTGCCATAGTGCTCAGAGCCATTTCAACCAATTGCGTTTCATGACATCGCTAAAGAGCAAGATAACGATCCTACATGGCAGGGAATCACAAAGAAAATGTGAGACAATTTTATAGGATGTGGAAAAATGTTCTTTTCAAATATAGGAGTCTTAATTGTGAAGTATTGGTGGTACGTATTCCTGAAGACTTAGTGAATAAGCTTGTGTAGTACATACACTTTAGTTACACCCGTTTAGGGACCAAAAAAATGTTTTTACAAGTTACGTGACAAGTGTTATTTTCATAAAATGGAGAAAAAATTCCATATTGCTTTCAAAGTGTAATTTATGTCAAAAGGCAAAATCTCCTACTATGCCCCACCCTACTCCACTGTTTCCCATAGTCTCTACTAAATTAAGACAACTCACAGCTGTCGATTTATTTAGACTCCTTCCTAGAACAAAGAATGGTTATTCTTTTGTTTTTTGCTAACAAAACCTACGTGTAGATTTGTGTTATTTACCCGACAACTAGAATAACAGCAAAATCTGTACTTGCAGCGTTAATTAAACACTGTTTGAAGGATGTTCGTCATATAAACAAACTGGATCAGATCGTTCAAACGGCTCTGAGCACTATGGGACTTAACATTTGATGCCATGAGTCCCCTAGAACTTAGAACTACTTAAACCTAACTAACGTAAGGACATCACAGATATCCATGCCCGAGGCAGGATTCGAACTGCCGACCGTAGCGGTTGCGCGGTTCCGGACTGAAGAGCCTAGAACCGCTGGCCACAGCGGCCGTCACCTGTCACTGAACCTTAGTTCCGATCCCAGCATTGGCAGCGTATATTACGCCATAGGAAAATTAAATCTGTTTTTACATCCTTGTATCATGCTTCTCCAAACACGTGAACGCATAATGAAAGAGCTGGAGAAACTCTGCAGATTGTATTGTCACGGCAAACATAACACTTTGTTAGATACCTTCATCTGTTTCACAATGTATTGAATGAGTTACTAAATAACTCAACCCCTTTGCTCCCCTCCCCCTTCTGATGAAGCAGCCACCTGACCGAGTAAGAAAAATTGTACCATTACCCAAACAGAGACACCTATGTCATCATGAAACAATTGATTTTGCCCTCGCCACCATTAAAAGAGCTGCTAGAAACAGAAGAAGTGGCAATGACGTGTAAATTTTAAGAGAAAATCACTCAACCATCAGTTCTTTCATCTACACAATGGACCATTTCACATACATGCCATTATTCGCAAAATTCTTTGGAAGTGAATACACTGAGGATATGTAAATCGCGAGGTGTTCATCATATATCTAATATCAACATATTTAATGAGTAAAGTATGTATGGAGTCCTTCTCTTTATGGTGGGTACATCAGCTGGCGACTGATAGCTCCTCGAGAAGGGTGTTATTATTCCTTCTGTTAACTCACGGTGCCCTCGACTTTTTCTACTGTTCTATTTAGGTAATAAGCGTAAATAACTCTCTCCTACTCTCCTAGTATAGGTATAGTGAACTACGTTGTGAGACTGATTGATCTTCCACTACTATAAATTTCTTTCTTCCCTGGTAATAAGTGTAATTTGCTATTAACTTTTGGTTCGTTTGGGATTGGCGTTTCAGAAATCTACTGTACTGGTGTCATTTTGTGGTGTTTCAAAATATTTATAAGAAGCTAACTATCCTCAGCTATTGACTACTGGTAGTATGAGGTATGAATTGGCAATTCCTTCTGAATATGTATATCGTGAGGAATTGGACTCAATGTAAAGAATGACACAGAAAGGTTATAGTATGATATCTACGTAAAAAAGTACCGAGACAAAAATATAAGAAATGAAGTGCTCATACTGTAGCTGTATTTGTGTGATGAAATATGGTGTTGAAGTTACGCAATAATGTAAATCTACACCTATATATATATATATATATATATATATATATATATATATATATATATATATATATATATATATACTCCGCTAGTCACCAAGCGGTGTTTGGCGGAGGGCACAATCCGCGCCAAAGTCATATGCCCCCCCCCCCCCCCCGCTCCCCCCTCTGTTCCACTCGCGGAACGCGCGAAGGAAGAACGACTCTCTGAATGCCTCAGTACGAGCTCTTATGTCCATTATCTTTGAATGATCACGAATCTTGCCGTTCTTCTTTGGACCTTCTCAATCTCTTGAATCAGACCCAACTGGTGAGGGTCCCACACAGACGAACAATACTCCAAGACTGGACGAACTAACGTATTGTAAACTATTTCCTTTGTTGAAGGATTGCATCGCTTCAGGATTCGACCAATAAACCGCAGTCTAGAGCCCACCTTACCCGTTACTTGTGTAATCTGATCATTCCATTTGAGCTCATTTCGAATAGTCACACCCAGGTACTTTACGGACGTTACCGCTTCCAAAGACTAGGCATTTATTTTGCGCTCATACATTAATGGGGATTTTCGCCGTGTTATACGCAGTAAGTTACACTTACTAATATTGAGAGATAACTGCCAGTCATTAGACCACGCATTTATTTTCTGCAAATCCTCATTGATTTGTTCACAACTTACGTGTGATGCTACTTTGCTGTGGACTACAGCATCATCGGCAAAACAGTCTAAGGCCGTTGTCAATACCATCAATCAGATCGTTTATGTAAATCGTAAAAAGCAGAGAACCTATTACCCTGTCGTGGGGCACACCTGAAGTTACGCTTGTTTCTGTTGAAGTCACCCCGTTCAGGACGACATACTGCTTCCTGCCTATTAGAAAACTTTCTATCCAACCGCCTATGTTATCGGATAGATCGTAAGCGCGCACTTTTTGTAGCAAGCGACAGTGCGGAACTGAGTCGAAAACCTTTCGAAAGTCGAGAAATATGGCAACAACCTGGGAGCCGGTATCTAGAGCCTGTTGTATATCATGCACAAAGAGGGCCAGCTGGGTCTCGCATGACCGCTGTTTCCTAAAACCCTGCTGATTTCTGCAGATGAGATTCTCAGAGACTAGAAAGGTCATTATGTCTGAACAGAAAAATGTTCCATGAATCTACAACAAATCGATGTCAGTGAATTTGGCCTGTAATTATGTGCATCCGATTTTCTACCCTTTTTATAGATTGCTATGACCTGAGCCAACTTCCAGTCCCGTGGAACTCTCCACTGTTCCAATGATCTCATGATGGACAAGAATGGTGCTATATTTGTAGCGTAGTCAACATAAAATTTTACGGGCATACCGTCTGGGCCGATGCCTCCCTGGTGACTAAGGATCTTAACTGTTTTACAATCCCACATACACTAAACATTATGTCAGCCATCCTTGCGTTTGTTCGATAGTTAAAAGGGGGACCGGTGCTGCAGTCTTCTACCGTAAACGAGTTTTTGAAGGCTAGATTTAGAATTTCGGCATTCTGATTAACACCATCAGTTGCATTACCCGCACTGTTAGCAAGAGAAGGTATTGAATTATTTGTAGCGTTCATAGATTTTACGTACGACCAAAAGTTTCTGGGGTTATTTTTAGAATTTGTAGATAAAATATTGCTTTCAGATTCGTTAAAAGAATCTCTCATTGTCCTTCTGTCAGCTGCTTTCATTTCCAATAATTTCTGTATGTCAGCGGGGCAGTGACTACGTTTAAAACGACTGTGCAAAATTCTCTCCTTTCTCAGCACCTTCCTAATATGTTTGTTGTACCAAGGTGGATCCTTTCCCTCCCCTATACGTATGCTGGGCACATGGTTCTCTTCCACATGGTGGACGATACCTTCAAGATGCTCAATATCTTCGTGTCCCGCGGTGAATGCTTGGAGCTGACTATGAAGATATTCATTAATGACACTTTTAATTGCTTTCCCAAACAAGAAAACTCTACGCTGTTTCTCCTTTTTTTTTCTTTTTGCTTCCCCTGTCATAGAAGCCACAACGACATTATGGTCGCTAGTACCGTCTTCTAGATTAACTTCCTTAAAAAGATCAGGTCTGCTTGTCCCCAAGTTATCTAATAAGTTCCCATCTCGAGTTGGTTTTCTAACCAATTGCTCAAGGTTGTATGTTAAGAGCACACCTATAATAGCTTCAGACGAATCTTTGCTTCTGCTCCTGTGATACATGTGTAATATTTCCAGTCAGTGGATGATAGATTGAAGTCTCCACCTATAACTAATGTATACTTTGGATATTTACTTGCTAAGTACGCAAAACTTTCGCTGAAACGTTCTGCGACTTTTGTTGCGGATGCTGGTGGTCTATAAAAACATCCTGACACAGTGGTCAATCCTTGTCTGATTGACAGCTTCATCCAGACTATTTCACAGTCCGACCCAGTATCGATCTCAACTGCGTTTAAACAGATTTTAACTGCAATGAACACACCACCTCCCTTAGCATCAGTCCTATCCTTCCTAAACATTGTCCAATGCGATTTCAAAATTTCACTGCTTTTTGTGTCTGGTTTCAACCAGCTTTTGGTACATAATACAATATTGGCATTGCTACAGTTTATTTCGACGATTAACTCGGGGATCTTGCTGCAGACACTTGGACAATTTACTAACATGGGATTAAGCATATTTAAAGCCTTTGGAATTCGGCGAACAAAAGTTTTACAATTGGCACACCCATATCAGTGTCATGAACTGGTAATTTTTCAGGCCAGCGGTTTGTTTCCCCTTGGGGAGGAACCTAGTTTCAAAAACACCCACGTCCACGCCACTATGGCGGCCGCGGTGGCCTCGCGGTTCTAGGCGCGCAGTCCGGAACCGTGCGACTGCTACGGTCGCAGGTTCGAATCCTGCCTCGGGCATGGATGTGTGTGATGTCCTTAGGTCAGTTAGGTTTAAGTAGTACTAAGTTCTAGGGGACTGATGACCCCAGCAGTTGAGTCCCATAGTGCTCAGAGACATTTGAACCATTTTCTTCTCCACGCCACTATAGTGCGTTACCCATGTAGCTGCTTCCTGTGTGTACTGCACCCCCGATCTATCTATGGGCGTCCTACAACCTTCCACCCAATAGCGTAAATGGTACTAACGCTGAATAGTAATGAAGAAATAATACATATTGAATTATTATGTATATGTAGGTGAAGAGATGTTTTCAAGAATAAGTATTTAGGGAACCGCATGAAGAGCAGAAGATGTTATTTCAGTAGTGATGAAGTATGTGGATGTTTTTATGGATTATATATATATGAAGACAGTAACTGTTCTCGAAAGAATAGGATACTGTTGATGACCGTGCAGCTTTTCCCTGGAATAAATGATGACTAACAGAAACCCTCAGCTGCCGACAGGTATTGTTGATATACCTAGATGTGGACAGCTGAAAATTTGTGCCACTCATTACACGCGCACGCTTTGGCGATTCCCATAAGAGTTTGGGCAACCTGTGCGCATTCGCACAGACGAAGAAGGTCAATGGCTGGGTCGCCTTTAATTATATACTTGAAGACAGTAACTGTTCTCGAAAGAACAGAATACTGTTGATGACCGTGCAGTTATTCCCTGGATGGGCAAATGTATATAAGGTACACTACATATTTAGAATTGTGGACAGTTGGGAATGTGAGTCTCACGGGCAGCGTGCAAGAGATCAGTCCCTGCAGTCGCGCTATTTTTCTGTGCACTCGGTGGCTCAGATGGATACAGCGTCTGCCATGAAAGCAGGATATCCCGGGTTCGAGTCCCGGTCGGGGCACAAATTTTCAGCTGTCCACATCGAAGTATATCAACAATACCTGTCGGCAGCTGAGGGTTTCAGTTAGTCATCAGTTTTATGGATTGTTATTTCACGTAGCAAATGAGAGCTAAAGGAAGACATTTGTATCAGCGATGAATTTGTATGTAGTTTAAAACTAATATTGCAGGTGCACTGAAACAAGAACCAAAATACATTTTACATGAACGTTTTCTTTCAGAACTGTGCTCTATGTGTACGTCTTCATAATGAATTCGCTCAATAGATAATAGAGCTATACTGTGGTTGACACCTGAGCTTTGAACTTTAAACAGCTTGCAACTTGCTAAAGAAATATAGTTAACATGATACTCTTTTATAAACAGGAATGACAACGGCTCTGCAGTCGTAATGATACCATTAAATTTGACAACTGCTAAGATGATGTTACACTTAAGATTTTTGCTTTAGTAGTATAAGCCATCGTCGTCATCAGACCGCCACTTGTACAACCAGATTGTGAGTTTGGGGTGGAGTGCAGCCCTATCTCTGCACTGATGCCCAAGTGCTACGGACTTCGCGGGCCTTTGTCAGCCGTCACTGCGGGTGCTCTAACCACCAGCTGCTGAATTGTCTCCTTGTCGGTCAACTCCGCCCAACCAACACGTCGAAGAGCAGCGTCTCCACCATCGGTCGCAAGATCGACACCAGACACCACCCATGGGACACGGACTGTGAGATAGCGCCGGGCCTAACACTACGACGAGAGCGCGGACCTGCAACTGCTTTAACTTCTGGGAGCAATAAAGAGTTTACATCAGCGCCAGCCACGGGGGGAGCCGCTCGGACCGTGACAAGGTGCCTCAGGGCGCTCGGCTACCCCGCGCGGCTCTGAAAATTTGCTATGAAATGACATTCCAATACCATGCAGAGAGAATTTAAAAATTTAATTGACAATGAAAGAGCAATAAATTACAACGATCGCTAGACGGGACCTGTCGTTCCGCACATCAAGAGGCACTTACTGCTAAATTTGCAGGCACGAAGCTCATGGATAAATTTCAAGTACGAACAATAAAATTTCTGGTACTGCGCGCATTATTCCGATCAGTTGCAACGGTTTTTAATTAGTACTGCAGAGTACGTTGAATAAGTCAAGTGGCCTGGAACGATTTATCCATTCAAAATCCGCTGTCGTTGAGTTTATGAAAGAAAAAGGGATGCAGGTAAGTGAATTAGAACATGCAGAGCAGACTGGAGATCTCGCAATTGAAGTGGACTACACTGCAAGTGGTCCACTGTAAGACACCGTAAAAGGAGAAACATCTGAGTCCTGATTTGAAGGGGGATGCCTTTAAAAAGAAAATAGCATTGTGGAAGGGCCAAATTCTGACTAAAGACGTCGTCCGTTTCCCTAAGGTAACTGGCGTTAATCAAAATGCAGGGTATGAAGAATTCTTCATTGTGGCCTTGAAAGAATTACAAGGATAGTTTTCTAAATGTTTCGAAGACACTGTCAATCGTACATTTGTTTTCGAGCTGTTTTCGACACCATTTGCCATTTCAGTGGAAAATGCTCAGCGCCTGGGCAGATGGAAATAAATGATCTGCAATGTAATTCCCGTTTTCAAGATAAATCTTTTTACCTTAAAATTATCTAATATACGTACATTGTTTCGCTCAGGTAGAGTTTCCACACTTCCAGTATCATGTTGCAAAAATAGTATAATACTTCGGCCAAGATAATTATCCGTGTTAAAAACCCTTTTTGGATGAAGAAACTAAGTAAGTCATGATTAAGTGGCAACCTGAATCCGAACATGTTTTATGTCCACAACTGGCCATATTACGACAGTTTGTATCAGATAAAATTTATCCATGTCTTCACTGTACAAAAAATAATTAAGCAATACTGAAAATTGTAATTAGATTGTGATGTACGATGTTGAGAAATGTGAAATACAAAACCAACTTTTATACATTTGGATTGCATTGTCATTTAAATGCGGCACATTTGCAGCTTCCCCCTCCTCGTGCACAAACTGTGTGCCATAATAGGGGAAGTATACACCTACGCTGAGCATTATGGCACTCATGCCAGGACATGACTTACGAGCACAATTCTTAGGTGCACCCGGTTTACATTCTCGCCATCCATCTCTCCACAACACCTACACTTGCAATAGGCTCCCGTAGCACTTGCCATTCCATCGCACCAATAACGCACAGGTGAGAGAGCCCCTGCCCCCCTGACAACTAGAAGAAAGGCTCTTCCAATCCCCCATACCGGTCACGCTGCACACGCTTAAAGTATCGTAATGACAATAATTTGTCGAGGTACCAAGTTGTACAGCAGAAACAGCTTGTAACCTCCCTCTCACTTATCGACCTTAATGACAGTGAAAAATTAAACCGCGTGTACCTAATGGAAATTTGGGTAAATCAATCGTCACCGAAGTTAATCTGTTGGTAAAGAGGCAGGAAAGGGTTACATCTAAATGAAAGGAAAAATGCAAATGAAACTGGTGGAAATTAATTTTGAAAAGGGGTATAAAGTTAATAAAGAAAGTAAATGTGCGGCCGTTACGTAAACAATTAACTAGCGGTAATTAGATATTTGAGATTTGGGGGAAATTACGGTCGCCAGTCCTATGAACAATTACTATAGTAACTGAAAAAAGGTTATTACACATATAATTAGCACTAGAAGCGTGGCAACTGAAGGTTGACACGTGTAGTGTGAAAACTGAAAGTTTGTCAGAAGTAATAAATTTCGCTACACTCTGACTTAATTTAGCAAAAGAATTAATAAAGCCGGAAAATTGAAAGTTAATTTAGTGACTGAAATTAATGGTGAGCTTTGTTTCTGTAGCACATCGAAATTCAGTAAAATACGGTTAGTCTTGGGCTACCTCAACAATCATTTCAAAAGCTACTTTAATCTACGCAATTTAGAAATAAGAGATTTAACTTTGAACTTGAATTTAAGGATTCTCAACAATTAACAGTAGTAAAATTTAGTACGTATGAAGCTGAGCTGTAGTCACGGGTAAACTAAAATATGGTAACAATACTCGCACTCATAATTTGTGCTTGTGTAATCTAAATATTGTAGCCAGCTATGAATACTTTAACTGAACTTTGAAATTAAAGCAGTGAAATGGAATAATATCACTTTAATGCTGGCGTTTGAATTTCAACGACACTCGGGTTCATTCGGAAAAGGAAGGGACCCTGCTTGGTAATAAAATTGGGACAATGAGCAACAAATGTTCATGCTAAGTTGCTGTAATTATAGTTACGAAAATGGAACAGTTTGAAAAGCTGAGGTCTGCCATACAGTTCTAAAACTTTACGTGCTTCCAGTCTTCCTTGTTGGTTGATTGAAGGCTTGAAGCCTTCGATCGAGGAGGTGGCGACAGTCACTCATTGTCGGCCGTCGCTGTTGCAGAAGCTGGATGTTGGCGCGCCTCCTTCTCGACACGGTCACCAGGTGAAACGGGCTCTTGATGTGCGCCAGCTAATGCTTCCCGTCCGCGACACCGTGTCAGAAATTATCATAGCAAGTCTAGCGCAATTACATGCTGCCAAACCCCGAAAGCGCGGCAACTCGCGGGAGCGTCACACAACACACCTGCTCCCCTGCACTCCTCCAGCCAGACTCCCCTCTGCCCGCGCTCCACGCGACACAGTTAACACTACCAAAGATTCTAAACACTTTCGTTCTTCACACGACCTATCGGTGTAATCGTTCGATAGCATAGTTTACATAGGCAAGACCCAGCGTAAAAATACAAATAATATTTACAAAACAAACCAATTATACATCGATATATATATATATAGTAAAACAATTACAATATATAAAGACACAGAAGTGTTATATGTTCAGGTAACAAAATAAGGAAAAATCTATAGTACAATAGATGGAAATAGAAGGATATGCATCTCCGGCGTTACAAGCTCTGCATAAAAGAGTCATGATGTGGCACTGAAAAGCCGAAAAATACAGTGTTATGAATAATGAATTCTAAAGGATTCATGATTTGCGTTTTGTCAAGGTACAGAGAGCATAAAAGAACATTTGTTGTAAGGCCTATAGCAGATCAGTAAGTCTGAACTCAGACATTGATGAAACAGAAAACAAAAACAAATCAAATTATTCTTCTCCCCGTCAGATCAAATTGTACAGCAAGTACGTGGAATTACAGCATCCAGTATGTTGTAGGTTATATGGCAGCATCTGCAGGTAGGAGCAATAACCAGAGTAACACAGCTGCAGCATCATAGGGCAAAACCGCATGGCCAGACACACCAAAAGGCATTCAATTTTATGCGCTCGACACTGATTCGCTATCGTTCCACAACAAAGCTGCATATCAGACCGATATTTTTTAACAGTTTCTTCAGTTCGACGTACCCAACTCAGCTCTCACATTATCAGATTGATTTCTTATACTCAGGATACATATTATTTCTACATATACCTCACGAAGGGGCCATGAAACTACAATGAGAGAGTTTCGAGCTCATATGCAGGGTAACAAGCAGTCGATCGTAGTAGGAGAGCAAAATAGTCCTGGGCTCAAATCAACACGATTAACACTTAGAGGAACCTCCAAATCACCTCTACCCTGTCCAATCATCCCACCCCTTACTAATTCTCTTTCTAACCCACACACCTTATAGAAAAAGACCAGGTAGAAAGTTTATGAGCCAACACACACAGTTAGCTCCACCAACAACGGCTCAGTATCTTACTGTCCAAAAACATTTTCCAGCTCCTTATAAAGTCCCAGCCTTCCCTTTCTTGGAAATCATTGGAGTTCTATCCAATAAACACATTTTGCCCAGCCTCAGCTCAGCATTTTACTGCTGTAATAGTCCACATTTCTCAGATTATTAAGCCACACACGTTCGTTGGAAATAGGCCACTCAAAGAGCTTCCTAGAGCAGTGACAGTCAGGGGTGTTGCACCATACTTGTCCGTGGTGTTCGCACTTGCGTAATGTAGGACTGACGTCAGAGATATTCACTTCTTATCCGATGTTAGTTCCTTTGCCATATCCTGGCGGCTTAAAACAATAAAACATTGTATTACTAGCAGTTTTCAAAGGATATTAGTGACTTTTCGTTTCACATTTTCTGTTTCGTTATACACTGCTGGAAATTGAAATAAGAACACCGTGAATTCATTGTCCCAGGAAGGGGAAACTTTATTGACCCATTCCTGGGGTCAGATACATCACATGATCACACTGACAGAACCACAGTCACATAGACACAGGCAACAGAGCATGCACAATGTCGGCACTAGTACAGTGTATATCCACCTTTCGCAGCAATGCAGGCTGCTATTCTCCCATGGAGACGATCGTAGAGATGCTGGATGTAGTCCTGTGGAACGGCTTGCCATGCCATTTCCACCTGGCGCCTCAGTTGGACCAGCGTTCGTGCTGGACGTGCAGACCGCGTGAGACGACGCTTCATCCAGTACCAAACATGCTCAATGGGGCACAGATCCGGAGATCTTGCTGGCCAGGGTAGTTGACTTACACCTTCTAGAGCACGTTGGGTGGCACGGGATACATGCGGACGTGCATTGTCCTGTTGGAACAGCAAGCTCCTTCCCGGTCTAGAAATGGTAGAACGATGGGTTCGATGACGGTTTGGATGTATCGTGCACTATTCAGTGTCCCCTCGACGATCACCAGAGGTGTACGGCCAGTGTAGGAGATCGCTCCCCACACCATGATGCCGGGTGTTGGCCCTGTGTGCCTCGGTCGTATGCAGTCCAGATTGTGGCGCTCACCTGCACGGCGCCAAACACGCATACGACCATCATTGGCACCAAGGCAGAAGCGACTCTCATCTCCATTCGTCCCTCCATTCACGCCTGTCGCGACACCACTGGAGGCGCTCTGCACGATGTTGGGGCGTGAGCGGAAGACGGCCTAACGGTGTGCGGAACCGTAGCCCAGCTTCATGGAGACGGTTGCGAATGGTTCTCGCCGATACCCCAGGAGCAACAGTGTCCCTAATTTGCTGGGAAGTGGCGGTGCGGTCCCCTACGGCACTGCGTAGGATCCTACGGTCTTGGCGTGCATTCGTGCGTCGCTGTGGTCCGGTCCCACGTCGACGGACACGTGCACCTTCCGCCGACCACTGGCGACAACATCGATGTACTGTGGAGACCTCACGCCCCACGTGTTGAGCAATTCGGCGGTACGTTCACCCGGCCTCCCGCATGCCCACTATTCGCCCTCGCTCAAAGTCCGTCAACTGCACATACGGTTCACGTCCACGCTGTCGCGGCATGCTACCAGTGTTAAAGACTGCGATGGAGCTCCGTATGCCACGGCAAACTGGCTGACACTCACGGCGGCGGTGCACAAATGCTCCGCAGCTAGCGCCATTCGACGGCCAGCACCACGGTTCCTGGTGTCCGCTGTGCCGTGCGTGTGATCATTGCTTGTACAGCCCTCTCGCAGTGTCCGGAGCAAGTATGGTGGGTCTGACACACCGGTGTCAATGTGTTCTTTTTTCCGTTTCCAGGAGTGTATTTAGAGCAATATGCTCCAAAATATAAGTGTGATAACCTAGTTTGGTTTTTTTGTATTAGAAAGTGAGTCTTAGGTAACAGAGTAAATGTAAAATATTTGTTTACTTGCTACATACTACAGTGCAATGAATTTTATGCGTAGTTTATGTTTCTGATCAGTTGGATGTTTTTACAGGGTGACTAATTTCGATCTCCCTTGATGATCTTCAGATCTATGTACATGCGTCAACATACTGTCATGTATGTATCTTACAACTACGTGTCAGAAACGATTTATAATTTTTCTGATATTAATACAGTTCCTGTATTATCTCATCATGAATATGTCGGGTATAGTCAGCACAATACAGTTTTTCGCTAGTGCGACAATATTTTGCAAGGAAAGCACATCGAATTTTGATGACAGTGTTGTCTACAGTATATAGGCAGTACCTGTTATAGCATGGGTCTGGGAGTGGGAGGGTGGGGTCATAACATTGCATACAGTTGTGCACCAGAAAGATATAAACGACGTTTCTCACTGGCAAATGTTATTCAGTATTAGCTTCCCTTTTAAGGCAAACTGGGACAATGTTTCCTTGGATGTACTAAAATGAACTTTCATTACCTCATGTTTTTTTGGTAATGGTTCACTTCGGTAGCCACACTGTCTTCTGGAAAATACGATTTTTTATTCCCATTTTAGTGATTTAGAGAGGATATTATTGGCTAATTTTGTGGATTTCAAGTTTTAGGTGTAGCTAATGTGAACATACACACCTACAAATATGTGTGTTAATTTTGAAAGTGTCACTAACCGACAGACTGTTAACTTTGCATTTAAAGCTTTCGTTAGAAAAATGTTTTGAATTTTCAGGCATTTCGAAGGAAAACCAATAACCTATTCTCGTTTTACTTTATTTGAAAGTATTTCTGAATAAATCGTGAGTGAAGCAGTTACTCAATTATTACAGAAAGATCTTAAATGTAACATTATCAAGAACAGATTAACATATGCAGACATTAAAGAAATCATTATAGAAACAGAAAATATCAGAACAAAAGGAGGAGGAACAATGATGCCGGCCATTGTGGCCATGCGGTTCTAGGCGCTTCAGTCTGGAATCGCGTGACCGCTACGGTCGCAGGCTCGAATCCAGCCTCAGGCATGCATGTGTGTGTTATGGTTGGCAGGAGAGCCAACCGAATTGCTAAAGGAGGCCGAATTGCAGGCGTCTTAGCTCACGCAGGCTGGCGTGAGGACTGGAACATGACAAGGGAATTAGAATTGAGAAAAACGGACGTAGCTGGTGGAATACTTAACTTTAATCCATTAATGGAGAACTTCACTCTTTATGGTATATGATTCACAATATCAATAGTACGGATACTGGCGCCTTGCTAGGTCGTAGCAAATAACGTAGCTGAAGGCTATGCTAAGTATCGTCTCGGCAAATGAGAGCGTAGAAGTTAGTGAACCATCGCTAGCAAAGTCGGCTGTACAACTGGGGCGAGTGCTAGGAAGTCTCTCTAGACCTGCCGTGTGGCGGCGCTCGGTCTGCAATCACTGATAGTGGCGTCACGCGGGTCCGACGTGTACTATCGGACCGCGGAGGATTTAAAGGCTACCACCTAGCAAGTGTGGTGTCTGGCGGTGACACCACATTCCTCCCCCGCAAATCGGCGTACGGTTGTGGCATAAGGCTTCCGCCCGCCGTGAGGAAGCCCCCATGTATACTTATGCGACGAGGTGGGGAGCCTAACAACTGGCGAGGCTGTGCCACCCGCACCCTGCCATTCGGACCGCGGGGAGCTAGGAAACGCCTGAAAACCTGCTCCAGGGTGCACACCAACATGCGGTGGATGCGCCCGTAGAGAGACAGGAGGGGCCGAAAGGTCGACCTCCATCGGGCCGGGGCACCCGACGGGTGAAGACGACACATGGTCCGGAGCGGGCAAGACTTCCATGTCGGTGGACAACTGGTCACGGGAAGCGATCGGCGGCGCGTGACCCAGGGAGGCGTCCGGCGGTTGCAGCGACGCGTGCACTGCGGGCGGCGCCGGCGGGAGAAAAGGCGGCGGCGGCGACGGCGGCGACGGCGGCGGCGCGTCGCCATGGGGCAAAATGGAAGGCAGCGTCGGTAACACCTGGGGCTGAGGCGAGCTATTAGATGGGTCCGCGGGGCGCTGACCGGACGGCACCGTCGCTGAAAGCAGACGGCGAGCGGCAGATCCCGTGCGTCGACAGAGGCGCAGCTGGTTGAGATGCCGGTGCACCACACCAGAGGCCCCCAAAACCAGATACATAGCGCGTCCGAGGCAGCGAAGAATGCGCCCTTCGAGCCAACGTCGTGAACCTCGGTATTGGCGATAGTAAACGTCGCCTGGAGCAAAAGCAGGTGTCTGCTGCTGCACAGGAACCTGATGCGGCGGATGTAGCAAATACATCAAGGTTCAATGAGGGCGACCGTGGAGCAACTCAGCCGGCGAGCGACCATCTCGGGGCTGAGAGCGATACGAGGACAAAAACGCGTCCTCCCGAGAATGTGACTCATTCAACTTCAACATCTGTGACTTGAAAGTCCTGACCAATCGTTCAGCGGCACCGTTTGACTGTGGCGAAAACGGCGCGGACGTCCGATGTTGAATACCAATGGCCTTGCAGAATGACTGAAATTCTGCGGACATGAATTGTGGGCCATTGTCGGAAACGATAGTCTGTGGAAGACCTTCAATGCAAAAGATAACGGATAACGCTTGGATGGTGGCAGATGACGTCGTGGAACACATCCGGACAACAAAAGGAAAATTACTGATTGAATCTACCACTACCAACCATCGAGCATTCCAGAATGGACCAGCAAAATCGATGTTTAAGCGTTGCCAAGGGGAAGTGGCTTTTGGCCATGCAAAGAATTTCCGCGGTGGTGCTGATTGTTCGGCACACACCATGCAAGAAGAGCACATATTCGTAATCGCGGCATCGATTCCGAACCAAGTACAGTGCTGACGAGCAAGTTGAAACAACTATACCCCAATGTCCTTTGTGGAGAAGCTGTAAGACAGAGGACTGTAATGAACGTGGTACCACGACCCTGGACTGATCATTATCAGAACGCAACAGCAAAACCACGTCGTACAAAAAGTCTCTCCACGTGAGCAAAAAAACGCGCGAACCAACTGGTCCCCGATCCGTGACTTTGACAAGGGCCATTGCGTAGCAACAAAACTCAGAACGGGAGCAAGGACAGTGTCGGCAGCTGAGGCTGTAGCTACACGACGAAAATCAATCGGAAACGATTGGACCACGTCATCGGTTTCCGCATCAATGAACATGCAAGCATCGGCGTTTCCGTGCTTAGCAGTGGACCGATACAAGATATCGTAGCGGTACTGTGAGAGGAAAATAGACCAGCGAATGAATTTCTGCGCTGTACGTGGAGGTACAGGCTTGGTCGGATGAAAAAGCGATGTCAAAGGTTTGTGGTCTGTGATTATGGTAAAGTGACGATCATACAAGAAATCATGAAACTTTGTAACACCAAATACGAGAGCCAATGCTTCTTTCTCGACCTGTGAATAATTTCTTTGAGCAGACGAGAGCAATTTGAACGCAAGCACAGCACAGATCCCGAAACCCGATGCGTCCACCATCAACAAAAGGGGCTTCTGGGGATCGAATGGCGTAAGGCAAGTATTGGAAAGCAACGCCGATTTCAACTGGCGAAAGGCGCTTTCGCATTCCGTCGTCCAGACGAACGGAACACCTTTACGTTGTAAGCGATGAAGCGGAGCTGAAATGGAAGAGGCATGCAGAATATATTTATTATAATAGTTGATTTTTCCCAGCACACTCTGTAGCTGCTTCAAATTCTGCGGCGACGGCAAGTCTTGTATGGCACGAAGGTGCGTGGGACTGGGATGTATGCCTTGGGCATTGAGTACATGTCCCAAGCATGGCAAGTCCCGAGCAAAAAACACACATTTGACCTTCCGCAAGCGAAGACCATTTTGTCGCAAGACCTGAAATAATGTTCTGAGATTGGCCAAATGTTCTTCTTCCGTCTTTCCAGAGATCACAATATCGTCCAGATAATTTGCTGCAGTAGGGACCGACGCACAAACAGTTTGTAGATATTGCTGAAACAATGCAGGGGCGGATGCACACCCGAATGGCAGTCGTTTGAATCGATACAAACCAAGATGTGTGTTAACCACCAAAACGCGTTGGGATTCTTCGTCCACCGGTATTTGTAAGTACGCATCTGCGAGGTCTAACTTCGAAAAATAATTACCCGGGCACAGTTTGTCAAAAAGATCTTCCGGGCGGGGTAAAGGAAAAGTTGCAATCACTAGTTGTATATTCATTGTTGCCTTGAAGTCCACACAAAGTCTCAACTTTCCGGAAGGTTTTGGCAAAATTAATAAGGGTGATGCCCAGAGAGAAGCCTGCATATGTTCAATTACACCTTGTGATTCCAATTCGTGTAATGTTTTTGCGACCTCATCACGCATTGCGTGGAGAACATTGCGCGCTCTGAAAAATTTCGGTTGCGAGTTTACTTTCAGTTCCAAATGTGCTTTATAGTTCTTAGCGCAACCGAGGCCCGGTGCAAAAATGTCTGCAAATTCTTCACATAGACGAGAAACACTGTCTGAAGGCACAGTCTGGTTCACTGATAGGACCTGATTTACTATAGACAAGTTAAACAACTGAAATAAATCGAAACCAAACAAGTTCACTGCAGAAGAAGAACCAAGGACGTAAAATGACACAAGTTTTGTTTGTCCTTTGTATGTTGCAAGAAGGCCGCACTGTCCTAACAGGGATACGTTGCCCTGAATAGCTTGTTAACTGGACATTTGCGGCACGCAACGGAGGTGTGCCCAGCAGTTTGTAAGTGTTTTGATTGATCAGTGAAACTGCAGCTCCGGTATCGAGCTGGAATGGTATCACTTTGCCGTTAATGTCCAAGTCTACAAAAAGTTTATTGTCCTGCTGACGACAAGAGCGACTGTTTCGTGCAACGTGAACTGACAATGGTACATAATCACTTGCGATTTGACGGGAGTTCCGGCGACGTCGACGCACACTATTTTTGGGACGAACACAGTCACTGTTAGAGAGAGTGCCACTGCGCGGAGTGGAATGAACTACATGAATTTCCATGGGCAAAGTACCGCGAGCCTGAGTATCCTTGGTTCGATTCCGATTCCGGCGCGAAGCAAAGGGCCTGGAACGGTTTTGAGCTTCCGATCAGAGCTTTTCTGGCAAACATTCTTAACATGTCCTTTTTTATTACAATAAAAGCTAATAGCTTGGCGTGACGGGCAATTCTCACGCGAATGTTTAGTAGCACATCGCGGGCATGATTTGGCACTGCATTTGCTTGCCGGCGAGGCAAACGTGGCTGAGAGCCTGGCGGCAGCGGCGCGGTCGGGCGCGAGGGCTGTTTACTGCCCCGTGCAGCTCGCCCGGCGGGCCGGTTAACCTGACACACTGCTGGTGAAGTTTCAAATGATTCCTGAGCAAAGTGAAGTGTGTACTGCCGATCCAATATGTCCATCACTGGTCGAAGGGAGGGATTTACAAGTTTCAAATCTGTTCCCTTATACGGACATCAGAAACATTCTGTGCAATTGCATCACGTACCATAGTATCTGAATAAGGAAGTCCACATTAACACTCAAAAGCACAATCCCTAGTAAGGCCTTGCAAGGTTGCAACCCACTCCCGATTAGTCTGACCTGCCGTACGTTTTATACGAAAGAAGGTATACCGTTTGGCAACTACATTGACTGATTCTTTGAAATATGCATCTAATGCAGACAAAATTTCTTCGTAGGACAGAGTTGCTACGTCGCGTCGGGGAAATAATTTGACTATCACACGGTACGTGGTCACCCCTACTGACGATAACAAAAAAGGGTGCCGCTCGTTACCTTGAATTCTGTAGGCGGCGAGATGGAATCCAAATTGGCGTGACCACTCCGTCCAGCTTTCCAGTGCAGCATCAAAAGGTCGAAAAGTAGGTGCAACAGCGTGTTGTGGCTGCGTTAGCAGTGAAGCGGCTGCTTCCGCATCGTTTTGCATCGCACGTTGACCCTGGACGAGCTGTCCAAGGGCATCCAGTAAGGCCTGCGTCTGCTGATTCTGTAAGCGATAAAATTCGGACAGTATATCTGGAGATTGTGGTGAAGCCATTACACAAGTAAATCAGGGCAATATCGATAAGAACACTTTTACTCTCGTCGCCAATGTTGTGGTTGCCAGGAGAGCCAACCGTATTGCTAAAGGAGGCCGAATTGCACGCGTCTCAGCTCACGCAGGCTGGCGTGAGGACTGGAACATGACAAGGGAATTAGTATTGAGAAAAATGGACGTAGCTGGTGGAATATTTAACTTTAATCCATTAATGGAGAACGTCGCTCTTTATGGTACATGATTCATAATATAAATAGTACGGATACTGACGCCTTGCTAGGTCGTAGCAAATAACGTAGCTGAAGGCTATGCTAAGTATCGTCTCGGCAAATGAGAGCGTAGAAGTTAGTGAACCATCGCTAGCAAAGTCGGCTGTACAACTGGGGCGAGTGCTAGGAAGTCTCTCTAGACCTGCCGTGTGGCGGCGCTCGGTCTGCAATCACTGATAGTGGCGACACGCGGGTCCGACGTGTACTATCGGACCGCGGAGGATTTAAAGGCTACCACCTAGCAAGTGTGGTGTCTGGCGGTGACACCACGGTGTGTGATGTCCTTAGGTTAGTTAGTTTTAACTAGTTCTAAGATCTAGGCGACTTATGATCTTAGAAGTTAAGTCGCATAGTGGTCAGAGCCATTTGAACCATTTTGAACAGTGAGGTAAATAAAGGACTGATAAGTAAATTAACAATAAAGCAAGTAAAAATCTTCCTCAAAAATATGAAAATACATGGAAATGAAGCACTAAGAATTCAGGCAGGAAAAAAAAGAGACAATAGGAAATGTTAGCAGATGGTACAAAAGCAACAGAGGTAACAATGTAGTGCTCATGGGTATAGAGGAATATACTGAAGCTTGTTAAACATGTTCAAACTTATTCATGTTTTATTCCTCATATGTACAGTCTATACAGGTGCATTCAGAAAATAATTGGACGTTATTTTGTGTGTGTGGTGCACTATCTCAAATTTTAAACAGCCATTAGCAAATTATTTCTCCAAAGAACCAGTAGGAGCCACCCATCTGACGCACATATTTTTTGAAGTTGTCAAAAAAACAGAGATTGGTTCGGTTTAAAAACATGTGTGACTAACCAAGGCTCGAATTTTGTGGAGGCAAAGACTGGGTATCACACCACTTGATCCATGCTTAGTACACGAAGGGAGTAAGATCGACTTTTTTTATTACACACCACACACAATAAAAAGCATACGCAATAATGTATTCAGGTATAACATTATCCACACAACAGATGAAGGATGGATTGGCACTGATTCATGGAAGGACATTAGTCTGTTGTGTAAGGTGTCAGGTAAATCCAACACCTTCCATGAAAACCCTGACATGATAAGCAAATCCAGTAGTATGTCACATAGCTCCGAATAAATCGTGACATTAAATTAACCAAAGTAATATGAGTAACGAGTGAGCAAATGGAATACCACAGACTAACACAAGAATGCCTAAATGCATGTCGGACCTTCCCACCGAGAGACCGACGCAGTTCAGAGGGGAGAAACGAGAACAGAAGCCGAGAGCAGAACCATGTTAGGCAAGAAGGCCCTACGATAAGGGACGGACTGGACACCCACGTCGCCAGCCTACCTCTAAGACCACACCACTAGCAAGTTTTAGCGTGAGACTGTTTCGCGTCTCTGTTACGTCAAGGACCAACCCCCCCCCCCCCCAGCCCATGTTAAAAGCTAGAGCCCTCCAGAAAACAGTATAGATCTTACGATAACACAAAAAGGGCCACTACCACCCGCAAGTTTTAGCGTGAGACTTTTTCGCGTGTCTTTTACATTAGGACCACCCCCCAGCCCATGTTAAAAGATAGAGCCCTCCAGAAGAACAGTGTAGATCTTAAGATAACGCTAAAAGGACCACACCAGCTGCAGGTTTTAGCGTGAGACTTTTTCGCGTCTCTGCTACGTTGCAAACTTTAAAAACATTGCCCCACCACGAAAAGTATAACGTTTCTCATTGGATAGACAGAATTTTTGTAGGCGGAGCTTAAGGTTAACGCTGAGACCCTGATTGGACAGATGAAAACACAGCCAGATAGTTTTTTTAAACCAACTTCGGTAAACTGTAGTAAGGAGAAGAGAGAGTTGCTTCCGAGATGGCGAGGTGAGCGGAGCTGTGCTGCCCGCCGCTGCCCTGACGCTGCCTAAACACCGACAAGGTAATGAACGCACGTGATGCCGCATATTTGAGTGCATAAAGCTTCACTCAGAACTGCAGAAGTCTCATCTGTTACAACTCCTTTTTGCGTAATACTAATGTCGATCGTCAATTAAAGCTCATGGTGTTCACATTTGCCACTTGAAGTGAAAGCCTGAAACGCGATGATTTTTCTGTTATACTGTTATTAAGAAGCCACATCAGCCACTGTAATTTACGACAAGTTAGATAAGTTATTAAAGATAATAGAGGGTCACTGCAGATCATTTTGATAGTTTTCTCTTTTGTGAAACTCAAATTAAACCTAGATTATAGATGTGATATGGCATAGATCATCCTTCGATCCATTGTAGAACTTGGGAAACCCACTCAGGGAATATTCGTTCACATATTTGTTGAACGCAGTTGGTTTTTACGATCCTGTATTAAAACAATTCCTTTTATCAATAGTGCAATTTATAAACGATGTTTTGTGAGTAGAATAAATTTCCAATGGCAAACTTAACAGCTTTTTCGACGTTATTTTACCAGCTAACTAAAAATAGGAAAGCCTTGAACCCCTTCCACTACATTTAGTTAGTATTAAGATTCTTTTACAGGGAGTGCAGTGGAGCTGACCCTGAGATTATTAAGTATTTGGTTATATCATCGCTAGTCTCACTGAACTCTTCTGAATTCTACATGTCATGTGTGGTCTGGCGTCTCCTTACCAGCAACAGGTCCCACGTTCAAACTAGTTAATTCCCTAAAACACTCGCTCAGAGCGTCGTTGCGCGAAAGTGGTAGGGAGACACGATATAGAACAAACAGACACCACCATGAATATTTAGAGTTGTACTCAAGTGATCGTGAAAGGAAGTACAAGTTGGCCCCCAAGCTCACTAAAAGAGCTGTCCAACTGCCAGCAGTTTCAAAAATGAAGGTAACTACTGCAGTTCGTGGGTTGATGGGAATGATTATTAATCTACTACTAATTGTGTTAAAGCACTTCTGGGTAAGTTATATTTACTAACACGCGAAATTAATCAAGATCCACTGAAAACGTTTTCTCAGTGATAAGGCATAAAGGTGGTGTTTGTAGCAGCCCATCACCACGACAGTTTTGTGCTGCATTCAATAATTGTGCTTGAAGCAAATTAATGAACACACACTGTGTAGCTACCTCCAATTATGAGGGAAGCAACGGGGGTCAGACAATAGTGGATATGAAAGCAGGGCCCAAATTACTTGTTTCACCACTGTTGGAGATCAGGGACACGAGGTCAATGATCAGACTACCAAATGTGGAAGTCCAAACAGACCTCGGAGAGACAAACAGCATGAGATACGTGTTTGGTCATGTATTAAAGAAACTGCTCACAATTCATGACAGTTATAAATGTCGGACAGTGCTTGTTGATGGAAGCCAAGACTTAGATGCAAATGACAAAGTTTATTGTCATTTTAAAAGTTATGAGGGCACGTTGGAAGCCTATTTATCTGTACAGAAGATGTCAAAGAATTTTTAACTCATTGTGAGACTAAGATACTTCTACTTTTGATGAATATGCTCACATAAGCAATTGTGGTGCTTTCTTTGTGAACATGTTGATGGACGACCCCAATATGGGTGCTGAGATGAAAGCAATCTGCTGTTAATAAGACTGTTTGTGAAAGTAAGGCTCTTTTACATTATTAAATTCAGGAATCAAGACAGTCTGTAGTAGCAAGAGAAGAAATAAAAAAGTGATGAATCGGGCTCATTTGGGTTGCTAAAGTGTTAGGACTGACTCATTCATTTAATTTTATTTTGGTTGAATCTATCAATGGCATATAATAAAGTTTTAAAACAGTCATGCGTTTTATTGAGATAACATGATACCACAAATACTAAGATGGACATTGTACTTTTGGAAGTAGGCTTCCTGGAAAGCAGAATGTAATGAAAAGTGATGTGTCGCTTCATTTTTACACAAGGAAGAGCATCTATATACTTCATATGTGGGATATACAGGTGTATTCTCTTACTTTTAGTGGAGTAAGTGTGAGTGTATGCTAGTTATTAATTATTTCTTCTAGAATATGATGCAGGCTATGCCACTTCATTCAAGAGTTCGAGCTCTGTTAACTTATATTTCACGATCAGTTATGTCTTTCGCTGTTCTCCTAACACTTGTGACGCAAAAATATACTAACTATTTTGTAAATTACGTACAAAACGAATTATTAACAAACATTATTTTTACGTCGCATCTGCCGTCAGAGGAAGGTGAGCTTTCTGGCCTCTAGGGGCGCTAGTGTCACTTGAACTGTCAAATGGTAACAACTTTCAAAGGAATGAGTGTCACGACTGTATATAGTAGACTGTGCTAGGGCATCATAATGGTTTCCATCTGTGTTGAAACATTTAGAAGTGATGGAACGTAGAAATCCATCTGAATACTCCTTGCAATCAAAATTTTCTGAGTGTCAGGAACCTCTAATTTGAGAAAAAATTAGTCTCTTCCTCCCCCTTAAAAAGATCTGTGCCCAAAAGTGTTTTGCACTTCTTCTGCACTTCCCAAAACCTCCAAAAACCTTTTATCTTGTCCCTATGACTAAGTTAGTCTCTCATACCATATTTAAACCCAAATATTTAGTCTCCAGAATAAAATCAGGGTGAAATAATTACTAATTATCTGAAAACCACAGCGTAAATCACAATGTTTATTACATTTCCGATAACTTGTTTCAACCAAAATGTAAGTGTGTCTTAACCAATCTGAAAGATCCTTCTTTTCGGTTAGATGAAACATCCATAATAAAGAATCTCAACAATGTATAGCGTACAGTTCATTGCTAACAGCCATCTAAATAGGTCAGTGTTTCGACTTCGAGTTTCTAGCTGTTGCTAAGCATTTTCATTTGAAGTTCTGGGCCGCACAAACTGGATGAGGTGCATGCGCACTCTGTACCACCGTTGAACACAATTTACTTTTGCATTTGCGCTCCGAATGTCCAACTAATGTCACCACAAAGGAAACCACTCGTAGATCTGCCACATGCGTTACGAGCTGGTACAGTCTCATTTTTGCCCGTTTATTTACACAGCAACAATTTCGAAAATGATTGAAGGGTACCAAAGGTGATTTATAGCGTTATATTTATCAGGTATTTATGGTGGAAAATATTAGGTAGTTAAGTTTGGTTTTCTTTAACAAATAAACTCTCGTAATTGATTTAAAGAAATTATGTCCCATAATAAAGGAGAGATTTTGCCCTCTTGTCCTGTAGAGGTACTGTGTTGTTAGCTGGGGTCAGAGGATATTCAATGCTGCACACAACGTGCTTATTTCAGAAGCAAAAGGAAAAGCTTAGTTGTATGCCCTGAGAATACAAATGCGGTCAGTAGCTTTCCGCGAGAACAGGCAGCACGATCCTTGCTCAGCAGACAATTACAAAACTCGCCGCTAGGCACTTATGCTGCAATGCAAGCACTCGCTTTATGTTGACAGCAGTTCATTCCGTTGAGTCACTGTACGGTGGTTGCTAGTGAACGCCACTTGCCTCCCTTTATTACATTGACTACGGAGTTATATGTCGCGCAGTTATAACTAAGGACTTAATGTTGGCCCTGTTCTGCTACTTGTTTTCCATACTCTATTGCTTTTGATTTTAATGCCGCTGAACTGTGCCAATATTTAATGTATGATTTATGTGTGAGCTTGAGCTACATCCAGGGAGTGTATATTTGATCAGTTGGTTTGTTTCTGCTACAGGTCGCTTATCCCAGCAATCGTTGGTACTATACTGCAGATAAATGGCAACGGAAGGTTATAAGTCGAGAAATGTATAAGCTAATAGTACTCCGTGTTGGATAGCGAGTGCTCGTCGGGGACAAAGATATAATCAGGAAGGTCCCAGAACTCACTTCTGTTTTACTCGATGACTTTTCGTCAGTTACTACGAATTGCGACCTCTCTGACACGAAATCATATATCCAGTCACATAACTCAGACGATATTCCGTAAGTACGCAATTTCACTACAAGCCGCTTGTGTGGTACAGTGTCAAAAGGCTTCCAGAAATCCAGAAACAAGGAGTCGATCTGAAATCCCTTGTCAATAGAGCTCAACACTTCATGTGAATAAAGAGCTAGTTGTGTTTCACAGGAACGATGTGTTCTGAACCCAAGTTGACTGTGTGTCAATAGACCATTTTCTTCGAGATAATTCATAATGTTCGAACACAGTTTCGCATTGAAGAATGGAACAGTGTTGTTGCGCCTTCGTGGTTGAAAAGCTTGGTTATTGCAAGTATCGAATAAAGAATTTCAACAATGTATAGCGTACAGTTCATTGCTAACAGCCATCTAAATAGGTCAGTGTTTCGACTTCGAGTTAAATGTTGTTGCTAAGCATTTTCATTTGAAGTTCGGGGCCGCACAAACTGGATGAGGTGCATGCGCATTCTGTACCACCGTTGAACACCATTTACTTTTGCATTTGCGCTCCGGATGTCCAACTAATGTCACCACAAAGGAAACCACTGGCAAAGTCTGTGATATGGCAATACAAAACCGCCGCACAACAATTCGTGAGATTGCTGTGGGCACCTCAACTGAGGGTCTGGATAATATCCTGCACCGAGAATTGGCAGTGAAGAAGCGGTGCACTAGGTGGGTGCAGCGACTGCTCAATCGGCCAAAAGCGCTTTCGGTGTAACGTTTCAACACGATGTCTGGCGATGTTTAATGGCAATCCGCAAGACTTTTTGCTTCAGTTTGTAACTGCTGACAAAACTTGGATCCATCGTTATACACCAGCGTCAAAACGGCTGTCAAAAGAATGGACAATGGCTGCTGAAAGTGCACGGAAGAAGAAGGCAGAGGTCATTTTGTCAGTTGGTATGTGATGGTTATTGTTTCTTTTAGAATTCCCAAGGAATAATTCTTATACACTACTAGAAAAAGGAAGAACCACAACTGGACCTTGGTATGCTTCAATGTGGACGTTACTATGCTTCAATGTAGAATCTTGTAAAACTTGCGGGAAAAGACTGAACGCAAAAAGTGCTCTTTCACTAGGATAATTCACCAACCTGCACGTAAGCGGTAGCAATGGCGAAAGTGGATGAGATGGGCTTTCAAATGGTTCTTCATTCACCCTATTCAGCAGAATTAGCAGTAAGTGGCTTCTTCCCGTTCCCTAACATAAAAGTTTCGCGTACTGGTAAGAAACTTTCATCAAATGAGGAAGTGACAGATGCAGTCAATGAGTATCTCTGCAGATATTGAAAAGAGGATCCCTCAAAGGAGACGACGTTGAGAGGAAAGTTGAGCTGTTTACGAAACAAATATTTTTTCTTCTGCCTTTTACCAGACTTATCATAATACCCCATGTAAGTGGTCCACTTGTGCCTGTTTCTATGTACTGAAGATTTGTTACTTCTCTTTCTTCTATTTTTGCTCGGATCTTTCTCACTGGAATTTATGGTCTAACCGTTAATCCATTAGCAGCAGAAAGCAAGTGGACGTCGAATCTTGTTTTATTCTACGGTAATAACTTATATGGCGCGCTAAGTAAGTGGCGACAGTTGTCAGGTAAATTAATACGTGGAAGCGCGAGCAAAGGCGGACCACCCTCTAAAAAGCGCAAAGTAGTGCCCCGATGGGCGGAGGACGCCAGCTCGATCCTTAAGACGGCGGCTCTGCCTGTATTTCCCTCCATAATTGGCCCGCTCGCGGTTCGCAATAAATTATACAGCACACGGCTTCCCCGTCTGCACTTAACTTTCGCGAAAGACTCGGCCGGACTCCTCCCTGCACTTTTCTGCGTCTATCTTCGGAAAGGAGGAAAGGGAGGCGGCGCTGTAGAGGGACCAGGAGAAACGAAGTCGTCTGTGGGTGCGTTGGCGGCGGTCTGCGGACTCCACCCAGGCCGAGGAGGTGCTCGCAGCCTTCTTGATTTGTGTGCGCCTCTGGCACGGACAACAGGTTGGATGGGAAAAAAAAAGGAGGGGAGGCGCAGGCGGAGGGGGACAGAGAGATAGAGAAGGCGGTGGCAGAGAGATAGAGGAGGCGGCGGCCCCGCCTAGCGCCGGCCGCCCGCAGCTGACTCACTTTATTGGCTCCCATAAAGTCCGCACGCCGCTACAACGATAACGGCAAACGCACAGCCGGGGCACCACCAAGTAGGAAGAACGTGGTGGTGGTGGTTGTGGTAGTGCAGTAGGCTATTTCTGATCGTTGTGCAAGCACCTTAGCGCCGTCGCTTCGCCTCCAGGTTGTCTCGATGGAATATCGGAATATCGGTTATTGCACGGTTCTGAGAGGGCACCTATCATACCCAAGCAGCGGCTGAATGTAATAGGGGCCATTCGCAAACAGGCACTTTACTTGATTGTAGCTGAAATAATAGGTGTCCACGTAAATACTCAATACCCGCCACAACTGCATTTCCTTTCAGGTTATCGAAAACATCAGATAAAATTATTTAGAAAATTTTTTAAAACTTAGCTAAATTTTACATATTGCTGAACGACATGTAATTGATATAAAAACTAAATTCCAGACAAATAATTGGGCAGGGGTGGAAAAATGTATGAGTTGTTGAAAAATGAAGGTTTCTCTAGTTTTAAATCTCATTTTGGTTGCAATTAAGTATAGCGTACCAGTTATAATCTCAGAGTTCATGAAAAGTGACCAAAGGCGATGCGGCTGCACCCCTAAATCAGGGGTCTCCAAACTTTTTAGTCCGCTGGCCACATTGACTCCTCCACGAAGTCGTAAGGGCCAAGATCTAGTAGAATTAAAGCACTACAGCACTCCATGATCACCGTAATGTAAGGCTAAGGAAAGATCAAATCGCAGAAATCTAAGGTTGTGGGAATAGCTAGCACTGAAACGAACTACGATTTTTATTTAATTACATAATTTTGATTGGTGGACGTACCTGACCGAAATTCTGGCGTTTTTTATTCTAGCGAATTTCACCGACAAAAAAAGTATGTCATTGCACATTCTTCATGAAACCGCCCTGCAAAGTTAACGAAATCTCAAAATCATTGTTAACAACACTATTACTGCAAGACTTAACAGAGGTAGAGTGCGTCAACGCATTGCTATTTCAAGCGGCGCAACAGTAAGTTTAGTTATGTAGTCTTGTAGCGAGCAGCAGAGCCAATGTCGCGGTGTATTGGTCACGATAGGCCTCGAAACTCAATTGTTGGCAGTATAGGTACCACCTTTAAGTATTTGGCGGGCCGGATACCGGGGATGTCCGGCCCGCGTCACCGGCTCTTGCGTGCCGGTTTCGGCCCGCGGGCCGTAGTTTAGAGACCCCTGCCCTAAATTAATAATGAAACACATCTTTTATCTCGGCCAATTTCGGTTGAAAAAATGGGGAATTTATTGTGGAATATTCTAGCTTAAGCATCTACAGATTGATTAAGTTCCGATAGGTGGCAGTACTAAATGCAACCTTAAAATGGCGTCTGTAACGGAGGTTCGTTCCATCCAGAGAACTGCGATTAATTTCTTTTGGAGCAAAATCGGAGCGTCACAGGTACTCATAGGCGTTTGCAAAATGTGTACGGTGACATGGTAGGGAGCAAAAGCACGTTGAGTCGTTTGGGGAGGCGTCTGTCATCATCGCAAGACCGCGGGGACCTGTCCGATCTCAGGCCTGCCGGCCGGGCGCACACAACTGCGGCTCCCGCAGTGCTACCTTCAGGAAAACGAAGAAACGTCGTCACCACAAAAATGCGAACGGTTCTCTCCTTCTCCAAGTTCCTACAAGTCTGCGCTTGCGAGCACCCGATTGGAGCTCACAAAATTTCTTTCGATTGGTCTTCCTCATCGACCCTACAGCCCGGATACCGCACCTCCCGTCTTCCATATGTTTGGCGCAATGAAAAATACTCTCATCTGGAAGCAGCACGTGGATGATGGAGAGATACTGATGCAGTACGACGTGGCTCCAACGTCTACAGTATAGTGATACCATACATGCACTCCAGTAATATGACATGTTGGAAAATAGGATTTTGTATCCAAAAAGTAAGAAATAATACGCAGTACTCTCAATAAAACCAGTAATTACAGAGATACTGAAAGAAATCAAATCTACGTGTTAACTGGAATACAGTCTTTGAAATACTGAAGACAGTAGCTGTAAATTTCAGAGAACAAAAATTTTTTACAGCTCGTACAGAAACTAGATTACAGTTACAGGAGCCAAAATACATGAACGAGAAGCAATAATTGAGTAGGGAGTCAGACATGGTTATAGCCTACGCCCAATATTCCTCAGACTCTACATTTAGCAAGTAGTAGAATAAATCAGTGCGAGATTTTGGAAAGGAATTAACGTTCAATGATAATAACTTGGCGGTTTCATGATAGCATTGTAATTCTGACAGAGATGGCAAACGACATGCCCTTGTAGTAGAAAGGAGTGGATTGCTTTTCTGAAAAGAGGTTATGAATGTCAACAAAAGTAAAACAAGGATAACGGAATGTAGACTGGTTTGATGCAGCTCTCCATGCTACTCTATCCCGTGCAAGCTTCTTCATCTCCCAGTACCTACTGCAACCTACATCCTTCTGAATCTGCTTAGTGTAGTCATCTCTTGGTCTCCTTCTACGATTTTTACCCTTCACGCTGGCCTCCAATACTAAATTGGTGATCCCTTGATGCCTCAGAACATGTCCTACCAACCGATCTCTTCTTCTGGTATAGTTGTGCCACAAACTTCTCTTCTCCCCAATCTGATCCAATACTTCCTCATTAGTTATGTGATCTACCCATCTAATCTTCAGCATTCTTCTGTAGCACCACATTTCGTAAGCTTCTATTCTCTTCTAGTCCAAACTATTTATCGTCCATGATTCACTTCCATACATGGCTACACTCCATACAAATACTTTCAGAAATGACTTCCTGACACTTAAATCTATACTCGATGTTAACAAATTTCTCTTATTCAGGAACGCTTTCCTTGCCATTGCCAGTCTACATTTTATATCCTCTCTACTTGGATCATCATCAGTTATTTTGCTCCCCAAATAGCAAAACTCCTTTACTACTTTAAATGTCTCATTTCCTAATCTACTTTCCTCAGCATCACCCGACTTAATTCGACTACATTCCATTATCCTCGTTTTGCTTTTGTTGATGTTGATCTTATATCCTCCTTTCAACACACTATCCATTCCGTTCAACTGCTCTTCCGAGTCCTTTGCTGTCTCTGACAGAACTACGATGTCATGGGTGAACCTCAAAGTTTTTATTTCTTCTCCATGGATTTTAATACCTATTCCGAATTTTCCTTTTGTTTCCTTCACTGCTTGCTCAATATACAGATTGAATAACATCAGGGAGAGGCTACAACCCTGTCTCACTCCCTTCCCAACCACTGCTTCCCTTGCATGCCCCTCGACTCTTATAACTGCCACCTGTTTCTGTACAAATTGTAAATAGCCTTTCGTTCTCTGTATTTTACCCCTGCCACCTTCAGAATTTGAAAGAGAGTACTCCAGTCAAAATTGTCAACTCTACAAATGCTAGAAACGTAGGTTTGCCCTTCCTTAATCTAGCTTCTAAGATAAGTCGTAGGGTCAGTATTGCCTCACGTGTTCCAACATTTCTGCGGAATCCAAACTGATATTCCCCGAGGTCAGCTTCTACTAGTTTTTCCATTCATCTGTAAAGAATTCGCTTTAGTATTTTGCAGCCGCATCTTATTAAACTGATAGTTCGGCAATTCTCACATCTGTCAACACCTGCTTTCTTTGGGATTGGAATTATTATATTCTTCTTGAAGTCTGAGGGTATTTCACCTGTCTCATACATCTTGCTCACCAGATGGTAGAGTTTTGTCAGGACTGGCTCTCCCAAGGCCGTCAGTAGTTCTAATGGAATGTTGTCTACTCCGGGGGCCTTGTTTCGACTCAGGTCTTTCAGTGCTCTGTCAAACTCTTAACGCAGTATCGTATCTCACATTTCATCTTCATCTACATCCTCTTCCATTTCCATAATATTGTCCTCAAGTACATCGCCCTTGTATAGACCCTCTATATACTCCTTCCACTTTTCTGCTTTCCCTTCTTTGCTTAGAACTGGGTTTCCATCTGAGCTCTTAATATTCATACAAGTGGTCCTCTTTTCCCCAAAGGCCTCTTTAAGTTTCCTTTAGGTAGCATCTATCTTACCCCTAGTGAGATAAGCCTCTACATCCTTACATTTGTCCTCTAGCCATCCCTGCTTAGCCATTTTGCACTTCCTGTCGATCTCATTTTTGACACGTCTGTATTCCTTTTTGCCTGTTTCATTTAATGCATTTTTATATTTTCTCCTTTGATCAATTAAATTCAATATTTCTTCTGTTACCCAAGGATTTCTACTAGCCCTCGTCTTTTTACCTAAATGATCCTCTGCTGCCTTCGCTACTACATCCCTCAAAGCTACCCATTCTTCTTCTACTGTATTTATTTCCCCCATTCCTGTCAATTGCTCCCTTATGCTCTCTCTGAATCTCTGTACATCCTCTGGTCCTTTTAGTTTATCCAGGTCCCATCTCCTTAAATTCCCACCTTTTTGCAGTTCATTCAGTTTTAATCTAGAGGTCATAACCAATAGATTGTGGTCAGAGTCCACATCTGCCCCTGGAAATGTGTTACATGTAGTAGTATTAAATCATATAATGTTGACATAATTAGATTAGGGAATGAGGCATTAAAAGTATTCGATCAATTTTGCTACCTGGACAGTAAAGTAACTGAGTGTGGCCGGAGTAAGAAAGATATAAAATGCAGGCTGGCAACAGCAAGAAAAATATTTCTGAAACAGAGAACTTTTTTGCTCCGATATAAATTTAGGAGCAATGATTTTTGGAGATGCTGTCGTGTAATCAAGCAAAACATGTATTGTGGTTACTTCAGACAGGAAGATGATAGCAACTTCTGTAATGTAATGTTACAGCAGATTGTTGAAAAGTAGATGCGTGGGTCAAATAACTAATGAGGAGATGCTGAATCGAATAGTAGGAAACAGAAATTTTTGACAAAACTGGACTAGAAGAGTGGATCGGTTGAAAGGACACATACTGAGGCCAGTGACGTATCAAGCAATCGCCGGTTTGGTAATGGTAGCGGGTGTTAGGGGTAAACATTGTATAGGCAGACCAAGGCTAGAATACAGAAAGCAGGTTTCAGATGGATGTAGGCTGCATTAGTTAGACGAAGAAGCTTGCACAGGATAGAGACTTTCCTCAAATCAGTCTCTTGACTGAAGACCACAGCAAAGCCAACAGAGGGAAGAGTAAAATATATTTGAATTGGAATGACTGTATGTGAATGTTATGTACGTGGAATGACTGCGTTTGAGTGTTATATAAGGGACGATCAAAATTTTTTCGATGGAGGGCGTTGTTGCAGCGTACACGCAAACTTGCGCGACCCGGCGTGGGTATGTAAGAACCGACATGTAGACAAGGAATTAATGTAACATTCGTGTCCTTACTACCTGTGTCTCTAAATGCAGAAACATGAACTGTGGGGAAGTTTTTAGCAAATGAGTCCAAACAGGACCTACGTGAAGTTTTTCTTTATTTGCTTCCAGAGGACAAACACCGGTAGACTTCTGTTGAAAATAAAGAATGTGTGTAAGGCAGCTTATGGAATGGTGCGCCAACGAGTGCTGTTGTTTCTTGATTACACACGTCCCGATATCGCAAATGTAACTCTGAAATCATTTACAAATACTTCACATGTGGCAAATTCTTTTTGGTGTGTGTGTGTGTGTGTGTGTGTGTGTGTGTGTGTGTGTGTGTGTGTGTGTGTGTGTGTGTGGCGCTTTGCACAATATGCTGATGTACAAATTACGTAAGTGCTGGTTATATTTAGGAATATTCGAAAAACACGATCCTGTTACCCCGCAACAAAATCACGCGGAATTTTCGACGTAAATACCATAACAACATAACCTCACATATTTATTTACTCTGTATTTCATCGTTTGGAGGTTAGTTATTTTCACATAGGGTGCTTCTAACGCTGTTTTCTACCGTAGGGCTCCACACACCAAAATTATTTCACCACAGTGGAAGAATAAAAATCGAAAATTGACGATAATGGAAAGTGTATCCAGCAAATCATGTGAACAGCCGTCTGATGATGAACTTACCAGTTCGAAACCAGTAACGGCGCAATTTGCATACATAAATAGCAGTATTAATAGTGGCTGGTTGCTGTCTTCTTCTTTGTAAGAATTAAACTACATTAATTGTGCACAGCTACGGTCTCACCACCTCAGTTTTAGAAAATAATTGTGTAATTATAGTACTGGTTTGAAAGGTGAACTATATCACTCCACATGCGGAAGACGGTGACGTAAGTCTGACGGAAAAATTGTAAATTCTCTGCAATGATCCAGTACACTGCGAATGCAAGTTTTGAATACCATTTTGACCGTGCGTGTAGTAATTCTGACCTGGAGCTGGCTCAAGAAGTCGAGTTGATTCTAAATAAGCTGATTGTGATTGAGGATTGAAATATCAAGCACTCTGTATGATGTTTAGAAATTCAGCTTGGCGTAATGTTTTTGTTATTCATTTAATTTTCCTACAACTTGACCAAACGTCAATACAACATTTTTCTCATCATGGACTTCATCGCTCTGTTTCCCGTTTAATATACTCAGTAATTATGCTTCATATGATGTTATATTATCAGGCTTCTGTGTTTTCTGGGCTGTAAAGCCGTGACCTATTCGTCAACAGGACTGGTGTTGTCAGGTTTACCAAGATGGGTGGATTTACCAGTACCTTGAGAACGTTCTTGCTTTTCATACATTTTCACAGCTAGAAACGTTGCAACTACGTTCCTTACCCTTTAAAAAGGGCACCAAAAATAACAGATAATCGCCGACCTGAGTGACCGAGTGGTTCTAGGCGCTACAGTCTGGAACCGCGCGACCGCTACGGTCGCAGGTTCGAAAAATTCCCTCGGGCATGAAAGTGTGTTATGTCCTTAGGTTAGTTAGGTTTAAGTAGTTCTAAGTTGTAGGGGACTGATGACCTCAGAAGTTAAGTCCCATAGTGCTCAGAGCCACGTGAACCATAACAGATAATCAAACTAAGTATACATTCTTCAAGTTTTTCTCTGATACTGTTTCCTGTTGACCTGCCATTTCGCTCAGAAAACAGTCCCTTAAATTATTCCAGTTTTCTGGATCTATGCTCCTGCAGAATTAATATAAGGTTAAGCGTAATGAAACTTAATTAGTTTTTAAACTACTTAATTTTACACATTTATTTGGGCTTTATTCTGAGGTACCTTGCCACAGGAAACAGTTTTAACGTACTGCATTTTGAATACGTTTGGGCACAAATACTATTGGAAGAATTGTACAACATACTTGTGCACAACATTTTGGCAACTCTTAAAACGCTTCATGTGTCTGCTTACTGCTTGGTACAATTGACGGTAAATACGGCTGCAGAAGGCGTTTAACTCAGGGTCTCTGCCTTTTTTTCAATTATAAAAACTTTGTTTCTGTTGAAGTGCTCTCTATAGTTGAGGCTTTACAGCAGTTGATGTAGGATCTTACACTAACACTGATGCAAACATTCCGAAAAATCCAACACTTACTGACAAACTAATAGCAGGTAATTTAAATGTTCCTGAAGCACAAACCCATATTAAAAACCGGGTCAACTAATGCCTTTAGTCACTGTTGATGTAGAGTATGAGATGTCAAAGAATCAATAAGTTAAAAATCAGCTTAGTGTCAGTACACTGCAAAATTATTAGTGCCAGAAGTAATAAAATGAGAACCAGATCAGAAAGCTAATGTTTATAAAATATGGTGGGAAGCTAATTGGTTAAACAAGAGTTTGTGCAATCTTATAGAGTTGTTTTATGAGGTATGAAAAGGTCAAGCAATTGTAAGAGAACTGATGTAATGTATCAGCTTGTAAATAGGAAGGCATATAGGGAAACAAATACATGAGGACATACTTGTTCGAATAAATGATGTGAAATATGATGTCCGGAGAGGTCAAGGAGCATGGAGTAGTATTTTTATGTAGTTATTGCAGCGAATATGGAGGATATGATGTAGGTTGAAGATATATATTTATTTGCAGTGGAAGTTGCTGTTAAATTGAGGGAGTTACGTGTAATCAAGTGTATTGAGTATGAGATGTTTGAAGTATTGAAGTATGTCATTTAGCACAAGAGCAACATCTGTTTGCAAATTATTTATAGATATACAAGTTGATCTAAAGTATGCTGATAAAACAGAAAGTGTAACTCATGAGTAATGAGTGATTCATGTATCCAATGAGCTATCAGAATCAAGTATGGTTGTGCTTACATCGAGATTTCGAAGCAGAATTCTGGTACTGTGTAATGATTAATAAATATCCATATAGCAGATCTGAATTAATGTCAATATAACAGGAAATATTGTACCTCTAATCTGAGCGTTAGTGATAACAATTTACATTTGGCAGTATAAATTTTTGGCAAAATGAAAAGATCAGTAATTTAAAATTTTTCGTTGGGTGACCACAGTAGTTATAGCTATGTAAATAGTTATGTAAGACATATTTAGTGCCACAATGGAGCATTTAATATTATTGAATCAATCTGTAGAGGTATGAGGAATTGTAAAATAATTGCGTAAGTCAAGGTGTAAATGCTATATTTTGTTCTCATATTCAATTTGCTTATGTTAAAGACTCAAATGAATAAATTGTGAATCCCTTCCTTAACTTTGATGTGTTTTGCCCATGTGAGTTATATGTTAGAGTGATAGTAGTATGGACGGCAGGAACCCCGCTGAAAGGACGGCATACCAAACGGGTAGCTGGCATTCAACTAGTTTGTTTTCTTGTCTTTGCTGTAGAAAGTTATGAAAGATTATTCAGTAACAAATATGTAGTTAACGGCCAATACAAACCTATCAAAGTGAAAATTTGTTGTAACTGAATGTAAGATAAGTTTATAAAAATATCTACCATGCTATGTTAATTAAGATAGATTGATGGTGTATGATGTTTCTGTAAGGGCAGTTTGCTACCGGAGTCAATAGGGTATTATCTGTGATACGATGTAATTTTCAGTATTAGAACCAGAACTTATGTTCCTCATTTTCATTTACATACTATGTGGTCATTTTTCCTATTATTCGTTTTCGCCTGTGGCTACAAAGAAGGTTTTTAGGGAGGGGATGTAAGGCATCCGTGATCCCACGAACATAGATGCTAGTATCCGACGCCCAGGTCGATAGTAGACAGGAGTCGATTGTCGAGCGCTGCAGGAGGCAGTGGGACGAGTGTCGAGTGCGGAGCAGTACAGGAGGGTGTCGACCGAGCAGTAGTGCTGGAGAGACGGGCAAGAATGGTGGTCGAGTGAGTTGTAAACTGACGAGTGAGCACGTCCCCCTGATCGTTGGGGGGTTCACCCTAACTAATACCGATTCGCGAGTGATATGAAACAGAAAGTGACAAGTGCCGAATTAACGTGTTTCGCGTCAACCGCGTCGGCCAGCAACAACCATGGATTGTAGTGAGGATCGTTGCGAATGTTAACCATCAGCATTGCGTGTGACCAAGTACAGGAAATCAGCAATCAATAAAAAGATATAACCGTAATTAGACGTGTAAGACGAAGGTAGCAACTGCCTCAGAATTTGTGTGTTGGTAGAAAAGGCAATACAGTTTGTACATCGCAACGTTTGTGGTCCTTGGTAATAGACAAACTTTCAATCATTCCACTATTCATTTGCAAACAGCCGCACTCGGTTGAAATACCCCCGAAGCCACAGAAGAAAAACGGATAGCCTTCCATCCATTAAGCACACGGTCAAATAATCATAAAAATTAACGGTTTGGCGGCTTCGGAAAATTACACAAAACCCAACAAAGAATTTAAACGGTTGTGTTTCAAGCACCAGATTATCCCTGCAAGTACAACAACTATGTTCCTTTGTTTGTTGTAAAGAGTTGGCTTCTTTTCAATTTCTTTAACGAGTAACGCTGCCACAATCACTGTTAACGTATGCTCATCAAATGCAGTAAATTTGTCGTCAGACTTTTGAAAAAAATAAAAACGGACAAGAGTAGAAAAATAAGGAAAGAAGACGGTCAGAACAGCACAAGCCGACTTGGAAACTGTGACTGAATTCTCAAAAACTGGGTTTATGCCCTTGCCTGCCCTTGCGTTTCACTTGACAGTCGCGTCACAGCTAAAATAGCTATTTAAAAAAGCAGATAAAAACTCACTTGACTCCGTCTTGAGGGACAATCACCACTCCTTCCAAATTAATAATATGAGTGTAAACTAGATGTGGCTTGAATTCAAAGAAATAGTATCGACAGCAATTGAGAGATTCATACCAAATAAATTAATAAATGACGGAGCTGATCCTTCTTGGTACACAAAACGTGTCAGAACACTGTTACAGAAACAACGAAACAAAATGCCAAAATTAAACAGACGCAAAATCCCAAGATTCTTGATCTTTAACAGAAGCTCGAAATAAAACACTGACTTCAATGCGAGATGCTCTTAATAGTTTCAACAACGAAACTTTGTCTCTAAACCTGGCAGAAATTCCAAAGAGATTCTGATCTTATGTAAAGTATGCTAGGGGCAAGACGTAGTCAATGCCTCTTCTGTAGGATATAAATGGAAACACTATCGACGACAGTGCTGCCAGAGTAACCTTCCGGAATGCATTCACAAAAGAAAACGAAGTAAATCTTCCAGAATTCGAACGAAGAACCGCTAACAATATGAGTAACGTAGAAGTAAGTATCCTCGGAGTAGTGAAGCGCCGGCCGTGGTGGCTGTGCGGTTCTAGGCGCTTTAGTCTGGAACCGCGTGACCGCTACGGTCGCAGGTTCGAATCCTGCCTCGGGCATACGTGTGTGTGATTCCTTAGGTTAGTTAGGTTTCAGTAGTTGCAAGTTTTAGGGGACTGATGACCTCAGATGTTAAGTCCCATAGTGCTCAGAGCCACTTGAACCACTTTTTTTTTTAGTAGTGAAGCAGCTTAAATCACTTAATAAAAGCAAGTCTTCTGGTACAGACTGTGCACCAATTAGGTTCCTTTCAGAGTACGCTGACGTATGAGCTCCATACTTAACAATCGTATACAACCGTTTCCTCTACGAAAGATCCGTACCCAAAGACTGGAAAGTTGCACAGGTCACACCAACATTCAAGATAGGTATTAGGAATAATCCACTAAATTACAGGCCCACATCATTAACGACGATGTGCTGCAGGACATTGGAACATATATTGTGTTCGAATATTATGAATTATCTCAAAGAAAATGGTCTATTTACACACAGTCAACATGGATTTAGAGAGCAAAGTTCTTGTGAAACACAACCAGTTCTTTGTTTGCTTGAAGTGTTGAGTGCAACTGACAAGGGATTTCAAATCGATTCCGTATTTCTGGATTTTCGGAAGTCTTTTGAAACTGTACCACACAAGCGGCTCGTAGTGAACTTAATTGCTTATGAAATATTGTTTCAGTTATGTGACTGGATTTGTGATTTCCTGTCAGAGAGGTCATAGTTAGTAGTCATTGACGGAAAATCATAGAGTAAAACAAAAATGATTTCTGGTGTTCCCCAAGGTAGTGTTATAGGCCCTTTGCTGTTCCTTGCCTATATAAACGATTTGGGAGACAATCTTAGCAGCCGTCTTAGGCTCTTTGCAGAGAATGCTGTCGTTTATCGACAAATAAAGTCATCAGACGATTTAAAAAAATTGAAAAACGATTTAAAAAAGATAACTGAATGTCCGAAAATTGGCAGTTAACCGTAAATAAAGAAAAGTATGAGGTCATCCACATGAGCGCTAAAAGGAATCCGTTAAACTTCGGTTACATGATAAATCAGTCAAGTTTAAAGGCCGTAAATTCAACTTAATACCTTGATAAATCAGTCAAGTTTAAAGGCCGTAAATTCAACTTAATACCTAGAAATAACAGTTATGAACAACTTAAATTGGAAGGAACACATAGAAAATGTTGTGGGGAAGGCTAACCAATGACTGCGTTTTATTGGCAGGACACTTAGAAAATGTAACAGATCCAATAAGGAGACTGCCTACACTACGCTTTTCCGTCCTCTTTTAGAATACTGTTGCGCGTTGTGGGCTCCTTACCAGATAGGATTGACGGAGTACATCGAAAAAGTGCAAAGAAAGGCAGCACGTTTTCTATTATAGCAAAACATGGGAGAGAGTGTCACTGAAATGATACAGGATTTGGGTTGGATATCATAAAAGAAAACAGTTTTTCGTTGCTACGGCATCTTCTCACGATATTCCAATCAGCAACTTTCTCCTCCGAATGCGAAATATTTTGTTGACACCGCCCTACACAAGGAGAAACGATCACCACTGTAAAATAAGGGAAAGCAGTGGCCGTACGGGAATATATATGTGTTCGTTCTTTCCGCGCGCTACACCAGATTGGAATAATAGAAAATTATGAAGGTGGTTCGATGAAACCTCTGTCAGGCACTTAAATGTGTTTTGCAGAGTGTCCATGTAGATGTAGATGCGTGAAATGATGAGCGAGTTTCAGTTGCCGTGGAGGTCACAGGAGACAGAATTGAAAATGAAGCAGATAACCTCGTTCTTGTTTGAACACTCTTCCAGGTTTCATCTGTAATGGAAGGTTAAATCACACCAAATACATCAGAATTCTGTGAGGAGTAATCGAATGATGTTTTTGCTGAGTACGTAACGAACGTGTTAGTCACACCCGGTGGAACAACCGGACATATTTCTCTGGAGGAGTTGTGTTCTTGTCGTGTTCTTCTGTCGTGAACTGGTGCAACGCCCCATGCTGACACTCCACAGTAGCCATTATTGCTGTTCATTCATTCATCTCCAAGCGACAGGTCTACTTTCCGTTGCTCTCGATTACCCACTCTGCTACCTACACAAACAGGTCGATACATCTAGAGGCAGCTATTTACGTACTGTAATGGATCGTTCAGCATCTAACCCACTTTTGACACTTACATACACACACGTCTTAAGAACGCTGTCAAAAAAGACGCTAGATGATAAATTGCTCATGAAAATGGCAGTGCACAGAACAGGGGAGAGGCGTACACACAAATTTGACTCGACGGCTGTCACATAGATCTAGAATGGTCACGATGAAATATGAACATTTTCTTGTCCACATTTTTAAAGCACTGCGAAGTACAACGCACACTGCAGTAAAATACATGAATTCGATTTCTGGGTGAACTACGAACCAGCGCATTGAATTTAAGTGGAGATACATTACAGTCCTGAATGCTATCTCAGACCTAAACCTTTTCCAGTGGCAGTAACAACTGGCTACAACGTAACTATTCAATTACATTTCCTGCAACAACGGAGTGTAATTCAGAGTGTTTTCTTCCAAATACAGTTTTCTAAGGGTTGCAGTAGGAAAGGAAAATTGTGCTTCTTGAAGAGTTTTATATTTCTGAAATTTAGCGTGGTTTCAATGCGCCAGGGGAGTTTTTATAAATTCGCTGATCTATAACTGATCTTAGCAGTGTCAAATTCGCTACGGGCTTGAATGCAGGCGATATCTGATAACGTTCCTCACCAACCGCTTTGTAGGACGATAGTGAAGATATACTAAAAACAGTGTAGCCTTAGTATTATGCTCACCTTACCAGGGTCTCGCTATTCCCTACTGAAGCCAGATTTTTTTTCTAAACAGGACGAGTCTTCCTGTTTGTATGCCAAATGCATTTTTTTTGTCAGTGTGGACGAAACGGTGATAAAATTGAATAGCGATGTACTATCAACTTTAATCTAGATGGTTCAAATGGATCTGAGCACTATGGGACGTAACTTCTGAGGTCATCAGTCCCATAGGCTTAGAGCTGCTTAAACCTAACTAACCTAAGGACATCACACACACCAATGCCCAAGGTAGGATTCGAACCTGCGACCGTAGCAGCAGCGCGGCTCCGGACTGAAGCGCCTAGAACCGCTCTTCCATAGCGGGCGGCTTGAATCTAGAGAGGGAACTTTCCACAGCAAACGTTATAGCGACATTACATGGTACAACGATTTTCTTTCTTGGTTTCAGATGGCGAAGTGGCAAAATTAGATATCCGCTTCCCTCAAATGAGCGTCTATCGGTGTAACCATTGCGCCATCTCGCTCATTCTGCGAAAGCTGTTTATCACATTATGACCTTTCACTAAAAGCAACGTGTAGCTGAAATTAAACGTGACATTGTCATAAGTCGGATGGCGATAGTGTTTACGCGAGGAATCTGATCCCTATGTAATTACTACCATAAATTTTGAACTGAAAAGTATAGTCCAATTTACATTATAGGAAGTAATAAGTATGATTGCTAAAACACCGTTGCGTAATCCTTTGTGTGGGTGACTAGCATACCAAGTACCCTGTTTGGATCCCGAGTATTCCCAAAAAAATGTTCCCTCCCGGTAGAGTGGAAGTGTCTCCAGTAACCCTCATGGGCTTGATACAGGAATTTAAAAAAAAAAAAAAAGTAGTAACTAACATTAAAGACTAGGAGAAATCTGTTAACACTGCAAATGCTAAAATTAAAAAACAAAAATCCATGTTAATAGGTCATGAAGGTCCAACAGAGTCGACCGGCCGCCGTGTCGTCCTCAAACCTAAGGCGTCACTGGATGCGGATATCGTGGGGCTTGTGGCCACCACACCGTTCTCCCTGTCGTATGTCAGTTTCCGAGACTGGAGCCTCTACTTCTCAGTCATGTAGCTCCTCCGTTTGCCTGACAAGGGCTGAGTGCAACAACAGCCCGACCGTGCTTACCTTCGGTGATTTGACGGGGACCAGTGTTACCACTGTAGGTACAGCCGTCTAATGATATGTAACTGGAAGGCCAGTGACGTAGTGCTCCCGGGGCATGATTGCTAAGTTAGTTAATTTGACATCTAGACTTATACGTAAATAAATGCCAGCATTACCCCACGATCACGTTCAACAGCTGTTTGATTAACTGGTATGATGAGGAGTTATTCTTTGCAATCTTTCTAGGCTTCGCTGAAGAGCTTAGTTAAATGATTTTAGACGCTGTAGTCGTTTACTCTTACGACGCCACTTACGGTTATATCGTAATTTTTTTTCTGATTCTTTCTCCGTGGTGCAACAGCTTCACAAATAATTCTTTAGACATTGCCTCACAGACTGAGATTCTAAAGGTAGGTCTTGCCACTCTGACACGGGACTTAAACGAACGACCCACATATTTAAAGTGAAACTTTTCTCGCAGTTAAGAACCTTTATTCAGCTTTGTCTTGCTTGTTGCAATACCTGCTTAATTTACATATAGGCCATTCTCAGTTACTGGCGTGAAACATCACATTTCTGTCTTCTCCACTGTTCTTTGGTTACAAGAGTAATGAATTAGTGCCGTAGTGTGTTCGTACGTGGACTGTTCTGAAGACGCGGCGCGGGGTAGGCACCTTGTCACGGTTCACGCGGCTTCCCCGTCGGAGGTTCGAGTCCTCCCTCGGGAATGGGTGTGTGTGTTGCCCTTAGCGTAAGTTAGTTTAAGTTAGATCAAGTAGTGCTTAAGCCTGCGGACCGATGACCTCAGCACTTTAGTCCCATAATCCTTAACACAAATGTCCAATAAATTGTTGTGAAGACATATCAGGAAGCAATTTATGAGACGATGACATCCCAGAAAAGTATTCTCAAGCACCACTGTAGTTTTAGGGTGGAGTGCCATTTGCTAGCGTTCTGCTGGTCGCTTATGATACACAACTGACAAGCATGGAACTCAGAAGATTTAAGAGTCAGCTAACCACTGGGGATGCAGATTTTGGGGGAGACATTGACAAGCTAAGCACTGATCTGTAGAACTTTCACAAGGGTTATTATTTGGCAAATATGTAATAAAGGAGGAACTACTACAGAGCCAATAAAAGACAAATAAATATCTGACAACTTATAAATAACAATTATTCGTTTACTACACATCACAAGGACCAAGTCAGCAACCACAACTTCGTGCATTTTTTATGAAAATGTTACACGTTTATAATCTAAACCACTGCCGGTTTGTACGGTCGAAAGTGTTAATGACAATGAAGTATTCACTTAACATTTCGATCACAGAGATGCCTAACAAAAGCATGTTTACTGGATGGACTGAACTGACTAGTCTCCACAGTCTGTCTTACTATCTCAGGAACTTTTAGTATTCTACCTAAAGGCGAACGAACTGTTGATTTTCGCCTTAAAAATGAACTAAAAATGTTCAAATATGTGTGAATTCATAAGGGACCAAACTGCTGAGGTCATCGGTCCCTAGACTTGCACACTACTTAAATTAACTTAAACCAACAACACACACCCATGCCCGGCGGGACGGCCGCGAAATCCGTGACATGGTGCCTCAAACCTCGCGGCCACTTTGCGAAAGATGAACCTATTTGATGTCTCTCACCCAGACAGGATTACGTTCTGAGATTAAAAAAGCCCTGTTTCAGTGGTTCCCAACATTTTTAAGACGATTACCCCTGAGCTCAATCAGATATTAGGTAGTATCCGCACCGCCCGTCCCTCCCAAAGCCCCTCCCCTCAACGTCGTCAACATCTGCGCATAACTTTAGGATAAAAAAGATTTTCCTTTGAACATTTTCATTTTTAAATGAAGAAAGGTAAATGATATATAGTTTCTGTACGTGTTTTATTGGAGCACAAATTAGAGAGTAAATGTGACAATTAGTACTATTTATTTCTAACAATCTCTTTTTATAGAACGACGAAGCAATTTTCAGTACATCGAGAAAGGAAAGCTAACTGTCCACAATGAGGGTAGACACTTGTTACAAAACATGCTTCCTCTGCACCACTCCTCTCGCTAGCGACACGTGTTTCCCCTACACCCTACACCCTCATCCAAAATAAACTAAGTCAAAATGTGTGAACTATACTTACTCTTACTTTTTGTACACGAAATGTATTTGCAGTTGCAAACATAAACCGTGTTCGGCTGTATACTGGAATGACGACAATGGAAGTTTGTGCCGATTTGGAACTCGAACCCGGATTTCACGCTTTACTCGAGTGGTCTCTTTAGCTGCTTCGGCCATACGATCACGAATGGCGGCAAAATCCGGACCTTCACATGTCGTCGTCCAGGGGCCACAACCTGCACTCGTGTTTCGTGTATTCCCGTCCAGAAACGAAATATTTATTGAGAGTCGAGGGCCTGGTGTTGGCGGATAAATACGAAAAACAAGTGCCTGTGTTATTCGGAAGTAGGATGCAGTGCTGCTTCGGACATGCATGCATCGTATTTGTTAGTAAAATAGGCCTTGCTTTTATAAATCACTTGACTTCTTAGTTCTGAACTGGCACATATTAGAAGACTTCAGCCTGCCACCGCTTTATGTCTGACCACTGCCACTGATAATTATAACAATAATAATAACAATAACGCAGTGTAGGTCATACAGCTCTGATCAGCCATTGCATAGCTATTGTTATGTTGTGCTGTTAATTGGTCGTTTGTTGTTGGGAAAGTAAGAGCGAAGCAAGGTCGAGTCTATTTTGGGAATTACCTGTAACTGGGAGAAGGCATTTTCATATTGAAGATTATATCATGTGTATTGTAATTTTACTGTCATTGTATAAAGCGCACAGTCTGGGTGTAGTGGGTGGCCGATGTGAGAAAAATGATTGACAAAACTAAAGATGTTTAAAAATACGAGGGGCGTTCAATAAGTAATGTAAAACACATTTTCTCTGCCGTTTATGTTGAAAAAATACATTTACTGTGGGACATCGTGGAATACTCCCTCTTTAGCCCCAGTAGCTTTATGAATTTCCGATAGGGGGCCTAACTATATTTAGCCTTCAAAATTTTGCCTGTAACGGAGGTTCGTTCCAACCACAGCGCTGTCAGTGAGTTCCCCTTGGCGTAAAACCAGAGCATCGCAGATAACCATAGGCGCTTGCAGAATTCTTACTAGATCTGGCAGTGAACAAAAGCACGTTGAGTCATTGGGCAACGCGTCTGTCACCACCGCAACAAGCTCGCGCAAACCTGTCCGATATACCGCATGTCGGCCGGCCGTACACAGCTGTCATTTCTGCAGTGTAGAAACGTGAGTACACTCATTTCATCATAATGAAACACCTCGCTGCTCATCTGGACGTCTCAATTGGCCACCAGTTGGGCTACACAAAGACTTGCATCCACTGCGTTCATCGCTGCGTAACAGAAAACCACAAAGACCAAAGAAGTTCCTTCCGCAATTGCTTGTAGGTTAAGACGTTTATTCAGAATTTTTGGTCGAACTTCATCTCAGGCGATGAAACATGGCGTCGTTACTTCGAATCGGAAACAAAACGGCACTCCATGGAGAGGCGTCGAATCAGAACTGTTCCGAAGACGAAGTTCAAAGCCCCATCCCAGACTGTAAAATCATGGCGACGGTCTTCTGGGACTCTGAAAAGGTTATTATGTTTGATGTCCTTCCTCACTGTGCAGCTCTGAAGTGTATTGTGCTACCCTCAAGAAAATGAAGCTACCACTTCATCATGTTCGTCGCCACAACAAAGCAAACGAACTTCTCCTTCTCCGTGACGACGCAAGGTGTCAAGTCTGTGCACCCGAGAGGAGCTCACAAAATTTTATTGGACTGTGCTTCCTCACACCTACAGCCTCGATCTCGCACTTTCCGACTTCCATCTGTGGGCTTCATGAAGGATGAACTCCGCAGAAAGAAGTACCTGGATGATAAGGTGCTTATCGAAGCAGCAAGACGTAACAATGCAAACTGCAATTATATTTGAGCTATTCTTCTTTTGTTCTTCTTTCACTGTGTGTTAGTCCCATCTACTATCGGATCCGCTCCCCTCAAGATCTGGCAAGTTTATTTATATTTAACTCTGAGGCCGTATGCCCAGCGTGATGCAGCAGGTGTCAGTTACCTGAGGGAAGTCGTGTGCGGTACCCATCTGTAGAGTGTATAAACTTAATTCTGCGTGTGATCGTATTTTAACTTATCTTGTATTTTCTGGGACGGGAATTTGGAATGAAAGAAGTATTTGGCTAAACGAGCGTGGGAAGCAACTTAAAACTACATTCAGGCCGACAGGGGCCCAAACTACAGTCGCCAACCCACCGAGCGGATTCGATCCCTGAGTGGATCACCTTCCTGTCACGTTAGCTAACGCACTACGCATTATGTTACACGAGCAGGTCATTAATTCAACTATGATGTAAAATAAACGCTACACGAGCAGGTCATTAATTCAGTTAAGATGTAACATAAACAAATTCATTGGAAATTAAATCAGTTTAATTAAATACTTGCAGCGTTGAAAATGACCCCACTTGCTTTTATTGACCACAACCGCTGTACGTGATTACATGGTTAGTAATTAAAAATTAAGATAATTAGATTCCAAATCAGAATATATTAATAAATAATAAATGTTTATTAGAAAAGGTCAAGCAGTAACAAGATACTTTCATGAAAGCTTTTCGTTAAAAACAACAAATAGCGCCAATACCAGTTTCGAATGAACTGATTCCTCAACTGTTGTTCCCATTTTAAATTGTGTTTACATTATGCTGTACACCAGATGTTGGTTGTCTTCTGTGGTCGCGTAAGCTCCGTAAAGTGGTGATGCTCTACAGAAATAAAACGCGTAGAATGGGGTTGGGTTGTTTGGGGAAGGAGACCAGACAGCGAGGTCATCGGTCTCATCGGATTAGGGAAGGATGGTAAAGGAAGTCGGCCGTGCCCTTTGAAAGGAACCATCACAGCATTTGCTTGGAGCGATTTAGGGAAATCACGGAAAACCTAAATCAGGATGGCCGGACGCGGGACTGAACCGTCGTCCTCCCCAAAACGCGTAGAACAGAGGGCTATCTTACGGTAAATCATCATAACAATTCATTTGGAAAAAAGTGTAGAGTTGTTAATTCTTGATGAAAAAATGGCATTTGTAAATCCAAAACTGCGTCAAACAGACTAGGAAAGTGTGCTAGCAAAGCTCATTACATTATTGTGGACATGTTATCTAGTGGCCCGCAAATAATTCTCTTCTTCTACCTAGACGCATGAGATTCTCAGTCGGTATTTTATTTGACTAATACAATTTCTAACACCTGTCTTCAACACTACATATTACGAAACTCTACTTTGTTTCCTACTTAAACTGCCCACATATCAGTTCTCGACAGGACTCACAAGTGAATGGTCCAGAGCAACATGTTGAAAGCTGTCCTGACTTTTTGTCACAGGAAGAACACACCGAAAGAAGTTCTGTGTCAAAATTTCAGCTGCTAAGCATGAACAACCGCTTGTAACTACGATTTGTACAGCCGTTCCTGCGTAAGGGAGAGGAACGCACGAAGAACGAGACGCAACTGTGACAGGAGAACGTAGCACCAGATATCGGGAAGACGAAAGCACACAGACGGCTATTTTAAGCAGTTAAGCCACACTTTACTATTTTTAGAATAAAGTGCTGTTCATCTAGACAGAGAAATTGTTGCAGACGTAATTGATACACAAGAGACTAGCTGAGGGAAGACCACGTCCATTAATTGGGTGTTTAATTTGTTGACATGAAATAATTTATAGCAACTCCTGTACTACAGTGCTTATGATTAATTTTTAATAATGCGTATTTTACTAACAATCAAAGAAATCCTTGTTTATCCCCTGTAGTCGCCACAAAAATTCGAAGTTTGTTCGATGATGAAAACAAATATTTTCCTTACACCAGACACACCTAATAAAAGAAAAATTAATTCAATCAGAGACATCAGAGTAACTATCAGTACGAAATGATGCAAACTGACAACGCTCCTCCGATCACTGACAATGCCGCTCGTCCGATAAACCTGATGTGACAAAGACAATTTTCTGAAATCTTCTCTCCGCTCACGAAAACTTGCCTTATAGACTAACTGAATCACACTCTTAGTTCCGGGTGGGACCTGACTTGTATTATCAGCCTTTTCTTCGTCCTCGTAAAGGCAGAGGTGCTGTTATTTTCAGGCCAAGAGTCCATCAAGAACAATGGATTTCTTTCTGCAGCTGGTAAGATGACGTGTTAGATCTCGTATTGAAACTTATTCTCTCCCATTTTTCTAGATTTTGCTGTCATTACAAGATTTTGGAAAGTTTAGCATTCTTTTAGTTTTTGCCTCTAATTTTACTTGAGGTTCATAGAGACAAATGTGAAACTGCGGAAACAGTAATCCACTGATCCTTATCAATGATACTGTTGTAAAGGAATGTGTCATAGTATTCATCGACTGCACAAGCAAATTTGTCTTTCTTTACGCTCTAAATGATAGAGTGCACTTTCCACCCATTTGTTGTGCGAAACTTGACTGGTAGTCTTTATACACAGCATTTTAGTGAATAACGAGAAACTTAGTCTTCATATCGTCTACGAATTTTTCTACAATATTGGTTCCTAATGATACCTCCTCTAGACGTTTAGTTGGGTTGTACTTCGTAATTTTGCGACTTACTTTTCCGTATGATTTCCTGAAACTCTGTGATGTGGTCCCAGAAGCCAGGATATCAGTAATGTTCATCGCATTAGTAACTCAGAGCAACCACTTTCGTAAATCTCTCTCGGTAGAGGTAGCTTACACTGACTCCCAAGAGCACTTCTGAAACTTTTGAATAGTTTCTCTTTCAAAATTTTGCGAGTTTGATTTGGGCACATATTTCGTTCAGTGTGTAAATCTTTCTTTCATTTACATAACTAATGTTCAGATTTTACAAAACGAATAAGAATTTTCTCCCCATGACGTACAGCCGCAAGTAGTACAGATGTTTTCTTTTGGACTGGACGTAACGCTATTTTTGTTCTGAACGTTGATTAGCACAGCAATCACAGTTCGAACACAATTGTCGCAATCGTCCGAGTTGTTCCTGTTTCTTTAACTGTTTCCACAATTTCTAACGAAGTTCCGAAATAATTCGAATGAATGCCCAATAAATTAACTAATAAATAATACATTTGTAGGTCTTCAGGAGAAGTAGGTGATTTCGATTGCATACTACATTCTTTACATTTACGTTGTTGAAGGGATTCCCTGGATTCCACATTACTCCCAAACTCTGCATCCTGCACAAAGGTAGACGTTATTAGCAGTCACTGATACTTATTATAGATATTTAATTCCACACCGAGCAAATAGTAACTGTGAATTATTGCGTCAGAAAAACTATCAACGGGAACTGAATTTCGATTTAAAAATTACAATCGCCTTGTGCCGATGTGCTGTCAACCAAGGCTACGAGCACGCCGTGTTCCGCCAGTGCTGCCTGCTACAACTGCAGGAGGGACATACATTTCTCCAGCAGCCAGGCGAGCTACAGATGTGACAGGTTTCAACATCAAAAAGAAAATACTTAGTTGGTCTTAGCAGATAAGGTTCCGAAATTGTGTTTCAATCGGTATAATCTTCCTGTATAAAAAATTTCAGGGCAAGTTTCGACATTTCGTTTTGGACCGTTTTTTGATTAATCTTGAATTAATTTATGGCAAAGTAAAGCGTCAGTGTGCTAATTTCATTGATAAAGGTGTGATTCAGCTGTACAGATGATCTACTCACTTCTACGTTAATGTGTGGTTTCAGCCTGGGTCAAGTCTTTCCGTTTGATGCCATTCTCGTATATTTAACCTTTCGAAATGCTTGCTTTTTCAATTCCTTTGCGGTACTTACACACTTCGGGATTCTATATGAATATCAATTATTACTTTTGCAACTATTGCATTCTTTCGTGTTCTTTAATTGATACTTTTCTACTTCCTGTGTCAAGCGCCTCTTTCAGCAGGAATTTCAACTTTTCCTATCTATTGTCAAGGATATTTGACCATTTTGTATCTTCCTTTCTCATAACTTACATACATAGTTTCCGTATCCAGGCGGGTGTAGCTAACCCATCGTATCCACCCACGCTGTTGTGCTGAGCTCCTCAAATGCTTGCCTAACCGCTAGCAAGATATTCACCGACGTAATGAATCTCCTTAACGCCTCGCACCATTCGTCTCTAATGTCTTACTATCCCAGGAATTACGTCGTTTCCGTCCCGTTGCACGGCGCATCCCGACTACAGACGTGCTGTACCCCACAGCTGGCAATGGTGGTGACGGATGGACGCCAACCACCATCCATCACGCAGGGCTCTCGTGCCGTCAGCGGGGACATGCGCGGAGACTGATCATAACAGCTGTGTCCGGCTTATCTGACAGGGGGAGGGAGCTGACAAAACGGCCCGCTAATCCCTCCTGTCCCCTGCTCAATTACGCCTCTCCAGCTATCCCACCAGCGCGCCGTGACATTTGTTAATCCTTCCCAACATCCTCGTCTTTTTCTTGTTGTGAAAATACCACACGGATCTTGTTCAAGGGAGTTTGAATCTCTCTCCCCTTCCACCTCTCCCTCCTTCCACTGTCCTTTCCCGCTCTCTCTCTCTCTCTCTCTCTCTCTCTCACTCTCCACAGCGATTTCGAATTATTTAACTATTCTGTTGTTCCGTCTAATTGCGGTGATATCGACTAACAGTTGAAAAATAATCTTTCCTCATTCCTCTCAGTTTCTTACGTTTGTTGGAGGTCGGAAATCAGGTACGAGGCAACATTTCTTTGCTATTTGAACACTAAAATTCAAAACTGTTAATTTCTTTACTCTAAAGAGGACACGGTATTTTTCATGTTTTGTGATTACTCTTCTTTCCTGAGTCTACTAGGCAACCAGTATTAAGAAAGAGGTTCGCCAAAAAGCTCTTAATTTGCGCTTGTACCTCTACCCGATAACTACAGCAGCACCCAAGCCTACCTAAGTGTCCCAGAGCTTACAGTAAATGTGGCACCCTGCAAGTACTCGTAGCTCTGTTCATGTGTCGATGTGGAATATAATTACTCCTGCAAACAAACACTACTAGTGTAATCTGAGCTGAGCACTCAAATAACAAATACTGGCGCCGGTATAGCTAAATAAAATATCTGGTTTGCAAATCACCAAGCAGTCGTAGCTAACCATACAAAATTACAGCCGCGCGGGATTACCCGAGCGGTCCTCGGCGCTGCAGTCATGGACTGAGCGGCTAGTCCCGGCAGAGGTTCGAGTCCTCCCTCGGGCATGGGTGTGTGTATTTGTCCTTAGGATAATTTAGGATAAGTAGTGTGTAAGCTTAGGGACTGATGACCTTAGCACTTAATTCCCATAAGATTTCACACACATTTGAACATTTTTGGACAAAATTACAGACTTTGACAAAATTAAAGAAAAAGACCATACGTTGACTTTTCTCAACACGTTCAATATCACAGCTTATCGCGTCCGCCCTCTTGCCTTCCAAAATAATTAATTATAAGCCGTTCTGACGTCTGGGAAATAACGCGTGGAGTGGACGCCGGTTTGAGGAGTCATGTCACGGACTGCGCGACCCCTCCCGCCGAAGGTTGGAGTCCTCCCTCGGACATGGTTGTGTGTGTGTTGTTCTTAGCATAAGTTAGTTTAAGTTGTGTGTAAGTCTAGGGACGGATGACCTAACCGGTTTGGTCCCTTAAGAACTCACACACACATTTCTCTTTGAAATAAAATGTCGAGTGTTAAATTGTAACAAGAGCCGCACAACCATTTTTTAAGAGATTTTGCTGGTTATAAAGGTATTCATATTTCAGGTGCGTCAACGTACACTGAAACTTATAATTTGTACCTGCTCATTTATTGCATAAATGACAGGACGAGTAACGAAATCTCGCCCTCACTATACGTGCTTATTTAATACGCTTCTTGATTAATTAAAACCTAATTTCAAATTTTACACACCATGTCACACATGGCTCCCAGTTTCTCGCTGCACCTGTCAGACTTCAGCTCTCTTCAGCTTCCGTATGTGACACAGATATTAGATATTTTTTACTATCAGGCATGGCTGATTACGATCTTTACAAGTACGCCTTACATTTCAAACAACAACAAAAAAATAATATCCTCATAAATATTAATACGTTGAAAGAAACGTCAACTCTGTTACAACCTGCGACTGAATGCCAAAATGAAATTTAAATTTCGTTAACTTACCTTACAAGGAAACATCCTTGTGTAGAGGATTAAAGTTTAGTAATGTCCGATAAAAAGTAAGTGTCAGCGCTGAAACTGAAATGGAAGGAAATCAGTTTTACGAATTAGCGCGTTATGTCGCAAGCATAGCCTGGCCGACCCATGTTCCACATCCGAAGACGTAGAAAATGATGCTGTAGACCTCGCGGCATTCAGTTGCTAGCCTCTTCCACTCTATCGTGGTACAGCGATTGCGTTTTATGCTAAAAAAGACATAGAGAGAGAGAGAGAGAGAGAGAGAGAGAGAGAGAGAGAGAGAGAGAGAGAGAGACTGTAACCAGGTAACCAGAGACGATATGAAATAAATGAAACAATAAAACTGTAAGTAAAAATTATTTCATGTACGAACACTAGGTGCCAGTTTCATATGGCACTTTACATTTTTCCAGCTAGTGCCCGCTGTTGTATTGTTGCGAAGACCAGTCTTAAATTACAAACTATTTTATTAATCGCTGTTTTGTAAAAGGTGAGATTATCCTATGACAAACATTTTGTATCTAACATTTAGATAATAAAGAGTTTTCAACGTATATATGTTTGCAACTTGGTCTTTCTCATTGCTTGTGTGTGTTTTATTTATCAAAATCTAGGGATAATTAAAGTATTGTGCAAATATATTTATTGCTATCGTTGCCATAGACTATGACCACACATGATACGAAGCTAACATATTGTTGTACGTAAGAATATACACTCCTGGAAATTGAAATAAGAACACCGTGAAATCATTGTCCTAGGAAGGGGAAACTTTATTGACACATTCCTGGGGTCAGATACATCACATGATCACACTGACAGAACCACAGGCACATAGACACAGGCAACAGAGCATGCACAATGTTGGCACTAGTACAGTGTATATCCACCTTTCGCAGCAATGCAGGCTGCTATTCTCCGATGGAGAGGATCGTAGAGATGCTGGATGTAGTCCTGTGGAACGGCTTGCCATGCCATTTCCACCTGGCGCCTCAGTTGGACTAGCGTTCGTGCTGGACGTGCAGACCGCGTGAGACGACGCTTCATCCAGTCCCAAACATGCTCAATGGGGGACAGATCCGGAGATCTTGCTGGCCAGGGTAGTTGACTTACACCTTCTAGAGCACGTTGGGTGGCACGGGATACATGCAGACGTGCATTGTCCTGTTGGAACAGCAAGTTCCCTTGCCGGTCTAGGAATGGTAGAACGATGGGTTCGATGACGGTTTCGATGTACCGTGCACTATTCAGTGTCCCCTCGACGATCACCAGAGGTGTACGGCCAGTGTAGGAGATCACTCCGCACACCATGATGCCGGATGTTGGCCCTGTGTGCCTCGGTCGTATGCAGTCCTGATTGTGGCGCTCACCTGCACGGCGCCAAACACACATACGACCATCATTGGCACCAAGGCAGAAGCGACTCTCATCGCTGAAGACGACACGTCTCCATTCGTCCCTCCATTCACACCTGTCGCGACACCACTGGAGGCGGGCTGCACGATGTTGGGACGTGAGCGGAAGACGGCCTAACGGTGTGCGGGACCGTAGCCCAGCTTCATGGAGACGGTTGCGAATGGTCCTCGCCGATACCCCAGGAGCAACAGTGTCCCTAATTTGCTGGGAAGTTGCGGTGCGGTCCCCTACGGCACTGCGTAGGATCCTACGGTCTTGGCGTGCCTCCGTGCGTCGCTGTGGTCAAGTCCCAGGTCGACGGGCACGTTCACCTTCCGCCGACCACTGGCGACAACATCGATGTACTGTGGAGACCTCACGCCCCACGTGTTGAGCAATTCAGCGGTACGTCCACCCGGCCTCCCGCATGCCCACTATATGCCCTCGCTCAAAGTCCGTCAACTGCACATACGGTTCACGTCCACGCTGTCGCAGCATGCTATCAGTGTTAAAGACTGCGATGGAGCTCCGTATGCCACGGCAAACTGGCTGACACTGACGGTGGCGGTGCACAAATGCTGCGCAGCTAGCGCCATTCGACGGCCAACACCGCGTTTCCTGGTGTGTCCGCTGTGCCGTGCGTGTGATCATTGCTTGTACAGCCCTCTCGCAGTGTCCGGAGGAAGTATGGTGGGTCTGACACACCTGTGTCAATGTGTTCTTTTTTCCATTTCCAGGAGTGTATGTTTATATGTATCATGACCCTTTATCAATGTGTGTTCAACAATAATAATAAATAATTTCATTTCTTATATAATACATGTAAATACAAACTGTGTAGACGACTGAAGTTTTCCTTAGACCTTGTGTTCATTTTAATCCCCGCAGTGAGTCGCTCAGTTTCTGGTGATTGAAATTCATTTATTTCATTCAGTTTCCATTTTATTATTTTTGCAAACAGTCTTTTACTGCACGTCAGACTGTCACGTGAATCATTTCTTGCCTCATCTCTATTGACACTAGCTTACTTCGGATAAGAGCCCTTGAATCATTGAGTTTCCGTGATGATGCTCCTCCATAACCAGGATATTTATGACGGGGCACTGTCAAACTAAGATATCAGACACAAGTTAAGGAGTAACACCTTGTAAAAAAACCATAACCTACTTACTTACTCTTACTCTACTGACACCAAAAACCGCAGTCGATTTTTGGCCTCATCAAGTAGCCTCCTCCACCGGGTTCTGTGCTTGACATCTTCTTCCCCTGTTCCAAGTTGCTGAAGATAGTTGGACATTTAGTCTCTTCATCTAGTAGTCGGGCTGCTTAAAGGTCTTCGCCCTTCGGGTCTATTCTACAACACCTCTCAGTCTTAATCCTTCATATCCTCTACAGAGTTCTGCAGCACATCAGCCTTCTTATACTGGCTTCAGCAACAATATCTGGTTCATTATACACCTTCCACAGTTAACCATTATTTTCTTCTTCGCTATTCTCCTCCCTCACAAATTGGTGAAAATATCTTCCGTAGGATATTATTTTTTTAAAAACCTTTGCCTTTCTCTCTGTATACTTATCAGTTCTCTATATCTTTGCCCCAAAATTACATTGGTCTGAAACACTTTTATATATCCTTATTGTTGTTCCTCTAGATAAAATATTGATCGATAGTAGTTTGTTGAGTGAATGTAATGTTCTGGATGCCATTTTTATCCACGTTTCTATTTCTTCTCATCTTTTCTGTTATTTACTCTGACCCCCAGGTATTTAAACTCTTCTGAATCTTCAGATGGTCATCAATCTGTATGGTTTCACATCTTTTTGTCCAGTAACTTCTTTCTGTGTTATTACGTATCGATACCTCTCCATCGGCGTCATAGCAACGGAATCGCATGTTTCCATAAGATGCTGATACCAGTCGCGCATGATGAGGCAGCCCCAATGATGCACGCCCGCTGAGCCACGCCTCCAGTGGCTCGTTACCACCAGCATCTTCTGCAGCCGCGGTATGGTACGGCCGACGGCAGCCGCTCAGCCCACTTGCGATCGGAACCACTTTGCAAAGTCATGCTAGGCAGACGCCACAAAACAGCCGTTCCGACTTCATAGTTCATGCTTTTGTTCAGAGAGTCTCATCTTAGTTGGCTTTGTGATAGCTGGACTCTACTTCTTTCTGCATTGTTTGTATTGAGTCCTCGTTTGCGTGGCAAATACAAGTGAAGTCAATCTTCTGTTTAGTGTGTTACTTGTTCACTAATCTTCTCTGCTCCTGTTCAGCTTTCCTAAGACGCCAGTTATCACACCACTCTCTAGCCCAGATCTCCTTACCATTGTGTAAGAAGACTTACACAACATTTTCTACCCTCATCAATTGCGTTTCCTCGTCCTTTACCTGTGGCCCATTACCTGAGTTATTCGAAATAACTTACTGGCCAGTATTTTCAGGTCCTCTACATTTTCAGCGATTAATGCTACTTCATCCGCAAAGGCCAGTAAATTCATTTATATTCCCATGCTAATTTTCTCCTCTGTTTCGCTTGTTGCACACAGTGGTTCCTGTATTATCACATTAAAAAATAGTGGTGATACTCCATATTCTTGCCCGACTCCTGTTTTTGTGTCAAAAGCGATGGAGTATTCTCCATCCTTTTTCACTAACCCTTTTGAGTCTTCCAGTGTAACTTTTGCAAGATTTGTAACCTTCTTTGGCATTTCAAATTTCTAAATTTTCTCCCACAACTTTTCTCTTTTTAAGCTTTCTTAAAATCAAGAAAATTTGCTACTATTCTGTTGTATGTCCAATATTTTGATATGTCTGGTTTCAATACAAATATCTGGCAAGTGGTGGAGCGATTCTTCATAAATCCTACTTGCTTCTCATATATTATCTCTTTTAAATATAGGAGTAGTTCCACACTTTTCTGGAGAATCTTGGAGACCATTCCATAGGCAGTGCTAATTAGTGAGGTACCTCTATAAATTCTGGGTTCTTGTTTATCGCCCTCCATATGGATTGGTACTGTCCGCTTTTTTCACTCAGATGTCATTGTTTGTTCATTCCAAATGTAGGTCAAGCGTTTGTGCATTTGTTTTGCCGTTGTATCTCCTCCGTTGTTAAGTACGAGGGTTGCCCAGAAAGTAATGCACCCCCTTTTTTTTCTCAGTGCTACGAATGCGATACGTTATGTATGTATTATTTGAAGTCTCCTGAGTAGTGTACCGCAGCCTCCTAGCCGAGCAGCGGCAGCACTTGCGTGATAAACTGTAAATTAATTCATTCTTTGTCTTTTGTTCACGTGCTTCTGCAAAGAAGTGAACTGTACGTGTGTATTTTACTGTGTAGACCAGTTGCTATAAAATTAATCGTAGTTTTTGTTTATGCGTAGGTCTTGTTAATGTCCTCGTGTAGGGCGGTTTCCTAGTGTAAAATTCCCATGTATAGAAATTTATTTCTGTTTAACAGCTTGCGGTCTCAGTGTTCACTGAGAGATCTGCACACCAACTTTTAGTGTTACTTTATTATCCTTTGGCATGTTTTCAAACTCAGTAGCGCCATCTGAGACCTTATACCTATATTATACACAGTACGAGATGGCAAGGGGCGGTGCTTGTAGTGAGCGGACTCAAGGAGAGTTTGCTGCTGTCCGTAAACAGCCGATAGCTGAACTGGCTACCGTCCACAACCTTCTAGCTAATGCTCGAAACTGCGATGACGTCTGACCGCCAGTGACGAGACCTGCAACACCTTTGGTGTCACTGGAATCTCCTGGTGGTCCTGACGTCACTGCGGCTTCCGATACGCAACATTTGGCCGGTCCGTCCTCACTCAAAAGTGGGTGGCAGGCAGTGGTCGGTTTGCGTGTCGCTAACGGAAGTTGGAAGAGGGAGCAGACCTCGCGAACGGCTCCCTACGTCTTAGCAACAGGTACGAGGTGCTTCCCAGTATTGATGATAACTCTGAGCTAGCGCGGGATGCGTCTCCTGCTGGGCCAGCGGTCGATTTTTCTGTCCAGTCTGGACAAGAACAGAGGGTGGGTGTGCTAGTCACTGGGAGCTCCAGTGTTAGGCGGGTGATGGAGCCCATCAGGGAGATAGCAGGCAAGGAGAGAAAGAATTCCAGTGTGCATTCGGTACGTTTGCCGGGAGGTCTCATCCGTGATGTGGAGGAGGCCCTGTCGGCGGCTATCGAGCTCACTGGGTACAACCGGCTGCATGTAGTTGCACATGTCGACACGAGTGGCGCCTGCCGCTTGCGTTCTGAGGCCATCCTCAGATCTTTTCGGCGGCTGGCTGATATGGTGAAGGCAACCAGCAACACACGTGGGATGCGGACACGGATTCTGAAAGTGAATTAATCTGGGTGAAACTGAGTATCAAAGAACGGTCTGAAATGGTGATCGGATGCTTTTATAGACCACCTGATTCAGGATCTGTAGTTGTAGACCGCTTCAGACAGACTTGCATAATGTTATTAGTAATTTTCCATGGTATAACCATCAAAACAAGTGCCAGAGACAGGGAATCGTGTGGCATTGTTCTGTATGTCTTGTCCGAAAATTACCTTGAGCAGATAGAGAAACAACTCGTGAGGGTAACGTCTCAGACCTCCTGGCAACAAACAGACCCAAATTTATCGAATCAGTTAACGTAGAAGACGGTATCAATGATCATAAGGCTTTGACAGTATCTATGACGACGGGTCTTACAAGGAATGTTAAGCAAGGGTGACAGGATACAAATTTCAGAATATCTCAGCAGTCAGCATCAAATATTCGGTGATAAGGACGAAGATGTGGAGAACAAATTGAAAAAATTCAAAGGCATCGTTCAATATGCCCTAGACAAGTATGTTCGAAGTAATGTTTTAAGGGATGGGAAAGATCCACCATGGTGTAATAGCCGTGCTCAAAAAACGTTACGTTTCAAGAGAAGCAAAAACCTAGGAGACAAAAAAAGTTGAACGAAGCGAAAATGAGCCTAAGGAGAGCAAAGAGAGAAGCCTTCAATGATTTCGAAAGTAAGACGTGGTCAAACTACCTGAGCAAAAACCCTAAGAGATTTTGGTCGTACGTAAAATCAGTAAGTGGATCAAAATCATCTATTCATTCTCTCAGCTACCACACCGGCACCGAAACAGAAGGTAACAGAGATTAGGCGGAAATACTGAATTCAGTCTTCCAAAGTTTTGCACCGCGGACGATGGTAACACTGTCCCTCCTTTAAACCGTCGTGCGAACGTAGAAATGGCAGATACTGAGCTAACCGATCGCGGAATTGAAAAGCAGCTACAATTGCTTAGGAGTAGCAAGGCTTCGGGACCAGATGAGATACCTAAAAGATTCTACAAAGACTATGCGAAGGAACTTGCTCCCCTTCTAGCAGTAACTTATCGTAGATCTCTTGAACAACGAAAGGTACCTAACAACTGAAAAAAAGCGCAGGTCATTCCAGTTTTTAAGAAAGGCCGTAAGACAGATCCACACAATTATAGACCTATATCGTTGACGTCAATCTGTTGTAAAATTATGGAACATGTTTCATTCTCAAGAATTATGAAGTTGTGGAAAATGAACAGCTCCTCTATAAAAATCAACAATTAACCGCAAACAGAGATCCTGCGAAACTTAGCTCGCTCTGTTCCTCCGTGAGATACACAGCGCAGTGGACAACGGTGCTCAGGCTAATGCCGTATTCCTTGATTTCAGTAAGGCATGTGACACCGTCCAGTATTGCCGTTTAATGAAAAAATATACCGAGTATCGGAGCAGACCTGCGATTGGATTCAAAACTTCTTGCAGATAGAACTCAAAACGTCGCTCTTAACGGAACTAAATCTACCGATGTAAAGGTAATATCCGGAGTACGACAGGGAAGTGTGATAGAACGTCGCTATTCACAATAAATATAAATGATCTACTAGAAAGTGTCGGATCCTCTTTAAGGCTTTTCGCAGATGATGCAGTTGTTTATACCAAAGTAGTGACGTCAGAAGATAGTAAGCATTTGCAGAACGACGTGCAGAGAATTGATGAATGGTGTAGACTCTGGCAGTTGACCCTGAACGTAAATAAATGTAACATATTGCGCATACATAGGAAACGAAATCCACAACTGTACAGCTACACTTGATGACAAACAGCTGGAGACAGCGTCTGCTGTAAAATATCTAGACCTAACTATCCAGAGCGCCCTTAAGTGGAATGACCATATAAAAGAGATAGTGGGAAAAGCAGAGACAAGACTCATATTCATCGGAAGAATATTAAGGAAATGTAACTTATCCACGAAAGAAGCGGCTGATAAGGCACTTGTTCGCCCGATTCTTGAGTATTGTTCATCTGTCTGGGATCTCTATCAGGTAAGGTTGATAGAGCAGATCCAACGAAGATCTAGCGAGAGACAGCGTTACGGAGATGCCAAACGAAGTCCACTGGCAGACGTTACAAGGGAGACGTTGTGCATCACGGCGATATTCACTACTGAAATTTATGGACAGAACTTTTCAGGGGGAGTCAGACAAGATATTATTTCCCCCCCCCCCCCCCCCCCCCCCACATACTACTCGCGTATTGACCACGCGGAGAAAATTCAAAAAATTATAGCCATTACAGAGGCTTACCGACAATCATTCTTCAAACGCACTATTCGCGAATCTACATCTAGACATCTACATGACTACTCTGCAATTCACATTTAAGTGCTTGGCAGAGGGTTCATCGAACCACAATCATACTATCTCTCTACTATTCCACTCCCGAACAGCGAGCGGGAAAAACGAACACCTAAACCTTTCTGTTCGAGCTCTGATTTCTCTTATTTTATTTTGATGATCATTCCTACATATGTAGGTTGGGCTCAACCAAATATGGAACAGGGTTGGGGGGAACAGATAGTGGTTCAGAGAGTACCCTCCGCCACACACCATTACGTGACTTGCGGAGTATGATGTTGATGTAGATGTAGATATAGTAAGAAAGTGAGCTCATGGGTTTCCATTACTTCCGACAGATAGCGTAGTTGCAGGGCAGTTTCAAAATGGCGTCTATGGGTGATGCACGTTACAAGCATCGTGCCGTCATTGAATTTATCACTACACAGAAACAAACTGTGGGGAACATTCACAAACGCTTGTGCAAAGTCCATGTAGCATCTGATGTCAACACAAGTACAGTTAGCCGTTGGACACGGAGGGTGAGGACATCAGAAGGCGGTTCGCCGGAGCTCCACGTTTTGCAGCGGTCAGGGAGACCATCCCCGGCTGTCACACCTGATGCAGCCCCCTCGAACTTTCACACGTTTGGGCCATTAAAGGATGCCATACGTGGAAAAATTGTGAGAACGATGAGGAGGTGATTCACACAGTGAAGCATCGGCTCCGCCACCAGGACAAGGATTGGTAACGACAGGGCATACAAGCCCACGTTTCGCGCTTTAGGAAGGCCATAGAACGGGACGGAGATTAAGTGGAAAAATAGGGTGTGTGGATAAAACACCATTCTTTGGTGTGTAATTCTCATTATGTTCAATAAAGAATTGTTGTAGAAAAGCTGTGTGGGCAACCCTTGTAGTTCAGGTGTTATTCCATCTCTGCTTGGAGCATTGTTATTTTTTATTACTTTGACTCTACCCACGGTCTCTTTCAATGTCGGTGGTGCAGCTAAGGGCTGTAAGTTCCGATATCTATGTTGCTTCTCCTTTTCTGTACTTCCATCTTCCACATTTAAAAACTCGTCAAAATATTACTTCCAAATTTCCATATATTTTCTCCTTTACAAAACTATATTGCCTTTTAATCATTACTGCCATACATCCGTGCTATGTATCTTTCCTGAAGAACCTAATTAACTTGTAAACACCTCTTGCATGCCCTGCAGTTTTATCGTCTTCTGCTCTGTTCACTAGACTTTCTACATGCTCTTTCTTCTTTCATTTTGTGGGTAATATTCTTCACCTGTGTATTTGTATGGCGGTAAATGTGTCATGCGTTATTTTTTGCGTGAGGTAAAGTAAAAGAGAATTTTATAATCAGGAATGAAACACTCTTCAATCCTCGCATAAAAAAAACTCCCGAAACCTACTTTCTCACTTGCAGTTGTTAATGGCAGTGTGAGTACACGTACCAGCCGCGGCTGCTTCAGGTGAGTGTCACGATGCGTTAATTATGTATGGAGGCAGGTACCGCAGCCGGTGGGAAAGAACAGAAATTTGTGATGCGGGGACAGGGGCTCATGAATATATGCAACAACGGCGACGGTCCCGTAAAGAATGCCGGCCGTAACGGAAGAACGCGGAGCTCGAAATGAATCAGCCCCTAATGAACTTATTAAGCAGCGTATAGCGCCACCGAGTCGTTCGTCTCCCCGGATGCAGCGTGTTGGACTCGCGCTCGGGACACTTGTCGCGTCTCCTCACACACTGTACAGCCTTCGTTTATTTATTTGTTCTTCGGTGCCGCCGGACCAAAAAAAAGAAACACGCGCGACATCGATAGCAAAAATCACGTCAGAGCAACTTTCGACGACTTTTGGAGTTAATTTTCGTGAGTAACTCATGGAGCCTGTCAAAGGGTGGATTTATGTATAAATACTTGTGGGCTCATTTGCATCTTGTGATTTAATGAGACCTAATGTATATTACACTGAAGAGCCAAAGAAACTGGTACACCTTGTAAGGTGTCAGGCAATTCCACACCTTCCATGAAAACCCTGACATGATAAGCAAATCCAGTAGTATGTCACATAGCTCTGAATAAATCGTGACATTAAATTAACCAAACTAATACCAGTAACGAGTGAGCAAATGGAATACCACAGACTAACACAAGGATGCCTAAATGCATGTCATACCTTCCCACTGTGAGACAGACGCAGTTCCGAGGGGAGAAACGAGAACAGAAGCCGAGAGCAGAACCGTGTTAAGCCAGAAGGCCCTACGATAAGGGACGGACTGGACACCCACGTCATTAGCTAGGACAGCGCCAGCTGCAAGTTTTAGCATGAGACTTTCTCGCGTCTCTGTTACGTCAAGGACTACCCCCCAGCCCATGTTAAAAGCTAGAGCCCTCCAGAAAAACCGTATAGATCTTATGATAACGCTAAAAGGACCACACCAGCTGCAAGTTTTAGCGTGAGACTTTTTCGCGTTTCTGTTACGTTGCAAACTTTAAAAACATTGCAGCACCACGAAACGTATAACGTTTCTCATTGGATAGACAGAATTTAGGCGGATTCACACTGTAACATCTTTCAATTGGATTGTAGTAACCAGCATGTGTTCTTATCGCTGAGTTAAGTCAGACTCTTTAGCACTAACCAATCCTTTTTGAATCAATTATGGATATTAAATGAGTTGTGTAATTGAGAGAAGAGTAACTGCGAACAAGGGAAACTCCTGTGTTTTTGTCATTTTGCCCTTAAGCTATTTATGGAGACTATGAAAAACCTGAATCAGGATTTCTGTATAAGGTATTCAACACTATTTATTCCGAATCCGAGTCCCTCTTACAACCTCGCTCGGATGACGTGGAAATAAATACTTGTGCTCGTGTACGTCATCTGTGGCCGAAAGAAATTAACCAGTTTTTTTTTTTTTTTGTCATCAGTCTACTGACTGGTTTGATGCTGCCCGCCACGAATTCCTTTCCTGTGTTAACCTCTTCATCTCAGAGTAGCACTTGCAACTTAGGTCCTCAATTATTTGCTTGATGTATTCCAATCTCTGTCTTCTTCTACAGTTTTGGCCCACTACAGCTCACTCTAGTACCATGGAAGTCATTCCCTCATGTCTTAGCAGATGTCCTATCATCCTGTCTCTTCTCCTTATCAGTGTTTTCCACATATTCCTTTCCTCTCCGATTCTGCGTAGTACCTCCTCATTTCTTACCTTATCAGTCCACCTAATTTTCAACATTCGTCTATAGCACCACATCTCACAGGCTTCGATTTTCTTCTGTTCCGGTTTTCCCACAGTCCATGTTTCACTACCATAGAATGCTGTACTCCAGACGTACATCGTCAGAAATTTCTTCTTCAAATTAAGGCCGGTATTTGATATTAGTAGACTTCTCTTGGCCAGAAATGCCTTTTTTGCCATAGCGAGTCTGCTTTTGATGTCCTCCTTGCTCCATCTGTCATTGGTTATTTTACTGCCTAGGTAGCAGAATTCCTTAACTTCATTGACTTCGTGACCATCAATCCTGATGTTAAGTTTCTCGCTGTTCTCATTTCTACTACTTCTCATTACCTTCGTCTTCTTCCGATTTACTCTCAAACCATTCTGTGTACTCATTAGACTGTTCATTCCGTTCAGCAGATCATTTAATTCTTCTTCACTTTCAATCAGGATAGTAATAGCATCAGCGAATCGTATCGTTGATATTCTTTCACCTTGTATTTTAATTCCACGCCTGAACCTTTCTTTTATTTCCATCATTGCTTCCTCGATGTACAGATTGAAGAGTAGAGGTGAAAGGCTACAGACTTGTCTTACACCCTTCTTAATACGAGCACTTCATTCTGGATCCTCCACTCTTATTATTCCCTCTTGGTTGTTGTACCTATTGTATGTGACCCATCTCTCCCTATAGCTTACCCCTACTTTTTTCAGAATCTCGAACAGCTTGCACCATTTTATATTGTCGAACGCTTTTTCCAGGTCTACAAATCCTATGAACGTGTCTTGATTTTTCTTTAGTCTTGCTTCCATTATTAGCCGTAACGTCAGAATTGCATCTCTCATGCCTTTACTTTTCCTAAAGCCAAACTGATCGTCACCTAGCACATTATCAATTTTCTTTTCCATTCTTCTGTATATTATTCTTGTAAGCAGCTTCGATGCATGAGCTGTTAAGCTGATTGTGCGATAATTCATGCACTTGTCAGCTCTTGCCGTCTTAGGAAATGTGTGGATGATGTCTTTCCGAAAGTCAGATGGTATGTCGCCAGACTCATATATTCTACACACCAACGTGAATAGTCGTTTTGTTGCCACTTCCCCTAATGATTTTAGAAATTCTACTGGAATGTTATCTATCCCTTCGGCCTTATTTGACCGTAAGTCCTCCATAGCTCTTTTAAATTCCGATTCTAATACTGGACCCCCTATCTCTTCTAAATCGACTCCTGTTTCTTCTTCTATCACATCAGACAAATCTCCACCCTCATAGAGTCTTCCAATGTATTCTTTCCACCTATCTGCTCTCTCCTCTGCATTTAACAGTGGAATTCCCGTTGCACTCTTAATGTTACCACCGTTGCTTTTAATGTCACCAAAGGTTGTTTTGACTTTCCTGTATGCTGAGTCTGTCCTTCCGACAATCATATCTTTTTCGATGTCTTCACATTTTTCCTGCAGCCATTTCGTCTTAGCTTCCACGCACTTCCTATTTATTTCATTCCTCAGCGACTTGTATTTCTGTATTCCTGATTTTCCCGGAACATGTTTGTACTTCCTCCTTTCATCAATCAACTGAAGTATTTCTTCTGTTATCCATGGTTTCTTCGCAGCTACCTTCTTTGTACCTATGTTTTCCTTCCCAACTTAACCAGTATCAGGGCGAAATTCGAATCTGGCATCGCATCACCACTCACTCATAATTGAACAAGCCTTTACAATTCTCTTAGGCGTCTTTATCCATTTCGTCGATAACGAAACCTGTAATATATGGTGGTATTGGTGAACTGGAGACTATGAATGTGCTTTTGGCAAGCCTGTAGGACCAGTATTTCGGCATCGAAGCGAAAGATCAGAAGGGCAGTGTAGTTGGGTAACAAACCGCTAATTATTCGGCATTCCTAGTCTATTTATTTATTCAAATCTTTCATTACACATGAGAAGGTATCAAATTTATGGTATTGCAAAATCAAAGTACTATTATTTACATGTTTATAAAAACCTGGGAAATGACCTTGCCGCAGTGGATACACCGATTCCCGTCAGATCGCCGCAGTGAAACGATGTCGGGCGTGGCCGGCACTTGGATGGGTGACCGTCCGGGTAGCCATGCGCTGTTGCCATTTTTCGGGGTGCACTCAGCCTCGTGATGTCAATTGAGGAGCTACTCGACCGACTACTAGCGGCTCCGGTTGAAGAAAACCATTAGAACGACCGGGAGAGCCGTGTGCTGACAGCACTCCCCTCCTATCCGCATCCTCACGTGAGGATGACACGGCGGTCGGATGGTCCCGATAGGCCACTTGTGGCCTGAAGACGGAGTGCTTTTTTATATAAAAATTGTGGTACAGCATTAAAATAATGAAGTGTTTTTATAAATTCGCTGCTAACATTAATGTAATACCAAGTCTGATATTGCTTTGTTGTGTTTTTGTATCATCGGTCTTATTGTTTTGATGTGGCACAATTGTAGTTTCTTCATAAACAGGTGCATTTCCTATAAGTATCGTCTTAGGCCGCTTTCAAATAGCCCAAGACTGAAACTATACAGTAACGTAATTTATATTCACAGTGGAGTAAAGTAATAAAACTAAAAACCTACTTGAGTAAAATGGCTCCATCAATTTGTCTAACATCCTACATCCTCAAATCCACTCTCGGTCTTTCTTTACAGTTTTGGCACTCTATGACTCGCTCTGGTACAATGGAACTTATCCCTTGATGCCTTAACACGTCCTATCATTCTGTCTATTCGTACTATGAGTATTTCCTACGTATTCCATATTCACTACGCTAGTTATCTGCGAACCTTCCTGAGCAAATCACACCATTTAGTTTTTAACATTCTTCCTTAACAACTGATTTCAAACACTTCGATTTTCTTCCTTTACAATTTTTCTACGGTTCACAATAACTTTCTAACCAATCTGCGTTCCAAAAGCGTATTCTAAAAAAATTCCTCCTGAAATTAAAGCCTACTTTTGATATTAGAAGATACATTTTGTGGCGGAATGCTCTCTTTCTTGCGCTTGTCTGCTACTTATTTCCACATTACTAAATCCATGAAGCGCTGTTTCGCTGCGAAGGTGGTATAATTCCGCGAGTTTGCTACAACATGGTCATCAATTTCGATTTTAATGTTGTTGCTAATTAGCTTTCTGCTCATCCTAAATAGTTTCGTCTCTTGTTTCAAATTTACTCTCAATCTATTCGAACTGTTGGAATTACACTACTCGTCCTTTTCCATAGTTTAGGCACGCGTGTGTGACTTGATTTAGCTGTCAATTTCAGCTGAGATCTAAAAGCTCTCTGGCGATCAGATTACAGAATAATCGGATGCGCCAATATTTGCGATTATCCTTTTGAATTTCCAATTAACCCACAACAGTAATTAACCTCAAAATCAGGCACTCTTAGTTTGATTCATCCGCTCAATTAGACTTTGCAACACACAATCTCCCTCATTTCCGTCGATTTATATATCCTAATCTGAAAGCACAGATACGAAAGGAGTAATGCTTTTTTTTCGTTACTGTTTAAAAAGCTGGAGATCCTAGCTGTGTACAGTCATATAAGTATAAACATTTTAGGTCTGTATTTTACTGTATATAAGAATTGCGTCTGCGGTAATGCAATAATAAATTCTGCAAAGTATTTCCGTAAGTAGTGTCGCTAACAAGAATACAGAGAGTAATTCTGATATGAAATTATAGTCTAGGTCCAGACGCTCCTAACTTCCAGCAGTTGCACACTGCGGAATCCGATCCTCTACATTCAACACGTTCAGCCATTTTTTTATTTTTTTGTGGGACTTGTTCATACAACCATCGCAATAGTGGGATGTCTGTTATGAAGATGCGAACATGAACATAACACGGCACCGAGGCCCCGAGAGGAGAAAATCTCCGGCCCGGTCGGGAATCGAACTCTGGCCCCTTCAGTTAGCAATCTGGCACACTGACTGCTCAGCTACCGAGGCTCAGTGGCGGGTTTAGTTTGGCTGTACCTATTAGGGTTTTCTCTGTGTCTCATGCATACAGTCAGACAAAATGCCACTGCTCCTATTACTAAGGACTACTTGACTTAGCGTACAACTGTGTAACAGTTTTCCGGGCCTTAACTGTGTCCTTAAAATGCAAAAAGCTTCACTAAAATTGGCTAACTCAGCGCCGCCTGACAAACAGATGTGTTGCTACTCTCAAATGACGTGTAGAATCGTAGAAAGCGACTTAAATGAATGTTTACACCATAGTAAGTAGTGTGTTAATGATTTCTGTTAGCCGGTGGCTGTGGCCGAGCAGTTCTAGGCGCTTCAGTCCGGAACCGCGCTGCTGCTACGGTCGCAGGTTCGAATCCTGCCTTGGGCATGGATGTGTGTGATGTCCTTAGGTTAGTTAGGTTTAAGTAGTTATAAGTCTCGTGGACTGATGACCTCAGATGTTAAGTCCCATAGTGTTTAGAGCCATTTGAACCATTTTTTTGATTTCTGTTATACGTTTCAGTGATTATTTTCATTCGAAACGGCATTCGGGCCGAAGCTTCAGCTCAAATTTATATCGCTTCCCAAGTTTTTGCGTGGCTGTTTTCAATTCCACACGCTCAAGGAGTGGTGATACTGGTTGTGAAAACCAAGGTCTGTGTAACATTAAATAGGACAATTAACACATGAAATTAATTAGAAAGTTACATTAGTTATCAAGTACCACAAATTTAATGTTATTAGTATGTATGCGCTGGGGATGAACAAGGGATGATAAGGGTGGAATAATATTTTCATGGTGCTGAGGTATTTTTCCCCAATTTTTAAGGCTAAATAATTAATAACGTGTAAGAACTTCCTAGCCTGACTTCAAAGGTGATAAATCTGACTAGTATCAAAATAAAATTCTGAGTAGCAAGGCTTCTCGATAAGTGCAACGGGTTAAAAAGCTGGTTAGAATGCCTCTTAATGGTAATTACACAATTTATATGGGTCGGAGTTGAAGTAATGTAAGTGGGTGCAGTAATGAGCGCGTTACGCATATTGTTATCTATGCTGCTGCGATTGTTCAGTTGTTCCCATGATGTCTTAACGGAAAATCAAGATATATTAATGGACTTCGGCATTAGCTTCATATTACGGCAGACGTAATTTAGCGCATGGCAATCTACCTTCTTGTAACAGCGAATATGCGCACTTTTCTTGTGACTTATTAATAATGGTATAGTGTGGGTAGATTGAGAGAAAAAAACAGGACTCTGAGACCCACCCCCGTGGTACATAACTTCTTATATATCCCTGCTGTAATGGTCGCTTGATGTTTAGCAACTCAACTTCATTGACGCATTTCGAGTACACTCATCTTCTCGAAACGCTTCAGTGAAGTTGCGTTGCTGAGCATCAACTGACTACATTTGTCTCCAGTGACCAGAGCAGCATTGCAGGAGAAAAGCAACATGTCTATAAAACGGTCGCCTGCCTCTTACGTGAGTATATGTCACACCCAAAATGCTGCATAGAAATTAGTAACTTAACTGAAATGCGTATGCCTTTTTCGTAACTGATAATTTGTAGTGCGGCCAAAACGCCGTCTCATGGTCTAGCAATTTAGAGCCTGCGTCTTTGGACTTTGCTTCGAATGTTTTCAAATATGAAATAGAAATAAAAACTGATTCATCGCTGTTTATTAGGCACGCAGAGGTACCGTGCACTGCACTGCTCGCAGTATGTGTTCAGCAAAGGAGAATGTAAGATTTATTCTCGTATCAAAGGTAAAATAAAACTGGTCAACAACATTTTTGTTGCATTGTGATTAGCTGTTGTTACTACCTATTTTCAGGTCTGAGGTTGGTTTCTTTTTTTTCTTTTTTTTTTTGCGTAAGCTCCAGCTTTTTTGCTATGTCCGAATGTCAACGGTACATGTTTCTGCCATTAAATACTGTATATGAATAAATGTTTTTAAGTCTCTTTTGGCTAGGTAACAAATATTAAACAGAAAATAGTCTAAAAATATTCATTGGTACACACTGAAGCAGGTTACAGTGAAATAAACGTTACTTACAACTAACACATTCCTTTAAGGCAGAAAATTTCGGTTTGAAGCACTTCCGATTGTGGACCACCTCAAGTAGATCTCGTTTAATACTCCGGCCATAGTCTGCCATCGTATGTCTCATTTCCCCTGACTGCGCTCTTTCATAATCTTGAGGGTCTGAGCGAAACGTCCACCATTCTCGTCACCAACGTCTTCTAAGTTGTAAGGGACTTTATCAAGACGACTGTTTATTAAATTGAATTGCACACCTACATAACATTCCAGCTCATGAAATGCTGACAACATATCAACTACGAGAGATTCATAGTTAGCAGTTTTTTTATTGCCAAAGAAGTTTTCCATTACAGCTGCTTATGGCATCTATGCACCTGCTTCCTTGATGTTCATCTTTGTGAGAAATTCTTTATTACGTGGAAGTGTCTGAACCTAAGGTCCATTAAACTCTCCTGCTTTGCTCTTCTCAAAGGACAAAATAGGAAGAGCTCCGGTCTCATGTTGGAAGCATCCATCGTCGCCATCTAATACTTTAACAGTCTGTTATATTAAACCCAGCTTGATGTGGGGTGATGAGAGAATTATTTTTTCTCGACTGACAATAGGATCAAGGACAACATACGGCATACTGGCTTGCAGAGGCTCACGTATGTGCCACTCCTACTGGTGCCAGTGGCTATGTCGCTCTCGGCTGCCCCACATGCAGAGTAATCGTGGACACTTTGTAAATCCTCTCCGTCAATCTAGCTGAAAATTAATCATTTTGAGGTCCACGCTTATTATCCAGTTGAGCTCCTGGTATTTTAGTAGGTTAATAACAATCTTCGTGTCATTATATCCCTCTCATAAGCACACAGAAAGACCAACACAAACATGTGCTTAGACATTACCATTATGTTATAGGACGCACTCCAGACTGCGTTTTGAACCGTCTCCAAATAAACGCCAGTCGTGTAGACTATACATTGTAATCCGTATACCGGGAGAAGACCTGAGACATTATGGTAGTAAACAAACTTATTTCTCTCTGTGAAATATGAAAACCTCTTCCTGTTTTCAGTAATATTACTGTATTACTCTGTACACATTTTTCTTGTAAACTAGCGTCTAGCATTTTAGCTGCAAGTTTGGAGAGAGAACCAAATTTGTTTCAAGCTCTTCCCTTTTTGAACTATTTCAGGGAGATCTCGCTTATTACTTCAGCAATAAGCTCTCATCGTATGTTCGTTCCATCTCCTCCGCAAGTAGTTAATCTAATTGCAAATGGCATAAAGGCCGGAGCATGCAGACCAAAACAAATTTCAGATAAAAAATCCAATTTAACTGAGAGTTCAAAAAAAATTGTTGGGCAGTGTAATTAAAAGTTTAACCTTCCAAATAATATAAACTGTGAGATAAAATTAACTGAAGCAGATTGTAGCATTTAAAATGCTCTCGCTTCACGAAGAATGTATTGTGTAGCAGTGTATATAATGTTTTGTGAGAATAACACATCTATACAAAAACATTTAGGATTAAACCAGATTAACCAAGACAGGCAGAAATTAGAATCGCCACTAAAGATCAAATGCATCTGCCACTTATGTATGTAAAGAAATTTCATATTATAAAGGCAAACCGTTCAATGCAAACATATCTGCTATCTTTGTCCCACATCATTAAATAATTTGTGCAAGTGTGGTAGAGGTAGTTATCTTGGTAACCCTACCACTCCTTACAAGAGTCTCGAATTCAACAGTGAGATACACTTACCTGCATAGCTTAAATCTTTATTTACTAAATCTGTAATCTCTTATTAATTCAGGAGAATTCACCCAACCTCTAAATGCAGTTTAAGTGAATGGCGTACTTTTCGAGAGCATGACTCTTGAATGATATGGAGCTATGGAACACGTAAGACAATTAAACATAGACCAGGGCTAAGGATAAAACAAATAAAACCATAATTCATGTACAAATACAATGCTCTAGACCATGTGCCTTCAGATACTCATTGGATAAAATAGACAAAAGAAAATCGCAGCATATTACGATTACTTCCTGAAACCAGAATGAGATTTTCACTCTGCACCGGAATGTGCGCGGAGGTGAAACTTCCTGGCAGATTAAAACTGTGTGCCGAATAGAGACTCGAACTCGGGACCCGAGTCTCGGTCTGGCACACAGTTTTAATGTACCAGGAAGTTTCATATCAGCTCACACTTCCTGAAATCTTCGTACGGCCTCTCCTGTTCGTTTGCCGAACAGGTTTCGGGCGTTACCTGTGGCCGACGATGTTTCTGAGCCGGTTGCAGTCGCCCTCCCTGTTTCAGAGGAAGCTTCTCGGCACGAAAAGTCTGGGCATTCACAGAGGGTGGGTTTACTGGTAGTTGTGAGATCCAACGTTAGGAACATGGCTGCCAACGAGGGGAAGGACGCCAGTGTGCACTGCGTGTGCATATTGGGGAGAGTCATTCCGGATGTGGATAGGTTCATTGGGATGCCATGAGGAGTACAGGATGCAAGCAACTCCTGGTGGTGGCTCATGTCGGTACCAATTACGTGTGATGCTTTGGACTGGAGGAGATTCTGGTTTCGGATGGCTAGCGGAAATGGTAAACACTGCCAGTATTGTTTGCGAGATTAAGGCGGAGCTCACAATCTGCAGAATCGTCGATATAACCGACAGTGGTCCTTTGGTGCAGAGCCGAGTGGAGGGTCTGAATCAGAGGCTCAGGCGGTTCTGTGACCGTGTAGGCTGCAGTTTCCTTGACTTCAGCCTTCGGTTGGTGGGTTTCCGGGTTCCGCTTAATAGGTCAGGAGTTCACTACACACGGGAAGCGCTTATACCGGTAGTGGGGGCTGTGTGGAAGAGACTGGGCGGTTTTTTTTAGGCTAGAGGGTCTCAGGGAACCACAGAAAATGCGTCCGTCTAAAAGGGGACAGGTAGAACACAGTAAGTTATTTGTAGAAACGATCGGTATTTTAGTTGTACACTGTCGTGGCTGCGTTGGGAAAGAACCAGAGTTCTAACAGAAAGCACTGAAGCTCAAGTAGGTATAGCTACAGAAAGCTGGCTAAAGCCGGAAATAAGTTCAGCCAAAATTTTTTCAAACGATCTAACGCTGCTCAGAAACGATAGATTAAAGAAATAGTTTATGTTGTAGTGAAATTGAAGTAGATAGTTCCTACGAAATAGTATGGGTAGAGGTTATACTTGACCATCGGATGAAACTATTAATTGGATCGTTTTACCGACCTCGACCCCCCCCCACCCCCCCACCCCTCCGCGACTCAGAAGATATAGTTTCTGAACAGTTCAAAGAAAACTTGAGCTTCATTTCAAATAGCTGCCCCACTCATACAAATATAGTCGGTGGTGACTTCAATCTACCCTCTATATGATGGGAAATTTATACGATTAGGGACGGCGGGAGCCATAAAACATCATCCCAAATTGTACTGCATGCTTTATCTGAAAATTATTTTGAACAATTAGATCATGAGCCCACTCGTAGCGTAAATGATTCCTAAAGCATACTTGACCTCTTAGCAACAAATAATTCTGGACAAATATTTGAGTATGGTGACGAATACAGGGATTAGCGACCACAAAGTAGTTGCCGCTAGGCTGAATGCCGTAACACCTAGAACCAGGAAAAAGAAACGCAAAATACTTCTATTTAAAAAGGTTGATAGAAATGCACTACGTCTTTTTAAGAGACAGTCTTCACTCCTTCCGATCTGGTAATGTAAGAGTAAAAATGTTGTGAAATGATTTCAGGGAGATAGTATCGATAGCTATTGAGAGACATATACCACATAAATTAAGAAGTGATGGTACTGATCTCCCGTGGTACACGAAACGGGTCAGACCGCTGTTGCAGAAGCAGCGAAGAAAGCATGCCAAATTTAAAATAACGTAAAATCCCCAAGACTGGCAAAGTTTTACAAAGGTTGGAAATATAGCGCATACTTCAATGTGACATGGTTTTTAATAATTTCCATAACAAAACTCTGTCTCGAAACTGGCAGAAAACCAAATGAGATTCTGGTCATACTTAAAGCACACCAGTGGCAAGGTGCAATCAATACCTTAATTGCGCGATAACAACGGTCAGGCTGCTAATGACAGTGACACTAGAGCAGAGTTATTAAACACGGTTTTCCGAAACTCCTTCACCGAAGAAGACGACGTAAATACTCCTGAATTCCAATCAAGAACTACTGTCAAGATGAGCGATAGTTGTTGATATCCTCACTGTCGCAAAGCAGCTTAAACCACTTAATAAATGCAACCTTCTGGTCCAGATTGTATACCTGTCAGATTCCTTTCAGAGCATGCTAATGCAATAGCTCCATCTATGGCAATTATATGCAACCGCTCGCTCACAGAAAGATCCTTACCTAAAGACTGGAAAATTGTTCAAGTCACACCAATATCCATAAAGGGAAGTAGGAGTAATCTGTTGAATTACTGGCTCATATCGCTAGCGTCGACTTGCGGCACGGTTTTAGAACATACACTGTATTCGAACATTATGAAGTACCTCAAAGAAAACTATTTATTGACACATAGTCAGCACGGATTCAGAAAATATCGTTCTTGCGAAACACAACTAGCTCTTTATGCCCATGAAGTAATGAGCGGTATCGAAAGGGGATGCCTAACTGATTCCGTATTTTTAGATTTTCAGAAGCCTTTCGACACCGTTCCTCACAAGCGTCTTCTGACCAAACTGCTTGCGTATGGGATATCGCCTCAATTGTGAGATTGGATTCGTGATTTCCTGTCAGAAAGGTCACAGTCTTTGAACAGACAAGTGAATATAGTCGTGTGAAAAATAGCGATGTCAAAAATGTTACGCACCAAACCAGACATCGTTGAAGGAACAACATGCGTCACTGCAACATGACGTGGATCAACAATTTTACGAGACTACTGAAGCTTCAAATGCTTCTGAGAGCTGTCACTGTAATTGGATTATATTTTGTTTCGTCATCGTAAATCATTGCTAAATTCAGTGATACCAAGAAAGCACGACTATTATGCGTCACGATGTCATTCTTGCCGCTTCTCAGTGAACGGCTAATGTCCTTTTGTGGTTGTATCACAGCTTTAAGATATCTCCCTCTCAGTGACTTCATTGTCTAACGATTTTCCATTATCCAGTTGTCTGAGTAATGTCTGCCGGACTGTTTACTGTATTCAAATTCCATGAAGTAGGCACATCCTGCTATCCATTTGAGCGCAGTTAGAGTGCTTACTCGCTGTGCTTGCTTTGTGTGTGCTTTTTCACACTGACGTGACAAAAGTCATGGGATACCACCTAATATCGTGTCGGACTTCCTTTTGCCTGCCTCAGTGCAGGAGTTCGACGTGGCATGGACTCAATAAGCTGTTGGAAGCCCCGCAGAAGAACTAGGCCATGCTGCCACTGTAGCCATCTGTAATTGCTAAAATGTTGTGCACAAAGTGACCTCTCGATTATGCCCCAAAATGGTTGATGGGATTCATGTCGGGCGATATGGTTGATCAAATCATTCGCTCGACTTGTAGATTGGATTGTTTTGGGGGGAAGAGACCTAACAGCGAGGTTGTTCAAATGTCTGTGAAATCTTATGGGACTTGACTGCTAAGGTCATCAGTCCCTAAGCTTACACACTACTTAACTTAAATTATCCTAAGGATAAACATACACACCCAAGCCCGAAGGGGTACTCGAACCTCCACCGGGATCAGCCGCACAGTCCATGACTGTAGCGCCCCAGACAGCTCGGCTAATCGCGCGCGGCAAACAGCGAGGTCATCAGTATCATTGGATTAGGGAAGGACGGGGAAGGAAGTCGGCCGTGCCCTTTCAAAGGAACCATCCCGGCATTTGCCTGGAGCGATTTAGGGAAATCATGGGAAACCTAAATCAGGATGGCCGGACGCGGGATTGACGTCTTGTGGAAAATATTCTTTAAACCAGTAGGGAACAACTGTGGCCAACTGACATGAGATCATTGCTTGAGAACATGAGGTCCATAAACGTCTGTTAATTCCTGTAGTGTGGCCATAATCACGTTGGAAACTTTTTCACATGAATCACCTAGTACAAATGATAGCTCCGGCAATGCACTGCCCTTTTACATCTTGCGTAAGCCATACTACCGCCATTTGTATATCCGTATATCGCTATCGCATGTTTTTAGTGAGGGCGACTGTTACCTGGATAATACAGTAAGCTACCCTCCTGCTTTAATTGCGTCAGCTGTAATTAATCAGAGTGTTTAGGCTCAATTTATTTCTGCTAGTAACAACTGAATCCCGATACTTGGGTCACCACCAGACGGGCAGTTAGCTGTCAGGAAGGCAATCTTTTTAAAGAACTCAGCTGAGCACACGCGACCCATTCCGCCAAGTACGAAAAAGATCAGGCGGGTTAACGTCTCGCCGACAGTGAGGTCATTGGAGCAAAATCTCTGATTAGCGAAGGATGAGGGAGGAACTTGCCCGTGGTCTTTTTATTTCCTATTTCAAATGTTTCAAATGGCTGTAAGCACTAGGGGACTTAACATCTAAGGTCATCAGTCCCCTAGACTTAAAACTACTTAAACTTAACTAACCTAAGGACATTACACACACCCATGCCCGATGCAGGATTCGAACCTGCGACGGTAGCAGCCGCGTGGTTCCGGACTGAAGAGCCTAGAACCGCTCGGCCACCGTGGCGAAAGGAACCGATACGCTGTTTTCTGTAAGTGATTTAGCGAAATCACGGAAAATGTAAATGTGTTTGGCGGGACTTCGATCGAGTCGTCGACCACCAGTGAACTAACTCTTGGTTACCTTACTCGTTATCAAATTACAAAATGCCGTTTTACGTACCTACTCACAGGGTTTAGTTATAGCGTGACAGGCTTAATCTGAATTTATTAAACTCTGGGTTATTCCACCAATGAGTCTCAGAAATCTATTCTATTAATGAACCCAGACGGATCCACCTTAAAATTCTATCCTGGCGAAGAAACAATTTCACTAACGTTCGTAGGAGTCGAGTAAGACGTTACTTAAAATCCATCCTGCACTGTCGGAGAGAAAATATGAATTGTTAGCGGCGGTCGGTACCAGTATGGTACGTGTCTGCCATTCCACCTTTGCAATGGCCGTTAACTGAGGCTTCCAGCTCTCATAACAAACAAGAACCACCCGTATAACTTCACAATGATGTTGCTGTGCCAACATCTGACCCTGACGTCGGGCCATATATCTCTGGAACAGGCGTGGCGTTCGGGGCCCCGTATCTCTCGCCGTTACCGAGAGAATACGTCATAGCACTTGTCCACTGCTCATAATGCCCCCAGCCGGTACCGCTCGGCGCTACGCCTACAACTGAGCGGGAACCTGTTTGGGGCGACGCGTGATCGATAACCAGACCCTCGCCGAAAAAGGTGCGGCGAGAAGGAGCCGCCCAACCAAAATTTTCCGACGAATATTTCGGCGTCAGGTCTCCCTCCCTCCGGAATTCTCTTGTACTGCTCCGCGGACCTTACGGCGGCAAACGAAATAATGGCTTCCACCAATTCGATAGCCGAACAGGTCATAGCTCTTCCGAATACTGTGCGACGCCCTTCGTTTGAAGCAGCTCTCCCAGGAAGAGAATAAGACGAAGACCGAGGCTGGAGGGCAATCGAATAGAAAAAGGCGTGTGCGTGTGTGTGTGTGTGTGTGTGTGTGTGTGAGAGAGAGAGAGAGAGAGAGAGAGAGAGAGAGAGAGAGACGATAAAGTGAAATCTCGGCTGCTTAGTCGTTACTTCAACCATAGTCAGTGTTGCATCTACCTCCGTTTGTCAACCTACTGTGGCATCCCATCATCTTGAGGTGAGAAAAAAAAGACCCTTGCATGAGAAACGGAGTCCTGTAAAGTGAATATTGCCTTTCAGAGCCTGCACTGGATACAAAGATGCGAATGCAGAATTTTCCGGGCATACCAATGTGACCTCTGTGTTTCCCTCATAGTCAGTACCTGAAAGTATTACAATGGCAACCTTCTGAGCCACACCGGCTGTCACATGGGTTTGCCGACAAGAGTCAATCTCTGGCATTGTAAGACCGCTTCACAGTTTGGATTGTTAGTCTTCTTGGTGATTCCTTTACATTTCCACTTAACACTCAATGATAATTCCTCTCAAGAACTGTTACTTTCAGTCATCTGCCGATTCACGCTTTGCAGCACCCAGTAAGTCCGCATTCGTTTCCAAAGATTTCCAGAGCGATTTCGACACCGTTCCTCAAAAGTGACTGCTAAGAAGCTGCGTGTGGCGTATCATCGTTGTTGTACGACTGGATTCGTGGCTTCCTTTCAGAAAGATCGCAGTTCGTAGTAGTTCAAGACAAGTTATAGAGTGAAACAGAAATGATATCTGGCGTTCCCCAATGCTTTTCCTAATCTACGAGGCATATTCATAAAGTAACTTTAGTTTTAATATAGCGTGCGCAATACTAAAGATACCGGCGCCGCTCTTGCTGCGAAATCCATCTTCAACCAGTACGCTGCAAGCAACGTAAAATCTAGGTCTCGTCTTTGTTCCTCTCCTACCACATGCTTTCAAAATGTGTGTTGTAATCACAAGTCCCACCAGTTGTGAGGTACGTTCAGTAATAACGTTCCGTGTGGCAAAAAACTGTAATGCTAGTGATTTCCATCTCCAATTTTTTGACGTTAATGGGCCACCCGTAAGGAATTAAGGTGGTGTACGATAGTTTTAAAAATGGGCGAAGAATGTCCATGACTAAGGGAGAAGTGGTTGACCGGGTATGGTTGACGAAAGAGGAAAGCGCAGGTTCACTAACTCGGAGATTTGCGCTTATTTTACACAGATTAGTCATAATCTTCAGTGCAAAGAGACTGCAGAAGATTGGACTACCGGCAATGTGATGCCAAGGCCGTGTCCAAACTCCTTACTGAAAAACAAAAGGCTCAATTTATGGCAGGAGCACTTATCCTTTCTTGGACGTTGCGAAAGAAGTGACGCTTTTCTCGACCAGACTGCGATGCAGTAACTTCATACAGTACGTGAATGCAGAGGCAAAACTTTAGTCAGTGCAATGAGGGTATGCTGGGTCAGCTGAAAACGCACAAAGTGACTCAAACATCATCCAGCAGGAAAGTCATGGCAGGTGTCTTCTGGGGCAGGAAAGGAATTTTGATAGCGGAGTTCTTGGAGATAAATATCACAATTGACACCGAAAGTTACTGTAACATACTTACGAACTTCATAAAAGATATTCTAAATAAACGTTGTGGCATGCTGAGCTCTGGAGAGAGTTCTCTGCATGACAACGCTCATCAAAATACAGTGCGACGTACTGCAACCAAACTATGATGTCAAAAGGGAACTATTGGATCACCCTCCCTACAGCCCTGATGCGGCGCTTATCGTTTATCATCTCTTAATACACATGAAGTGGCAGCTCTCCTTGAAGCACTTTGGCGATGACGTAGAATTGAAAACCAGCATCGTATCTTGTCTTCCGTCGCAGGCAGCAGAATGTCTCAGGGAGCTAGAAACTACGTAGAAAAAAAGTGTATGTACTTTTAAAGCCTTTTGAAACGAATTCCCTAACTTTAATCCTTAAAAAGAAAGAGTTTACTTTAGGAATAGTCCTCGTATATAAGGGATTTAGAAGGCAATCTGCGCAGTCCAATTAGATTGTTCACGGAGAAGCTGGCGTTTGCCGTATACCAAATCAGCAGTATATCAAAACGAATTGCTAAATGATTTGGACAGCACAACCGTACGGTACGAAAAGCGGTAACTGACTCTAAACAATAAAAAAGACTGAGATATTCTACATGAGTACTAAATGGAAGCCGTTAAATTGCGGTCGATTTCGCTAAATACCTCGGGATTAAAACTACGAACAACCTAAATTGGTAACATTACACTGAAAGCGTCGTGGGAGAGGCGAACCAAAGAAAGCGTGTTATTGGCAGAATACCTAGAAGACGCAACAGATATACTAGAGAGATTGCTTACACAACATTTGTCCGTCCTTTTCGGGATATTTCTGTGCGGTGTCCTTACAGAAGATGGTTGACGGATGACATCGAAAATGTTCAAGGAAGGCAGCTCGTTTAGTATTGTGATTAAATAGGTGGAAGAGTGTTAAGACAATGATGCTCGATTTGGGCATTTAGCGTTGCGGTGAGACCTTTTCATGACTTTTCATTCAGCAATTTTCTCTTCCAAATGCTAAAATAATTTTATGATACCCAATTACGTAGGGAGTAATGACCATCGTAATGCTATATCATCGCACGGAAAGATTTAGGTGTTGCTTATTCGCACATGCTATTCGAGCGTGAAATTGTTGGAAAACAGTTTGAAAGAGATTCGATTAATTCTCTGTGAAGTACTCATATTTGAACCGCTGAGTAGCCATATAGATGTAGGTGTAGGTTTACCCACCTCAGTCTCTAAACGTAGACACAAAAACAGTCGTACCTTATTCGTTTATTGCGGTTTAAAAATATACTTTTGCAGCTGCATATTGTAACTCAGTCGTAGTGCATCCTTTATTGTATTAGGTCCTTCACACACCAACTTTTAACCGTTTCCTGTGTGCGTTACACGGAATACCGGTTACCTATAGTGTTACATAGTAGTAAATTCTGCATCAGTTTTCATAAAAAAAAGAAGACACGTGCCATCCGAAATTCTGATGGAAAAGCCAGTTATAGATTCCGGAGGTGTCTTAAATTTCAGCGAATCTCCAGCTACAATTCGAGACGCCACCTTCACCACCTTCACACTGCCGTACATTCTCCATTATTTGTTAGACACTCCAGTCTCTCCTATCCTATACACAGTTTACCCTCTACAGCTCGTCCTAGTAGCATGCAACGTATTCCCTGATGTCTTAACTCATACGCATCATCCTGTCGTTCTTGTCAGAGTTTTCCATATCTTCTTTTCTTCACTGATTATGTGGAGGACAACCTCATTACTTACCTTATCAGTCCATCTAATTTTCAAGATTCCTCTGGGGCACATCTCAAACGCTTCCATTCTATTCTGATTTTTCCACAGTCCATGGTTCACTGCAAAACAATTATGTGCACCATACATACATCCTCATAAATTTCTTCCACAAATCAAGGCCCCTGTTTGATATCACAGTCCTTCTTTTGGTCGGGAATGCCCTTGTTGCCTGTGCTAGTCTGGATTTTAAGACATCGTTGCCTCATCCGTGATGGGTTATTTTAGTTCAAAGGTAGCTTATTTTCATCTACCCATTGATCACTGATTCTGATGTTAAGTTTCTCGCTATTCTCATTTCTGATACTTCCTTACTTCGGTTTAATGTCGGTCAATATTCTGTACCGATCAGACAGTTCCATTCAAAGGATCCTGTTAATTCTTCTTCATCAAGGATAGCAATGTCATCTGCAAATATTTCACTCTTGATAGCCGCGAGGGTAGCCGCGCTGTCTCAGGCTTGTACGGAGCGCACGGTTCCCATCGTCGGAGATTCGAGTCCTTCCTCGGGAATGGGTGTGTATATTGTCCTTAGTGTAAATTAGTTTAAGTTAGATTAAGTATTGCGTAAGTTTAGGGACCGATGATCTCAGTAGTTTGGTCCCACAAGACCTTACAATAAACACCCACACTTGATCCTTTCTCTATTTCCGACATTGCTTCTTCGATGTATAAATTCAACCGTACATGCGGAATACTGCTTTCCTGTCTTACATTCTTTTAATAATAACACTTCATCCGTGGTCTTTCCCGCTTACCGTACCTTCCTGGTTCTTATATTGCGTATTACCCGTAGTTCCCTACACTTTACTCCTACTATTCTCAGGATTCCGAACATCGTGCTAGGTCAATAAATCCTATGAATGTATCTATTGATCTAGCACGATGTTCGGAATCCTGAGAATAGTAGGAGTAAACCCTATGAAAGTATCGTTGTATACATGGAAGAATCCTGCAGATACTAGATACTAGAAGGTATCAGATAGATTATATAATGGGAAGACAGAGATTTAGGAACCAGGTTATAAATTGTAAGACATTTCTAGGGGCAGTGTTGGACTCTGACCACAATCTGTTGGTTATGAACTGTAGATTAAAACTGAAGAAACTACAAAAAGGTGGTAATTTAAGGAGATGGAACCTGGATAAATTGACTAAACCATATGTATAAAAATGTAGTAAACTGAAGCATTCAAAAAGGAATACAAACGTCTCAAAAATGACATCGACAGTAAGTGCAAAATGGCTAAGCAGGGATGGCTAGAGGACAAATGTAAGGATGTAGAGGCTTATCTCACTAGGGGTAAGATAGATACTGCCTACAGGAAAATTAAAGAGACCTTTGGAGAAAAGAGAACCACTTGTAGGATTGTCAAGAGCTCAGATGGAAACCCAGTTCTAAGCAAAGAAGGGAAGGCAGAAAGGTGGAAGAAGTATATAGAGGGTCTATACAAGGGCGATGTACTTGAGGACAATTTTATGGAAATGGAAGAGAATGTAGATGAAGACAACAACAACAACAACAACAACATGAATGATCTTGATTTTTGTTCACCCTTGTTTCCATTATCAAGCGCAATGTCAAGTCTGCCTCTCTGGTACCTTTACATTTTCGGCCCCCGGTAGCTGAGTGGTCAGCGCGACAGCGTGTCAATCCTAAGGGCCCAGGTCGGAGATTTTCTCTACTCAGAGACTGGGTGTTGTCTTTTCCTAATCATCATCATTTCAACCTCATCGACGCGCAAGTCGCCGAAGTGGCGTCATATCGAAAGACTTGCACCCGGCGAAAGGTCTACCCGACGGGAGGCCCTAGCCACACGACACCTCTTTTTTTTAATTTTATGAACCAAAATAGATCGTGATCAAACACATCCTGAATTTTCTGCTTCTGCAGACCAATGGTTTAAAAAATTTCCATGGGATGTTGTCTACCCTTTCTGCTCTATATGAATTCACTTCAAAAGTTCTTTTAAATTCTGACCCTAATACTGTAGTCTCTACCTCTTCCATATGGACTCCAGTTTCGTCTTCTAGCACGCCATCGGAGAATCCCCCCCCCCCTTTTCCCCGCAAGCCTTAGAGGCCTGCAATGTATGTACTCTTTCCGCATATCCGCTCTCTCCTCTGCGGTGAACAACGGAATTCCCATTGCGCTCTTGCATTAAATTTCAGCGAATTTGTTTTACTTTTCTAGACGTTTCGGCTTTTTCTCATTTTTTCTGCAGAGGTTTCGCCTTCACTTCCCTGCGCATTGTTTATTTTATTTCTACGTTATTTATATAGCTGAACCCTGTCTTTCACTGAACATTTAGTACTTTCGACAGTCAACTAATTTCTACTGTTACAAAAGGTTTCTTCGCAGTTACTTCCGTTCTACATATGACTGTCTGTCCAAAACCTGTGATTTCCACTTTTTAGAGACGTCTACTCCTCTTTAACTGAAATTCCTACTCTGGTATTTCTTAAAGCAGTATCAAATTCTTAGCGTACTTCAAACATGTGTCGTAGTTCCGCACCACTTCAGTATCCCACTTTCTTCGTCATTAATTATTCTAGATGATTCCCTTAAATTTCAACCTACTCTGCGTTACTAAATTATGAAATGAGTCCACATCTGCTCCTGGATCCACCTCGGAAACCAATATCTTGTTCAAGAATATCTGTCCGATCGTGATGTAATCCCACTGAACCCTTCCCGTGTCTCCAGGTCTTTTAGAAGTGTGTTTCTCCTCTTGTGATTGTTGAACAGAATATTCGCTACCACAAGCCCACATTTATTGCAGAGCTCAATTAGCCTTTCTCCCCTGTCTTTCCTTTTACCAGGCTCGTATTCTCATGTAACTCTTGCTTTCTACTCCTTCCCCTACAACCTCGTTCCCATCCACCATAAGTATTAGGATTTCATCTTATTTTATTTAATGAATTACCCGTTAAATACCGTCATATACTTTCTGGGTTTCTTCATCTTGTGAAGATACGTCGCCATGTATACGTGTACTATTATTGTCGTCGTCGGCTTAGTATCAATTCTGATGAGAGCTTTCACAGCACTGAGCTGTTTGCAGTAATTCACACTCTGTCTTACTTCCCTATTCGCAAAAAATCCTAATACCATTTTCTACTGCTGTAGATGTGACCTGTATTCATAGGCCTTATTTTCTTTCCATTTCACTTCATTGACCCCCAACTATAACTAGATTCAGACCCTGGATTTCTCTTTTCTAATTTTCTAACTTCCTTACCTCGTTCAAACTTCTGTCATTTCACGCTCCAAATATTAGAATTTTTGCATATCTGTGTTTAGAAGCCATAATGTCCTACACCAGGCATCATGTTTGGTTAAGATTGTTTTAGCCGATGTGTGAAGTGGGATATGAAATGAAACGCAGATAACAGATGGTACAGTGAGTACCAATTCTGTGAAAAAAAGCGCCAGTTTAATAGTCGGGTAATCTGACTGTCTGCCACAACAGAAAACAGCACGCCTAATATCTAATTTTCATAATTAATAGTTGTTCGAATTATAACTCTATCACGCCAACTAACCTTTCAGTGACATTAGTAAGCCATAAGTCACTAGCTACAGATATCATTTTTATAACAATTTTCAGTAACATTAGAATAACGATATTCAAACGAAGCAGTCAGTGCTTCTTCAGCCCCCGCCCAAAGTGCACTCCAGGCGGAGATTCATGCTTCAGTAGAATCTTGTACTAGGGTCCATAGAGGGCTATTCGGTAAAGAGGGTTCTCACCGCTGAGAGCTGAGCTGCACGTCATGCAGAATGATCTTAACATAATCACGTCTCTGCCAGCAAACGGACTCTTAACTCTTTCCGTGCGAGCTTTTATTTCTGTTATTTTATTACCACGATCATTTTCCCCTACGTAGGTGACCCTAACAAACTACTTTCCCATTCGGAGGACAAAGTTGGCGATTTAAATTTCTTGAAAAGATCCTGTTACGACGTAGAAGTTTTTGTTTTAATGATTACCACACCAACTCGGGTACTCCATATTTCCTGGTAATACGAAATAAGCTGCCCTTCCCTGAACTTTCTTCCATGTCCTCCATCCTATGTGATCCGGAACCCATACAGCGCCACAGCACTCCAGAAGAGAATAGACAAAGGTAGTGTAGCCATTATAAAGCTGCATGAGTGTACCGACCTCCAGCTTTTTGAACACGGTACACTCACCCGTCAAAGTTATTGTGATAGTCTACTCCTTTCCCATGTGAGTTTTTTCAGGAATGCATTAGACCTCACATCATTTTTAAGAATGACGGCGCACAACCGTGTCGAACAGCGCAGGAAGGTCCTACCACATGAACGAGCAGGAGCAAAAGTAATGGCAGTAGTAGTTTTATTAATCCGTATATCTCTTTTACATCGGTATTGGACAAGAACACCAAACATAAAAAATAACATATGCAAACATCTACTACACGTACTTATAAGGCCAGAACGACAAGGATAGGACATGTAGCAGCCGTGGCCTTCTAGCAGGAACCATCCCGGCAAATTGCCTGAAGTAATTTGGGGAAACCACTGAAAATGTAAATCAGGATGGTTGGTTGAAAATTGGAGCCTCCAACATTCCTAACAGAAGACCATTCCAATTGAAACAGTGCTGCCTCATTCGGTTTATCTCTTGTGTATATTACTGTTTAACAAGTACGTTATTAATAATATTAATTCAGGTCTCACTCCCAAGCACTGCACACACTACACAAAGAATCCTCGCAGTTTTTGTTAACTCTCCACACATTACAAGCTGACGTCAGGACCATTATGTGTATCCAACTTCCCATTTGCTACCCTGAGTAACTTACTCAGCATCCCTCTACAACGAGTGAGATGTTGAGATCAGAAAGAGAGTACGGTGTTATCACTACATGTTGCACAGCTTGGGGAGTACGTTCTTGGAGAAAAGAAGAGGAAAAAGAAAAAGATGTAATGTGAAACTATTTTATGGAATCATAATGCGTTATTATCATTACTACTGTTATTTATTTGTGTTGTATTATTTAGCATCTCCGATAGTGTGTTGCCCAAGTAATTCTTCAGTGTACTGGACGTATTGCTCCAAATGTGCTTTTTAACTGCCTTTTTAAATAAATTTGGTTTTGCAATTTCTTTACTCTCCCTTGGTAATTTTATTGTACTGTCTTATTCCTTGGTAGAAAATGCTATTCTGAGTTTTGTGCTTATCTTTATGTTCCTTGTGGATCCTGTTCCATGAGCATGGACAGAGCTGTTCGTTCAGTAATTGTCAATGTCATTTTTGATGTGCGCAACAGATCGGTAAATATACTCATACGGTGCAGATAAAACTCCCAATGTTTTGAATAGATCTTTACAATGAGCTCGACTACCGTTTTTCGTTATAACTCTTATGGCCTTTCCTTCGGTTTGAAAATTATGTTCATAGCTAAGAACGGAGTGAACACACAAATATTGTGTAACTAAAAGATGCTATTGATGACAGGACTCTAAGGCCATAACATCCTGATGAGATTCGTCGTCTTTTCTCGTGTATTCGTGTCACTTCAGTTGAGAATGAATATTCAGTCTTAGAAAGTTTACTAGTCTATAGAGTTACATACAGTTAATTTAACAGTGTCATTTCCCTCTTCAATTTTAAGCTCATGGCACTAGGTTTCTTTATGTTCAGTGTCACTTTATTGCTTACTGACCAATTTCTTTGAGGGTTTCCATTTGCTTTCTCTGTAAGGATTTCTCTTATTTTCGCAATAATTATAATTCTGCTGTCGTTAGCAAAGAGACCTTTTCCCCTTGACGGACACTGCTGTGAAGGTTATTGGGGTATATCAGGAACATGCTTCCCTGAAGAACACCGATATTAATATTTTTTGAGTGTGGTAAGTGTTTTACTAAAAGTTTAGGTTTATTTAAGGTACTTGTTATCTCTACTCCTTGTACCCTATCTGAGTATGGAACGCCTTAGAAAGGACTAAATATATACATGTGACACACTCACCCTTGTCAAATGCTACTTTTGTGAATTCTACTATCAGTTATTCCGCACTTCCACCACTTCGGAAACGAAACTCCAGTTCACTTAAAAGACTGTATGATTTCAAGTATTCAATAATCTTTCTTTCATAATCCATATTATTAATAAGAACGGCAACTGGAGGATAACTGCCGGAAATTTCCTATGTTTTCCGCATTACCTTTCTCTAGCCAAGATATAAGTCAGTTTATTGCCTGTTCTAAATATGTTGGAAATGTCCCTGATGCAAGGATTCATTCATGATGTTTGTTAATGAACCTTTTATCCTCTCTGTGCAGTATTTCAGGACACACATCAAAACCAACTAATTATTTACTTTTCAATTTTTGAACTGTTTTACTGACTTCATGTACTGAAGCTGGTAGTAACATCACTCCACACACACACACACACACACACACACACACACACACACACACACACACGCACACACAAAACACACACACACACAGTCACTTACTCACACTCTACTTATTTGGCTTCTTTGCTACGTGAGGATCCCGCGCTACTCTTGCTATCCTGCTCTAGTTCTTCCTATCTTGTACCGCTTCCTCGCATTCAATTATATCCAACACACTGGAGTCTGAGGTCAACTGCCCCCTGCTTCTTGGTCTTCCAGGAGGACTTGAACCAACAATTTTGTCATATATCTGACAATCTATTCTACCACGGTCCACTTTGACAATATGGTTTGCCCACCGCAAACGTCTCGCTTTGGCGACGTGCGCTACCGAGGCTTTGTCGGCTAGCTTAATTAGTTATTCGTTGGTCCAAAGATTTTTCTGCATATTTTAGATTCGAAGACTGAGAGTTGGTGTTCCTCTTTATTGGTCATGCTCCATGCTTCGGATCCGTGTAGCAGTCCCGGCCTGATGACTGTTTGTAGAGTATCACCTTGGTTTTCCTGTTCAGGTATTTGGACGATATTCGTTTTTGGAGGGAATAGTAAACTTTGTTTGCGTTCGGTAATCTAGTTTGGTATTCGACTCGTCTTCTGTTACAGTCATTTATATTTACAACAAGATCGACTTATCTTTTGTTCAGGTCATTTATATTTACACCAAGATATTTGAAGTTTGGAGTCTTCTTGAAAGCGTAGTTATCTATGTGAAGTAAAGTATCCTGGACTTGGAACACTTTCCCAAGAAATACACGAGCATGTAGTTCATCCTCTATATTTAAGAACACAATGAATTCAACACAAATGGTCTTCACTGATCGCCACAAAAAATTAACAAAGTTTATAACTAGTTCCTAACAAGAAAATAAGTTCACGACTAGACTGAAGTAATTGGAATGCAGATCTTGAATGAGGAAACAACACAATGAAAGCTTCTATAGTCAGAGTTCGTTCTCTTCTAGTTTGATTACCACATGTTTTTGTCCTCGCTCGCCTTGAGCGGAGTACAATGGAGCAGACTAATGTGAAAGTTACGATCTCTAGCATTTCTAACATTAGGATTTAAAAACATTCAGAAATTAATTTGGTCCGATTTTCCGATTGCAGTCTAACTTTGAAAAGACGCAAGAGAGACAGAAAATCACACATGCAAACGTCACCATTCCTGTAAACAAATACAATAATGCACTTGAAAATGAAAATAAAATCTTGAAGTAGTGCTAAGCAGCACAAAAATAAGTAACTGCTGCAATTTTCATTGTTAAAACATACAATATGACGAACGAAACTAAGTTCTACAGTCTTGCTAAATGAGTGTAACGGAATACAAAAAGGCCCGCGAGCACGTTGACGAGATCCCTTGGCGGCGAAGGCGACTCTGGATGCTGGGCAGACTCTTCTCTTCGCTGGGTACGTCCTATCTGCCGCCATAGGCACGGCCGCGGGCCTAAACACCCATATGGCGGAGGTGCACTTCCCCCTGATTAGTTGCGCGTGGTACTGGCGTACGCAGCAAAAGGTTCGTGGCAGGAGCGACCTCTCTTGCTCATTTAGACACCCACAGTGCTTTGAACGGGTGTACGGGAAGGCTCTCTGCAAATCGCGCTGCAAATGGCGGAACCGGAACGTCGCATCGTGTAGTTGCTGGGGCTGAACAGGCAACCAGCCCGACGGCGGTGTGTTGCAGTGTAGCGTCGACTCCTGGTGGCTTTGACGGCATGCCATGAAGTTTATCACGTTGTCCTGTAATCATATTTCCCTTCGTATAATCACGTGTTCTCTTTTTCTTCATTAAACCTGTTTTCATGGTTTCATTTAGTTTTCTCAGTAGAGTTTCATTTTCAACACTCGTATTTCTTATTAAAATTGTGTCTTATGTATCGGCCAGTGTTGCTCGTTTTCTTAACGCGTATTCCATGACATGGCTGAAAGTAAGTAGGGGTAGAGTGTCACATTACTTCGCTCCGTTTTGTTCTGGAAACAGTCCGATACCGAGGCACAGTGTGTTACTCTGCTTATTGCCTTCTCCAAACATATTTTGACCAAGCTGATGAGATTTTTGCAGATTTCGTATTCTGACATGATTTCCTATTCCGTTTCTCTATGCACCGAATCGCAGACCTTCTGAAAGTCTATGAACAAATAACGGAGGCTCTTGCTGTATTCCCACATTTTTTCATTGATTCTTTTGATGCAGAATGTGCTGTCTACTGTCGATCTGTTTTTCTGAAAACCATTCAGGTAGTCCCCTATTGTGTCCTCGGTACAGGGGGTGAGTCTTTGCAATATTATATGAAACAGGTCGTTCTCAATATTGTCTACAGTAGGCTTCAAGTGAAGCCTTTTTCCTCTTCGTAGGGTCTTACTTGTTTCCCTTTGTGTCTCCCTGTCCTAATTCTTAATTTTTTCTGTCCTGTAGCCATACCTTCCTAGCTGTTTTACATAAACCTTTCAAACACCTGTTTTCCTTTGGTTCGTATGTACGATATTTAGTGCATAATTATGCATAGGTGCTATTTCTGTTTTTGGGAATTTTTGTGCAACTTCTCTGCAATACTTGAAAAACACTTATTCACGTAGTTTGTTAGGTTGTATGGATCATTTACTACTTTGCCCCCCCCCCCCCTCCCTTTATTAGTTCTTCATTATGACTTCGCTTATCTCTTTCCTTTCTTATGACAGCCCTGATTGCTTTGCTTTCATTCCCCTTATCAGTCTAGTGGACATCATGGGAGCATGTTGCAAAACGTGCAGTGCCATCTTTGGTGACCACACACCCAACTGAGGACCATGTTCCACCTTTTGTAATGTTCAGGTGACCATCAAGAATCACCGTGACTTCATGTAATTATTGTTTTTGAACAGAAGTCGCATTCCTGTTCGTCTTATTGCGTACTTTCATAAGTAAACTTTTGAACTATCCTGTAGCAGTTCTTTCTGTGTATGGTCCAAGCTTCATGGAGCTGTATTACTTGAAAGTGACACAACGTGCGAAAATTTGTTTTGTCCTTACGTTTTGGACACTATTGCACTTACAAAACGGTACAGGTGCAGGGTTCTCCACAACCTTACTCAAGTACTCAAGGATTTGAGTGTTTCTTGTATTTCGTCCTCGATCTACAGAGTCAGAGGTCCATGTGTCTACAATGTCGATGCCGCAGTATTAGAAAACCATTTAGCAACACCGTGAAATGTATTCTCTGGTGTTCGCGGGGTTCCTAAAATTACTTCCCAAAGAGACGCACGGTGTATGTACATCTTATTAGAAGCTATTTGCCTCTTCTCAGCATTTATAGCCTTATTTATATCAATTCGGTGCCACTCACTGTCGGAACTGAACATTCTGAAAAATCCTTGGTGGTTTCGGTTATCCTATGGCCGATGTGCGCAAATAGCGTCTCATTAATCACTACTGGATTAAAAAGGCTGTACTATCCCGTAGATGTTCCTACTTCATCTGACGCATACGTTCCTTACTAGGCTGTACAGTCTTTCTAAATTCCATCAGAAAATAATTATGGATCCTTGTAACACTGCAGTCGGAGTACAACTAACAGTATTCTCAGTGAACCTCCCACGTTGAGTTGTCCGCACTAGACAACGCGTCTGATGACGTGTCGAGCAGTTTAGAGTAGCTGCGTACTGTTTCACAAAATGTAATCCTTCTCTCGTCTGATGGCCTGGTTATGTTGGAGAGAACCCTCATGACTCTCGTTCTTCCCACATTGGCCACAAGTTTGTTCCACGGAGGACAGAGTAAAATAACCAGATATCTTCACGACATTCCACTGTTTCCAGCCCTGTTCACATGGACAATGAAACTGTGATCGCATAATGGAAGAACGGGTGTATAGGACTTGACATCACATCGACTCAGAGGACATTACTGGTCGATCACGTGGTTGGCCCTAACAAGAAAAAAAATAAAAAGTGTTTTTTTCTAGCGAAACAGCCAAAAATTTTTCTCGGTTACCGTTATAGATTTCTGGGCATGAAGCCGTGTATTAATGCAAAAAACTATTCTGGATAAACTAACGTTTCGGCCATGGTTGCAGCAGCCTTCTTCTGTCGACAAAGAAGAAGATCTCTATAACCGAGGCCGAAACGATGATTTGTGCAGTATTGTTTTTTACATTATGGTGCGGTACCAACCCAGAAAACTTTTATGTTAATTCTGCTCACGGGATCCTACGCAATTAGGGAAACCAAGGTAAATGTAATTTTGGGTGTTGAGATGGATATTTTAAATCCACTTCTGCTGAATGTAAGAGTTGTCCCAAAAATACAACAACAAGCCTTACGAACTGGTTCGTTACACCAAAACAAGAAAAAATAAAGCGTAACATAAGAGCTATAATCATTCACAAAACAAGAAAAAACAATGCGTAACTTAAGAGCTATAATCATTCTTGTAATGCGTGACGATTTTCTCTAGAAGAAAATTTTCCACGTTTTGCATGGAATGTTCCACGCATCTAGTTCCAACTAGCATTCCGGTTCAAAGTCTGTTAATTCCCGTCGTGCGGCCTTAATCAAGTCGGAAACAGTTTCACATGAAACACCCGTGTACCAATGACAGCTCCGCCTACGCGTTGCCCTTTTATACTTTGTGTATGTGTTACTAGCTCCATCCGTATATGTGCGTGTCGCTATTGCATGACTTCGCTAGATCAGTGTATGCTAGCTTACGTAGTTCTACGAGTACAACTCTAGATAGGAGGAGAGGAGCTATGTGTATCAAAAATATTACTGTACGCAGAGATGGCTTCCTGGACGTTGTTGGTATTCCTCGCGCACTGCAGCCTCTCTTGGTCTGCCAGTGAGACGCTCTCCGAAACCCGTAGGACAGGCCAGGCAGTTTAAACTGTAGAATGGGGCCAAAGTATGGGGCTGTCAGTTACAGTCGAACATACAACTTTATTATTTGAGCAAACTTTACAAGAGCCCCAAAAAGAATTTTTTTTTAAACACACAACATTAATCTTTGGGCTTTAATTACCGGTTGAAAGCCACTTTAATTTAAAAACGTCTGATGGCCAGTAACTTAAAACGCAAGCATAATCAAAAATTCAAAAGGCAAGCCTTATTTTACAACAGTTCATTATTTAGGCTAAGGCCAAAAGAATCTGAGATTTTCATAGCAATTGAGTTCATAATCGGCTGAAAGTCCTACACTTAAGGCTTAACAAGATTAAATTTAAAAAAGAAAACAAAATCCTTACGTTAAACAGTTCTTAATTAGGCAACACTCAGCAAAAAATGACATTTAAAAGATAAAACCTTGTCTTAAAACTTCTTTAGTGAGGCTGAAGGCCCAAAGAATCAAACACTTCAAGAGCAAATAAGTTAAATTCAAATCGGCTGAAGGTCTAACACTTAAAACTCTATAACATTAATTTTTTTTAAATACCGAAGGCATTACGTGAAGCAGTTCTTTAATTTAGGCTGAAGACGTTGAGAGCAAAACATCTCAAACTCAAAATCGGCTAAAGCCCAACACTTAAAAATGGAACAACACTAAAACATTTAAAATGCCAAAGGTCTTACGAGAAACAGTTCTTTAAATTACGTTGAAGGCCTAAAGAATCTTACGCCTTAAGGGGAATAGGACGTCAAACGGGCCGTCTTGGAGCAGGAGAGACACCACAGGACATTTTAATTTCCACTGCCTACACTTCTACGAATAAATCCATAAGACTTTGTCAGCATGACCAGGAAGGATTCAGAATTCACAGTCATAGCAGTGAAAGTTGAAAAACATAACAAAATAATATTTCTTTTACATGTGAAAGTCCATCATTTTTTCACTTCTATGGGCTGCGTATGTTGCTATAGCTACACGTTTCTTCATAAGTAAGAGAGATTCTTCGATGAATTTAGCACAGCATACAAACCTTACTTACAGGTGTACGAAATTCTATAAATTATTTAATTTATGAAAAAATTAATGTGCTGTAATATTTTAAACTTCATGTTAAGAAAAAACTCAAATTTTATAGTTAATTATCTCAATTTTACCACATTTTTTAGTAGATTTGAAAAATTCTACAGTTTCATACACCTGTAAAGTATGGTTTGCATGCTGTGCAAAATTCATCGAAGAATCTCCCTTACCTATGAAGAAAAGTGTACCTATAGCAACAAATGCACCCAATGGTGAGTGAAAAAAGGTGAAATACAAATGTCAAAAAAATTAATTATTTTCTTATATTTTTGAACTTCCACCACTATAAGTGTAAATCCTGAATCCTTTCTGGTCATTCTGACAAAGTTTTATGAATTTATTTTTAAAAGTATAGACAGTGGAAATTAAAATGTCCTGTGGTGTCTCTCCTGCTCCAAGTCGTCCCGTTTGAGGTCCTACCCCCCTTAAGGGCAAAACAATCTTAATTTTACAAAATATCGGCTAGAAGCTATACAAGTACAAACAACGAGAACAAATAAAAGAAAGGAAGTACACCCAAGGGCGCTCAGATGTTTGAGGGTCGGCCTGGAGCTCGAACACTAACGCTCGTTTAGGTAGGAGCGGCAGTCGGGCCCACATTCACGATCCAACGACAACCCAACCGACAGACAGTCAACGGACCAACATACAGGATAACTTATCTTTCGTGTTCGGAATCGGTGAACCACAGACCTTGTAGCTATGGGAACAGCCCCTCACACTCCGACGACGCCAGCCCCCGGCCAGACACGCGCCACGGAGACTTCCTCGCTGCTCCACGCCAACCGACCGACTGCCCAGGCCCTGAAACGCTGGAGGGACCAAATACACGTCGGCCGATGAGACGACCTATCGAACGAGCAACCAACGGTCGTCCCGCTCCAATCTCCCTCCGTCGGACAGTTCATGTGTGTCGCCAGCGGTCGGCGAGCACTGGCTGTCGGCGCGCCACCGGCGCTCCGTCCCCGATTTCACTGCTGCTGCGTCCCGAACTGACTCCCAGACACACGACGATTATAGGTCGCTCCAGCGATGGTAAGACAATACACTTACCGATATGCGCTGCTGCCGACTCTCACGGGCAAGTACGGCAGGAAGTTATTGGCGCCAGTAAATGCTATAAGAAAACGAGGCGGCAGCAACATAATAGAAGATGACAATGAATAAATGGCGTGAACACGAACCGACCACGGCTCAGCCAGTTTGCTTCTAACCAATGACGATGACGCACCAATAGTGTGCATTCTTTACTGGCATCTTAAGTACTGATGCGGCGACGACAATGTGCCGTACCGACGTCGAAGGTGCGTTGATCCACCTTCATCGCAGCGTCTGCTTCAAAGGTAAGAGGTAAACGAACGAAATCGTTGAGGAGGAAAGACGGAGAGTTTAGTTAGCGTGCGGGGTCGCTGCCCTGGGTGGGCGTCTGCAGCTATTGGCGACGCTTGTCCAGGGGACGGTCTAATGAGAGCTATCGCGACCTGGGCCGCGTATTTCACGGAGTGGGACGCGAGGCCGGGACGGCTGGGCTCGCGATAAACGGCGACCGACCTGGGCGTCGGCCGATCCTAATTAACGACCGCGGTCCGGCCGCTAACGGACCGTCGGCCTAATTGTTTCTTTACTGCGCCGGCGCACGGGCCGCCGCGTCACGCACCGGCCGCGATACCGAGATTACCCGGCAATTACCGTTATTTACTGCCGCGCGGTGCAGTATGGTTGCGGTCCGAGCCAAAAGGACAAAAGCGAAACGACGCGCCGTCTCTCGCAGGCCTGCGACTCTGCACTGCTGTGAGGTCTCCCTCCTCTATCGCGATGGCGTCTCGCGGGAAGAACGAGTGGAATTAGGGGTCGGGAAACACAGGTCTTCAAAATCTACTGCGAGTAAATGCACTGAACTGAGACCTAGAAAAATGTAATAATCAGTTCGCTTCGATGTGAGTCGCATGCCAGTTCCTCACACTTTATGAGATTTGGACAATTCAGTTTCTGGGTGTACCTCGTGATGAGCAATTCTACAGTGGTAAATACCACTCGTCTAACTAAACGTACACTACTGGTCATTAAAATTGCTACACCACGAAGATGGCGTGGTACAGACGCGAAATTTAACCTACAGGAAGAAGATGCTTCGATACGCAGATGATTAGCTCTTCAGAGTATTCACACAAGGTTGGCGCCGGTGGCGACACCTACAACGTGCATTTGAGAGGAAAGTTTACAACTGATTTCTCATACACAAACACCAGTTTAAAGGCGTTGCCTGGTAGAATGTTGTTGTCATGCCTCGTGTAAGGAGAAGAAATGCGTACTATCACGTTTCAGACTTCCATAAACGTCGGATTGTAGCCTATCGCGATTGCGATTTATTGTATCGAGACATTGCTGCTCGCGTTGATCGAGATCCAATTACTGTTAGCAGAATATGGAATCGGTGGGTTCAGGAGGGTAATACGGAACGCAGTGCTGGATCCCAACGACCTCGTATCACTATCAGTCGAGATGACAGGCATCTTATCCGCATGGCTGTAACGGATCGTGTAGCCACGTTTCGATCCCTGAGTCAACAGATGGGGACGTTTGCAAGACAACAACCATATGCACGAACACTTCGACGACGTTTGCAGCAGCACGGACTATCAGCTCGGAGACCACAGCTGCGGTTACCCTTGACGCTGCATCACACACAGGAGCGCCTGTGATGGTGTACTCCACGACCAACCTGGGCGCACGAATGGCAAAACGTCATTTTTTCGGACGAATCCAGGTTCTGTTTACAGCATCATGATTGTCGCATCCGTGTTAGGCGACATCGCGGTGAACGCACATTGGAAGCGTGTATTCGTCATCGCCATACTGGCGTATCACCCGGCGTGATGGTATGGGGTGCCATTGGTTACACGTCTCATCTGCATTTCTTCTTAGTGTAGCAGTTTTAATGACCAGTAGTGTATTCCTTCAAATTCGCTGTTACGGCTGCAGTAAATTCGAAATGTAAATTATGGAAAATAACTTCTTTATCCTGGTTAAAACGTTCACTGTTGATCAGAGTGGAAGACAATAACGAAGTGCTGCGATTAAAATTGACGTAACACAGGAATGCAGATCTTCTCCACTACTATTCAATCTATACTTCGAAGAAGTAATGACCGAAACGCAAGAAAGGTTCAGGAATGGAACTAAAAATTCAAGATGAAAGGACTAAAGTGATAAGATTCACTGACGACATTTCTGTACTGGGTGGTAGTGAAGAACACTTTCATCTGGTGAAGGGAATGGTCTAATGAGTACAGAAATTGGACTGAGAGTAAATCGGAGAAAGATTAAAGTTATTAGAAGTTACAGGAATGACAACAAGAAGAAGCTTAACATCACGATTGGTGATCACCAAGTAAATAGTTAAGGAGTTCTACTGTCTAGGCAGCAAAATAACCTATGACGCAAGGTGCAAGGAGAGCATAAAAAGGAGACTAGCACTGGCAAAAAGGGCATTGCTGTCCAAGAGAAGTATTTTAATATCAAACAAAGGCCTTAATTTGAGGAAGAAATTTCTGAGAATGTACGTTTGGAGCACAAAATGGTATGTTAGTGAAATATGGACTGTGGGAAAACCGGAACGGAAGATAATCGAAGCCTCTGAGATGTGGTGCTACAGACGAATGGTGAAAATTATGTGTTCATAGATAAGGAATCAGGAGATTCTTCTGAGAATTGGCGAGCAAAGGAATATACGGAAAACACTCACAAGAAGAAAGGACGGGATGGGAGGACATTTGTTAAGACATGACGGAATAACTTCCATGGCACTAGACGGAGCTGTAGAGGACGAAAACGGTAGAGGATGATAGAGACTGGAATACACCTAGCAAATAAAGGAGGATATAGTTTGCAAGTGCTATTTTGAGATGAAGAAGTTGGCACACGACGGGAATTCGTGGCGGAGAGAGAGAGAGAGACCTGTCAGAAGACAGATGAAAAGTTATTTGTCATTGAAAGATAGTAATTACTTTGAAAAAAAATTGGCAATGATAAAATTCTAAACTCACGTAGACGCCTCTCTCGATAGCTGCAATCCTGTCCAAAACTCGGGCTGCAGTCAGTCTGTCAGTCAATCCGTAAGGATGTAGCTACTGCACCTCCAACCACTATGATGGTCAACGACAGGGGTATCAGTCTTTGGGGTGTGTCCACCAAGTGGCCCCTCCACTGAAGTAAGACTCGAGCATCCCCCTGTGGACCATGTCCGCCTAGCGTCATCGTCCAGATAAAAAGAAGAAGCTTTTCAAATAACACGGTGAATCTGGAAAATGACTTCGTTTTCGAGAGACATGGGTTTCTCCCCGAATTTACGATGTGGAAATGAATTACGAGGATGGTACCGGGTTACATCATCGACAACCGCCGTCGTTACGACAGGAGACCTCCAAGACCACTTTGGGTATCTCTTTATTCATGTTTCTTCAAATTGAGTACATATCTGTAAAACACGACACCAATGTCCTTACATTAAATGCCTAACAGCATAATGCAACGGATATTGGACAATGCGAAAAATAAATTATCCCTGTGCCATTCAACCAAATGTTGGGAATATTGACATATAAATAAACCTGAAGAGAAATTTCATCATTAGCTTTCTCACCCTTCAGAATCACATACAGAAACTAATAACTTAAATGAAAGATAGCATGTCAAATGAACTGCATTTATTTTTTGAACATACAGAAAAATCACATTTAACCTACACTCCTGGAAATGGAAAAAAGAACACATTGACACCGGTGTGTCAGACCCACCATACTTGCTCCGGACACTGCGAGAGGGCTGTACAAGCAATGATCACACGCACGGCACAGCGGACACACCAGGAACCGCGGTGTTGGTCGTCGAATGGCGCTAGCTGCGCAGCATTTGTGCACCGCCGCCGTCAGTGTCAGCCAGTTTGCCGTGGCAAACGGAGCTCCATCGCAGTCTTTAACACTGGTAGCATGCCGCGACAGCGTGGACGTGAACCGTATGTGCAGTTGACGGACTTTGAGCGAGGGCGTATAGTGGGCATGCGGGAGGCCGGGTGGACGTACCGCCGAATTGCTCAACACGTGGGGCGTGAGGTCTCCACAGTACATCGATGTTGTCGCCAGTGGTCGGCGGAAGGTGCACGTGCCCGTCGACCTGGGACCGGACCGCAGCGACGCACGGATGCACGCCAAGACCGTAGGATCCTACGCAGTGCCGTAGGGGACCGCACCGCCACTTCCCAGCAAATTAGGGACACTGTTGCTCCTGGGGTATCGGCGAGCACCATTCGCAACCGTCTCCATGAAGCTGGGCTACGGTCCCGCACACCGTTAGGCCGTCTTCCGCTCAAACCCCAACATCGTGCAGCCCGCCTCCAGTGGTGTCGCGACAGGCGTGAATGAAGGGACGAATGGAGACGTGTCGTCTTCAGCGATGAGAGTCGCTTCCGCCTTGGTGCCAATGATGGTCGTATGCGTGTTTGGCGCCGTGCAGATGAACGCCACAATCAGGACTGCATACGACGGAGGCACACAGGGCCAACACCCGGCATCATGGTGTGGGGAACGATCTCCTACACTGGCCGTACACCTCTGGTGATCGTCGAGGGGACGCTGAATAGTGCACGGTACATCCAAACCGTCATCGAACCCATCGTTCTACCATTCCTAGACCGGCAAGGGAACTTGCTGTTTCAACAGGACAATGCACGTCCGCATGTATCCCGCGCCACCCAACGTGCTGTAGAAGGTGTAAGTCAACTACCCTGGCCAGCAAGATCTCCGGATCTGTCCCCCACTGAGCATGTTTGGGACTGGATGAAGCGTCGTCTCACGCGGTCTGCACGTCCAGCACGAACGCTGGTCCAACTGAGGCGCCAGGTGGAAATGGCATGGCTAGCCATTCCACGGGACTACATCCAGCATCTATACGATCGTCTCCATGGGAGAATAGCAGCCTGCATTGCTGCGAAAGGTGGATATACACTGTAGTACTAGTGTCGACATTGTGCATGCTCTGTTGCCTGTGTCTAAGTGCCTGTAGTTCTGTCAGTGCGATCATGTGATGTATCTGACCCCAGGAATGTGTCAATAAAGTTTCCCCTTCCTGGGACAATGAATTCACGGTGTTCTTATTTCAATTTCCAGGAGTGTATTTCAGCGACACTGCAGATTGAGTGATGAATGTAAGCAAGAATTATTTTCAATAAAGAACTGAAATTAATTAATTGCTTGAAAAGTTTTTAAAGCAAGAGAAAGGGAATGGATTCACCTAGCAGTTTTCCTACAGCTCTTTCACCAAGAAATATCTCCTTCCTAAACAACGAAGAAAGTGCTCTATAAAATTAAATTTGGTGTGCAAGTCTAAGGATCAACTGAATCACGGCCAGTGCTTACCAAGGAGTCGACATCAAGACTGGCTAAACTGCCGTATCTGAGCTTCATTTTACCTTAAGGGACGTGTGTGGATGCGTCGTCGTGGCTTCGACTGCTGGTGAGATGGTATGGGTCATGTACTGCGTGACGGGTCTGTTTGTACAGACATGCCAGGTGACTGGAGGTGAAATGGCGACTTATCATGTCCTATGCTGAAACAGGTGTTGAAAAATTCCTGTTCAAGCTTATGTTAATGAGGACGACGGTATGTGTCCATTGCAATGCAAAATTTATCTTTATCTTTCGAACAATCAAATCAGAAAGATAAGGAATATTGTATCACTATGAGTAAAGTCTGGAGGACTCAATCCAAAAAAATAAGTGATCCTGAGTGATGGACATCTCGAAACGGCACTTAAAATTGATCTCTGCTACTTGGATTAGAAAATGCTAAGTACTCTACACTTCCCGAACTCTGAACCAGATGTCTGTCAAATTTCGTGTGTATTAACAAATCGTTATGTCACAAACCAGATGTTTAAACGCAAATTCCTCTACTTGCCTGAATGTTATGCCAGAAGGCTACTCCACAGTTTCATAGTAAGAAGTGGAAGTTGTCCATGACCGCACCATAAGGCAGAAGATTTCCAGCAATTGCATGTGGTCAATTAGACGACTGTTCGATCTGTTGAGTCTGAAAACAGCGTGGCCCAACTTGCCTGGTGTCACAATATCGAGAGAGTCTAGAGTAGAGAGAAGAATGACGTCTATCTCTCCTGGTGGAAATCACATAAACTTTTACCGCCACTACGTTTCTACCTTTCCACTAGTCTTATTCAGCCAAAGGCCGGAGTGGCACAAGAGTATCCATTCACCCAAAAGAAAAAAAAAGAGTCTCATTCACTTTAACACGTAGTCTGTCTCCTAATACAGGTAGGGAACACGACAGCTACCCCTCTGATGTCACAACATCTTCGCAAGTATGAACTGCACTCTATGACTGCTACAGTATTCCCGCGATATGACATGGAGCTAAAAATGGAAAACATTTTGGAAGCGGGTGATGGGCGGTATTTTTGCGTCCCGTGTCCACATTCTCTGAAGATTCCAATCTGTCGACAGAGCTCTCTTCCCAGAGTGGAAAGAGAGCGTGGAGCTCTTCTCTAACACAGCGGAGGCAGTAAAACGAATTGTAAAAGCATGTTTACTGTGACTCGAGATGTGAATCCTATTGCAAATTAAGAAGCAAAAGAATTGTCCCGTTTGTTATTCGTGTCAAGCTTCAATTGTAATAAGAATTAAGAAGAAAGTTATAACTATACTCAATGTTTAGATATTACTGATTTGATGCAGCTCTGCATATCTCATCCTTTAAATGGCCTAGTAGGCTAAAAAAATTTAATAAAAACGAGTTAAACATCAGAAACATCACGTTCAATTCGTGACGTTTGTCAGAACACTCCGTAATTCTCAAGACAATGAAAAATACAAGGCGGCCACCTATCGAAATATACGCGGTTGTGACGACGTCACTCGCTTGCATTCCTGCAACGTCTTTGGACTTCATGTGGTTTGCATCTAATAGTATCATTATTTTGACAGTTCCATAGTCAACAAACTGTACAGTGTTTTTAAGCCAGAGGTTAATCGCGTGAACTTCGTTTCACTCGATATTTGTTTCCAACAAGCACACGATGTATTCGATTTTTGTACGGTGACTCCACTTTGTACGAATCCTCTATATTTAAGAACACAATGAATTCAACACAAATAGTCTTCGTTGACCGCCACAAACAAGTAACAAACTTTGTAACTAGTTCCTAACAATATAATAAGTTCACAGCTAAACTGAAGTACTTGAAATACACGTCTTGGCTGAGGAAAGAACACTATGAAAGCTTCTACAGTTAAACTTCGTTCTCCTCTAGAGTGTAGAACATTGGAGCAGACTAACATGTAAGTTACGATCTCTTGCATTTAAAAAAAACCACAGAAATTAACTTGGTCCGATTTTCTGATTGCAGTCTAAATTCGAAAATACGCAAGAGAGGCAGAAAATCGCATATGCAGAAACATCACCATTCATGTAAACAAATGCACAAGTGCATTTGTAAATGAAAATACACTCCTGGAAATTGAAATAAGAACACCGTGAATTCATTGTCCCAAGAAGGGGAAACTTTATTGACACATTCCTGGGGTCAGATACATCACATGATCACACTAACTGAACCACAGGCACATAGACACAGGCAACAGAGCATGCACAATGTCGGCACTAGTACAGTGTATATCCACCTTTCGCAGCAACACAGGCTGCTATTCTCCCATGGAGACGATCGTAGAGATGCTGGATGTAGTCCTGTGGAACGGCTAGCCATGCCATTTCCACCTGGCGCCTCAGTTGGACCAGCCTTCGTGCTGGACGTGCAGACTGCGTGAGACGACGCTTCATCCAGTCCCAAACATGCTCAATGGGGGACAGATCCGGAGATCTTGCTGGCCAGGGTAGTTGACTTACACCTTCTACAGCACGTTGGGTGGCACGGGATACATGCGGACGTGCATTGTCCTGTTGGAACAGCAAGTTCCCTTGCCGGTCTAGGAATGGTAGAACGATGGGTTTGATGACCGTTTGGATGTACCGTGCACTATTCAGTGTCCCCTCGACGATCACCAGAGGTGTACGGCCAGTGTAGGAGATCGCTCCCCACACCATGTTGCCGGGTGTTGCCCTGTGTGCCTCGGTCGTATGCAGTCCTGATTGTGGCGCTCACCTGCACGGCGCCAAACACGCATACGATCATCACTGGCACCAAGGCGGAAGCGACTCTCATCGCTGAAGACGACACGTCTCCATTCGTCCCTTCATTCACGCCTGTCGCGACACCACTGGAGGCGGGCTGCACGATGTTGGGGTTTGAGCGGAAGACGGCCTAACGGTGTGCGGGACCGTAGCCCAGCTTCATGGAGACGGTTGCGAATGGTCCTCGCCGATACCCCAGGAGCAACAGTGTCCCTAATTTGCTGGGAAGTGGCGGTGCGGTCCCCTACGGCACTGCGTAGGATCCTACGGTCTTGGCGTGCATCCGTGCGTCGCTGCGGTCCGGTCCCAGGTCGACGGGCACGTGCACCTTCCGCCGACCACTGGCGACAACATCGATGTACTGTGGAGACCTCACGCCCCACGTGTTGAGCAATTCGGCGGTACGTCCACCCGGCCTCCCGCATGCCCACTATACGCCCTCGCTCAAAGTCCGTCAACTGCACATACGGTTCACGTCCACGCTGTCGCGGCATGTTAAAGACTGCGATGGAGCTCCGTATGCCACGGCAAACTGGCTGACACTGACGGCGGCGGTTCACAAATGCTGCGCAGCTAGCGCCATTCGACGGCCAACACCGCGGTTCCTGGTGTGTCCGCTGTGCCGTGCGTGTGATCATTGCTTGTACAGCCCTCTCGCAGTGTCCGGAGCAAGTATGGTGGGTCTGACACACCGGTGTCAATGTGTTCTTTTTTCCATTTCCAGGAGTGTAAGATATATTCTCAAAACGGCTAGTCCTAAGCAGGAAAAAATAAGTAACGGCTGCAGTTTTCATATTTATAACATGAATGGCGCAGGTGCAGGCATTCCCAAAACATCTAATATGACGAACGACATTAAGTTCTACAGTCTTGCCGAATGAGGTCCCTTGGCGGCGAAGGCGGCGTGCTGTCGGCGGCGCTCGATCCGCAGCAGATTTCTTCCCTTGGCTGGTGGCGTCCTAGCTGCCGTCATAAGAGCGGCCGCGAGCCTAAATACCCATACGGCGGAGGTACACTCCCTCCTAATTAGTTGCACGTGGTACTGGCGTATGCAGCAAAAGGTTCGTGGCAGGAGAGACCTCTCCTGCTCATTCACACACCCTGGAAGTAACGTACGACCGATTACAAAATGGAAACCACAGTGAAAATCGAAAATTTGTTACTTGTAACAGTTAGTTATACCATCCAGATATATCTCTACATAGTCTCCTCTCCGACTCAGATTTGTCGCGGCGTGATACCAATTCCAATGCCTTCGTCGTAGAAGGCAGCGACCTGCGTTTTCCGCCATTTCTCCGAGCTGGTCTGCAGCTCATTGTCTGCGCGAAAACATTGTCTTCATTCCCATCGCTTTTTTTCCCAATTTATTGGCTTTCTGGACGCGGCCAGTCAACACCCCTAATAGCAAAATGTCAGTTGCGACGTTAACAAGGCAAGGACAACGCAACACCCAGTCCCCGAGCAGAGAAAATCTCCGATCCGGCCGGGAATCTAAACTGGATCCTTTCGGCTAGTAACCCACCTCGCTGATCGCACAGCTACGGAGGCAGATGAGCCAGTGGTTCATGTGAGCATAGACGAAAATCAGTCCCGTCCAAGTCTGGCCTGTGCGGTGGGTGATGAAGCACTTCCCATCGAAAACACTACAAGAGAGTAATAAATGCTCCTGCAGTTGTGACCGATTATTGTCATGCCTAAGGAAATGCGTGACAGTTACGTTTTGTGGGGTTGCATGGATTCATACAAAATCTCTCTGCAAGCACCTGTGTTTGGCATGAGCTACTATTCTCTAAGGCAAACATTTCTACGTGCTCACTGTGAGCTTAGGACTGAAGAGACAGATGAGGTGGTCGTGGGCATGCTACACTGTCCAACCCATCTGTGCAAAGCTTCTTCAGATTTTCACTGTGGCTTGCATTTTCCAAATAGCTATGGAAAAAAATATGACCGAGGCCACTGATAAAATTCAGTATCGAGAGGTAAATCGTTTCCTGTATTTGATGGAAAGCGATGCTGCAACAAACTGCTGCGAGTCAGTAGGCCTGTGCGCTAGAAGTTCATTTAAAGAAGTCGCGTGTTTATTAACTAGTTTTAATGAAAATGGGGTTACATTTTGACTATTCAACACTTACACTGGCTGCTGGACTGGGAAGTTTGGAGTCTGGCATCGGCGAGAAGTGCCACGACGTCTATAAGTTGAGCATCCGCTCCCTACTTGTTATCAAAACATTTAGTTACACATTGTGTCGATTGTCTTTGTGTTACGATTGCTGCCAGCTTAAGGGCTCTACCCGCTGTAGCACATGTAACATGTTTTAATCGATGAAACCAAGAAACATCTTGTAGCTTCGAAAAAGATACTCGTATAAAAACTAATAGACACCGTCCGAACAGCCCTCCAAGGCCAAACGGTACCGGCCGGCCGCCGTGTCATCCTCGCTCTTAGCTGTCACCGCATGGGGATAATGAGTGTCATGTGGGCAGCACACACCTCTCCTGGTCGTTGTCAGTTTTCGTGACCAGTGCCAATACTTTCCAATGAAGCAGCTACTCAATTGACCTCACAAGAGATGAGTACATTCCGCGTGCGCACTTGTCAGACCCAGACGGAAGCGCAGCTAAGCGCTAGCAAAAGCGCTTGACTTTGGTGATCTGAGGGGAACCAGTTTTACCACTGTGGAAAGGCCTTTAGCTTGAAGAAGGTCTAGTATTGTCGAAACATAGGACCCTGCTCCTCGTACAGACCATGAAGGCCCAACGGATGTCTACCGGCCGCGTCGTGCAGATGCGGTACAAATGTGAACGTGGCCAGGTCACTGCTCTGCCGACCGTTCTGCAGACTTTCTACACCGTGGAGCAGCTACTAATCGGTCAAGCAGCTGTTCAGTTGGCATAACCAGTTTGAGAACACCCTATGTCAGTCCTCCCACCGAGGAAAAATCAGTGGCAGTACCGGGAATCGAACCCTGGCCCCTCGCATAACAGCCATCTACGCTGCAAATTCAGCAACGGAGGGGGACATCGAAATGTAGATCGAGTTTAAATAAATAAACTTCCGACAACTGACTGACTGTATACTTTACTAATAAAAGCTTACTTAGAGTCCATGATAATTGCTATGTTCAAGGTCGTGACTGCACGAGCACTTATTCGAAGCTGTTCGCTGTGCCATGGATTCCTTTACACAACGTGTATTGTATTCCTTTAGGTTTATGTTAACCCAATTTATGTAAAGAGTTTACCGGCTCCAGATTGCCTACCTTACATTACTAAAAAAGTACCGCTACGGTCGCAGGTTTGAATCGTGCCTCGGGAATGAATGTGTGTGATGGCCTTAGGTTAATTAGGTTTAAGTAGTTCTAGGGGACTGGTGACCTCAGAAGTTAAGTCCCATAGTGCTCAGAGCCATTTGAACCATACTAAAACTATTTTTAAGTCATCAGTTTTCTGGCTGGTCTGATATGACCCAACATGAATTCCTCTCCTGTGCCAACCTCTTCATTTCAGAGCAGCTACTTACTAAATGTATTTCAGTCACTGTCTTCCTCCACAGTTTTTGCCCTATACAGGTCCCTCCAATACCATGGAAACCATTCCCTGAGTCGTAACAGACGTTCTATCTGCCTGTTCCTTCTCCTTGTCAGTGTTTTCCACATATTCCTTTCCTCTTCGATTCGGCGCAGAACCTCGTTACCCAAACAGTACAACTAACTTTCATTTCTCTGTAGCACCCGATCTCAATTGTTTTTCCACAGTCGATGTTTCACTACCGTACAATACTGTGCTCCAAAGGTGTATTCCCAAAAATTACTTCCTCAAATTAAGGACATTCTTGGCCAGGAATGCCCTTTTTTCCAGTGCTTTTGATGTCCTCCTAGCTCCGTTCGTCATTGTTTATTTGCTACCTGGATACTAGAATTTCTTAACTTTATCAACTTCGCGACCATCAAAGCTGATATTAAGTTTCCCACTGTTATGTTATTTCTCATTTCTTTAATCTTTCTTCGATTTACTCTCAATCCATATTCTGTACTCATACTGTTCATTACATTCAGCAGATCATGTAATTCTTTTTCACTTTCTCTCAGGATAGCAATGTCGTCAGCGAATTGTGTCACTGATATCTTTTCGTCTTGAATTTTAATCCCACTTCTGAAGGTTCCTTTCATTTCCATTACCACTTATTCGATGTACAGATTCAACAGTAGGGACGAAAGTCTAAATCCCTGTCTTATATCCTTTTCAGTACGAGCAATTCTTGTTGAATGTCCACTCTTATTATTCCCTCTTTGCTCTTGTACATATTGTATATTACCCATCTCTCTCTATATCTTACCCCTATTTTCAAACATCTTGCACCATTTTACACTGTCGAACGCTTTTTCCAGTTCGACAAATCCTTTGAACATGTCTTGATTTTTCTTTAAACAAATTGTTTCTGCCGTAGTTATTCGCGGGGTGTTGTGTAGATACTCTCCATTGGAATTAAGCTCTGCCAGTAATTTCTTAATAATATTTGTATGTGTGTATTTTGGTGTGTTAGGGGCGCTCAACGACGGTTATGTGTAATTTTTATGACACTCGTGATTTCCATAAGTTCAGTTTTACCGTTTGCTACTTTAATTTATATATTGTGGGAGTTGTTGTTTAATAGTTATTTTCAGTTCATTTGTAGAATAAGCCTGAATCGTCACAGTTTAAAACAAATCTGGACATACAATGGTACACAGTCTCCTGGCTGCGAATCACAGTCTACCTGATTCCATGCTTTGTTTTTTTGTTCCTAATCTTGAGCTTTTTTAGGAGACAACCGCTACTTATTTGTGAAGATTCTAACAGTGTAGCTGTGATTTATGTAAAGCTACAGAATATTTAACGTTGTTTTTGTTGTTGTACGTTGCCTGCTGTGATCTGGTGTGTTTACAGGTGTTAACTGATCTGTTAACCACATGGTTATCCATTGTGGAACATATCGTAAGTGAAATATTTTTCTGTCAGTTATAGTAGTAATTGAATTCGTACTGTATTGAATTTGAGTCAGAACCATTTGAGTCGGATGAAGCTCTTCGCAACGTCACGATTCGAAATCTCAGATTAATTTTCATCATATTCGAAATAATAAACCTTTATTGCTGATTTCTGCTTAGGTGATTATGTATAATTATTTTCATTTGAGCTTTACAAATCTCCATAATAACAGCTTACACAGCTTGTTAAATAAAATGAATTGATGTTATCTGGGCCATCTGTTGTATTTTCTTGGCCTGCAACCTTATCATTCTCAGCTGCTCGCTTGCTGACGTTTTCAATATTGGGCAACCAATGAAACGCTATACTATCACGTCATATGCTGGACCTGTATTACGATGGCATAATTATGCATCCGGGCAACATTTGTTTGCCGCGCGAGGTAGCCGCACGGTCTCAGGTGCCTTGTCACGGTCCGTGTGACTCCCCTCATCGGTGGTTCGAGTCCTCCCTCGGGCATGGGTGTTTGTGTTGGCCATAGCGTAAGTTAGTTTCAGTTAAATTAAGTAGTGTGTAGGATTAGAGGCCGATGACCTCAGCAGTTTGGTCCCCTAACACCTTACCACAAATTTCCAAATTTCCCACATTTGTTTTTCGTGGAGCTTCAACACACGCATACTTCCATCGTGATGCTACACCGGAATTGCTCTGTGTCAGTCCGAAGCCCAGGGTTGCCACTGGGCGTGCCGCGACAATGGACTGTCACATCAAGAGGCACCGCAACGATAGGCACCTGGTTGACTGTCTTCGGTGCTCCAGAAGCCACCGCACTGTCTGTGTGGATAGCTGCCTTACTACAAACAAGTTCGTTTCCTGGTTTTAAAGAACGTGATGTGGTTGTACTTGGCTGCACAGACGTGTGAATGAAATGTCTGTCCTCTCGGTGGCATATCTCGCAAGACGCTAGAGATAAGGGAGGGGAAAAAAGCAGGTACTTTAGTTCTGAATAACCGGTATTTGATCTCGGTTATAACATGTATTTTTTATTTTTTACTTATCACCAAGTAAAAAAAATGAAATATCGATTAGGCACAACAGCACTGCTAAATTTTTTTCAAAAAAGGAGTAATTTTTATACGTAAAATTTGAACCTGTATGAAATATTGTATTATGATAGGAAATTAGAAAAGTGAACAGTGGCATTTTAATTACAGTGCTGACGGAAACGAGCAACAAACACATATCATGAGAACTGGCCCAGCATTTCGGAAACGTTAATGTCCCCGTCGCCGTGCATCGTGGCTTAAGCTACGCGTGTACATGTGATGTGCAAGACTTGCTCCCACCTGACCTATGTGGTGGTTTCTCCCTGTCGTCGCCGGACATCCATTGTACTGCAGAATTACATCAATCCTAGGCTGGAAAATTTTTTTTCGCATGACATGGCAGTGAGGAACAATTGCTTTAAAAGAACAAGGTTTTTCTGACATTCCTATTAAATAGCAAGACAGGATGGGAATTTTGGTAACAAAAGTGAATTAAAAAATTAAGAATTCATTGACAGCAAACGATATAAATAGAAATTAGATGATCTGCCCCCTTTATGTCCATAATATGCCAGTATCTGCCTGAGTACCTTGAAAACGGACAAATTAACACGAAAAGCAGGTCTTCAACCACAGATTTTACCCTCCAGCACTGACTATTCGAAATGCCCAAATGGTAGTATGATCCCCGATTGTTGTTGTTGTTGTTGTGGTCCTCAGTCCTGAGACTGGTTTGATGCAGCTCTCCATGCTACTCTATCCTGTGCAAGCTTCTTCATCTCCCAGTACCTACTGCAACCTACATCCTTCTGAATCTGCTTAGTGTATTCATCTCTAGGTCTCCCTCCACGCTGCTGTCCAATACTGAACTGGTGATCCCTTGATGCCTCAGAACATGTACTACAAACCGATCCCTTCTTCTGGTCACGTTGTGCCACAAACTTCCCTTCTCCCCAATCCTATTCAATACTTTCTCATTAGTTATGTGATCTACCCATCTAATCTTCATCATTCTACTGTAGCACCACATTTCGAAAGCTTCTATTCTCTTCTTGTCAAAACTATTTATCGTCCATGTTTCACTTCCATACATGGCTACACTCCATACAACTATTTTCAAAAACGACTTCCTGACACTTAAACCTATACTCGATGTTAACAAATTTCTCTTCTTCATAAACGCTTTCCTTGCCATTGCCAGTCTACATTTTATATCCTCTCTACTTCTACCATCATCAGTTATTTTGCTCGCCGAATAGCAAAACTTTACTACTTTAAGTGTCTCATTTCCTAATCCAATTCCCTCAGCATCACCCGACTTAGTTCGACTACATTCCACTATCCTCTTTTTGCTTTTGTTGATGTTCATCTTATATCCTCCTTTCAAGACACTGTCCATTCCGTTCAAATGCTCTTCCATGTCCTTTGCTGTCTATGATAGAATTACAATGTCATCGGCGAACCTCAAAGTTTTTATCTCTTCTCCATGGATTTTAATACGTACTACGAATTTTTCTTTTCTTTCCTTCACTGCTTGCTCAATGTACAGATTGAATAACATCCCTTCCCAACCACTGCTTCCCTTTCATGTCCCTCGACTCTTATAACTGCCATCTGGTTTCTGTACAAATTGTAAATAGCCTTTCGCTCACTGTATTTTACCCCTGCCAACTTTAGAATTGGAAAGAGAGTATTCCAGTCAACATTGTCAAAAGCTTTCTCTAAGTCTACAAATGCTAGAAACATATGTTTGCCCTTCCTTAATCTAGCTTCTAAGATAAGTCGTAAGGTCTGTATTGCCTCACGTGTTCCAACGTTTCTACAGAATCCAAACTGATCTTCCCTGTTTCATACAACTTGCTCACCAGATGGTAGAGTTTTGTCAAGACTGGCTCTCCCAAGGCCGTCAGTAGTTCCAATGGAATGTTGTCTACTCCGGGGTCCTTGTTTCGAATCAGGTCTTTCAGTGCTCTGCCAAACTCTTCACGCAGTATCGTATCTCCCATTTCATCTTCATCTACATCCTCACCCATTTCCATAAAATTGTCCTCAAGTACACCGCCCTTGTATAGACCCTCTATGTACTCCTTCCACCTTTCTTCTTTCCCTTCTTTGCTTAGAACTGGGTTTCCATCCGAGCTCTTGATATTCATACAAGTGGTTCTCTTATCTCCAAAGGTCTTTTTAATTTTCCTGTAGGCAGAATCTATCTTACCCCTAGTGAGATAAGCCTCTACATCCTTACATTTGTCTTCTATCCATCCCTCCTTAGCCATTTTGCATGTCCTGTCGATCTCATTTTTGCGAAGTTTGTATTCCTTTTTGCCTGCTTCATTTACTGCATTTTTATATTTTCTCCTTTCATCAATTAAATACAATATTTCTTCTGTTACCCAAGGATTTCTACTAGCCCTCGTCTTTTTACCAACTTGATCCTCTGCTGCCTTCACTACTTCATCCCTCAGAGCTATCCATTATTCTTCTACTGTATTTCTTTCCTCCATTCCTGTCTGTTGTTCCCTTATGCCCTCCCTGAAACTCTATACAACCTCTGGTTTAGTCTGTTTATCCAGGTGCCATCTCCTTAAATTCCCACCTTTTTGCAATTTCTTCAGTTTTAATCTACAGGCCATAACCAATTCATTGTGGTCAGTATCCACATGTGCCCCTGGAAATATCTTACAATTTAAAACCTGGTTCGTAAAGCTCTGTCTTACCATTATATAATCTATCTCCAGGCTTCTTCCATGTATACGGCCTTCTTTTATGATTCTTGAACCAAGTGTTAGCTATGATTAAGTTGTGCTCTGTGCTAAATTCTACCAGGCGGCTTCCTCTTTCATTTCTGAGCCCCAATCCAGATTAACCTACTACGTTTCATTCTCTCCCTTTTCCTACTACCGAATTCCAGTCACCCATGACTATTAAATTTTCGTCATCCTTCACTACCTGAATGATTTCTTTTATTTCATCATACATTTCTTCAATTTCTTCTTCATCTGCAGAGCTAGTTGGCATATAAACTTGTACTACTATAGTAGCTGTGGGCTTCGTATCTATCTTGGCCATAATAATGCGTTCACTATGCTGTTTGTAGTAGCTTACCAGCATTCCTAATTTCCTATTCATTTTTAAACCTACTCCTGCATTACCCCTATTTGATTTTGTGTTTATAGCCCTGTAGTCACCTTATCAGAAGTCTTGTTCCTCCTGACACCGAACTTCACTAATTCCCACTATATCTAACTTTAACCTATCCATTTCCCTTTTTAAATTTTCTAACCTACCTGCCCGATTAAGGGATCTGACATTCCACGCTCCGATTCGTAGAACACCAGTTTTCTTTCTCCTGATAACGACATCCTCTTGAGTAGTCTCCGGAGATCCGAATGGGGGACTATTTTACCTCCGAAATATTTTATCCAAGAGGACCCCATCATCATTTAATCATACAGTAAAGCTGCATGCCCTCGGGAAAAATTACGGCCGTAGTTTCCCCTTGATTTCAGCCGTTCGCAGTACCAGCACAGCCAGGCCGTTTTGGTTATTGTTACAAGGCCAGAACAGTCAATCATTCAGACTGTTGCCCTTGCAACTACTGAAAAGGCTGCTGCCTCTCTTCAGGAACCACACGTTTGTCTGGCCTCTCAACAGATACCCCTCCGTTGTGGTTGCACTTACGGTACGGCTATTTGTGTCGCTGAGGCACGCAAGCCTCCCCACCAACGGCAAGGTCCATGGTTCATGGGGGTGGGTGGGATCCCCGATTACAATAACATATTTGAGCAGTGAGTAAAAAAATTAATACCAGTAAGACAATACTGGCGATTTTTTGTAGTATTCAACCATTTACCACTTTTCAAGAAAAGCAGTGAACGGTTGAGGAACTAAGCTTTCTTTTATTTGTCTATTTGATTTAACATTTCGATACTACATATTTCCAAAAACGAGAGAGTCAACATTTTTCAAGCTGTCTTTGATTTCTACCGTTATTACAGGAAATAATAGGAACAGAGAACCAAAATATGATTATTTCAGAAACAAGTTATTTTGAGCAGTTTTATGAGGCTAGTTAAACTGGCGTACAAAAAAAACCGATATATCTGAAAACCTGATGTTTCGGTGTTAACCGTCATCCCTACTTGAGGTTCGGCAAACGTTGAGTAAGGCTCTTTTGAACTCACGGATTCTACCAGAGGTTATAATTATAGTGCAGCCACTCGCAGACGTCCAGTGTGGGCGCTAATTTTCGTACGGCAGCGAAATCTGATATTTTAGAGAATCTTATATTCTATTGCGTTAATGCGAACCCGATTAACGTTAGAAGAAATGAGTACTAAGTTTGGCCACCCGGTGCAAATTCGACGCAGTAAATGCACGAAAGACGTATAGAAATGTTTACATATGTAATGGAATAGAAATCGGACGTGGGCAGAAAAGCACAAACAAGTGAGAAAGGCATAATGATATTTACATAATTTGTTAATGCAGCTGACCTTATGAATAATTGATGATTAAAATCAGTGGTGTAAGCTGAAAAATTGTGCCGAACCGGGATTCGAACGCAGGCCCCCAGCTTAATAGGCAGGTGCTCCGACCATTTTTTGCGGGCTCCGTTTTTTCTCTTAAAGCTGCGCCATGTTGTGTTAATTTTTTATTTGAAATTAAATTTTACAGGAGTGGTTTTCCAGCATTAAGAATGCAATACCTCAGTTGGAAATACTGAAAATAATACAAATGTACAGATACGACCGTAATAATCATATTTCTTTCGTGAAACAGCATTTACTCTAATATTAACTTTCATCTATTGACTAGAAATTACGGAAAAGTACTAACTAAGGAAACAGTTTTTGTGGGTTTTTTAAATTTACGAAGTGTAAATAGAATAACAGGAAACTCCTTCATTTAAAATAGGAAACAGGAAAAAAATAACTCAAAGATGCATCTGGTGTGCGAAAACGAGTCGGCAACTATTCGTTTTGAAGACGCCAGTTAGGGACATTCCTTCCAAAAGCTAACGCCGAGCGTTTGATGGTTAGGAGAACGTAGCTTCACCTATCAACACCGGTTACCGGGGAGGTTCCAACTTCTGGGCGGGTTGGAAAAAGATACGTAGAAAAAGTAGACCGGTATATAAGGTGTCGTCTCATTACGTGGTGTCATGTTAACAAAACCGTCCCAACATCGATCATATTCATTGGTCCATGTCTGAAAATGCAAATGACGGACATACCCTTTATTCAAGTGACCGTATGCACCTTTGACGGTGTAATGTACGTCTCGTCCGGACAGAGCAGCCAAATGAGGACGACGACGTGCGTTTGCAATCGGAGATAAAGGGTCAGTATATGCTGCAGAAGGAACCATACGTGCGCCGCCACGTCGTGGACGATCCGGAGTTTGTCTGTGTTGTTCACATTATACCACAGCCAGGACTGTCTGTCGGTCTGGATGATGGCGTGAGCTTTGTGTCACTTTGGATATTTACGGACCGGTAACGACGATGTATCAGCTAGGGTTTTTTTTCCGTGGTAATGTATGGTTGGCGGACTGGGCGCTACGCCGCCTGTCACCTAACCTCTGTGTGACGTTCATTGTGACAAAATCTCGCTAAATGGGAGCCCTAGTGAGAAGAAAGTCTTCAGGTACGTAACTGTATTCCATAAGGAAAAATTCGAGATGTGACAGCGCTGGTGCAACGCGGGCCAAGGCGACTATGAGTTGCGAGTCCGCCGACCAAAAGTACAGCGATTCAGTTCAGGCTGTGATTCCATAACTTCAAGATTGTACCTACGTAATGAGTTGTAGCGCCCTCACGGGCAATGTCCAGGGCGAGACCACCTCTTCGCTTAGGGAGTGTGAGAGTGTCATACTTGATCTTGTATATGTGACCAATATTGACAAAATAACCGAAGGCCGCTTGATCCGATGGGCCATTGCTGTAAAGAGGTAAAATTTGTGCCATGTATGTCACGCGGAATGCTATGTAAATGTTAACAAACCATACCTTTTTTAACATACCTATCACTCTCAGTAATTGAGTTCGAATGCCCGTCCCGATGTTCTGAAAAAGACGCTGGGAGTAGGTCGACGTGGTGCGACAGACGTCTCGAGCAAAAACTATTTTTAGGCAGCGTAGAGTCTCCATTATCCTGAACGGAAAGGGACTTCCATCAGAGATTCCCCTTTTAATGGCCATCCCGCAGAATTTGGCAACTTTCATGTGGCTGCCCGCACCAGTCCGGTATTGTGCGATCCACTGTATTGCGTCTCGAACCTCCTCGTTGCCACGTTCGATAAAGACGAGGTCGTCTGCATTGGCGTGGCATTTGGTTGCGTGTCTTCGCAGGGTGATCCCTGATAAACGTCGTTGCAGGTCGCAGAGAAGTTGTTCTAGTGTGATGGTGTACATAATCGTTGAAAGGGGACAACCCTGTCGGACTGATCGATCGATCGATACTGGTGTCGTCATGCGTCCATTGACCTATCATCCTCGACGAAGCGTCACGAGGTAGGCGTAAGATTAAGAGGAGATAGGCACGTGGGAAATCCCTCCGTTCCATCATCTACGCGTGGAAGGTGTGGTTCATGCAATCGAATGCCTGATCTAAATAGACGGAAATCATGACTCCCTGCACTCAACAGATATCAGAAAAGGGATGACGTCTCTACAGCATTGATTGTATATCGGTATCTTCGCCCAAGGATGTCTGTTTAGGCAGAGGACTTGGTGCAGGCGAGGAGGCGAGTAAAAAACTTAGAATCCGAGTAAAGTGATTGGCCGATAGTTGTCAGATCGCACGCCTCCAGAGAGGTTTGGTACCGGAATAATCAGACCTTCCAGAAATACCGGTGATGGCGAGCCGTAGGGGACAGTAATTTCTGGTACATTTCCTTCCATCGCGGGCACATTAAGTCATTGGCGATCCTTTAAAATTCTAACAGTAGGCCGTCTGATTCTGGTGATCGGTTGAGAGCTGCAGTTGGCGAGCGCAGCAGTGATGTCTTTAGAGGATATGTTTGCTGGAAGAGAGACTGCCGCCTGGCAACTATAGGTACGATGGATCGTATGTGGTATGCCTGAAAGTGTCGCACCGCTAGGCACTTTTTCACGATAGATGTTAGCTTCGAAGGCTATTGCGATGTCCAACCATTGACCGTAAGGCAAATCTAAGGAACGGATCAGCGCTTGTCGACGACGCCTGAGATCTGCGACGACAGGGCGTTTCTCCGTTGATGCTCCTTTGGCTTCGCGCTCGGATAACTTCTCCTTCCAAGCGGCACCGGGTAAGGCCCAATATCTTAACCTTCTCTCGCTGAACCTCGACGTGACAACGTTCCGGGAATGGCGGGTCCTCCATAATGTCCCGGAGGATTTTCTAGTAAAATTCTGTCGTGTCTCGGTGTCACTGGAATCGTTCTTTGCAATTATGGACCAGGGTGAGGGGTGGGGCACATTGAACCGACCACAGAAGATGGACGAGTATTGTGTGATCCTTTTTTCGTAGGATTCCCATGTGGTCGTGACCATTTGTCGACATTCCGGTTCCTATAAGTAGGCATACTGTTTATTGTTGCAGATTCGTAGTGCATATATAAGTAATGTGATGTGAGAAAGCCGAAGGCGAGCTTTCGGCGTTCAGGACATCCGAGGCGAGAGGGGAGGTCACGTAGACGTGATCCAATCGACAAGCTGAGTGATCGTTGACGTTCTTATATCTCTGGCGATCGACATGTAGCACCTCCAAAATGTCTACGGGATTGAGTCGACGTATTAAGTAACGGAGCTCGGAACAGGTGACAAAATTTTGGTATTGCTCCGTCGATAATTATTTGTTCTTATCGTCCCAGAATATGCGGCATGATTATTTCAGAATAAAACAGTGAGCACTCTCGTCGTTTGTGTGTGTGGAATGGCACATAGACATTCGGTATTCTGACCCTGTGTACTGTTATTTGCTACGCTCCGACCTGGTTGCTAGTAAGTAGCGTCTTCTACAACAGTTACGTCGGGGACGATAATCGCTGCTTCAGTATTTCTGTTGGCTGCTGGGGTGACAGTACACCCACGAAAATCGGGAAAAGACTCCGTCCGTAGCTCTTGGGACTGGCGATGTGAAAGTCCGCTGCTCGAGACGTGTCACGTAAAAATTGAGCATTAACATAGAAAGCACCTATATTTTAATTTTTTGCTGGCAATTCTGTACGCCTACATCGGCAGCACGTTTTCGTGCACGCCCCTATCGGGATGTACGAATGTAGTAGAGTCTCATGGACGGTCTATTTCCTGATTCTGTCCTGTTTACCGGGGTGTCCTGTGGCATGTCTTCATTTGGTGGGTGTACAGGACCAACGTCGTCCGCCTGCGAAACGAATAAGTCAGGAGGTCCGGTCAGCGCTGTTGCAGGAAGCGCCATTGGCATCATGGCGTCCGTGCTGGCAGGGGGGGGGGGGGGGGGGGACACACGTGGCCAATAGGGTCTTCAGGGTCTTTCTGTGTCCAGGAGTCACTAAGTAATATGTCCTGCCTGTGATGGGGTGGAGGGGGTTGGGGCGGGAAGTGGGTACGAGCAAGTGCTCTTGCGACTTCCTCCTTTGAATCATCTAATCATCTGGTGGGCGTGTGGTTCTTTCATACTGGAAGCACAAATCCGACTGTGCCGTCGATGTCATCCTCCTATTCTTGCGTCGTTCAGGTAACCTTTGTTTTCGAGGATGTGGTTCAGAGTCGGACGACGGGATGGAGACGCAACGTTCAGGAACGAAGATGCCAGCAGGCACTACCGTGGCATCGAGAGCCATGTCACTCCACTGAACCGGGCACAGTGGTCGTAGCAACTGGACAGACTACCATAGCACGCCTCCCGTCACACCGAAACTCTCAACGCATCCAAACACTACTAATGTACAGGCCTTGCCCATTATCCTCGTTACTCGGGGCATTTCGCTGATTCCCGTGCTTTTTCGAGTCCGTGCAGACGCGCACCAGACTCGAACTATTATGGGAGTCGGCAAAATGCCACGAGTAATGAAGATAGTGTACAAGGGGAACTTCATTAGTAGCGAGTGGATAAGTTGAGAATTTGGGTCTGATGGAAGGTGCTAGGGTAGTCCGTACAACTGCTGTGATCGCTGTGCCCTGATGGCTCAGTGGTCAGAGTATCTGCTTTAGTAAGCAGGACGTCCAGGTTCGAATTCCCATTGATTTCAATCAGTGTCTGCTCGCAGTCAATATCTGTAATTCATTTGTGTCATAGTGTTATTATTAACCGCCGCCAAAAGAATCTGTTCATTATGAACACCGGAGACGTCGACGAGGTATTGTACAGCTCCAGATCCCCCCCTGGTCGCCAAAATTGAATCTAATTTTTTTACAACGTAAATCGGTTCCGTGTTAATGCATTAGCATAGCTACCAAATGTCGCCGCCATAAGGTAATTACAGGACGCATTGGACCTCTTGAGTACCTGCAGTTTACTTATAACCACGCGATACTTTCCCACGACAGTTGTATGATTTTAAGCAATGAAAGCAGCACTATCACATCACGATAAAATACAGACTCGCTAGGACATGCTCCTGCTGTTGGTAGACATGTTTGCTTTTCACACGAGACATAACTAGGTTTTCTCTAGAACATGCAACATTCAAATACGAATTCTGGGTGATAAACCCGGTATGAAATTTTTATTATATACAGCGTATACAGCCACCTATTTTTTGTAGGTGCTTGAAATGCTAACCACACTCATTTTCGTGCACAGAAGTTTGACGTTTGTTGCAACTGTCTTGATATGAAATAGTCGTAACGGCCGGCAGAGTATAAACTAGAACCACAGTTCGTTCACTCTCTTTACCCTTTTCATCATAATTTTAATAAGTCAACACTAAAATTCAAGTATCGATTTTTAATATCAGTTATACAAAGAGGCCAATGAAATTTGTCTAATTCAGAAGGTACTTTGCCATAGACGTGCACAAAGAAAAAGGGCAAGTGTGCAAGTAGCAGTTAAGAATGGTAAAAGGAAGTAGATGGTTCCATATTCATAACACTGATGATACCTCCACCATCACGCATTAAAATCTCCAATGAGTGAAAATCGAAAATTGAATTCCATCAACTTCTGCACTGAGTACCGATCAGGTGTTATGTAAGAAATGACTCGGTTCAGTGAAAGACGTAAAGCAAGACAGACGCAATTTTTGCAATGAGGAAGTAATAGGAATGTCAACACTCATAACGATATTGCAATTGTTTTAGTAGACGACACATTTAAATGTACACTGAATATTACTGTTCGTAATTTTCACAGTGACAATTGTGGTTTGATGAATTTGAAATACAGATTTTATAGTAGAAAACATTACACATTAGAGTTTACTGAAGATGATACAATGGCATTCACACCGTATTGTCTTAAGGGAAAAGTTAACAGGCCGAAGTTAACGCGAAATTTACTTTTCAATGCATTTTATCGAGGACGCACCTTAACTGATCTAAGAATTCGAGAAAAATCTGAGAAACATTTCAGTACTACTCGTAGCTACAACCCAGCATTTGCTATGGTAGGTTCTGAGGCCAACATTTCAGGCACAGTTTTACGTAGCGTGTATTATTATAAGATATACAACATTTTTATCATAGATCAGGTCCAATGACTTCTATCTATGGCCCTTCACCATGTTATGCGAAGTTTTGTTTTTATGATTCGGCACTGCAGTTGGCTATAGACTGAATGAACAATCAAATCAGTCGTACAATACTGATCACAATGTAATGCGTTAACTGCTGTTGAATTAGAATGCGCTAGCTCTTTTGTGCATTCTCCCACTGCAAAAGAAGATTACTCTACAAGAGTGGAGAATGAAAATAGAGAAATCTGTATGGTTATTATGGTTAGTAAAAATTTGGAATTTGGGCGTTACAATCATGTAGTTCAAATTGATGTACCTTCTATTTTTACCATAGTTAATATTGAGTCACGTTTCAAAATAATAGAAATGATACAGTCAAAAACATATCCGTTTTAGGTTCCCCACTGGATCCATCATCATATTTATTGTTCTTTTCTAATAGTGACGCTGGGTGGCATGCTAATCTGTTCCATCATACATCAAACACGTCCAGCCCAGAAACAAAGTTACTATGTTGCAATATGCATTATGTCGGCTTTCGATTAGAGATGATATCAACCTTCCATATCACTCAAAAAAAATTTTTTGCAGTGGGTTGTTGGTACGTATGCATGTGACTCAATTTCAACGCAAAATGAATCTGTCTTTAGATAAGAAATTTATAATAACCTATGTGGTCGTGTACAGCTAAACCTTGTAAATATTGGAAGAGAGTTATCCTGCCTTCTTATTTTGATCGCGGGACACATTCATTATTTATTCTAGTGTATTGCAGGCCTAAATGGCCAGAAATTATTAACAACATTGATCCACATGAGTTTGCTTATTTCCATCCAGAAATTCTTGTGCAAATATTTAAGGATAAATTGAAAGAATTTATTAATGGAGCAGTAATGAAACATACTTTTGGTAAATTTGAAGCAATCACTTACACAACTGAACTTCAAAAAGGTAACTCTATGTGAAATTGATAAAATAGTAGATATTTGTGATATTGATAGAGTCATACGTGCAGATATTCCAGATATTCGAACACACTCTAAACTAAACGATTATTCTGCAAAATGTATAATGCACGGACGAGAGGTGCACTTAATCAAAATTCTGTGTGTGAGAGATAGCAAATCTAAGCTTTTTGTGATATTACACAAAAATCAGTTAATGAATATCCATTGTACAGATGACATGATAATGGTACTTGCATTACTATTCGAGGACAATGACTTGACAATCGCTATGCAGAACGTATGATCCATACTTACTTGCAAAGTTTTATTTTCATGTCAATTATAAAGTTAGCACTACAGTAAAAAGTGTTAAATACATTTATAAATATGTATATACAGCATGTGACAGTGCAACTATTGAAGCAGGCAAAGGAATTAGCGACAGAACTGAGTCTGACAAAGCAAATGCATCATTTATTTGGTGTAATTTGAGCACAGAATCTACCAGCAGATGCTGTAGCACTGTGGCTTGAATAGGGAATACAATGAAGAAATTTCTTAGACAGGGCATTATCAGAATATGATGATATTTTGTATGGTTACAATTTGACACATCAGTTACTTGGATTACCTGCTCCAATGTTAACACCAGAATTTTCTGACCTAGATATTTTAGAGCCAATCCACGAAGATTTAATGAACTTTAAAAAAGAGCTAATAGTGACCGGTGCACTGTAACTGATCACATTATTTGTGAAGTCCAGTACCATGACACTGACTAAATACGATTTGCTCATCTACTCATGCAGCCTGTGGTAAAACATTCACACAAAATGCAATTATTTATAATTCGCTTAATCTGCATTGCATTGCCACAGCGTTTTTGGCATAGATTCAGCTTTTCCAATTATAGGTACAACAATTCACAATCTGTTTTAGTTGTCCACTTTAAATTTTGGAAAATATAATGCTCAATATAACATCAAAATTAACTATGGTCAGTGCACCTATTGTTGTTCATTGTTTCTTATTGATGAAGTTTCCATGTGTTCAAGTATTGAAACTTCTATGCAGATTATTAAGAATAAATGTAATATACATAAAGTTTTTGATTGAAAATTTTTGTTTTGTGGGAAGAGTTGCGACAAAACTTACGAGTTGTTCCACATGGCCCACATGCAACTTTACTTGAGAACTACATTACAAGTTGGAATGAGTATTTTCATTTTCATCGTGTTAATTTTACTCATAATATGATGGTTTTGCGATACGAAATACAGTTTGTGGATTTTTGCAAACAAATTGGTAATGATGAAGGAAGGTACGTTCCACTGTTTAGTGACAATATTATTAAAATACTATGGCCATTAGTCTACGAACAAAATAAAGTCATTAATGATATTTATGGCAATTTTACAGCAATCTGTGTTAAATTAAGTAATTCTATAACAAAAAAATTAAGACTGAGGTATTACAAGTAACGATATACTCATTGCTATGCAAGATGAAGCAAAAACTTATTACAGCTATGATAAATTAATCTGTGAGAGTCAATACGAAATTAATAATTCCTATTAAGCAAAGTTTTTGCATCCTCTCTCTGTAAGTGGTTTACCACCAAAAAAATTACCTTTAAAAACTAACTGCATTGTTCTTCTTCTTAGAAATATAAATATGAAAGAAGGATATTCGAATTGTGAAGGGACAGATCAAGATAATATGGATAGTTTTTATGATATACTCAGTGACGTAGTTATTAGAGTAAAGGACGACAGTGTTCTGCTCTTGGGTGATTTTAATGCCAGGATTGGAAATCGAACAGAAGGGCATGAAAAGGTTTTGGGTAGGTTTGGAGAGGATATGGAGGCCAACAGGAACGGGAAACAAAGCTTGGATATCTGTGCCAGTATGGGCTCAGTAACCACAAATTCCTTTCTTAAACATAAGAACATCCACCAGTATACTTGGGATGGCAGGGGAACAAGATCTGTCGTTGACTATATAATAACAGATCAGGAGTTCTGGAATGCTGTGAGAGACACACGTGTATTCAGGGGATTCTTTGGTGACACTGATCATTATTTAATCTGCAGTGAAATTGGTACTGTGTGGCCGAAAGAGCAGGTCAGGTCCATACGTAGAAGGATAAGAGTGGAGAAAATTCAGGATAAGGAAATCAGGCACAAGTACATAACAGTGACCTCAGAAGGGTACCAGTTAGTTGAATGTAGTCAAATACAGTCATTGGAAAAGGAATGGACAAGATACAGGGACACAGTACTAGAAGTGGCTAAAGAATGTCTTGGAACAGTAGTGTGTAAAGGTAGGATGAAGCAAACAGCTTGGTGGAATGACACAGTCAAGGCAGCCGGTAAGAGGAAAAAGAAGGCTTATCAAAAATGGCTACATACTAGAACTCAGGTAGACAGAGAAAGTTATGTTGAAGAAAGAAACAAAGCCAAACACATAATTGCAGCATCCAAGAAGAAATCTTGGGAAGACTTTGGAAACAGGTTAGAGACTTTGGGTCAAGCTGCTGGAAAACCATTCTGGAGTGTAATTAGCAGTCTTCGAAAGGGAGGTAAGAAGGAAACGACAAGTGCCGGCCACGGTGGTCTCGCGGTCCTAGGCGTGCACTCGGGAACCGTGCGACTGCTGCGGTCGCTGGTTCGAATGCTGCCTCGGGCATGGATGTGTGTGATGTCCTTAGGTTACTTAGGTTTAAGTAGTTCTAAGGTCTAGGGGACTAATGACCACAGCAGTTGAGTCCCATAGTGCTCAGAGCCATTTGAACCATTTTTTTGAAACGACAAGCATTTTGGACAGGTCAGGAAAACTGCTGGTGAATCCTGTGGATTCCTTGGGCAGATGGAGGGAATATTTTGAAGAGTTGCTCAATGTAGGTGAAAATACGATGAGTAATGTTTCAGATTTTGATGTACAATGGGATAGGAATGATGATAGAAATAGGATCATATTTGAGGAAGTAGAGAAAATGGTCAATAGATTACAGTGCAATAAAGCAGCTGGGGTGAATGAAATTAAGTCGGAACTCATCAAATACAGTTGAATGTCAGGTCTTAAATGGCTACACAGGATAACTGAAATGGCCTGGGAGTCGGGACATGTTCCATTAGAGTGGACAAAAGCAGTAATCACACCAATCTTCAAACATGGAAACAGAAAATATTGTAACAACTACAGAGGTATCTCTTTAATCAGGGTTGTGGGTAAAATCTTCCCAGGTATTGTTGAAAGGAAAGTGCGAATATTAGATGAGGACCAATTGGATGAACATCAGTGTGGGTTTAGGCCTCTTAGAGGTTGTCAGGACCAGATCTTTAGCTTACGGCAAATAATGGAGAAGTGTTACGAGTGGAACAGGGAATTGTATCTATGCTTTATAGATCTAGAAAAGGCATATGACCGGGTTCCTAGGAGGAAGTTATTGTCTGTTCTACGAGATTATGGAATAGGAGGCAAACTTTTTCAAGCAATTAAATGTCTTTACATGGATAGTCAGGCAGCAGTTAGAGTTGACGGTAAATTGTGTTCATGGTTCAGAGTAGTTTCAGGGGTAAGGCAAGGCCTTTCTCCACTGTTGTTCATATTATTTTTGGATCATATGTTGAAAACAATAGACTGGCTGGGTGAGATTAAGATATGTGAACACAAAATAAGCAGTCTTGCATATGCGGATGACTTAGTTGTGATGGCAGATTCGATTGAAAGTTTGCAAAGTAATAAATATTTCAGAGCTAGATCAGAAATGTAAGGACTATGGTATGAAGTTTAGCATCTCCAAAACGAAAGTAATGTCGGTGGGAAAGAGAGATAAACGGATTGAGTGCCAAATAGGAGGAAAAAAGTTGGAACAGGTGGACAGTTTCAAGTACTTGGAATGCATATTCTCACAGCATGGCAACATAGTGAAAGAACTGGAAGCGAGGCGTAGCAAAGCTGATGCTGTGAGCGCTCAACTACGATCTACTTTATTCTGCAAGAAGAATGTCAGTACCAAGACTAAGTTATGTGTGCACCGTTCAATCTTTCGACCAACTTTGCTGTATGGGAGCGAAAGCTGGGTGGATTCAGGTTACTTTATCAGTAAGGCCAGGTTACTGATATGAAAGTAGCTTGGATGATTGCAGGTACTAGTGGATGGGACTAATGGCAGGAGGGTGGCCACAATGAGGAAATAAAGGAAAAACTGGGAATGAACTGTATAGATGTAGCAGTCAGGGCGAACAGGCTTAGATGGTGGGGTCATGTTACACGCATGGGAGAAGCAAGGTTACCCAAGAGATTCATGGGTTCAGCAGTAGAGGGTAGGCTGGGAATGAACTCTATAGATGTAGCAGTCAGGGCGAACAGGCTTAGATGGTGGGGTCATGTTTCACACATGGGAGAAGCAAGGTCACCCAAGAGATTCATGGGTTCAGCAGTAGAGGGTAGGAGGAGTCGGGGCAGACCAAGGAGACGGTACCTGGATTCGGTTAAGAATGATCTTGAAGTAATAGGCTTAACATCATAAGAGGCACCAATGTTAGCACTGAATAGGGGATCATGGAGGAATTTTATAAGGGGGACTAAGCTCCAGACTGAACGCTGAAAGGCATAATCAGTCTTAAATGATGATGATGATGAATTAATTAATAGAAGCAAAATGCGTGTCAAATGTTCACATAATAAGTCTTTTGATTGCCTAGCTTTAACTGGAATCACACAAAATAAATGAATTTTGATTTGGCATGTTCATATGACTTATTTGGGCACTATATTACCTTTTCAGTTTCAGAAAACCCAATTCCAAGTTGTTCTTGCATTTGTTGCCACAATTAATAAGTCACAAGGACAAAATTTTTTTAAAGTTCTAATTTTATTAAGATAACTAGTTCTTACGTATTGTCAGTTATACAGTGCGACAAGTGGAGTCTGATCTTTCAATGGTTTGAAATTTTAGTGATTAAGGACATAAGTGGATTATCAAAGAATATTTACTAAATATATTGTTTATACTAAGGTTTTGTATTGACAAATTGTAGAATAACGTAATAATTTCCCTCATTTGCGTCTTTTTTTTCTCTCGTGTTTCCTCTTCACTCTTTTTTACCTCTTTCCTCATAACATTCAATAAGTGCTAAAAATCTGTACAGTGTTCAGGTAAGAACTAAAAAACTGCAAATGAAAAAATTGTCATTACGTATATTAAAAATATTGGAGTTGTGCGCTACTTTTTAAACAAAACAGATATAATTTCAACCACTACTTGCAAAAATTCTCCACAACAATTCTACACTGCACAAGACTCATCGTAGTCATTCACACAATATTTCCTTTCTACATACTGAGCTCAGTTAAACAGGGAAACCCCAACCTTCAAACCGCGGTATGACCTAGGAACACTTACGAAATTCAGACCGTGTTTAAGATAATTCTGATTTATCGTTCGTCTTACTTCTAACATTTTTCTTTTTTCTTCTTTTTCGCCACTGAGACTATCTTAAATATCAATGCAGTTGCTGAGTATCATGAGACGAATAAGTTGGATAAAGTGAAAATGAGACCCATTCAACTAGTCGCTAGGCAAAAAACTGCTGAAGGTCCGCGTCAAGGTTCGAATCCACCTCCAGGAAAAGATTTTAAATTGCAAGCTATGTGCAACAGCTGTATTATTCAATTACGGTTTATTGTATCCTGTTGTAATTTCTTACTCCACTTACGTAACAAATAAAATAAATGTAGGCCACAAGCACTGTTGAGCAACATGTCAGCCAGACAGTGTAATGAAAATTCCTTGGCCCCTGACGACCCTGTCCATACTGTTCGGGATGTTTTATAAACATATGAATGTGCATAACTTTCGCGCGAGTTTGTCTGGTTTTCTTTCTTGTCCTCTGGTAGAGGTCGCGAAACACATTTGGAGAGAGGGGCCACGTAAATCTCGCAGCAACGCATACCAGCAGCGGTGGCAGCCACCGAACGTCTTAACGGCCCTTCATATATCTCCTGTGCACAACGCTCAATCTCTTTGTCCTTCGTTCGCCTGCCCGCCAGTTTGCGGCCACCGAACGCACGAAACGCCTCATTCCATTCTAGCGCGATCACCGAGTACCCAAGAAGCACAAATCTTGAGCCTCTGAGTTTCATTAAGGACATGCACCAACCTGCAACTATTCTTCAGGAGTACACGTTTAGATCTGGTATCACATACACTTCTTGCTCTAGGAAGGGAAGAGGCAAACGAAATTAAGCCTGGTGGGTTGAGAAGTTATGCCCGTTATTTCAGTGATTACAAAATCGAATCAAATTTGCGAAGTACCTGGCAGTATGAGCCCGTTTATTAGCTGGGATGCATGCACTGATTCTCTTGGGAACGGTATCGTAAATCCATTGTATTTTTTACTCACTTAAGCTGGCCCAAAACTGGTTGATTCAAAAATGTTTCAAATGACTGAGCACTATGGGATTTAACTTCTGAGGTCATCAGTCCCCTAGAACTTAGAACTACTTAAACCTAACTAACCTAAGGACATCACACACATCCATGCCCGAGGCAGGATTCGAACCTGCGACCGTAGGGTGTAACTGATTCTTGATTTTCTGGGACGGCGTTTTTCGAGCTTGTTCAGCACATTTTCTGTTGAGTACAGACCTGCGGATCATGCTAGCTACAGGAGTATCTCAACAGCACGTACTTAATAGAAATAATTACCATTTGTGAACGAGCATTGTCCTGTTGAAAATTGCCGCCAAAGTATTTTCCCATGAAAAGTGACAATGAAGAAGCAGTATGTCTTTGATGTACCGTTGTCCAATTAGAGTTCCCTCAACCTCAATAGCAGCCATGATTTAAAGTCATACCCGATGGTTACCAACACCATGAAACTACCAGTATCACCGCCATGCCTCATTGGAAGAATAGGTCTTCTCCATCACTGAGGATGGTCATCCTTGATAGCGGAGAACCGAGACTCATCGCTGAACACATTCGTCAGCAGTCTACGCTTTTAAGTCACGGCATCACTCTAAATGCAGGCATTTGATCTGTGGTGGTCACGGAAGCCTATGCATGGGATGGTAATTTCCTATACCGGCTGGTGAAACAGAAGGTTGCCGGAGTCCACTACTTGTTTTCTGATGGAAGGTGCATGTACGAAGGGCTTCCAGTGTGCTTATTTGATAATAGGGTGATCCTACCTTGTGACAGACGTGGTTGAACGAAACCTTGACGACGAATATAGATTGGGTTCCCATGCAGTCTGACATCGGGCTGTCGTTACATGCCCCAAAAATCCTGATATTGCGCGATTTGACCCGTTAGCCAAAATAAGGCACCTTTCAAACACTGTCACGGACTGATAACGCTGTCTCACACTAGTGCACGGCATCTCTGTGTCCTACAATCACTCAAAACCTGACGCAGTTCAAGCTCCTTTTACATCCTATCAAGCCTGGTAACGACACTAAACAGGAGCTACGTTAATGCATTCCTGTCACAGAGAACTGCCACTGTAAGTATTTATATACTTGTCGATAATGTGTACGTGTATGAAGATAAATTCACATCTGACCATGTCTTCTAGATGCTTCACTTTGTTTTGACGAGCAGTGTTTGTAATCAGAAGCTCCTGCCACTTTCTGAGTAGTGAACGCCGAGCATCATGAGATGTCTTAGTGAAAGGTAGAGTACCTCGCATCATGAAATGTTTTTTGACAGCCGCCATTAGATCACCACCAAGAGGAAATGCCTCTAAAGGCTAGAGTATGTGATGCTGAAAAATTCAGTTATTTCACCTGAATAACTCAGTATCATGTTAGTTAAGGAATTATTATTTTGCACGGCACACCTGCTACGTTCAAAATTGCTGTTGACAAAAACGTTTTATTTATGATGATATGAATGTACGACCCGAGAGGAAGATGGATGAGATATCACAAAACATCTTAGCATTTATTTCTTCGAGTACAAGGGACGTTCAATGATTGATACTGCAAGTCGTTGCTTGCTGTGAAATATCTTCGAGTGATGCTTAATGTTATTTACATAAAAATGTATTATCTTCTCAACAAATTTCAAATCGAGAGCTACATCCTTAATTTTTTATTTATGGAATTAGGGAATTTACTCGTGTCACTTTTGTTGCCTATGTCTGTGGTCACTTTGAGAACTCAAATTAATAATCAAATTAATTCATTGAATAAGACTTAATACTGAATTACTATTGGACCCATGTACTAACACAAACAAATAAAAACGGTAAATAGTTGAGGGAGTATGAATGAGAGCAGCAGTATTTTTAAGTTTACAAAGATAATGGCAAGCTTTTACTCATACTTTATAACTACAACGAGCTGATAAATCTTACAAAAAGAAAATGACAAACTCAAGTCAGGAACGGGGTGATGCTTGATTGGCAAAGCGTTCATTGGGGTGGAAACTATTCTCCCCTGCATTAATCCCTTTTACCATGCAATCGGACTTTTGTTTGCATGATTCCACTGCCAGGTCCAACTGTATGCGAATGATATCAACTATGACCAAGTACACCACGAACTATGCTTCAATGGAGAACAGGGAGCTGTGAATATCACTCAACAACCCTACGAAGGTGCAGCACTACTTTACTGTTTCACCTTGAGCCAGGCGGCAGTAGAAAACGGCACGCTGTGGATGAAGAGCAGCAAACTGCGGCAGCTGTGATGTTCTGACACATCGATGAAAACTTGCAAGAAACGGGGACTGGCCTTCTGATTACTATAAGGCGGGAAACTTCCCTGTCAGAGCTCTGAATTCTTTGCAGAATTCAGTGTGAGGTGCACCCATCCTCTGGTCTGGCCAACCAATTCGACTCAAAGAATTGCTGGAATTGTCGAATGTCACATGGTCTCGAAGATCCCCTGCTATACCAGCAGGACAGGACAGATAGTTTAGTTTGTGTGAAGGTGCTAAAATGAGTGGCTGTCAGTTGCACTCGAACATAATACTTTATTCATTTAACAAACATCACAAGAGTAAAGAAAAAACTAAAAACAAGGCAAGCCAAACATTCATTTTAGAACTTAATTCCCGGCAAAATGTGCCATTCAATATCACGCTTTAAGGGCAAAACGACTTTAATTTAAAATCGGCCTGAAGCCATACTTAAACAAACAACAAAAACGAATAGGAAAACGCAGCACAGAAGTTTCCAAGGGTCGGCATGGAATTCAAACAGTAACGCTCGCTTTGGTGAGACAGACAGTTGGCCCAACAATTCTCAATCCGACGGCAACCCTACCGACAGACAGTCAGCGGAACAAGCGTCAGGACAACTTCCGCTCCACCTGGCCAGCACACAACATCGAGCTCAATGGAACCACGCAAAAGGTATCGGCGCCCACAACGAATTACACATTCAGCTGTCAACTACACACGCTGGATAGCCACAAAACGACAAGGAAAATACACTGCTTGTCAACGGCCAGGGTAGGTAACCGGAATGTTAACGGCCACAAGGCAGAAGATTCCTCTGGTGTACTAAAATTCAAAATAATCAAGTTAAGTTGAATTCCACATGAGGGCGACTAGAATTTCGCCAACTTCAAAACGCATGTTGTTGCTCGCGGCAATGTCCCAAAAGCCAACGAAATTCAAACGACACAATGTGAAAAGTTTGGGGCTGGCTGGTAGATTAAGTAAGAGTCCGGGATCGGTGGGCGACAGACCTCGTAGCAATGGGATCAACCCCTGACACGCCGACCGCTAGTGGACGCTGCCAGCGTGCCCGGCCAGATGCCCGCCACAGAGACTTCCTCGCTGCTCCACGCCAACCAAAAAACTGCCCGCTTATGGTACAGCCGGAAACTATAAGCGCGAGGCCAGAAATAGTACATGGGTACGAATATTGATACACGCTGCTGCTGCTGCTGCTGCTACGACTCGCCGAGAGAGAGAATAACAGCATAATAGCGATAACCAGGGGAGGCTAATCACAGAATAGCAACCAAGGTTTAATGAAAAGCATAACACGAGCCAGACACGGCTCAGTCGACTAAGGACAAATAAGTTCTCCCTTGTGACACGATATGCAGGTGGTGGCACATGTCGGCACTAATGACGTGTGTCGCTTCGGATCTGAGGAAATTCTCTCTGGATTCCAGCGGCTATCTGATTTGGTGAAGGCTGCCGGTCTTGCTTACGAGATGAAGGCAGAGCTCACCATCTGCAGCATCGTTGACAGAACCGACTGCGGACCTTTGGTGCAGAGCCGGGTGGAGGGTCTGAATCAGAGGCTCAGACGGTTTTGCGACTGTATTGGCTGCAGATTCCTTGACTTGCGCCATAGGGTGGTGGGGTTTCGGGTTCCGCTGAATAGGTCAGGAGTTCACTACACTCAGCTAGCGGCTACACGGGTAGCGGAGGCTGTGTGGCGTGGACTGGGCGTTTTTTTTAGGTTAGCAGGCCTCGGGAAAGTGCGGGATGGGCTGCAATGTCAAAAGGTGCTTGGCAATTACAGGACGTGCTTGGATCAAGGAACAGTCGGAATTATAGTTGTAAATTGTTGTAGTTGCGCTGGAAAAGTCCCTGAGCTTCAAGCGCTAATAGAAAGCACAGAAGCTGATATCGTTATAGCTACAGAAAGTTGGCTAAAGCCTGAAATAAGTTCTGCAGAAATTTTTACGAAGTCTCAGACGGTGTTCAGGAAAGATAGATTAGGCAGAATTGGTGGTGGAGTGTTTGTGTCTGTCAGTAGTGGTTTATCTTGTAGTGAAGTCGAAGTAGATACTCCGTGCGAATTGGTTGGGTGGAGGTTATACTTAACAGCCGAATTAAGTTAATAATTGGCTCCTTCTACCGACCCCCCGACTCCGATGATAGAGTTGCGGAACAGTTCAGAGAAAGTTTGAGTCTCGTAACAAATAAATACCCCACTCATAAGGCTATAGTTGGTGGGGACTTCAACCTACCCTCGGTATGTTGGCAAAAATACTTGTTCAAAACCGATGGTAGGCAGAAAACGTCGTCCGAGATTGTCCTAAATGCTTTCTCCGAAAATTATTTCGAGCAGTTAGTCCACGAACCCACGCGAATTGTAAATGGTTGCGAAAACACACTTGACCTCTTAGCCACAAACAATCCAGAGCTGATAGAGAGCATCATCACTGATACAGGGATTAGTGATCACAAGGTCGTTGTACCTAGGCTCAATACCATTTCTTCCAAATCCATCAGAAACAAACGAAAAATAATTTTATTTAAAAAAGCGGATAAAGTGTCACTAGAAGCCTTCCTAAAAGACAATTTCCATTCCTTCCGAACTATGCGAATGTAGACGAGATGTGGCTCAAATTCAAAGATATAGTAGCAACAGCAATTGAGATATTCATACCTCATAAACGGGTAAGAGATGGAACGGATCCCCCGTGGTACACAAAAAAGGTCCGAACGCTGTTGCAGAGGCAACGGAAAAAGCATGCAAAGTTCAGAAGAACGTGAAATCCCGAAGATGGGCTAAAATTTACAGACGCGCGAAATTTGGCACGTACTTCGATGCGAGATGCCTTTAATAGTTTCCACAACGAAACATTGTCTCGAAATTTTGTAGAAAATCCGAAGAAATTCTGGTCGTATGTAAAGTACACCAGCGGCAAGATGCAGTCAATACCTTCGCTGCGCAGTGCCGATGGTACTGTTATCGACGACTGTTCCGCTAAAGCGGAGTTATTGAACGCAGTTTTCCGAAATTCCTTCACCAGGGAAGACGAATGGAATATTCCAGAATTTGAAACACGAACATCTGCTAGCATGAGTTTCTTAGAAGTAGATACCTTAGGGGTTGCGAAGCAACTCAAATCGCTTGATACGGGCAAGTCTTCAGGTCCAGATTGTATACCGATTAGGTTCCTTTCAGATTACGCTGATACTATAGCTCCCTACTTAGCACTCATATACAACCGCTCGCTCACCGATAGATCTGTACCTACAGATTGGAAAATTGCGCAGGTCGCACCAGTGTTCAAGAAGGGTAGTAGGAGTAATCCATTTAACTACAGACCTATATCATTGACGTCGGTTTGCAGTAGGGTTTTGGAGCATATAGTGTATTCAAACATTATGAATCACCTCGAAGGGAACGATCTATTGACACGTAATCAGCATGCCTTCAGAAAAAATCGCTCTTCTGCAACGCAGCTAGCTCTTTATTCGTACGAAGTAATGACCGCTATCGACAGGGGATCTCAAGTTGATTCCGTATTTCTATATTTCCGGAAAGCTTTTGACACCGTTCCTCACAAGCGACTTCTAATCAAGCTGCGGAGCTATGGGGTATCGTCTCATTTGTGCGACTGGATTCGTGATTTCCTGTCAGGAAGGTCGCAGTTCGTAGTAATAGACGGCAAATCATCGAGTAAAACTGAAGTGATATCAGGTGTTCCCCAGGGAAGCGTCCTGGGACCTCTGCTGTTCCTGATCTATATAAATGACCTGGGTGACAATCTGAGCAGTTCTCTTAGATTGTTCGCAGATGATGCTGTAATTTACCGTCTAGTGAGGTCATCCGAAGACCAGTATCAGCTGCAAAGCGATTTAGAAAAGATTGCTGTATGGTGTGTCAGGTGGCAGTTGACGCTAAGTAACGAAAAGTGTGAGATGATCCACATGAGTTCCAAAAGCAATCCGTTGGAATTCGATTACTCGATAAATAGTACAATTCTCAAGGCTGTCAATTCAACTAAGTACCTGGGTGTTAAAATTACGAACAACTTCAGTTGGAAGGACCACATAGATAATATTGTCGGGAAGGCGAGCCAAAGGTTGCGTTTCATTGGCAGGACACTTAGAAGATGCAACAAGTCCACTAAAGAGACAGCTTACACTACACTCGTTCGTCCTCTGTTAGAATATTGCTGCGCGGTGTGGGATCCTTACCAGGTGGGATTGACGGAGGACATCGAAAGGGAGCAAAAAAGGGGAGCTCGTTTTGTATTATCACGTTATAGGGGAGAGAGTGTGGCAGATATGATACACGAGTTGGGATGGAAGTCATTACAGCATCGACGTTTTTCGTCGCGGCGAGACCTTTTTACGAAATTTCAGTCACCAACTTTCTCTTCCGAATGCGAAAATATTTTGTTGAGCCCAACCTACATAGGTAGGACTGATCATCAAAATAAAATAAGAGAAATCAGATCTCGAACAGAAAGGTTTAGGTGTTCGTTTTTCCCGCTCGCTGTTCGGGAGTGGAATAGTAGAGAGATAGTATGATTGTGGTTCGATGAACCCTCTGCCAAGCACTTAAATGTGAATTGCAGAGTAGTCATGTAGATGTAGATGTAGATGGTATGCCGTCCCACTCTCAGTACAGATGGAAACTGCCACTGGCTGCAGAGCGCAAGTCTCACCCACTAGTGAAAGACCTGAAGTTCTCCACCTGGGAAGGACCGGAAAACAAAGAAGGCAAAGAATCACACTCACTTTTCACCAATCTTCGTTACGGAAACCGAATTATTAGAAAAAAAGGAAACTATCCAACTATCCTCTACTCGTTGAATCTACCTTCTTGACTGTTCCGTTGACATGGTAGCCAATCCACATACAGCACCGGGATTCCCAAGCCGGGGGAGCAAACCTCTGCTTTATGCTTTGTATATCCTGAGAGTAGCTAATCAGCGACTCAAAATCTCTCTCGTCTGAAAAAAGAAGAGTTTAGACAATCGAGGCGTCATTATCACTGTAAGCATGGACATTTTTCGGCAGAAAACGACTACCTAAAGTGGACCACAATCCGTCTGTCACGAAAGGATCTTATCCTCCCAGGCCGACCATTTTCAATTTCTGAAAGAAGGTGGTTAAGCTTCTCAGACCGTCGTGCCCGTGAAATGTAGTTTTTGCCGCTCGCTAAAAGAACGTGACGACTTCCTGGGATCAGGGGTGTTACAGTCTTACCTCCACTGAACTCGTGCAACAGCCGCTCTGTCCATGTCGTCCCAGCTTCTAACATGAGAATGCTAGGAGTTTAATGCGTGTTCTCCCATTTGCACAAAAGCTCAGATTGACGCACTCTCTCGTAAACGGCTTTCTCCACCCACTTTCGGCCAACTGGCCGCCTTTGCTACAGTCTGTCATCTAGCACCCTCCTGCTCCTAGCCTAAGCGGAAAGAGTGGAGTTCCACGGTCCGTACGTAGTCCCTCTGCAGGTGCGTCCATAGCTCGCTGCTTCTCGCACAGCCAGGTCACTGGACACAGCAGTTATGGCCCGCAATCCACCTTTCTTCCCGCTCTGCATTGCCTCCACTACAGCCCCTTGGGTACAAGTTCTCTACAGGCTAGCTACACATGCCGTTATCTAAACATTCTGCCCACAATTTGCACATTTAAATAGTCATCAAATATAGTACTGAGAAACACCAAGATCATGAACTAATATGAATATCAATCTGACTGACAGTGTTGTTAAAGTGAGATAGTAGCGTCCCACCTCTAAATGCAACACATTTTTTCCGTGAAAGCATCTTGCTACCATTCAGGATTCCAATACATATTATTTGCCACTCATTTGGCTGAAAACTTCATATTTTTCAATATAGTGTGAAACCTTCCCGTCGAATAAATAAAAGAAATAATGATTGAACTTAATGCGTTTAGACGATAACCTTTTCGTCTAGAATAAAATAATTTAACTTACTATCCGTCTAATTAAAGGAAGAAAGAGACTTCAATTTTTTGTGCCTTACAGCTTTCCTGTCCGGACTTGCTTTTGAGAACGTGTCTGATCTGATAGTCTTTAGCGTACACAATGTTGTATGCCTTGTGCCTTTATTAGTAACAATATTAATGTGACTGATCAAAAGATTATTTCGACGTGAACACATAAGCTTACGCCGTGGCTCTCAGTACAGGTTGTCTATGCAGTGAACCTGAAAACATACATATATATTTTCCTTACCTTTTATTTTACTGGGTCGCCTCTGGATAACTCCATCTGACTGCATGTCTGACTATACTAACTCTGACGTATCGTTGATAATTATTTGGGTTGGCATTCATTTACTAGGATTCCAAATATGTGTGTTAAAACTGTACTTATTTCTCATTTGTTTTTTTTTGATGGAAGTTATTGGTGCTAAATTCAGTGTCATTATTCAATTAAAAAAATTGAGGAAACTCAGCAAAAGTTAAATATTGTGGTTACTGGGTTCAATGAAAAACAATACGATATTGACTGAGATAAACTGATATATTCTGAAAATGATTGAATAAAATTTTTAACTCTTTATAATGATTAAATTTATAAAACGTAATTTGGGGCTCGTTTACATAAAACAGATTAAAAATGTAACAACGAACTTACAATATGCAGTTAGAACTTAAATACCATTGATGTCTTCATGACGTATATTTTTAATAATTCATCAATAATTACCAATTACATAATTATAGTATTCTTCAAGTAATATATGGCTGGTGGCGAACAGGCACACCGCTCTGTCCCTACACACAACTTCACTGCACAAAGGTTGGCTCAAGAGTGTTCTATCGACAATGCTGCACGCCTCTCGCCGCGCTCCCTATGTATCAATGCGCGGGCTTTCCCGCCAACAACGAGCTTAGTGCGGATACTTCACTTTCACCATCGATATGCAAAGAACTCAAATAAAGTTTACAAAATAGTTTTCTTAACACTTCTTCTTACACACTAAGATTTTTATTTACGTACTTCTTAGCTTATAAATATTTTTCATCAGTTTATTACTTTGATTTATTTATTTTTTGGCCTGGTTGATTTTCTATTGACATACTTCAAGTGTACTTTCAGTGCGATGGCCTTGCGCCACCTTTCTAGGAGGTCTTCCTGCATGGGACCATCCTACTGGTCGATGTCAGATCCAACATCTTGGTGCTACAATAACCTCCTCGTCATCCACATATTACTCCCCGCGGTATGCGTCCGCCACTGGATCAAACAGATGTCGGAAGGTGGGGGCTATGAGTGCATGAGGAAAAACATTCATTGATGTATTGTGAGCTCCTATCGGGTTCACAAACTTGTGTGTGGACTTGCGTTGTCATGGAGAAGGGGAAGTCCGTTCGCAATTTTAAGGTGACGAATACGACGAAACCGTTTCTTAAATGTTAGCGTAACATACCTCATATTTGTTGGTGCACCATGAGGGAGGACATCAAACAGAGTAACCCCAACAGAGTCCCAGACAGAAGACCATCGCCATGACTTCACCGGCAGAGGGTGCTGTTTTGAACTTTTTCTTCGGTGGATAGGTAGTGTGGCGCCACTCCACTGACTGCCGTTTGGTTTCCGGTTCGAAGTGATGAACTCGTTTCCACAGCCTGTGACGACGTTCGACAAAATCTGTCACGATCAGCCTCGTAATGCGTATGCAGTCCGTCAGACCTCCAATGAGAATGTCCGTGCGTTCCAACACTGCAGGAGTCACAGGTGCGTGCGGCCGGCCGATCAGACAGGTTTGTGTGGCTTGCTGCGGTGACGACAGACGACCCGCCAAACGACTCACCGTGCTTTTGTTCACTGTCAGGTTTCCGTAGACATACTGCAAGTGCGTAAGAATATCTGCGATGCTCTGGTTTTCCGGCAAAAGAAATTCAATGACAGATGTCTGCTTCAAACGCACCTCCGTTGGAGATGACGTTCTGAAGGGTACGTATAGTGCAACCTATCGTCATTTCATGAAACTATAGGGGCTGAAGCGGGAATATTCCACGATTCCGCACAAAAAGATCCGCATTTTTTAACTGAAAAATGCGTTACTTTACTTATTGAACTCTCATCGTTATTCAGCAGCAGTTGTTGAATTCTTGCCGGCCGCGGTGGTCTCGCGGTTCTAGGCGCGCAGTCCGGAACCGTGCGACTGCTACGGTCGCAGGTTCGAATCCTGCCTCGGGCATGGATGTGTGTGATGTCCTTAGGTTAGTTAGGTTTAAGTAGTTCTAAGTTCTAGGGGACTGATGACCACAGCAATTGAGTCCCATAGTGCTCAGAGCCATTTGAACCATTTTTGTTGAATTCTTTTCTTGTTACAGAGACGATACGGGACGTGCGGGTGAGTACCTCAGACATTACAATGAAGGAAGAGCACCAGAAATGAACTACCTAAGCTGCAGGTGGCTAACCGATAGTGATAAGCTACGTCACACCTGACTGTGACAAATACGAGTCTTAAAGGAATTGATATAAAGTGTGCGTGGACTGCTAAGTGGACAGGAGGAGCTTCGAGTGTGTGACAGCGTGTCTGAAGTGCGTTGCCGCGCGGCTATTGTGAATGACGAGCACCTGCGGCCCGCGTGGTGCGGGTAGCGGGTAGAGGCCGGGACACACAATGCCGCTCGCCCACTGCCGGCAAGTGCGCCAGCGATGAATCACCGTTCCGGCGTGTCACCAGTCGGCGCAATAGTCACGCTCGACTTTTAAATTTCCCTCCCGTCTTTTATTGTCGTCTCACCTGCGAGCTGCCGGCAGTAAACACGGTCTCGCGTAGGCGAAACGATAGCTGGTTCCCGGGAAGACGACGAACGGGAAGGAACGCCGACTGCGAGGTAGACCGGCGAGTGGCCCGTACCTGCTCAGCTGCAGGTGAGATGCGTAGCAGGTTACCGACCAGGCAGTGGCGTTTCACGCAGGTTGGTTTGGGGCTCAGTGCCGTTAAACGTTAAAATGAGAACATATCACTTTACCGTGCATCGCATACAAAATTATTACACACAGAATGCCAAAGTTTCCGGGACAAAGGCATTACGAAACACAGCGACTAAAAGCTGGTTACACTGCAATAGATTCAGTGCGAACTGACTTTACCTTATGTGTGTGCATTTCTTCATAGAGAGGGCCAACAAACAGCGGGGTATGACTTATGCTGCAAAGAGGAAAGGCCGCTGGTCCTGATGGAATACCAGTTCGATTTTACACAGAGTACGCGAAGGAACTTGCCCCCCTTCTTGCAGCGGTGTACCGTAGGTCTCTAGAAGAGCGAAGCGTTCCAAAGGATTGGAAAAGGGCACAGGTCATCCCCGTTTTCAAGAAGGGACGTCGAACAGATGTGCAGAACTATAGACCTATATCTCTAACGTCGATCAGCTGTAGAATTTTGGAACACGTATTATGTTCGAATATAATGTCTTTTCTGGAGACTAGAAATCTACTCTGTAGGAATCAGCATGGGTTTCGAAAAAGACGGTCGTGTGAAACCCAGCTCGCGCTATTCGTCCACGAGACTCAGAGGGCCTTAGACACGGGTTCACAGGTAGATGCCGTGTTTCTTGACTTCCGCAAGGCGTTTGACACAGTTCCCCACAGTCGTTTAATGAACAAAGTAAGAGCATACGGACTATCAGATCAATTGTGTGATTGGATTGAGGAGTTCCTAGATAACAGAACGCAGCATGTCATTCTCAATGGAGAGAAGTCTTCCGAAGTAAGAGTGATTTCAGGTGTGCCGCAGGGGTTGTCATGGGACCGTTGCTATTCACAATATACATAAATGACCTGGTGGATGACATCGGAAGTTCACTGAGGCTTTTTGCAGACGATGCTGTGGTGTATCGAGAGGTTGCAACAATGGAAAATTGTACTGAAATGCAGGAGGATCTGCAGCGAATTGACGCATGGTGCACGGAATGGCAATTGAATCTCAATGTAGACAAGTGTAATGTGATGCGAATTCATAGAAAGATAGGTCCCTTATCATTTAGCTACAAAATAGCAGGTCAGCAACTGGAAGAAGTTAATTCCATAAATTATCTGGGAGTACACATTAAGAGTGATTTAAAATGGAATGATCATATAAAGTTGATCGTCGGTAAAGCAGATTCCAGACTGAGATTCATTGGAAGAATCCTAAGGAAATGCAATCCGACAACAAAGGAAGTAGGTTACAGTACGCTTGTTTGCCCAATGCTTGAATACTGCTCAGCAGTGTGGGATCCGCACCAGGTAGAGTTGATAGAAGAAATAGAGAAGATCCAACGGAGAGCAGCGCGCTTCGTTACAGGATCATTTAGTAATTGCGAAAGGGTTACGGAGATGATAGATAAACTCCAGTGGAAGACTCTGCAGGAGAGACGCTCAGTAGCTCGGTACGGGCTTTTGTTAAAGTTTCGAGAACATACCTTCACCGAAGAGTCAAGCAGTATATTGCTCCCTCCTACGTATATCTCGCGAAGAGACCATGAGGATAAAATTAGACAGATTAGAGCCCACACAGAAGCATACCGACAATCCTTCTTTCCACGTACAATACGAGACTGGAATAGAAGGGAGAACCGATAGAGGTACTCAGGGTACCCTCCGCCACACAGCGTCAGGTGGCTTGCGGAGTATGGATGTAGATGTAGATGTAGACATGGACTGAGACCACTGTTCCGACCCACCTTCAAGATACGAGCTGACTAAATACGACATAGCTGTTCAAGTGCTCTGCGTCTATGATGTTCTCTGTGAATGCGGCAGCATGTATAGAGGTCAGGCTAGCCGCAGTGCTGCTGAGCAATGTGCTGAGTAGAAGCGGCATATTATGCCAAAGGACTATGCGAAGTCGGCCATGTCTGAACATTGCCTGGAAAACAGACACGAAACACAATTTGAAAAGATGAGACTCTTGGCTCATACGTCCTCATACTGTGATTCCGTTATCAACTAAGTGGCAGACGTTAGTACAAGCAGCAACAATTTTTAAAATAACTGCTTCAAATGGCTCTAAGCACTGTGGGACTTAACATCTGAGGTCATCAGTCCCCTAGAACTTAAACCTAACTAACCTAAGGATATCACACACATCCATGCCCGAGGCAGGAGTCGAACCTGCGACTGTAGCACCTAGAACCGCTCGGCCACAACGGTTGGCCAATTTTAACAGAGACCAGGAGTACGCACTTACCAGGGAACCTCCCCACCGCACCCCCCTCAGATTTAGTTATAAGTTGGCACAGTGGATAGGCCTTGAAAAACTGAACACAGATCAATCGAGAAAACAGGAATAAGTTGTGTGGAACTATGAAAAAAATAAGCAAAATATACAAACTGAGTAGTCTATGCGGTAGATACGCAACATCAAGGATAGTACGGGCTAAGTAGCGCGGTGGTCCCGTGGTTAGCGTGAGCAGTTGCAGAACGAGAGGTCTTTGGTTCAAGTATGCCCTCGAATGAAAAGTGTAATTTTTTTATTTTCAGACAATTATTATCTCTCCATCTGTCCGTCCGATGCGATCACTTTTTTGGGAGTGATACCACATCCACAAGAAAACCTAAATCGGGCAAGGTAGAAGAATCTTTTTACCCATTCGCCAAGTGTACAAGTCAGGTGGGTCGACAACGTACCCGTCATGTAACGCACATGTCGTCACCAGTGTCGCATAGAATATATCAGACGTGCTTTCCTGTGGAGGAATCGGTTGACCTAAGACCTTGCGATCAAATGTTTTCGGTTCCCATTGGAGAGGCACGTTCTTTCGTCTACTAATCGCACGGTTTTGCGGTGAGGTTGCAAAACACAGACACTAAACTTATTACAGTGAACAGAGACGTCAATGAACGTACGGACAGATCATAACTTTGCGAAAATAAAGAAAGTAAACTTTCCACTCGGTTGAAGACTTGAACCCACGACCTCTCATTCCGCAGCTGCTCACGCTAACCACGGGACCACAGCGCTCCTTAGTTCATACAATCCTTGATGTTGCCTACCTTGCGCATGGACTACTCAGTTTGTATAATTTGTTTATTTTTTTTCATAGTTCCACATAATTTCTTCCTGTTTTCTCGATTGATCTGTGTTCAGTTTTTCAAGGCCTATCCACTGTGCCAACTTATAACTAAATCTGAGGTGGGTGCATGGAGGCTGGCTTTGCATATCGAGGGAAATCAAAGATGGATGCTTGACACTTGTAAGGAGGCGGGAGCTACAGCTCCAGATGTGTTGTGGACTCCTCGCACCCCCTGCCTTCACTGGTCCCGCGGCTGGGGCCAAGGAGATATACAGGCCTTGCGACAAACTTGTGACGTCACACTAGTCGGCTTGTCTGCCAAACTTTGTGAAAGCAGAGCCCAAAGGAAATCAGTATTTTATTGAAAAAGTAACGACTATAGGTCTTAATTTTGTCGTGTGCTATCGGGAACTTGTGTGCATTTAAACATGCAGTCAATAATTATTAAACTCGTTTGGATTAGTTACTCACTACCCACTTGGACTCGTAAGTCCTGTAATGACACTTGCTGTGACGTACACGCCAAGCTTGTCCTTTTCGTGGCTTCTCTATGAACTACCAAACTCACCTTCCTGCGTATACGCCTCTTTATCCCTGTCTGGGAGGTCCCAGGACTGCTATCGCCTGTGTACCCTGTAGAAGCGGAACACCGTGTCATCACCGGCAGTCAGTGATTTTTTTACTCCTTGTGAGATGTCAGAGGCAGCTCTCGAAAGCTCGGCTGCTTTATTCGAAGTAACAAGGCTTGTAAATAGAGATCCAATTCTGACCCTTTCTTAGATAACCGTTACCATAGGACGAAAGTGGGAAGTTTCTGTTGCTTTTTACTCGTTGTCCTTGTGCTCCGAGTAACTATCTTTCAATCTTTTGAGTGCGTTTCAGATATTATACAAAACAGGATGAGTAGGCTTTAATATACCGTCGAGATGGAGCGTAGGCGACTATTTTGGAAGGACAGGGTAGGCTAAACCCTGTTCGGATGAAATGTCTCGTTTTCCTTAAGCAATTAAAAGAACTCACAGGAAACCTAAATGTCGAAACCCATACAGGGATTTGAAACACTGTCCTCTCGAATGCGAGTTCAATATTTGCGTCACCGGTTAGAAGTTACTTCATGCCAATATCATCGAATTTCTGTCGTCTTCCATTCTTATACCGAGCGAGGGAAACAGTGTCTAGGCGTCCGCACCCTAGTATGTTGTACCTTATTCTCACAATCACTACACGATATGAAATTTCGTGGCAGATTAAAATTGTGTGCCAGATCGAAACTCGAACTCGGGACCGAGTTCGAGTCTCGGTCCGGCACACAGTTTTAATCTGCCAGGAAGTTTCATATCAGCGCACACTCCGCTGCAGAATGAAAATCTCATTCTGACTACACGATATATTTGCTGCTGGCAACATAATACCCATGGAATACTGTTGTTTAACAAGGAACTGCGGTTAGTCGCCATAGCCGATTTCGTCCAAATTTATGGTATATGCAGAGCTTGGCAAGAAATGAAAGTGGTCGAAATGCGAGATGCAGATGACCCGGAGTTTAGAAAAAAAAAACAGCATTTTTGGTGCTTTCCGACAAGGCGTGAGCCATTTACACTGAGGTTGTATACCTCCTAACGTCTTGTCGGAAATCCTTTTGCCAGAAGTTGTGCGGCAGTTTCACATGCCATGACTCAGCAAGTCGTTGGAAGTCCCGTGCATAAATACTGATCCATGCTGCCTCTATAGGTGCCCGTAATTGCCAAAGTATTACCAGAGCAAAACTTCGTGAACGAACTTATTATATCCCAAAAATGTTCCAAGGGATTCATTTCGGGCGATCTTGGCAGCCACTCGAACTGTCCAGAAAGTTTTTCAAACTAATTGTGAATAATTGTGGTCCGGTAACTTGACGCATTCTTATCCATAAAAATGAAGTCCATGAATGGCTGCAGATGGTATCCGAAAAGCTGAACATAACCGTTTCCAGTCAACAATCGGTTCAGTTGAACCAGAGGATCCATTCTATTACATGTAATCAACGCCCATACCATTACGGAGTTACCTCAAGCATGCACAGTGCCTTGTTGATAACTTGGGTTCATTAGAGACGGGTCGTTCGTGAACTAACGGGTCCAAAGGAACGGTTCACGAAGCTGAACTGAGCGAGCGAGGAACGAATTCTAAGGAACGGCCTTTCATACTTCACTTCGGTCTCGGCTTTCTATAGTTCCTGGGAACGGGAAACGGGCAGTCTCGTTCCCATAGCGCACGTCGCCCGGTCTCGTTCCAGCCTCGGTCCCGTTCCCGTCTGTTTCGGTTTCAGCCTCGCTCGGCCGGACTCGTCCTTCTTCGCGTGGCCAATCGTTGCAGTTCCATTGCCGACTGCTCCTCGTTAGTTCAGTATCAAGTTGTTGCTGTTCGTTTCGTTCTCTTCGCACTCCAGTTCTAGATCTGTTTCAAACCTTTTTTGAACTCTGAACTTCTGGTTCTTTTCGTTCCGCTCAGCTTCCTCGATAGGTAATTAAATTGTATTTTGTAATTACGTAAATTACATAAAAACTACGTGGTATGTAATACATACACCCTTTCAGGTAACAAAACTGCATATCAGCTTATTTCATTATTTCGATAAACAGCAGAAGAAATAGTTGTAAAAAGGCTAGATTTTTTATTATTACACATTCAAAGGACATCGGCACGGCACACACGAGTGACCATTTTCCGTTTTTTTTTTTTGGTCCAAGGTAAAAGAGCATGTTCATTGTTATGGGAGCAAGACCGACTTACAACCGAATGAAGCCTGCGCTTCGTAATCGTGTGTATGGTGTCACATTTCGTAAAGAGAATATGATAACTCCTACAATACTATTTCAGTGGTACAGGATGGCGCACACATAAAATCGGCACCAATACTAGACTGCTCAATGTCACTTACCAATCGTCATCTGTCGTTTCGAAGTCTTTTGCGTTAGTTTATTTGTTACTTCTTTGCTGCCTAATTATTACATGTTTATCTATTCTGCTCGTGGCGGTAAATAAATTGTGCGTAGTTAGCGAGCAGCTTGTACTGGGGGCCGGTTTTTTGGGCGCCACCTTCTATTATTTCACTACGATCATCCACATAACGCTACAGTTGGCTAGACGAGAGGTTTTGCAGAATCACGAAAATTACAAGTGTGTGAGATTTCTTTTGTGAATAAAAACTCCGTACTGCAAGGGGGAGGCAAGTGCCCCGTCTTGGCGCCTTCCTTCTTCAGTCACCTATTTTACTAATTTTCAGTGTTTCATAAGAACCATATACCAAGCACAATCAACGGTGGACGAGTAAAAATGAATGGTTCCCAAAAACGAGCGATCACCAGTGAACTAGTTCCCTAGGATGAACGGCTTTGGCCATCTATAGGATCCACGGCGCCGTCGGATCTCCGCCACACTCTAAGCCTGCAATCAGGTCTTACTAATTGAAATCGGGACATGTTGAACCAGGCCACGGTTTTTCGGGCATCTACTGTCCAACAGATTTGGTCAAGAACCCAGGAGAGGCATTGTAGGCGATGTCTTGCTGTTAGCAAAGGCACTCACGACGGACCCCCTGCTGCCATAGCCCAATAACGCTAAATTTCGACGCACTGTCGTAACAGATACGTGAGTAGTTCGTCCCACATTGATTTTTGAGGTTATTTCACGCAGTGATGTTTGTCTGTTAGTACTAACAACTTTGCCCAAAAGTCACAGCCCACAATCGTTAAGTGAACGCCGTCGGCCACTGTGCTATCCGAGGTGAAGGTAATGCCTGAAAGTAGGTATTCTCGGCTCACTCTTCCGACTATGGATCTCGGAATATTGCATTCCCTAACGCTTTCCGAAATGGAATGTGTCTAGCTCCAACTACCATTCCGCGTTAAAAGTCTTCTAATTCCCGTCGTGCGGCCATAATCACGTCGGAAACCTTTTCACGTGAATCACTTGAGTGGAAATGACAGCTCCATCAATGCATTGGCCTTTTATATCTTGTGTACCGAGACTACCCTGTCCGATGCCTTTTTTCACTTCAGTGTATGGTAGCATCGTTTGCAGGGAGAGGTTGACGCAACAGTAAGAGGACGGAACGGCAGTTCAACACTCATAAAGTGGTGTCTCATCGCGCTCATTATTTTTTACTTTTTATTTTAAATTTTTGCGTTACTTACACGGCAAATAACCCTAAATAATTATCAGTGTATTCTTATTCTTAATTGTCGCTTGGGCCTTGGAAACCATACGCGTTTTCTACATTCCTCTTCCAGTGCACTCTGTTCTTGGCTTCTGTAGTCCTATACTGACCTCTTCCTCATTCTGAGCTCAACATCTCACTCATTGTAAGGGATGCTGACTCAGTTTTTCAGGATAGCAAATGGGAAGTTGTGGTACAGAAAATGGCGGAGAGATCACCAGTGTCTGTATATGTCTGTGTGTGTAGTGAGTGAAGTGTTATGAAACAATGTGTGTATAGTGTGAGCAGTGACTAATAGTGATAATATGAGTGAACAGTGTGACATTAAGTTATTTAAGAGTTATTTGTGAAAAAGTATTGTATACCAGGAATAAATCTAATGATTGTCTGTAATTAGAAGTCTGTAAATGTATGTGTATACGAATTAGCTTATTTGAAATTGGTCAAAATTTGTAAGTACTTTGGCATGTCCTCTAACCTTGTAAAAAGAGATCTTCGGATGAATAAAGTTACTACTACTACTTACACCACCGAGTCCTCGTCGATGTTACCCTTCCATCTGGTTAGTGGCCTTCCTCGCTTCCTTCTGCTCCCTATGGATCCAGAGGATGCTCCTTTAGGTAGTCGTTCCTCCTCCATCCTCATTAGATGTCTGGCCCACATCAGTCTCCTCCTCTTCATCCTTTGACTAATATCTGCTTGTTGATATTGCTCCTTCGGTTCCTGGTTTTTAAGTATTCTCCACTCTTGGGTTTCTGCGTCTCTCTTGGGCCAAAAAAGTTTGCTTAATATTTTCCTTTCAAAAATTAATAATTTTTGTTCATTTGCTTTTCTAAATGTGAAGAGCTACTGGCAGAGTTAAACTCTCATTTAGCCTAAGTTTTAAGCTTCTGGAGACAGCTCTACTGGATAACAGATCTCGTAGGTCAAAGAAGCTTTATTCGCTGCTGCTGTCCTCGCTTAACTTTCAATTTCCATTTTATTCTGTTCATTGATGATGTTTCCCAAATATATGAAGGTGTCTACTCTTTTAAAAATGAGATCATCAACTATCAGTGGACTACCATCACTGAGTGCCTTGTTCACAACCATCTACTCTATTTTCTTTTCATTAGTTTCTAATCCTACTTTCCTTGCAATGTTTCTGTTCGAACTTGTCATGAGTTGTAGTTCTTCTTTGTTTCCACATATTAGGACAATATCGTCTGCATAAGCCAGACGATGTATTTTATTTCTAACCATCTTTACTCCAACTGGGTTTACTTTTCTAAAACCAGATTGAAACGTATTGGGGGTAAAGCATTTCCTGGTCCAAGGCCTGTTCTGACTTCAAACTCCTTTGACACTCCAGTGTTGTCTTTACTGTGCAATAGGTTTTCTCCATGCACATCTCTACTAGGCATATTACTTTTCTAGGAACTCTTTGAGAACCTTGGTTACTGTGTTCCTGTGTATGCTGTCGTAAGCTTTTTTGAAGTCAACAAATACCATGTGGATGTCGACTTTATGTTCCCACGCTTTCTCGGTTATCTGTCAGAGTGTAAAGAGGTGATCACCAGTTGACCTGTCTCACCTAAAACCACACTGATAGTGACTTATAATTTCTTCAGCTAGTGGTATCACTCTCTTGAGCAGAAATTTCGATAGGATTTTGTAGGTTACATTCAGGAGAAAAATTCCTCTGTAATTATCACAATGTAGAGGATTATTCTTTTCCAAAATGGAGCGTTTTCCAGTCGTAAGGCATTTTCTCATATTCCTACACTTTCCCTATCAATTTCGCAATTCCTTTTAGCAATTCTTGCCCTCCATTCCTTATTAGTTCACTCACAGTTTTATCTTCACCTGAGCTTTATTATTTCTTAAATTTTTAATTATTCACTGTATTTCTTCTTCACTGGGTGGCTGTACTGTGATGTCCACTGTGTCTGGCACGTCACATAAAAGACGTTCAGTGGGGTCTTCGCAGTTTAGTACATTAGCGAAGTAGTCTGCCCAACGCTGTTCTACTTCAGCATCACTTGCGAGGATTTTTCTCACTTTTTATATTTTTGTGTTAGTTTCTTTACGTTTTGGAACCTCTGTCTTGTCCTGTGATGAATACAATCCTCTTTTCCCTCTTTTATTAGTGCTTTGTAATACTTCCGTTTCTCCTGCCTTAGTATAGCAGCAGTTTCCTTTCTTATTCTGGAGTACTTGTCTCTGAGGTCGTGGGCTCTCAGATTTTCTAACCACGTCTTCCTAGCCAACCTCCTTTCTTCAGTTTTCTGCTGGCACAAATGGTTGAACCACACTGTATTTGAATTTGTTCGTTTACCCGGTATCTTAGAGGCTGCCCTGTTTACTGTCTCCTTGATTTCAGACGAGTCATTGTTCACATCACTGGCACTTTCCAACTCATCATAACTCATTAGTCTTTGTGCTACTTTCGACTCATACTTTGTTCTTAACTCAGTTTCTTTTAACCTATTTGTGTTACAAGGTATAGTCTTCTTAGATATTCTGCACACTTTCTTATATTTAATGTTCATTTTAATTATCACCAGGAAGTGATCAGAGTCACTGTCTGCTCCTGTATAAGTTCGCATGTTCAAAATGGCTCTGAGCACTATGGTACTTAACATCTGAGGTCATCAGTCCCCTATAACTTACAACTACTTAAACCTAACTAACCTGAGGACATCACACACATCCATGCCCGAGGCAGAATTCGAATCTGCGACGGTAGCAGTCGCGCGGTTCCGCACTGAAACGCCTAGAACCACCCGGCCACCGCGGCCGGCAGTTCGCGAGTCTTTTATGCTAATTGCATAACGCTTCTGAATGCATACATGGTCTGTCTGGTTTACTGTATGCCCCTCTGGTGACATCCATGTTCCTTTATGAATGCCATTACGACGGAACCTTGTACTCACGATGCAGAGATTGTTGTCAATTTCAAAATTGATCAAATGGATGTCATTGTCACTCGTTTCCTGATGCAGGCTTGCATTGCCTTCCTCGATTTATAGATGTTTTCTTGACCCAGTTCGGTATTAAAATCACCCAATACTATTTCGACATTCTGATTTGTCAGTGACTTGTATAGGTTGTCTAATTCAGTATAAAATTCTTCCTTAATGTAGTCATCCTTATCCTCGCATGGTGCATGTGCTATTTCACCCTGCGATTGTGATGTAGGAGATTCTGTTGTTTATAGATTTAAATTCTTTCACTGCTTTCATTATTGAGTCATGTACATAGAATCCAGTACGTAATTCATGGAGATCGCCACCGCCTCCATATAGTAGACTTCCTGCGTTCACTTTTATTGATCCAGAACCATTCGATCAAATCTCCTGGAGAGCTACCACTTTCAGACGGTATTTCTCTAAATTTCTGATCAAATTCTGCACATGTTCCACAAGAGAAATCTGTGGTCCCTTGCCGTTTCCGACTCCGGTTGAGACATTCCTGATTCCGAGGCTTATCTAGGGCGTCCTGACACAGATAATTTTTTCGGTCAGTGGGGAGGTAACCTTCTGCACAACCCCCTCCTTGGAGGATCACAGCATTTTGTTCGGATGCCACTCCTAGAGGCGTTGCCTTCTCTACCGCTCTTGACCTGTCCCTGGACAGCAATGTGCTAGTTTTGGTCCGCCCGGAGTATTTTATTTCCTTGGTACCCACTGTATCAAGTGAGCATTCCTCGATCCGCCACCTGAGGAGGCGCCTGATGGGGGACTTGCAACCCCACACTAATTATCAATATTTTCATAAAAAGTATTAAAAGGAATGGTAGAGGAAATCAACTACTAGGAAGCGGTTACAAGGCGAATACAAGAACTTCTTATATAAAACTAGGTACTTTTATAATTTTAAAATTGATGAACTACAGGTGCTAATATGCGGCATGTAGACCGGGAATCTATTACTCGCGTGCAGCTACCGAGGATTGTTTGAAGGTCGAAACTAAGCTAAAGGAATACAAAATCATGTACGCTTTAATTACAATCCATTCTGGGAAAGCTATTCGCACAGACGCTGTAAGTACGATCCTTTCTTGCAAATTTATTTGCAATCCCAAATTTTAACCATTCCTTTTCTTGCCTTTTATGGCATTATTAATAAATACACTGAAGCGCCAAAAGAAACTGGAATAGGCATGCGTATTGAAATAAGTAAACCTGAAGAATACGCTTATATAAGACAAGAGCCTGGCGCAGTTGTTAGATCGGTTAGTAGTACGACAATGGCCGGTTATCAAGATTTAACTGAGTCAGAAAGTGGAGTTATAGTCGGCGCGTGAGCGAGGGGCCACTGAATCTCCGAGGTAACGATAAAGTGGGGGTTTTCCGGTACGAACATTTCACGAGGGTACCGTGAAACGCTATAGATACTGCAATAAGGAATAGCGCAGTAGGCAGAGTAATGGACATCTCTAAAAAGGGCCATCACAGAAGTTGGTAAGGAAAACATAGGTAAAAGAAAGGTAGCTGCGAAGAAACCATGGGTAACAGAAGAAATACTTCAGTTGATTGATGAAAGGAGGAAGTACAAACATGTTCCGGGAAAATCAGGAATACAGAAATACAAGTCGCTGAGGAATGAAATAAATAGGAAGTGCAGGGAAGCTAAGACGAAATGGCTGCAGGAAAAATGTGAAGACATCGAAAAAGATATGACTGTAGGAAGGACAGACTCGGCATACAGGAAAGTCAAAACAACCTTTGGTGACATTAAAAGCAACGGGGGTAACATTAAGAGTGCAACGGGAATTCCACTGTTAAATGCAGAGGAGAGAGCAGATAGGTGGAAAGAATACATTGAAAGCCTCTATGAGGGTGAAGATTTGTCTGATGTGATAGAAGAAGAAACAGGAGTCGATTTAGAAGAGATAGGGGATCCAGTATTAGAATCGGAATTTAAAAGAGCTTTGGAGGACTTACGGTCAAATAAGGCAGAAAGGATAGATAACATTCCATCAGAATTTCTAAAATCATTAGGTGAAGTGGCAACTAAACGACTATTCACGTTGGTGTGTAGAATATATGAGTCTGGCGACATACCATCTGACTTTCGGAAAAGCATCATGCACACAATTCCGAAGACGGCAAGAGCTGACAAGTGCGAGAATTATCGCACAATCAGCTTAACAGCTCATGCATCGAAGCTGCTTACAAGAACAATATAGTGAAGAATGGAAAAGAAAATTGAGAATGTGCTAGGTGACGATCAGTTTGGCTTTAGAAAAAGTAAAGGCACGAGAGAGGCAATTCTGACGTTACGGCTAATAATGGAAGCAAGACTAAAGACAAATCAAGACACGTTCATAGGATTTGTCGACCTGGAAAAAGCGTTCGACAATATAAAATGGTGCAAGCTGTTCAAGATTCTGAAAAAAGTTGGGGTAAGCTATAGGGAGAGACGGGTCATATACAATATGTACAAAAACCAAAAGGGAATAATAAGAGTGGACGATCAAGAACGAAGTGCTCGTATTAAGAAGGGTGTCAGACAAGGCTGTAGCCTTTCGCCCCTACTCTTCAATCTGTACATCGAGGAAGCAATGATGGAAATAAAAGAAAGGTTCAGGAGTGGAATTAAAAGACAAGGTGAAAGGATATCAACGATACGATTCGCTGATGACATTGCTATCCTGAGTGAAAGTGAAGAAGAATTAAATGACCTACTGAACGGAATGAACAGTCTAATGAGTACACAGTATGGTTTGAGAGTAAATCGGAGAGAGACGAAGGTAATGAGAAGTAGCAGAAATGAGAACAGCGAGAAACTTAACATCAGGATTGATGGTAACGAAGTTAATGAAGTTAAGGAATTCTGCTACCTAGGCAGTAAAATAACGAATGACGGACGGAGCAAGGAGATCATCAAAAGCAGACTCGCTATGGCAAAAAAGGCATTTCTGGCCAAGAGAAGTCTACTAATATCAAATATCGAAGCATTTGAGATGTGGTGCTATAGACGAATGTTGAAAACTAGGTGGACTGATAAGGTAAGGAATGAGGAGGTTCTACGCAGATTCGGAGAGGAAAGGAATATGTGGGAGACACTGATAAGGAGAAGGGACAGGATGATAGGACATCTGCTAAGACATGAGGGAATGACTTCCATGGTACTAGAGGGAGCTGTAGAGGGCAAAACCTGTAGAGGAAGACAGAGATTGGAATACGTCAACAAAATTATTGAGGACGTAGGTTGCAAGTGCTACTCTGAGACGAAGAGGTTAGCACAGGAAAAGAAATTCGTGGCGGGCCGCATCAAACCAGTCAGTAGACTGATGAGCAAAAAAAGAAAAAAACTTGAAAATCAGGAACCAGGTAAAACATCAAACTTCCGACATCGCTGCGGCCGGAAAAAGATCCTGCAGGATCGGGAACAACGGCGACTGAGGAGTATCGTTCAGCGTGACGCAAGTACAACATTTCCGCAAATTGCTAAAGATTTCGGTGCTAGGCCATCAACAAGTGTCAGCGTGTGAGCCTTTCAATGAAACATTGTCGATATGGGCTTTCGGAACGGAAGGCTCACTCGTATACCCTTGATGACTGCACGAGACAAAGCTTTACGCCTCGCCTGGGCCCGGCACACCGACATTGGATTGTTGGTGACTGGAAACCCGTTGCCTGGTTGTCATAACAAAGGATGATGCAGATCAAGGATTTATGGATGTGAAAGATGGTGGAAGGATACAGTCCCCATGTCCAGCTGGACAGGAGTTTCAGGAGGCAGAGTCTATTGGGTTTGTGTTGGATTGCAAGATGTGGAGACGAGGTGAGGTGACAGACGAGGGAGAGGTCCAGGTATTTCAGGGTAGAAGTGAGGCAGATAGGATGATTATAAATGGTTAGGTAAAAATCGTTGAGCGAGAAGGAGTGGGTGGTACAACCTACAATGATTGCCTCGTTCTTGGAAGGGTTGATGTGAAGGACCCACTGATTGTGGTTGAGGTGGATTTGATGGGTATGTTGGGACCGTTGGAGGGTAGGATAAAGAGCCAGGAAGGCGGTGTCATCGGCAAATTGGGGGAGGTGAACAGGTGGGACAAGTTTGCGCATATCTGCAGTATATAGGGGAGGGGAAAGGACAGTGCCTTGGGGCACACCAGTGATGGGATAGAAAGTACATGAGATGGTATTAGTGGCACAGGAGGGACGATAGGAGAGGACGAAAGCAACGAGACAGATCAAATTGATGGGTAGAGCATTGTCTGGGTCTTGCAGAGGAGCCAGGGATGCCAGACATGGTTGTAAGCGTTCTGGAAGTCAGGGGAAACAAAGATAGTGGAGCAATGGGAGTTACGTTTGAAGGAAAGAAGATTGATCAGGTTAAGGAGCTGGTCGTCAACTGAGAAGCAGGGCCAGAAATCACATTGGGTAAGGGAAAGGAGGTGGTGCTTCTTAAGGTGGTGATAAATATGGTGTGAGAGGATGGATACGATAACCTTACTGAACATGGAAGTGAGGAAGATGGGGTGATAGGAAGAAGAAGGGGAGGTGTTCGTTGGGTTTACTGAACTTCAGGACATGGTAAGTCCTCCAAAGTCAGAGGGTGGAGGGAAGTAAGATAGTTAGCCTTACTCAGGTTGTCAAGAAATGGACAGGTGTTGTGGAGAAGAGGGTAATGTGGTAATGTGGGGTGGGATGGCTACCAGTAACACAGTGGAAGGCAGGTCAGTATGTGGAGGAGTTGAAAGGGCAGGTGGAATTGAGGCAAATATATGTCAGGTGCCAATCCCAGCGTTTCTTGATAGTGCGGTGGTTTCAGATGTGTCATTGTAATTGCCGGTGTCAGAGGAGTGATCCCGGTCATCGGTGCAGAGGAAGGAGTGGTACAGCCTGTGCTATTCACAGAGAAGAAGGAGGGCCTGTGGAGGAAGTGTAGGGTGGTGAGGGTGGATGAATTTGGTAGAGACGTATGCCTCCACAGTGTCAGTGATTGCTGGAGGAAGGAAGAGGCATGGCTGACATCAGTGGGGGTGGTGAAAGGTAAGGGGGTGGCTATCAACCTGTAGTGCAATGGATTCCCAGTAGGCATCCCAGTCAGTGCAGCAGTAGTCATGGACAGACTTTGGAGGGGCAGCATGGCGGAGGACAGGAGGGAGACGATGGGTGGAGAAGATGGTGAGGAGTATGGGGAGGCAGTCACTACCGATGGAGTTGAGGACATCTGTGATGATATGGTCCAGAACATTGAGGGAAGTGAGGTCATCTGGGGTGGAGTTACTTGCAGGATGGGTGTGCTATGGGAGAGCATCAAGTTCACTGTGGAGGATAGCAATGAACTGGTGCCACTGCCAAAGGGTAGCAGGGACATGGCTGTGGATGTTGAGGTGGATGGGTGGAGAAGTTTTAGGGGAGAGGAGCAGTGGGATGGCTATAGACAGTGGCACAGGTGATAGAAAAAAAAAAAAAGAAAAAGGGAGAAAATATGCTGAGGAGAAGGTATTTGGTTGGGTCATTGAGTAGGGGCTGTGACCACACAGGGAAATGCTTGATGTTACCTTAGCGATCCCATCTTGCCAGAAAATGAATAAATACTAATGTCGTGGTAAGATTAAAGGTTCGTGGTGCCACACCAAAGTTACTAACTCGCATAGATACTATGGATATTAACGATGCCTCGCAGTGATCGGTAACAACGAATGGGAAGCGCTCCAGAAGACATGCTCTCTCTCTCAGCATTGCAGTGCCATCACACAGAAGTCGACATAGAGCCGATCATGAACTCACTCTGCCCGTGTTCGACTGATTGTTTAAGTTAAGTAAATATTTTATACATTCTTGTAATAGAGCGAACTAATGTTTCGTACGTTGTAGTTCCAATCAGCACTCTCCAATGGCTGTTAAAGGACCCACAGTATGATCAGACGATTGTAGTTTCGTAAGGTCAGGTAATGTTGTTAAGTAGACTATCCTGAGTCACCAATAAAAATATTTGCACTTATACACCTAACAAAATGGTTCAAATGGCTCTGAGCACTATGGGACTTAACATCTGTGGTCATCAGTCCCCTAGAACTTAGAACTACTTAAACCTAACTAACCTAAAGACATCACACACATCCATGCCCGAGGCAGGATTCGAACCTGCGACCGTAGCGGGTCGCGCGGATACACCTAACACTCTGTATATGAAAGTGTGTATATGTTTACATTGCATTTTTATTCCAGTTGTGTAGTGTCCTTCCTCATCGTTTATTGCTTCTCCGCGAAGGATGACAAAAAGTAGTGGTATCACATAGGTTGTCATACGGCTTCATCTTTTGGTACTCCAATTTACTTTCGTATAGGTTAATTATTTATCGCGATTTATGCATTATTTCTTGGAGTTTCTGGATTTTGGTCATCTTATACCAGTCCACACAGTGTACTGGTATACTCTTCATCTTAGGCATATTAATTGGAGACTGACGTCTGAAATTTACGTATTGTTCCATGTGTGCGATCTGAGCAATAGTATCCAGACCCCATATTTAATGTGAAAATGATCATTCGAAAAACTGTAATGGCAAAGGAGGAGCAGGATGACTACTACTGTAACCAAAAATGTTTATGCAGCTGTGTTATCTGATTCATCTTAGAAGCATCTTATCAAAGACTTTGGTTAACCTGATCAGGACGGGGGCATAGATCACGCGCAGTTTCTCGGTAGTAAATAGTCTCAGCAAATATTCCCACTTGCAATACAAACAGAACCAACTACAAGGTGTCTTGATCAGCGTGCTTAGACCAGAAGTGCTTTTGAATGGACCACTTATGAGAACAAATTCAAATAGCTTTATGTGCGTCCGGGGATGAAAGAAGGGAAAGAGAACCAGAGAAGCAGAACCCCACAATAAGAAACTTTTGTCTCAATCCCACTTTACGGAAAAATCTTTTCAGAAAAATAGTTGGGCAACACGTTTACAGCTCTGACAACCCGAAAGACAGTGGCGAAAAGAGTGTTTGATCTAACGTGCAGAATAAAGAATACTTTACAGAACTGTGCTTCTTTTGACTGACCAGATAGAAATGCAGTTAATGCTTGTTTTTGTGTTTCCCATTTTAAGTGTTTGAATTTGTGATTAAATTTGATGCGTTAATACATTAATGCATTTTAAGTATACTGATATATTTTAAGTCAGTGTTTTATCCTAAATATTTAAGTTGAATGTTTGTAACTCGGAAAATATATTTGCACACGAAAACATACAGAATAAGGCCCTTTCTTCTATTTTACCAGTCACTATTGAAACACAGAACGGTTTTTAAACACAAAGTGTCACGTTGCATTTACTAGTGCCATGTTGGAATGCCGTAGTAGTTGGTGTGATGTCTTTTTGCGAATCAACATAGACAGCGATCATATACTGCCAACTGTCTATTTTGATATACAGATCGCTACGGAAAAGTGTTCTATATTTTGAGATGTGGGAAATTTGGAGCAAGACAAGATAAACGTACTATACAAGTGGTCGCTAAAATGTGTACCTTAAGAACTACGAGCGTTTGTTCATCTGCATAGCTGTGTATCGCATGTGTTCTACTGCACGCTCTCTGCTACTGCGAACTAAGTAAGCACACTATTGTATTACCATGAAACAGCAGAGATTTTAATATAACCTGCTAGCTGTTACATACGCTCTGCACTTGTGAGCCATGGATAAATGATACGCTCAGTTTGGTGTCCATTCACAGTTCGACGTTTCCGGGAATCACGCACTCTAAGAAATCTCCACATTGGTTGTGGATGCTCTGGAAAGTGTGAACCACGCATTTTGCAGTATTTGTACATCGTTAATGAAGTTGCATACACAAAAGGTTTCATGTGTCTCGACAACCAAAAATCCAAGGATTGAAGATCTGAGAGACAAACTGACGCCCGGGAGGAGTGACTGCGGGGTTTGAGGCGCCATGTCACGGACTGCGTGGCACCTCCCACCGGAGGTTCGAGTTCTCCCTCGGGCGTGGGTGTGTGTGTTGTTCTTAGCATAAGTTAGTTTAAGTAGTGTGAAAGTCTAGCGACCGATGACCCTATCAGTTCGGTCCTTTTTGCATTAACACACATCTGAAAAAACCGCCCAACATACTGCCGCCTCCCCCCCCCCCCACCCCCTCCTCACACCAATCCACAGCCCATTTAATGGCAGTAAGAGATGTTCTCGGATATTTCTGAAAAAAAAATGGGTTGAGTTTCCATCATGCATGAATAAGAGCTGCAGCCGTTGTTGAGCTGGTATCTCCTCTAGGAGTGCAGGCATGTCCTCTTACTGGAATCGACGACACCTTGCGGCAGGCAACCTGTTTGGCAGTATATAACATCGTATCAGTTTATCGCTAATAAAGCCTGCTCATATATTAACTGAAAATCTGCGCTTTTGCCTTGCTTCTTCAACTGCGTGTGAATGTACATCAGTCCACTCATGTTACATATGAAAATTGACGATCCTGCTGCAAGTGAAACCTGCTGTGTCTGTGAACAATGTCTTTGTTGTGACAAGTGAATCTGCACCTAATGTTTCCTACAGTCAGAACTGCAGAACTGCATTCTTGCAGGCTGATATTATGGCCGGAATGTGCGGATACGCTGTACGTGACATGGATACAGCAGTTGCTCATACTGCCTCATCCTGACTAAAAGATTACTAACCCTGATAGATGGTGAAATTCTACTTAACAACAGTTATACGATCCTCTTCCGACTCGCTTATTCACAACAAGAGTACGAATGGCGCACGGTCTGCCACTGTCTGATTATGATGGAGCTAACGGGGCAGAACCTGTTTACTGCTGAAAAAGACCGCTGAATAATTGTGCACATGATGTTGAAGCACCAATGACCAATGGATGCGAATTTGAACATTCTACTACACCAGCGTTAAATGATTTAAACATTATGATCAGGTACCCTTCACATGCAGCGTTTACCTTCAAATCGGTGAGTCCGTATTGTTCAGGGAATGTGTGTTTAGACAAATCCCTATAAAGGAACTAAGGATGTGAGTCAGTGAACTGCCAGGAACCTCCTGGAAAATGTAGAAAGAAAGTTAGCTTCAACTAATCAGACCTTAGAAACTAAACATCGATTGAGATGGTTCAATTATTAAAACACTGGACCTACATTCTTAATGACCAGCGTCCAGTTTCGTATTCAATTATCGAGATTTGGTTGTTGCGTGGGTTCTGTCAATGACGAAAAAAAATGCTGAAATGGTTTCTTCGAAAAAGGACACAGCTGCTTTCTTCCCTCCCCCCCCCCCCCCTCCTGTACATACTGTGCTGCATCTCTGTTGACCTTCTTTGCCGACGGAGGAACTGAACACCTGCCGAATCTTTCCCTTTACGTGTCGAATAAGATTGGTGAGAGCTCTGATGTAGGAGGAAGATCACTCAACGCCACACACTTGTTACAGCTTCTACGTATGCACAACGTACAGTCTGTAAAGGGTTTTCCCTAGAATGAGATAAATAACATCGTGGCCTATGAGTTGTCGTTAAATATTCCGCAAGCCGTTATTCTTATATCATTGAGCGTTCAGAAACATACTTTTACCAGTACTAAGTTAAAGTAACATACAAAAAGTTACTAATCAGTAGATAGAAATAAATGAATAAAGCTGTAAAAACAAAAATATGAGGGTAAAAGAGAAATACCTCTCGATGTACTAGCCTGCGAGACAAGTTTATTCAGATATTATGAAGAAAAATTTATGGGCCTCAACGTGGAATGTCAGGTATATCAATACCAGGTGTCAGAATGATACTCTACATTTCCCGTGTTAACCTCACTCAACGTAGCGAGTTATAAAATGTATGATTTTAACTACGCACTAAAGAAACACTGTTTCAATAAATACTAACAACCATGTTTAGGAGCGTACATTGTCAATAATTATTATATTTCAACCTATAAATGGTTCTTTTAACGGTCATCATCAGAATTATTTTGATAAGATCCGACAATTTCACTAATAGAGTAATCCGGCAATTTCACTAATAGAGTAAAACTATGGAAAATATGAGTGACATATTTTATTAGTAACTGCTGAGACACGTCTTTTGGACACTCTAAACACGCACCTCCGTTTTATTTCAGAGGTGCTTTATGAGATCGATACAATCTCTTCTCAATATGTATTCAATCGATCGGCGATAAATTGGGGCAGTCGTAAGGATGACTACTTAATATGCATTGCCAACCCACACTCGCTTAAACGGCGTCATTTCGCTACGTCCGTCGGCGCAGTAATAGAATGTCGGTCCAAACCTGACCTGTAATAGGACCGAGAAACATAAGGCGGCATTTTAGGCGCGCAGAGACCCTCTCCCCCTCGCGTATCGTGCTCGTCAATCTAGCGGTAATAACAGTTCTTCGTTACAGCGGCCGATTAATGGTGGTAATGGAAAGCAGATAAATTCGGCACCGGGCGCAGGGCGTAGTCTGCGCTGCTGCATTAGGATGGCCGCTAATGGCCGCTTAGGCGTGCTGTTCACAGCCGCGGGCGGCCGCTTCCAACCGGCCGCTCTGTGGCGCCGTATTAACATCAGGGGCGGCGGTGAGCGCCCACGCAACAGAGGGCACAGTGGATGGTAATGTGCGTCACCAGACAGGTAGTCCACTCTGTCCCCGCTGGCCTCCACTGTAGCCTCACTGCCGGTCGCAGTGGCCGAGCGGTTCTAGGCGCTTCAGTCTGGAACCCGCGGCCGCTACGTCGCAGTTTCGAGTCCTGCCTCGGGCATAGATGTGTGTGATGTCCTTAGGTTAGTTAGGTTTAAGTAGTTCTAAGGTCCAGGGGACTGATGACCTCAGCAGTTGAGTCCCATAGAGCCATTTGAATTTTGTAGTCTCACTGCTCGGGGCATCGCTGCTACTAAAGTCGCTGTGAACTGGTCAGATCCTTCCCTCGTTGTCAGTGTACCACAAGAGACTGCCAGGGTGGAGGAGGGGTTGAAAAGTTGCAAAAATTAACTTTCATGAAAGCAGAATTGCAGTAGCGTTGGTCATGCTACTTAATTTATTACCCACGGTTACGACTTCAATTGAAGAAGTATCGTTCGAGCAGAAATGTCTCTCAGGACGAAATTCTTGGTATGTGCCTCACGTACGTCTCAGTAAGATATCTTCATTTATATGTACTGAATTATACTCAGCATATAGGAAAGTCAATCAACCTTTGTAACATTAAGAGTGCAATGGGAATTCCACTGTCAAATGCAGAAGGGGCAGCAGGTAGGTAGAAAGAATACATTGAATTCCTCTCTTGTCTGGCAGCATTACAGAAGAATAAAAAGGAATCGATGGGGAAGAGATAGGAGCTCCAGTATTAGAGCCAAATTTAAAAGACCTTTTGGTGAACTTCAGATCAAATAAGGCAGAAAGGACAGATAACATTCCACAATAATTCCCACATTCACTGAGGGATGTTGTAACTTCCCAACAAAATACCAAGTGTAATTTCCCAACAAAATAAAATAACATGAATAATATTCCCATTTTGTGTAACCTCAAAACAGAAAAATTCCTAAACCTCTCAACAGTAACAAAACATAATTATGTTGTTCAAATTCAGTATAACCTACCAACAGGAAAATTGCGTAACGTATCAATAATAAAATGTGACTAATCTCTCAATAAAAATGTGGGTCACTTATAACCTTTCAATAATTGACAGTCAATTTAACCTGGTAAATTTTGGACGTCAGCAATGCTGCGCCATGCCCCCGATACTTCATTCTGAATAAACTGAAAAATCTTACCTTAATTAGATCGCCGGATAACGCGTATATATCTGCTCCTATAAGAAATTTTCCTGGCTCAGCTAAGTGCAATGCTGGCCGATAGATTTGTCTTATATAAAAGGAAAGAACTGATTTTTCTTTTCAATAATCGGGATAGCCAAGGATAGGAGAAATTAGTGAATTCTTTAAATTGAGATGAATGACCAAAGTTACTTTTTATGAGAAAGATTATTATTAACAGATTTTTTTAAAACATTTACGTGGGACTTGAAGTAACAATACTTCATATGCGCGAGGCTGCTTTTACCTTATCCTACAACGCTCAGGCTCCGCCATCGCTGCACACGACCGGCCCAGCCAACACGATACACCAGACCAGACTGCTCGCTAGCAACAACTTACTGCTACTGCTACACAGTTCCTACTGCACTCAATACTGCTCTTTGGTCTCAGATTCTCTTCTAGCTTACATATCGCAGGCAGCGCGTGAGCAATCCATCGAAATTACATCTGCTCGACTGCACTAGCAGCAAATTCTTTAATCATGGACCTCTTACAATGTGTAAACAAAAGGTCTATTCGCTTTGGTGTGTAGAATGTACTCGTATAAGACCCGTGACGTATAATCAGACTTTCGGGAAAACATCATCCACGCAAAGCCGAAGACAGAAAGAGCCCACCAGTGAGACAATCGTCACACGATCAGCGTAACAGCGTAAGTTGCTGACAAGAATAATATACCGAATAACTGAACAGAAAACTGAGGATATGTTAGATGACGATCTGTTTGGCTTTTGGAAAGGTAAAGGCCCAGACAGGCAGTTCTGAGGTAGCGGATCATAGTGGAAGGAAAGAAAAACCAAGGCACGCTTATAGGATTTGTCACCCGGAACAACCGTGTGACAATGACAGACAGTGCAAGATGTTTGAAATTCTGAGAAAATCAGGTGTAAGCTATAAGGAAAGACAGATAATATACAACATGTACGAGAACCCGTGATCTAGGGGTGTCACGACCGCACCAGATTCTACTCCACAGATGTCGCTCCCCTTTTCCTTGGACGATACGACCACAGCGTCTTCGCCGGCGATTTTAATTGCGTACTTCATCCCAAGGACCAAATCCCACATTACATGCCTTGTCCGGAACTGGGTGCGATGATCCAAGAACTTCACTTGTGTGACACGTGGGAAAAAGTCCACGGTAACCGCTCTGGCCACACTCATCTTACCAGTCATTCGGCCAGCCGACTCGACCGCATATATGTGTCACAAGATCTCACACAAGGTGTGGTGGACGCCGAACTATGGCCTCAAGCCTATTCTGATCACAGTGCCTATATCTGCACTATACACCTACGCCCCCAACAAGTCTTGCGCAGCAATGGCTTTTGGAAGCTCAACATAACTCATCTCCAGGACCTGGATTGCCGTCGGCAAGTTGTAGCAACGTGGGCTGACTGTGAACGCCGCCACCCTCGATACACCTCGACCCTGGAGCGGTGGCTCCTCTGTGCCAAACCAGTAATCCGTATGACACTTATGCAATATGGCAAGGACGTGACTGCGTGGCATCGACAGACCCTCGATTTTTACTACGCGGCACTAAGGGACCTCGACGCCTTACCCCCTTCCCCGGAGAGACAACATGATCAAAGCAGAATCAAGGCTCACATACTATCATTGACGAAGCGCCGACTAGAAGGTGCAGTCGTCCGCTCGCGACGGCACGACCGAACGTTTGCAGAGGAACCCACTATGCACCACGTTGTGGCGGATAAGCGCCGACAACGCCAACATTTAATCACACAATTCAGGACACACGACGGTCGCTTATGTACGACCCAAGCAACCATAGTAAAGACGGTGGAGGATCATTTTCGTCATCTTTACAAGGAAAGAATCGTCGATGACGAGGCCACTACTGAAGTGTTACAGCAGGTAACACGTACTATCGACGAGGCTACCGTGAATGCACTAACAGAGGAAATCTCACTCGAAGAAGTCGAAGACGCCGTGGACAAAGGTGCGGCCAATAAGTCTCCTGGACCTGATGGATTGCCCATCGAATTCTACCGTACTTTCCGTGACATGATGCCTCGCTGGGTTATAATGTTCCGCGAACTTATGTCTCCAGACTGTGTCGTGCCGCCAGCGTTTGTAGAAGGTCTTCTCATACCGGTACACAAGCCAGGTGGAGGGCTATCGATTAACGACTATCGGCCGCTTACAATGCTGAACGCCGATTACAAGATTTTCACCAGGATTATGGCGAGCCGTATTAAGACGACTTTGCCGATGATCCTCGCTCCAGAACAGACATCGCAGGGGGGAGAATCCAACATACACATGGCCACCGGTGACTGCAGGGACTTAACAGCAATCGCTTCTGCGTGCCGTCTGAGAGCGGCGATCGTCTCCGTAGACTTCAACCGCGCCTTTGATAGAGTGCACCACAACTTCCTCCTACGAGTGATGGACTGTATGGGATTTCCCCCGGGCCTCATCGACACCCTACGGCGTCTTTGGACCGCAGCCAGCTCACACGTCCAGGTCAATGGAAGGACGGTAGGACCAGTACCCATTAAGAGGTCTCTACGACAGGGTTGTACCCTTTCTACCTACCTTTATGCCATCGCACTCGAGCCACTCCTAGGGGGCCTTAACCACCGCCTATCTGGCATCACGCTGCGGGACGTCACCTTTCGCTATAGGACATACGCTGACGACCTGCTTCTGCTGGTTCGTTCCAATGACGAAGTTCAAAGCGTGCTAACCTGGATTGAGCGATACGGACAGGCCGCAGGCAGTCTTCTGAACATCAACAAGTCGGCGGCGTTGGATATTGGGCGTGGTCTCGGACCGGAAGCCCTCGCTCCCCTCCCACCAGTTTCTGATCTGCGATATTTGGGAATCACGTTCAAGAAAGATGTACGTAAAACAGCTGCAGCAAACTACCGACTGTTATTACAGATCATATGCGCAATGGTGCGACAGAACCTGCTCCGGGACTTGAATCAGCTACAACGTGTTGAATACCTGAATCTCCACGTGGCATCAAAACTCAACCACGTGGTACAAGTCCTCCCACTACCGATGCAGATAGGTCGCCGGTTTCAGGCGGCCTTCAGTTACTACGTTTCCTCAGGTCATATCTTTAAAGTTCGATACGACACTCTTACCCTCCCAGTGCACAAAGGAGGGCTGGGATTGGTCAACGTCAGGGCAAGAGCAGCTAGCCTTTACATGAGCAACATGAGGAAACGATGGAAAAGTCAATATACCTCTCTCACGGGTCGTTTACTACAGGTTCTGATGCCAGTCTCTAACGTCCGGCCGGTGTCGGTTGCGCACGTCGCACCACAGCTCTCCCATGTGTCGACCTTCATTCTTGATTACAGCTATGTCAGCTCGAACCTCTCCGCCACGCGTCCACCAAAGGCGAAAGATTTTTATACCAACCTTCTGTGTGCTGTTCCCCATAACGTGGTGGAAAACAAGTACCCTACGGTTCACTGGCCAATAGTGTGGAAAACGATACACCACAACTTTCTCTCCTCCACGGTGCGTTCGAAGTGGTATCAGATCGCCAACAAAAAATATGCCACACTACAGCGACTTCACACTATTGAACTGGCAGACTTCCCTTATTGCCCAGATTGTCACCTTTTGGATACTGATGAACATCGTTTTACTTGCGCATCATCGTCCGGAGTTTGGCGACTAACACAGAAGATATTGGCTTGTTAACTCCGGGTCACACCTGATATGATTGACCCTCAGACCCTACTCTGTCCCGATGGAACTTACTTTCCGGCTGCAAAATATCATGCGCTTACATGGTTCAAAGAACTTACCGTCGCCTACATCTTTAGCGACGGAGAGAAAGAGCAGCTTGATTACTGGTGGTTCCTGCAAAATGCTCACAATGCCCTCGAACGCCCACCGAAATACCGAACGCTCTTCGCAAATTATTTACGCAGCGTTTTCGTTAACCCCCCGCTCAGCTGGGGAGTGCCGAGCTGCGGTTAATGTTCTGTGCCGCATCACACAAACGGCTGAACGTTCGGCCTTGTCAGCCATGAGCGAAGGAAGAGACAAGCTGCTGCAAGAATGCTGTTTTCCTTGAGGCACTAGCGAAGCTGAATGCCTCCGTTGCAGATGCCCTTCAAAGGCGCAATTGGAGATATCAGATAACGATGACGAGGCTCCAAGTGGAACCAGTTTCATTATTGAAGAACCTTTTAGTTGGAATTACATCAGTGATTTATGTTTTTTATTTCTGGATTACTCTTTTATGCCACCTTTGTTGTTGTAACACTTACTTGTAACACTTACTTGTAACACTTAGTTACTAGAATTCTCATTTGCTCACTTTCCCTAAATGTAATCATGTAACAAAAAAGAAGTGGCAAAGGATAGCCCTAACCTTGATTTCACATATTTCCCCTGATATATAGGCAGATCTCTGGGGTGGGTTTACTCAGGAGCCAACGCCTGAAGTGGATCAGATTTTTTGTTATAGGATGAAAAGTGGCGGTGGCACTTAGGGGTTTTATTAGTTCCATTTTCCTAAGGGGCTTTTTAAAGGAAATTACTAAAAAAAATAAAATAAAAAATAAAAAAGGGGGGTAGAAAATAAAAAAGAAAAAGAAAAAAGAAAAAAGAAAAAAATAATAAAACACAAAAAATTAAAAAGGGGGTAGCATCTTTGATTTATAATCAAAACGTCTTCAGTCCCGGGTTCGATCCCCGCCATTGCCTAAATTTTGATAAATAATCTGCATTGGCGGCCGAAGACTTCCGGCATAAGAAGTCAGCCTCATACTGCCAACGGCCTTGTCAAAGAGGGCAGAGGAGCGGATAGAGGTTCAGGGCACTCTCTTGTCCTAGGGGTGGGAAATTGCCCCTAAAGGCGGAAGAGTCAGCAATGATCAACGACATGAGGATGCAGAAGGCAATGGAAACCACTGCATTAAAGACACGTAACGTGTATCCACAGGACATGTGGCCTGTAGTTGAAGAAGTGTATGATGATCTCTCCATTGGCAAAAGATTCCGGAACAGTCACCCATTCGGATCTCCGGGAGGGGACTGCCAAGGGGGAGGTTACCATGAGAAAAAGATAGAATAATCCACGAAAGGATAACGTTCTACGAGTCGGGGCGTGGAATGTCATAAGCTTGAACGTGGTAGGGAAACTAGAAAATCTGAAAAGGGAAATGCAAAGGCTCAATCTAGATATAGTAGGGGTCAGTGAAGTGAAGTGGAAGGAAGACAAGGATTTCTGGTCAGATGAGTATCGGGTAATATCAACAGCAGCAGAAAATGGTATAACAGGTGTAGGATTCGTTATGAATAGGAAGGTAGGGCAGAGGGTGTGTCACTGTGAACAGTTCAGTGACCGGATTGTTCTAATCAGAATCGACAGCAGACCAACACCGACAACGATAGTTCAGGCATACATGCCGACGTCGCAAGCTGAAGATGAACAGATAGAGAAAGTGTATGAGGATATTGAAAGGGTAATGCAGTACGTAAAGTGGGACGAAAATCTAATAGTCATGGACGACTGGAATGCAGTTGTAGGGAAAGGCGTGAAAAGGTTACAGGAGAATATGGGCTTGGGACAAGGAATGAAAGAGGAGAAAGACTAATTGAGTTCTGTAACAAGTTTCAGCCAGTAATAGCGAATACCCTGTTCAAGAATCACAAGAGGAAGAGGTATACTTGGAAAAGGCCGGAAGATACGGGAAGATTTCAATTAGATTACATCATGGTCAGGCAGAGATTCCGAAATCAGATGTTGGATTGTAAGGCGTACCCAGGGGCAGATATAGACTCAGATCACAACATAGTAGTGATGAAGAGTAGGCTGAAGTACAAGACATTAGTCCGGAAAAATCAATACGCGAAGAAGTGGGATACGGAAGTTCTAAGGAATGACGAGATACGTTTGAAGTTCTCTAACGCTATAGATACAGCAATAAGGAATAGCGCAGTACGCAGCACAGTTGAAGTGGAATGGACATCTCTAAAAAGGGCCATCACAGAAGTTGGAAAGGAAAACATAGGTACAAAGAAGGTAGCTGCGAAGAAACCATGGGTAACAGAAGAAATACTTCAGCTGATTGATGTAAGGAGGAAGTACAAACATGTTACGGGAAAATCAGGAATACAGAAATACAAGTCGCTGAGGAATGAAATAAATAGGAAGTGCAAGGAATCTAAGACGAAATGGCTGCAGGAAAAATGTGAAGACATCGAAAAAGATATGACTGTAGGAAGGACAGACTCGGCATACAGGAAAGTCAAAACAACCTTTGGTGACATTAAAAGCAACGGGGGTAACATTAAGAGTGCAACGGGAATTCCACTGTTAAATGCAGAGGAGAGAGCAGATAGGTGGAAAGAATACATTGAAAGCCTCTATGAGGGTGAAGATTTGTCTGATGTGATAGAAGAAGAAACATGAGTCGATTTAGAAGAGATAGGGGATCCAGTATTAGAATCGGAATTTAAAAGAGCTTTAGAGGACTTACGGTCAAATAAGGCAGAAGGGATAGATAACATTCCATTAGAATTTCTAAAATCATTAGGTGAAGTGGCAACAAAACGACTATTCACGTTGGTGTGTAGAATATATGAGTCTGGCGACATACCATCTGACTTTCGGAAAAGCATCATCCACACAATTCCGAAGACGGCAAGAGCTGACAAGTGCGAGAACTATCGCACAATCAGCTTAACAGCTCATGCATCGAAGCTGCTTACAAGAATAGTATACAGAAGAATAGAAAAGAAAATTGAGAATGTGCTAGGTGACGATCAGTTTGGCTTTAGGAAAAGTAAAGGCACGAGAGAAGTAATTCTGACGTTACGGCTAATAATGGAAGCTAGGCTAAAGAAAAATCAAGACACGTTCATAGGATTTGTCGACCTGGAAAAAGCGTTCGACAATATAAAATGGTGCAAGCTGTTCGAGATACTGAAAAAAGTTGGGGTAATCTATAGGGAGAGACGGGTCATATACAATATATACAACAACCAAGAGGGAATAATAAGAGTGGACGATCAAGAACGAAGTGCTCGTATTAAGAAGGGTGTGAGACAAGGCTGTAGCCTTTCGCCCCTACTCTTCAATCTGCACATCGAGGAAGCAATGATGGAAATAAAAGAGAGGTTCAGGAGTGGAATTAAAATACAAGGTGAAAGGATATCAATGATACGATTCGCTAATGACATTGCTATCCTGAGTGAAAGTGAAGAAGAATTAAATGATCTGCTGAACGGAATGAACAGTCTAATGAGTACACAGTATGGTTTGAGAGTAAATCGGAGAAAGACGAAGGTAATGAGAAGTAGTAGAAATGAGAGCAGCGAGAAACTTAACATCAGGATTGATGGTCACGAAGTCAATGAAGTTAAGGGATTCTGCTACCTAGGCAGTAAAATAACCAATGACGGGCAGAGTTAGGAAGACATCAAAGGCAGACTCGCTATGGCAAAAAAGGTATTTCTGGCCAAGAGAAGTCTACTAATATCAAATAGCGGCCTTAATTTGAGGAAGAAATTTGTGAGGATGTACGTCTGGAGTACAGCATTGTATGGTAGTGACTGTGGGAAAACCGGGACAGAAGAGAATCGAAGCATTTGAGATGTGGTGCTATAGACGAATGTTGAAAATTTGGTGGACTGATAAGGTAAGGAACGAGGAGGTTCTACGCAGAATCGGAGAGAAAGGATATGTGGAAAACACTGATAAGGAGAAGGGACAGGATGATAGGACATCTGCTAAGACATGAGGGGATGCCCTCATGGTACTAGTACCTTCCATGGCACTAGACGGAGCTGTAGAGGGCAAAAACTGTAGAGGAAGACAGAGATTGAAATACGTCAAGCAAATAATTGAGGACGTAAGTTGCAAGTGCTACTCTGAGATGAAGAGGTTAGCACAGGAAAGGAATTCGTGGCGGGCCGTATCAAACCAGTCAGTAGACTGATGACCAAAGAAACAACGAGAACCAATGACGACAATAAATGAAAAGACATCAGTGGTAAGATTCCCTGATGACACTATCCTTAGTGAAAGTGAAGAAGAATTACGGGATCTCTTGAATGGAAAGATCAGTCTAATGGGTAGCGAATATGGCACGAGAGTAATTCAAATAAAGAGGTGAGTAATGAGAAGTAGAAGCAACGAGAACAGCGCGAAACTTGAAATCAGAATTGGGGATCACGAAATGTACGCAGTCAGCGAATACCAATGTCTACACAGCGAAGTAACACATGACGGACGGAGGAAGCAGGACATAAAAAGTAGGCTAACACTGGCGAAAGAGGCATTCCTGGCCAAGAGAAGTCTACTCGTATCAAACATAGGCGTCAATTCGAGGAATAAATTTCTCAGAATATACGTTTGGAGCACTGTATTGTATGATAGTGAAACATGGACTGCGGAAGAATCTGAACAGAAGAGAATCGAAGCCTTTCAGATGTGATGCTGCAGAAGGACGTTGAAAATTAGATGGACCAATAACTAATGAATGATGATGTTCTCCGCAGAATAGGATTGACTGAATATTATAATCCCCTAATCCTCAAAAAATAAGCAAATAGTATACCTATTCAAAAACGCAGATAAAAATTCACTTGAAGTCTTCCTGAGAGACAATCTCCACTCATTCCAAATTAATAATAAAAGTGTAGACCAGATGTGGGCTAGATTCAAAGAAACAGTATCGGTAGCAATTGAGAGATCTATACCAAATACCTTAAGAAATACCGGAGCTAATTCTCCTTGGTACACAAAACGGGTTAGAACACTGCTGCAGTAACAACGAAACAAACATGTCAAAACTAAGCAGAAACAATATCCCCAAGACTGGTGATCTTTTACAGTAGCTCGAAATTTAGCGCGGACTTGAATGCGAGATGCTTATAACAGTTTCCACAACGAAACTTTGTCTCGCAACTTGGCAGAAAATCCAATGAGGTTCTGGTCGTATGTGAAGTATGTTAGCGGCAAGAAACAATCAATGCCTTCTCTGCGCGATAGCAATGGAGATACTGTCGAAGACAGTGCTGCCAATGCAGAGTTACTAAACACAGCCTTCCGAAATGCCTTCACAAAGGAAGACGAATTAAATATTCAAGAATTCGAATCGAAAGCAGCTGCCAACAAGAGTAGCGTAGAAGTAAATATCCTCTTAGTAGTGAAGAATCTTAAATCACTTAATAAAAGCAAGTATTCTGGTCCAGACTGTATACCAATTAGATCCCTTTCGGAGTATGCTGGTGCACTAGCTCCATACTTAACAATAATATACAACCGTTCGCTCGACGAAAGATGTGTACCCAAAGACTGGAAATGTGTACAGGTCACACCAATATTCAAGAACGTTAGTAGGAGTAATCCACTAAATTACAAGCCTATATCATTAACGTCGATATGCAGTAGGATATTGTAACATTAATTGTGTTCAAACATTATGAATTACCTCGAAGAAAACTGCCTATTGACACACAGTCAGCATGGATCTAGATAACATCGTTCTTGTGTAACACAACTAGTTCTTTATTTGCATGAAGTGCTGAGCGCTATTGACAAAGGATTTCAGATTGATTCCGTATTTCTGGATTTCCGAAGGACTTTTGACACGGTGCCACATAAGGGGCTCGTAGTGAAATTGCGTGCTTATGGAATATCGTCTCAGTTATGTGACTGGATTTGTGATTTCCTGTCAGAGAGGTCACAGTTCGTAGTAATTGACGGAAAGTCACCGAGGAAACAGAAGTCATTTCTGGGGTTCCACAAGGTAGTGTTATAGGCCCTTTGCTGTTCCTTATCTGTACAAATGATTTGGGAGACAATCTGAGCAGCCGTCTTTGGTTGTTTGCAGAATAACGAAAAGTGTGAGGTCATACACACGAGTGCTAAAAGGAACTCGTTAAACTTCGGTTACCCGATAAATCATTCTAATCTAAAGGCCGTAAATTCCACTAAATACTTAGGTATTACAATTACGAACGACTTAAATAGGAAGGAACACATAGAAAATGGTGTGGAGAAGGCTAACCAAAGACTGCGTTTTATTGGCAAGACACTTAGAAAATGTGACAGACCTACTAAGGAGACTGCTTACCCCACGCTTGTCCGTCCTCTTTCAGAATACTGCTGCGCGGTGAGGGATCCTTACCAGATAGGACCGACGGAGTACATAGAAAAAGTTCAAAGAAAGGCAGCACGTTTTTCGTTTTGACGGCATCTTCTCACTAAATTCCAGTCACCAACTTTCTCTTCCGAATGCGGAAATATTTTGTTAGCACCGACCTACATAGGGAGGAACTATTACTACGATAAACAAGGTAAATCAGAGGTCGTACGGGAAGATATAGATGTTCATTCTTTCCGCGCGCTATATGAGATTGGATTAATAGGGAACTGTGAAGGTGGTTCGATGAAACCTCTTCCAGGCACTTAAAAGGGATCTGCAGAGTATCCATGTAGATGTAGGTAGGCGAGGGAAGAAATATATGGGAAATGCTTGTCAAGAAGAAGGGACAGGACGCTAGCAAACCTGTTAAGACATCACGGAAAAACTTCTGGGGCTCTAGAAGAAGCTTTAGAGGGCAAAGAGATTAGGGTGCATCGAGCAAATAATTGAGGAGGTAGATAGCAACTGCTATCCCGAAATGAAAAGGAGCGAGATGAAATCGTGGAGGGCCGCTTCAAATAGGTCAGAAGCTTGCTGACTAGAAAAAAATTGTAGACGATCAAAAAGTTTCCTTTAGTAGCCTTACAGTATTGCATCGGTATGCCGATCAGACAAAATGACCAAGAGCAAAGAGACAATCAACCCTCCGACACAGCAGTTTGAAGGTACCTGTTTGGTAAAATACAGTGTCCTGCTGCGTAAAGAGATCCGTAACTGTCTGCTGCACATCCTTGTGTGACTGGAATCGTCGAACTTCCGCGGCCTTGTCTTGAGGGACCAAAGGCTTATTAACCGCATGGGGAGACATCGCAATTAAAAGGTCTTGAGAGTCTCCCACGTAAGTTGGCTTAACTTCTGCGTTATTGACATTTGCGACGCGGAGAAGTGAGTTGTTATGAGAGCAGGTACTCTAGGCGCACTATTCCAGAACGATTCTTTCCGACACACATGCTACCCAATACATATTCTACATTCTCCGTTCGATGTCAACCGGTGTTTGTCCTTCGGCAGTCAAGGAAAATAAATATCACTCTTCACTGGTTTGGGGTAGGGGAACAGACAGTGAAATCATCGGTCCCATCGGATTACGGAAGGATGAAGAAGGAACTTGGCATTGTCCTTTGAACAGGACCCATCCCGGCATTTGCCTGAAGTGATTTAGGGAAATCACGGGAAACCTAAATGAGGACGGCCGAACGCGGATTTGAATCGTCGTCCTGTCGAATGCGATACCAGTGTGCTGGCCGCTGCGCCACCTTGCTCTGTGAAACATCACGCTTGTCGCGTTTGGACGCATTTGGTAATAACGTCGACATAGTTCACATTTCGCGCTTACCACACACACGTCTGAAAGAGATGAATACCACACTAAATATTGCCTACATGGCTGTACTTACACACCATCATCGGAGTCGCACTACGTTACTATACGCTGCATCAACGCCCTCTAAAGGAAAATTCCTGATCGCCCCTTATAACTTCAAGCGGTCGGCATTTGCCTGTTGCGATTACAGAGTATTCAGTCCCTTCCCCTTAGATTTTTCTGTTATGATTTTGAGAATTAATCTCTGGCTACTAATTCTGCTAATGTGTTCAGCCTAATTTGTTCTCATCTCATAGATGTTCATTCCATTTTGTTCTGTTTTAATGCATATTACTTCCTAACTCACAGACGTTTAGTTCGTCCACTTTCTTATTGTTGTTAATTCATGCTAGCTGACTGTTTTATTTTACTGCTCTGACAAACACAGTTCTGTTGCCTGAAATATACTTTCTTGTTCTTTGAATGATACCAATGACTTACTTCTACATAATGAAGTAGGAGCATTCGTGGCAGTATAAAATTTTAATCGTGCGTCTTCCAGTATTTTGTTTTCCAAGCATCTCTTGATTTCCCACGTACATTTTGCTGGTTTCTTCTCCGCATCTCTGTCGCTCTCATATGTAATCCTGGGTAGTTAAAAGATATTTAACTTTTTTTGATATTACAATTTGTATCTTTTGTAATCGTTACTCTTAAAAGCCACGAATTTTAACTGACACGTTATATCGTTACGTTATTAATTTTTACATACATGCACTTCACATGTTGGTTACGAAGATGTAATATAGGCACATTAGGGGAATTTACTGTTTCGAGAATCCGTATATATAAAAATGAATCTATGCATCTACGAATAGTATTAGGAAAAAAGACGCTCTGAACTAGGACACTCCTAAGACTCCTTGGTATGAGGGTAGAGATAGTGGAGCGAAACGTGTAATACGAAGCGTAACTCTGGAATAAGTCGAGAAACTGGAACAAAATTTAGGTTCTTGTTATGGTTATCTTATTTCTAGGACTAATTTTTCTCTCAGTTTATTTTCTGTAAATATGTAGTCTTTTGTTAGATTTACATTAATGAGTCACAACTGGAGTCAGTCAACTGTACATCTACAACTTCATGGATGTTGTGCAAATCACATTTAAGTGCCTGGCAGAGGGTTTATCGAACCACCTTCACAATTCTCTATTATTCCAATCTCGTATAGCGCGCGGAAAGAACGAACACCTATATCTTTCCGTAAGAGCTCTGATTTCCCTTATTTTATCGGGGTGATGGTTCCTCCCTATGTAGGTCGGTGTCAACAAAATATTTTCGCATTCCAAAGAGAAAGTTGGTGATTGGAATTCCGTGAGAAGATTCGGTCGCAACGAAAAACGCCTTTCTCTTAATGATTTCCAGCCCAAATCCTGTATTATTTCTTTGACACTCTCTCCCATATTTCGTGATAATACTAATTCTTGGGTGTACCAACTTTTAGGCGTATGGAATGGCCACGAATGTTCAGTCATATGTAAATGCGGTGGCGGGCTTAAGTTCATTTGTATGATACTGGGGAAATCAAATCTACGAACAAGATTACTGTCAAAACTCCCATGTGACGCATACTAGAAAACTATTCCAGTGTGTGCGACCCATACGAAACAGTGCTAAATGAATACACTGAACGCAACTAAAGAACTGAAAGTTGCACAGGTCACATCAGTACTCTAGAAAGGAATTAGGATTACTCTGATGAACTGCAGGCTCGTATCACTAACGTCGATTTGCAGTAGGGTTTTGGAACGTATACTATGGTAGAATATTGTGAATAACCTCGAAGAAAACGATTTATTGACAAACGGACCTCTTTATTCACATGGAGTAATGAGTGGCATAGACAGGGATCTCAAATAGATTCCACATGTTTAGATGTACAGACGGCCTTTGACACCGCTCCTCATAAGCTTCTTGTAATCAAATCGCGTGCCTGTAGACTATCGTCTCATTTCTAACAATGCTTCATGCTTCTAACAATGCTTCATGCATGCGTGGAAGTGGAAGAATACATGTATAAACGTTCTCAGTTTAATTGTCGTGTCCAACTCTAACTTGTAAAAAGGGCTTTTCAACAAGTATAACTTTTATGCAGTGTAACTTCCATTTTTTCTATATGCAGTTTGACTTTTCAGTTGTGCAAGCATTTCGAAGTAGAGATTTTACTTTACACCTTAAGGTGAAACCTTTAGATTTTAACCTGACTATGTACGTGACGTAACTTCAAGAGCGCTAGTAGCTCTATGTAATAAATACAAGTATCGCGTATGAAGCTTCAGTGTTAAAAGTGCCTACGTGCATTATTACGTACATTACATGCAATTCTTATGAATACCACGCGTCTGAGTTACAAAAACTCTTGTGAATAAACTCATTATTTTGAAGTAAATAATGTCAGAATGTCAAAACACTTATCGTTTCACTGATTGTAATCTGCGTTAAGAATCACTGTTCCCTAAGTGCACAAAACATTGTTCATTTCTGGCTCTAATAATCGCTTTGACTTACCTGTGTGACAGAGGATAAACAGGGGGTTGCTAAGCAATTGATTTACTCTGGAAGAGCTAAAAGAAATCACGCTGCTATTGCCGTTAGTGAAGTAAATTTTGCCATGCACAGTTTAGGACTGTTAAACAGTTAACAGTCAGATCTCGCGACCTGCAATGCGAATGCGGATTACTTGTCTTTTAGAAACAGAATAGAATAGCAAGTGAGATGTAGAGGCCAATGCCGACTAATTTAAAGTCTTTTCTGTATTCTTAAACCAAATGGGAAAACGTGAACTGGTATACAGTGTTATAGACAGGTGCAGAGAGTTTGAAAATTATACATAAATTTCATAATACTATAATTAGAAATTGGCATTGTTTTACAGTGAATACCTTAAAAGAAAAGGAGCTGGGAATTTTAAGGTTCTTCCCTAAGTTCATGCAGGTTCTATATCACTTGAGAAAAGAGTATTATATAAGTCAAACAACGCAAGTTATGAAAATTTACAAAACCAAGACTAAAATATGTTACTAAACGCAACATCACGCTTTTGCAATTCTAGAGTACACAACTATCTCGTTGGGCATTAGTACCTTTCTCTAACAAATTTATGCTACTGCAACAGCATTTCCAAATTCAGCCTCCAAGCCGGTGCACATCTGCTTCCAATCACTCTCGATGCCGCGCTCCCTCTCACACGGCTCTACTGCTTGACAACGATATACACTTTGGAATCCTAAGAGTCTCCTTTGTACATGCACTCAGAAAAAGTCTATAGACAGACAAAACTTTTACTTCTCATAATGTAACAGCCTTTCGAAGTCGGGGCACAATATTCACGCTCTCGACGAAATCTACTATCGTGTTTGTCTGAAACAATTGGCTTTCGTGGCAGCTGTTACGGTGTCCATTTATAGCCGATAGAGGGCTTGTGATTGTTCACCGTACGTCATCACTGCATTAAGCTAACAAGACGCAGAGGTATACGTTGAACTGATTACGTTGCTACAAAAGCGGTGGCACAACCAGTGCTGATATGCACACAATCTCTGGCAACACAAGGTAATGATGAACGCTGATCTGTCACAAGCTCTGTAAGGGCTATCAGCCATAACCGCAACAGTAGCCACGACAGTGAGTTGCTCTGATGATGGAGGATTTCGTCGACAGCTCGAAGTTGTGCTCACATTTGACCGCTTGCTACGTAAGCGACTGATTTGACCCACTGCTGGCGCCATCTGGATACGCTACCGTCCACCTACAAGCAGAAGCGCCAGGCGACGTGCCCTGGTGTCCTGCGTGCGCGCAGAAGACTCCTGCTTCAAGATAGCTACCAGAGATGATCGACTGTTTCTATAAAACGGCGCCCATAAACCGTGAAATATTTTTGCTCGAGTGTAAGGCAACAAAACTTGCTTTACTTAGGAAAATTAGGCGATAGAAGAACGTTGCGCATAAACATTACAAATGGAGGAATCTTCAAGGAGAATTTCGTAATGTATATGTTTAACTACAAAAACCACCAGACAAACTCTTCGAATACATGCGAATGATCAGAGATACGATCGACTATCTCACCACTGAAAGACGAGTGGTCAAGAACTTTCGAGAGTCAGTAAGTTAGGAAGAATGACTGACTAATGTAAATAAGGAGAAATGAGTGGCTTTTGCTTCGTGGGGTTCCTGCCCTGTTATCTGAATAGTAGTGGGTCACAAGTTCGGCAGTGGCATGTTCTTATATTTTAACTGACTCAACTACAATCCTATTACCTATAGTGTGTACTAAGTATTATCTATTCTCCTTACTATGCATCTCAGAGTATACTTTTAAGGATTTGCTAGAGTGTTTGATCTTTAAGAGTATATAAATCTATCCCCGGATATCACACACATTAAATTTCTAATCACGCACACTGAAAAAACATGACGTTTTACTGACATCTTATTGATGGGAACCTAATTCACCAGCAGACACTGTTAATGACAAATGTTTTAATTAATCTGAATAGTCTGAACAAGCAGAGCATATAAAATGTTCGAAAACAGGCCAAACATTTTGTGAAATAATTTGTCTGAAAGTATGAAATAAAACACTGAAATATTTGATGCACGCCATTCACTATAAGCGACTTCGAGCGTCATTCAAAGACACGTCAAATGTTTGACAACTGAATTTTTTTTGGTTTTAGACGACTAATTTCATAAATTATTTGACCGATCTCTTTCTTTTTTATATATTCAAATTTTATTCAGACAGCATGATCTTAATGACACCTCACTTACCTTCCTAGCACCTTCTGTTCTCGAGATGTCGTAAATTTAATACTTTACTCGAAGGAAGCCTTTTTGACAGTTAAATATCAAACCAATGTATCTTTCTATCATTAAAATAAGCAGGCCTTGAACAGATTAGCTTTTTGACATTTCGATACTAATTTAGATAGGAACAGCTGTACGTGAGATATTTCAGATTTCTCTCAAATCACTTACAAATTTTTCCTGATTGCTTACAACCGATTAAATACTTTTTGCCGATGTAGATCTCACACTGATCACTTTGATACACTGTTTTCCAATTTCTCACTCTTACAGGGTGTTTCAAAAATGACCGGTATATTTGAAATGGCAATAAAAACTAAACGAGCAGCGATAGAAATACACCGTTTGTTGCAATATGCTTGGGACAACAGTACATTTTCAGGCGGACAAACTTTCGAAATTACAGTAGTTACAATTTTCAACAACAGATAGCGCTGCAAGTGATGTGAAAGATATAGAAGACAACGCAGTGTGTGGGTGCGCCATTCTGTACGTCGTCTTTCTGCTGTAAGCGTGTGCTGTTCACAACGTGCAAGTGTGCTGTGGACAACATGGTTTATTCCTTAGAACAGAGGATTTTTCTGCTGTTGGAATTCCACCGCCTAGAACACAGTGTTGCTGCAACAAGACGAAGTTTTCAACCGAGGTTTAATGTAACCAAAGGACCGAAAAGCGATACAATAAAGGATCTGTTTGAAAAATTTCAACGGACTGGGAACGTGGCCGATGAACGTGCTGGAAAGGTAGGGCGACCGCGTACGGCAACCACAGAGGGCAACGCGCAGCTAGTGCAGCAGGTGATCCAACAGCGGCCTCGGGTTTCCGTTCGCCGTGTTGCAGCTGCGGTCCAAATGACGCCAACGTCCACGTATCGTCTCATGCACCAGAGTTTACACCTCTATCCATACAAAATTCAAACGCGGCAACCCCTCAGCGCCGCTACCATTGCTGCACGAGAGACATTTGCTAACGATATAGTGCTCAGGATTGATGACGGCGATATGCATGTGGGCAGCATTTGGTTTACTGACGAAACTTATTTTTACCTGGACGGCTTCGTCAATAAACAGAACTGGCGCATATGGGGAACCGAAAAGCCCCATGTTGCAGTCCCATCGTCTCTGCATCCTCAAAAAGTACTGGTCTGGGCCGCCATTTCTTCCAAAGGAATCATTGGCCCATTTTTCAGATCCGAAACGATTACTGCATCACGCTATCTGGACATTCTTCGTGTATTTGTGGCGGTACAAACTTCCTTAGACGACACTGCGAACACCTCGTGGTTTATGCAAGATGGTGCCCGGCCACATCGCACGGCCGACGTCTTTAATTTCCTGAATGAATATTTCGATGATCGTGTGATTGCTTTGGGCTATCCGAAGCATACAGGAGGCGGCGTGGATTGGCCTCCCTATTCGCCAGACATGAACCCATGTGACTTCTTTCTGTGGGGACACTTGAAAGACCAGGTGTACCGCCAGAATCCAGAAACAATTGAACATCTGAAGCAGTACATCTCATCGGCATGTGAAGCCATTCCGCCAGACACGTTGTCAAAGGTTTCGGGTAATTTCATTCAGAGACTATTATTGCTACGCATGGTGGATATGTGGAAAATATCGTACTATAGAGTTTCCCAGACCGCAGCGCCATCTGTTGTTGACAATTGTAACTACTGTAATTTCGAAAGTTTGTCCGCCTGAAAATGTACTGTTGTCCCAAGCATATTGCAACAAACGGTGTATTTCTATCACTGCTCGTTTAGTTTGTATTGCCGTTTCAAATAGACCGGTCATTTTTGAAACACGCTGTAGTTTGGCTATGAAAGTTCGAACAAGATCCCACTGCGTAATTTATACAGAGTCTTGTTTTTACGTCACTGAAACATTTAACCAAAACGTTTCGTGTGTTAATCATGCGACAAAATGCGATCTCTTTTCGTGTTGTCATTTCCAGACAACCTCGATTTGATCTCTTCAACATTTCATGAAACATGACAATTTTTACTACCACATGGTTCGTGATATTCTAAATTCACTCTGCAGCGGAGTGTCCGCTGATATGAAACTTCCTGACAGATTTAAACTGTGTGGTAGAGCAACTGCTCTACCAACTGAGCTACCCAAGCACGACTCACGACCACGCAAGGAGTTGCTTTCTTACGAGAGTTAGAGGTGCTGTTCCGTGTCATACCGACGCATCTCCTCCCGGTGGGTGAGGAAGGAGGGAAGGGACGTCACAGTTGTCAACTTTAAATACAATTCTGATATCTTGGCTACATTTCGTACCCAGATAATGTATGACTTAAGATGCACTATACGTAAAATCTATGCAGTGCGTCTTTACTTCTGCAAACTCTTAAAAAATTCGTGTTGTCATGTACTCACATTCGTGCAGCACTGCAACTGCGACGAATAATGAAAAAAAATAAAAGCAGTCGGTTGTAGAGTGAAGATATCAAGTTTTATGATGAGAAAAAATGAAATTCTTTCAATGAATAGTTTTCTTAAACAATTATTTCATAGCAGCTGCCACATTCGCTCTAGCGCTTCGCCGAGAAAATTCATAGCTGTCGCTCTCACTGCCGCAAATGCCGCAGCGAAAGGATTAAAGCTTGTTTAAATTCAAACGTTTTAAGCTCTAGCAGAGGACAGCGCCATGAACGTCGCGCCGTAGGACATTTGCGTAACTACACCTGCGATTGTGTTTTGTCGTCTGAAGCTGTCGCGCGCAGTCGGTCACTTCTGTTGCTTCGTAAGACTAGAGGAACTTCGCTCTCACGCCGTAATACTTTTTACAGTGGGAAATACCATATACCATGCATTCTCAGCATTTATGAGAGTACAAACGTAGAAGCATTAGGCGGGAGACTGGACCAGAAGTGGCATTCGTCGAAGGGTACCATATGTCTGCATCATATGGTAAGAAACTGTATTTCTTCTTCCACGTATTCTGTTGAGTAGTCAATTCTGCACCCAGAATTATAGTTATTCGCAGCTAGGATGAGCTGCCCGTTCAGCAAAGTCTTACTTGCGAATTCACTCAAGTTCTCCGCATGTTGCTTCCTTGTACCACTCTTACGGCTTATTACGGCAGTAAAACACTCCCCTCAAACTGGGTTGAGCAGGAGCTGCTATCGCCGATTACAGTAGTGACTCATTCTCTGGCGTCGGAAAACTCCGCCAAATTACTAAGCAAGCGCTCGAGGACCGGCACCACGGCTCGGCCGAAGATCCTGTTAAGCCCTGACAGAGCGCGCAGCGGGAAGAGCGGCTCCGGCAGGGCATTATCGATGTCGCCGCCGACGGCTACCGGCGGCTCCTGTAATCTGGGCCCATCTCGGTTCCGCTCGGTCCAGCTCGTTTCGGCGCGGCGCGGCCCACGCTGGCCATCTGCCATTGGTCACGAGGCGTCATACGGGGAGGAGGCCGGCTCATTAGTGGGGCCGCCTGGCCGCCCACCGCCGCCCCCCTGCCCCCCTCCTCCCCCTGGCCCCACGCAATCGCGGCCGCATCGCGTGCGCTAATGGACTGCCGCGGCGTGGCGGCGCCCACGAGCTGATCACTCCGGCCCCCGGGCTGGACCCGTCTGCCGTCCAGGGCGTGGGCTCTGGGCTCCAGCCGCTTCTCGGAACCGGCGCCTCACGTGTCGGCCGTACGGCCGCGAGAAATTCGGACCGTAGTCGGCTTGATTGTGTGTGAGTGAGTTTTCCCAACGTTCTCATTCCTGCGCAGACCCTTGTGAAACGCGAATTGTAATCACACTACACTTGTGCTAAAAAGTTACTTATTCCAGAAAGAGATTTTCACTCTGCAGCGGAGTGTCCGCTGATAGGAAACTTCCTGACAGATTTAAACTGTGTGGTAGAGCACTTGCTCGCGAAAGGCAAAGGTCCCGAATTCGATTCATGGTCCGGCACACAGTTTTAATCTGCCAGGCAGTTTCATATCAGCGCACACTCCACTGCAGAGTGAAAATCTCATTCTGGAAACACCTCCCACACTGTGGCTAACCCATGTCTCCACAATATCCTTTCTTTCAGGAGTGCTAGTTCTGCAGGGTTCGCAGGAGACTTCTGTAAAGTTTGGAAAGTAAGAGACGAGGTACTGGCGGAAGTAAAGCTGCGCGGACAGGGTGTGAGTCGTGCTTGGGTAGCTCAGTTGGTAGAGCAGTTGCTCACGAAAGGCAAAGGTCCCGAGTTCGAGTCTCGATCCCGCACACAGTTTTAATCTGCCAGGAAGTTTCAAGTTACTTCTTCTTCAGGGGACGATGTTACTCGCTTCTGCAGCATACCCAAAGCTGTACGTTTCCCTTTGGTGGTTCTAAACGAGTAACAATACTGGCGCTAGACAGTCCCAGTGATCTCCCGGCATACATTAAAGTCAATATCACAATGCAAAGCAACCGCCCTGTTAAGGACCATCTGCACAGAGAACTCGATCCCCGTGATAACATGTGCCAGTTGGACTTTGAAGGCACTAGCAGAGCCAAATTCTGTCGAATATTATATGAGTACGAAATTGATCTGATAGCCATCCCGAAAACTCATGTAGAAACTGAAGAGCACCTTGTTTTGAGAGGAGAAGTTCTTGAATTTGGTTTACTTGGTGCAACATACGACAAGGATTATGGTGAACCACCGTACATTCGGAAAGGTATAGGAAAAACCCACACAGACCTTACCAGCACCACGAACTATATCTACAAAATCTTCTACATCTACATTTACATACATACTCCGCAATACACCATACGGTGCGTGGCGGAGGATACCTCGTACCACACCTAGCATCTTCTCTCCCTGTTCCACTCCCAAACAGAACGAGGGAAAAATGACTGCCTATATGTCTCTGTACGAGCCCTAATCTCTCTTATCTTATCTTTGTGGTCTTTCCGCGAAATACAAGTTGGCGGCAGTAGAATTGTACTGCAGTCGGGCTCAAATGCTGGTTCTCTAAATTTCCTCAGTAGCGATTCACGAAAAGAACGCCTCCTTTTCTCTAGAGACTCGCACCCGAGTTCCCGAAGCATTTCCGTAACACTCGCGTGATGATCAAACCTACCAGTAACAAATCTAGCAGCCCGCCTCTGAATTGCTTCTATGTCCTCCCTCAATCCGACCTGACAGGGATCCCAAACGCTCGAGCAGTAACTGTCAGAATTGGTGAAATAATAGTGCGAATATCTATAGACTACTACCACTTACGGCCGCCTTAAGTTGATTGTACTTGGGAGACTTCAACAGCCATCATGGACCGTGGAGCTATAAACGTAACGATGTAAATGGGAACTTCGGGTTGACTGGTCTGAAGAACACGGCCTCCAGCTCGTTTTTGGGGCTAAAGATCTGTGTGTTCCGTTCTGGTGTCTGGAGAACAGATCAAAAGCCTGATCTATGTTTTGTGTCTTCTGACGACAATGGACTGCCATTGCCAGTGTCGAGAAAAGTACTGGACGATTTCTCACACAGCTAACTTCTCACAGTGCTTCTCGAATTAGGTACAAGCTTACATGTAAGCTCAAGGAGGAGAGGGGAAGAAAGGAAAGGAAAGGATAGGGAGAGGATCACCACTGTTAGCTGATAGGCACATTACGCGGAATCTGTGGCCACGAGTGGTAATGTTTACCGGACCGGGATTCGAACCTGGGACCATCGGATGTTTGGGCAGGTGCGTTAACCACTGCGCCATCCACTCCACAACAGTAGCACAACTCTGCGGACTATATCCCCTCACCTCATGATCGATCTACATTCCCAATGGCGCCACCTATCCGTAGTCTCTGTTCATTTCCTCTATATTTGCTCTCTGAGATTCGCACATGAGGTTGAAAGTATTTGTGCATCTGCACTGAAGAAGGTGGCTCCACTGGACAGCTAGGACACACAAATTACACTGAAGTGCCAAAGAAACAGCTATAGGCATGCGTAATCAAAAACAGAGATTATAAACAGGCAGAAGACGGTTTACAGTCGCCGACGCCTATATAAGACAACAAGTATCTGGCGCAATTGTTGGATCGGTTTCTGCTGCTACAATGGCAGGTTGTCAAGATTTAAGAGAGTTTGAACGTTGTATTATACTCGGCGCACCAGCGATGGGACACAGAACCTCAGTGGCAGCGATGAAGTGGGGATTTTCCCACACGAATGTTTCACGAGTTACTGTCAACATCAGGAATCTGGTAAAACATCAATTCTCCGACGTAGCTGCGGCCGGAAAAATATCCTGCAAGAATGCGACCAACGACGACTGAAGAGAATCGTTCAACGTGACAGAAGTGCAGCCCTTCCTCCAATTGCTGCAGATTTCAATGCTATGCCATTCAATGAATATCATCGATATGTGTTTCGGAGCCGAAGGCCCACTTCTGTATTCATGATAACTGAACCACACAGAGGTATACGTCTCGCCTGCACCCATAAACACCGACATGGGACTGTTGACGACTGGAAACATGTTGCCTGGAAGGACGAGTCTTGTTTCAAATTGTATCGAGTGGAATAACATGTGCGGCTATGGAGACCACGTCTTGAATCCATGGACCCTGCATGTCAATAGGGGCTGTTCAAGCTGGTGGAAGCTCTGTAATGGTGTGGGGCGAGTGCAGCTGGAGTGATATGGGACCCCTCATACGTCTAGATACGACTCTGACAGGTAACACGTACTTAAGGATACTGTCGGATCAGCTGTATCCATCATTGTCCTCTGGCATTCAGACGGACTTGGGAAATTCTGTGTGCTAGCTGTTGGGCGGGTGTACTAGCTGTAAGCGTGTGGTTGATAACTTTGGTGACAGCTGATTTGACTTTTAGTTTCAGTATTCTGTGGAGGGGTTGATGGATGAGTGAGTGTAAAGATGTAGGGTTCTATTATAATTATATTGGACAGTATTAGTATATTAATACTGTTTGCGAATGTTGTTCTATTATTTTATCGATTAGTGTAAATAATGAATTGCTTGGCGTGTGTACTTGGTCATTCTATAGGATTTTCCCCTCTGCTTTGATTGTCTGTGTATGGTAATTTTCTTGCATGGTTAGGAGGTGTTTTTTATTGTTGATTCTAAATATTTTCATATCATTTTTTCAAGTGGTTGGTTTGTGGTCGTTTTCTCTTAGGTGTTCTGCAAATGTGGAGTGGTTTGTCCTATATTTCCAGGCTCTCATGTGTTCTTTGTATCTGACATCAAATGTTCTCCCTGTTTGCTCTGTGTATGTGGCCTCACAAGCGTTATACTGTAGCTGATAGATACCTGCTTTCCGGTTTATATATCTGCTTTTTGTCAGTTTTGGGGTGTATTTTATATAGAATTATCTGTCGTGTATATTATGTTTATTCCCTTGAGAGATTGCAGGGCACTCTCACTTTTGGTTCGGTGTAGGGAATGCGATCTACTGCGATTTCACTTCATACATTGTGAGAACGATGAGGAGACATTTCCAGACGGCAGTGTGCAGTGGTCGCATTGTGCAGAAACACACTTAGCTTGGCGCCAGACAAGGGGCGGACGTCCAGGTATATGGCCTAGCGCCGAAAATTCGCCGACAGTGCATTGTAGACCTTGTTAGAGAGCAAGCCGCCAAAAGAAATGTAAACGTTCTGCAAATGTCTGTGGGACAGGGAAACTGGCGTCCAGACGTCCAGACTCTGTTTCAAAAGATTTTTGGCAATGCATGAAGCTGTTTGCGTGTTTATGACTGTTCTTTGCAAACTTTGAAATGGATACAACAGGGGACATAACAAGCTGTTTATGGAGGGCTGTGCTTTCACCATGTATTGTGTTATCTAGAGACACGGTAAACGCTTGGGAAAGAGGCCACGAAGCTGATTTTTTTCCGTTTTCTGCCAGTTAACTTTAAAGTCACAGATTGGTCAAATCGGTTTGCAGTGCAAAGACCATTCTCTGAGCTTAGAAATCCGGACTGCAGCTTGTGATTGGCTTATGTGAAAGTGGGGGAAGTCAAAAAGAGAAATGTGCTTTTGGAACCGAGCTGAGGACGAAACAGAGAGAAAGGAAGAAAGTGCACTCTTGTACAAGTCTCTTGTACTGGCCCTTCGCTAGTAAAGAGGTGCAGGTCTCTACCTAAAGGTGAGACTTGGTCCTTTGCTAGGGTGCGACTTAGAGCATGTGCCAGTCACCTTCTGAACCTTCAGAGGTACTGCTTACGTCATCACGGTCACAACGAGTGACGTGTGCGTGTACTTAGTTGTCTTGAGTCGGCCATCTAAAACATTTGACATATTCCGACACGCAAAGTCGTGGTACGGAGTCAATTTGGTTTGTCAGACCAGCAAAAGGGTCCACCTGCACACCGGAATCCATTGCAGTTTCAGAGGCTCTTAGGGAAGTACCTGCGTTCTGAATTAACCGAACGCGAGGCCGAATACTTGCATTTTTCGGGATCGCGCGTTTACTATCATGGTGTGCTGCCTTGTCCAGTAGGATGGTAAAGCATTCACTGCTGTGACGTAGGGCTATATTATATATTTCTCAGCACCCTGTTCTTCCGAACCATATTTTTCCTTTTTTATTTGTATGGTAGAATATAGATGCTTGTTGGTGGTGTAGTTTGATGCCATAACCTGGATTCACGTGTATGAAGTGAGATAGAGCGAGTAGTGTTCTGGGTAGTGTCGTGTGTCGATCCCCAGCAGATCACTTTGTCCACCATAGATCCTATTGTAGTAATGCTTTTGTTAAATAAATATTTTTGTATGATGTTTCATTAATAATTTTGTTGTCTTATCATGTTTAAGATCACTAAATCTATTGTGAATTAGACTACAACTTCTCCCTGAGTTCTGATTAACAGTTCCTTCGCTTTTTTTTGGCATCCTAGATCAGAAACATAAGTAGTAGCTTTTTCACATGGTGTCCACTGTGTGGATCTATTACTTCATTAACAATAATCTTCTTTCACTCTGTCTTTTGAAAATGTTGGTGATTTTACGGGTGAGTTTGTGTTTGTATGTCATTGTGTACCATCTTGTGTTTTCTTTCATCTTTTTCTGATTATCCTGTGTAGCTGTTATGGGACTGCGTGTTTGTGTTTGGTTCTGTTCTGTTGTTGGCTGTGGTTTGGAGCTTTCTGCTTTTATTTTACTTTTAATTTTGTTGTTTAGCTTTGTGACTGTGTTATTATTGTGACCATTATTTTGTGCTATCTGCATTTTTATGTCCAGTTCTTTTTGGTAGCTTTCTTTGGTGAGTGGTAATGTGTTGAGTCTATGGAGCATGTGTAGAAGTGCTGCTTGCTTTTGTGCATGTGGGTGGTTCGAGGATTGGGGAATGACCATGTCAGTTGCTGTGGGTTTACGGTAAATTTCTAACATATGCTTATTGTTTTTGATTGTTAAATCCAGAAAATTAATTGTGTTGTTCTGTTCTCTTTAAATTGTGAATTTTATATTTTTATGTATCTTGTTGATGTCAGTATGTAGTTTTTCAAGTTTTGTTTGTGGTTCATCTATTAAGCAAAGGATGTCATCAATATACCTGAACCAATATAATATGCTGTATTCTTTTGCTACTATTTTTGTGAAAAAGATCTGTTCAATGTAGTTTACAAAAATATTTGCTAAGGCTCCAGAAACTGGGGACCCCACTGGTAATCCATCTTCTTGTAAATAACATTCATTATTGAATTGGAAGTAATTTTGTTCTATTATGAGTTTTTTTAATGTGCACATTTCCTAAATAGAAATTAGCCTCGAAACGCATATGGGATAAATAAAGTGACTAGCAGCAGGTAAAGGTAGTTTTATTCACAAAACAAAAAATATGTTTCCTTGCGTAATGTGTTCAGCTAAATAATAAATAAATAAATTAGTTCTTCCTCTTCTTTTTTCATCATCGTCTAGGCTATGGTCATGAAAGTCTTCTGAGTATCCAGCAATGTTATTCTTGTTCTTCCTACGATTCTTGCACCTAAACGTCTGAAATTTAAGGCTTCGTTTGGTGTCTCAAATCTGCCATTTTTATAAATTTTTTAGCCAGCTTTGTAGATTAGACTTGATCCTCTCATTTATGACACATGTACCAAGCTGTGCTCTTATGTCTCAGTTTCGTAGCCTATGTAATCTAGTACAGCCCTTAAATCCTCATAGAAAATTCATTTCTGTCGTTTGGATTCTACTTTCTAAGTTTTTAGGAATTACCCAAGTTTCGCTTACAAATTGCAATGTGGGGGTGTTCATTACCGTATAAAACTTGATTTTCGTGTCTTTTCTCACTTTCTTTCTCAATGTTCTATTGGTTGTTTCGCATATTACTTGATATTTCTACAGTGTAACATATAATATTTTCCAGATAATTGAAATGACTGACTTGGTTAGTTGGTTTGTTTCCGATTACGATCATAGTCCTCAGCAGTTTTGTCCCTTTGGAAGACATCACTTTTGTTTTCGTAATGGATATTTCCATATTATATTGTTTAAAAATTTGATTCAGTCAGTAGGTGGATGTTTGTAGCGAAGAGTCGCTATTTGTACAATTGCAAGATCGTCTGCAAAAAGCATCATATTAAGAAATAAGGCAACAGGTAATCTCAAGCCCAGATCAGTTTCTTGTTTCCACGTCCCAGTCGTATGGTCTATGTGTTGTGCACGACCTTGTACCCATTGGTATGGAGAGGTGGACTACAGAGTAGTGTTGCAACTGTCGTCGTAGGAAAGCTGGACTGGGGCAGAAATGATTAGTGAACAGTAACAAACAGAAGATTTACTTAACTTGTATTTCTCCAACTGTACAATGACTCTTCACGAGTTATGCAGCAAGAATTAGCATCGAGCTCGTACAGTAGCGACTATGTATGAGGCTCACTGTACTAAGTATGTTGTCGCAGCGATTATGCTTCAAGGTTAAGCGGGGTGTCTGGCTGCCATTAGGCATCCCATACACGGCTATCCTGAGTGAAAGTGAAGAAGAATTAAACGATCTGCTGAACGGAATGAACAGTCTAATGAGTACACAGTATGGTTTGAGATTAAATCGGAGAAAGACGAAGGTAATGAGAAGTGGTAGAAATGAGAACAGCGAGAAACTTCACATCAGGATTGATGGTCACGAAGTCAATGAAGTTAAGGAATTCTGCTACCAAGGCAGTAAAATAACCAATGACGGACGGAGCAAGGAGGACATCAAAAGCAGACTCGCTATTGCAAAAAAGGCATTTCTGGCCAAGAGAAGTATACTAATATCAAATACCGGCCTTAATTTGAGGAACAAATTTCTGAGAATGTATGTCTGGAGTACAGCATTGTATGATAGTGAAATATGGACTGTGGGGAAACCGGAACAGAAGAGAATAGAAGCATTTGAGATGTGGTGCTATAGACGAATGTTGAAAATTAGGTGGACTGATAAGAAAAGGAATGAGGAGGTTCTACGCAGAATATGTGGAAAACACTGATAAAGAGAAGGGACAGGATGATAGGACATCTGCTAAGACATGAGGGAATGACTTCCATGGTACTAGAGGGAGCTGTAGAGGGCAAAAACTGTAGAGGAAGACAGAGATTGGAATACGTCAAGCAAATAATTGAGGAAGTAGGTTGCAAGTGCTACTCTGAGATGAAGAGGTTAGCACAGGACAGAAATTCGTGGCGGGCCGCATCAAACCAGTCAGTAGACTGACGACAAAAAAAAAAAAAAAAAAAAAAAAAAAAAAAAAAAAAAAAAAAAAAAAAAAAAACACCCGGTGGCAGAGGGGGCTCACAGTAGAGAGCTGCTGGAGGAATTGCTCAATGGGCGCGCACCACTTGGTCCGCCAGACCCACTCAAACAGTAACACCGTTTAACGTAAACATGCTGTTCTGTTGCCAGCTTAGCGACGCCTTTGGGATGTTATCGATACGTAATACCACACAATGTACATATTAAAGGGTGTGGGTGATAATCTACACCACTGTTGAACCCCTTGGATTATCTTCTGATGTAGCACAGTTAGTCTTTATTCTTATTTTTGTATCTCTGTATAGGCTTTCTATCACTTTCATTATTTGCCGAATAGATCCATTCTTGTGTAACATATTCCGTAAGACTTACCTACTCGCGTGGTTTTCTTCTAAGAGTGTAAGTGCAATGTATGTTTCCCTATTGAATCCTCTTAATTTTTTTATACTTTGTTTAAGCAAAAAACATTGTAAGTATAGGATCTTGATTTTCTGAAACCATTTTGTTATTTAGATAACAGATTGTGAGCAATAATTTGTAGAAGTTGGTGTATTATCTCTGCATAAATGTTATATGTGGTGTCCGCTAGTGTTACGCCACAACAATTATTGCATTAATTTCAGTCACCTTTTTTTTTTCAACATTGATATGACACGTGCAACTGTCCATGGTTTTATGATTTGGCGTCTTTTCCAACGCATAATGCATAAATGATGAAGCCTAAGCTTTAAAAATAGTCCTCCATATTTAAATAACTCTGAATTTATGCCGTCTGGTCACGCTACTTTCCGGGTTTTTCTTTTATTCACGGCCTCGCTTATTTCTTGGATCGTTATGAGGTCGCCATCATACGGTTTATTCATTTCAGGGAAGTTCTCCTCCAATTCCTGGTGCTCGTTGCACCAAAGCTTTTTTTAATTTGCCATCCATTGGTATTCTGGTATTATATCTACGTTTCCTGTCTTTTTTTCAGTTTTATATAAATGCTTTATCATCTTGTGAGCTATCGGTCTTGTCTTCAGGAAACAAATACTGAAAACTTACGTATGAAGCACAACATTTGACAGCGAAGCTTGGGCGTTACAAGTAAGAGAGGAAAGAAGATCCGCTGTATTCGAAACATTGTGGTGGAGAAAAATGATGAAAATCAGCTGGAGAGAACCGATCACCAACTAGGAATGTCGAGGAAGGTTTCATCCCAGCAAGAAAGAAGATATGCTACTTGCAACACCCAAAAAAAGCTGAAACGTAAGGCGGACAAGAGAGAAAAATGGGGAGTTGAAAAGGCCAACTTAAAAAATCGGCCGCAGTTCAAAGTACAATCATGCTCAACCAGAAATAACTTTATCTTAAGCTTCTTGTCAGTAGGACAATTAAAAAAACTTAATGCCTCTTAAGGTAATCATAGAAAAAGCTGTCTTATCAACACCTCCAACAAACCCGATAAAAATACTGTTCTAAGAGGTGCAGTAACTTTAGGTTAATGTAATGACATAAACAACATTAGATTCCCTAGTTCACTGGATGCTACACTCGCATAGCCCCCCTTCCTGTAAGTGGCAGGCATTTAGCAGATCAGTTCATTTAAGTAATATATGTACAACGGAATCAAATGTACAATAAACTACAAGTAATTACCACCAATCGCTTTTCTTATTATCAAGGCCATTCAGTAATTCGCCCGTTCACTACGATGTGGGCCTGCGGAAATACCAGTACGCATGCTAGTGACTGAGTGTCAACTACGTGGGATCAACTTGGAATCTAAAGCTAGCATGTAAAGATGTCAGAGTCAATAGAAGCATCCCGTGTGCTTCAAGCACATGAACACAGTCTGCTGGCGGACTCAGTAAAGCCAACTGCTATCCGAGCCAAAGGAGGCCAAGTTACCTACACACGCTACATATGCACCCTTTTACGTACCACTGGTCCACCAGGATACTGACACCCGATATATATATACATCAAAAAATGTTTTGCGTCACCCCGGTTCCCAGAACTTCTGAGGAAATACGTTGACTGTGGATATTGCATCACAGACACAGTCCCTTTGACTGTTCAGAGATGTCGCTAAACCCTCCCAAAGATGTAAATAACGAAGCATGAGCCGCGTCTATCAGACAGAGGCGGTCCGACAGCCGATAAGTTCCAGTCATTCCACCAGGAAGTAGGTACACGGCTCTTATTGTCTGTAGTTTAACTATGCCCATACAGTCAATGTCGCGCTTCGATCGAGTTGGCAATGTTACTTCGTGCCAGGAAGGGCTCTCGACAAGGGAAGTGTCCAGGTGTCTCGGAGTGAACCATACCGATGTTGTTCGGACATGGGGGAGCTACAGAGAGACAGGAATTGTATATGACATGCCTCGCTTAGGCCTCCCAAGGGCTGCTGCTGTAGTGGATGACCGCTACCTACGGATTATGGCTCGCAGGAACCATGACAGCAAAGTCATGCTTTTCGTGTAGCCACAGGATATCGTGTTACGACTCAAACTGTGCGCAGTAGGTTTCATGATGCGCAACTTCACTCCCGACGTCCATGGTAAAGTCCATCTTTGCAACCACGACACCATGCAGTGAGATACTGACGGGCCCAACAACATGCCGAATGGACCGCTCAGGATTGCCATAACGTTCTCTTCACCGATGACTGTCGCATATGGCATCAACCAGACAATCGTCGGAGACGTGTTTGGAGGTAGCCCGGTCAGGCTGAACGCCATAGACACACTGTCCAGAGAATGCCATGAGGTGGACGTTCCCTGCTGTTTTGGGGTGGCGTTACGTGAGGCCGACGTACGTCGCTGGTGGTCATGGAAGGCGCCGGAACTGCTTTACGATACGTGAATGCCATCCTTCGACCAATAGTGTAACCATATCGGCAGAATAATAGCGAGGCATTCGTCTTCATGAACGACAATTCGCGCCCCCATCGTGCACATCTTGTGAATGACTTCCTTCAGGATAACGACATCGCTCGACTAGAGTGGCCAGCACGTTCTTCAGACATGAACCCTATAGAACATGCCTGGTATAGATTGGGAAGGGCTGTTTATGGACGACGTGACCCATCAACCACTATGAGGTATCTACGCCAAATCGCCATTGATTAGTAGGACAAAGTGGACCAACAGTTCCTTGTTGAACAAGTGGATAGTATGCCACGACGAATATAGGCATGCATGAACGCAAGAGGACGTAATATTGGGTGTCAGACATACCGGTGTGTACAGCAATCTGGACCACCACCTCTGAAGGTCTCGCTGTATGGTGGTACAACATGCAATGAGTGGTTTTTATGAGCATTAAAAAGTACCGAAACGATGTTTATGCATTTTTCTGTACAGGTTCCTGAACTCACGGAACCGAGGTGATGCAATACTTTTTTTGATGTGTTTAGTTTTCCATTGTTCCAACTTGCTCCAACTCATCAGAACAGCTGCTGGCAGCCTCTTTACAAGACAAAAGGTACAACATCCCACCATCCCGTCACTGCCCACCTGCTCCCACTCCACTTCCTCTTTGCTGTACCACAGATAAACACCCAGCGCGCCAACGATTTCGTTTATGACAGGCGGGTGAAGTACTACCAAATTAGTTACAGCGTGGAACAGAACAAACCATGGCAAGCTATTCCTTATATCCCCTGTGGATGACTAGCTGCAACTGTGATTGAAATTGGTAATTTTTGTAGAAATAACATGCAACTAGAATTTTTTTAAATAATTGTTACGATTTACGCTAAGATTAAATAGTTTTCGAGCCATTGAAGCCACATCAGGAATTGGAGGTGTCTCAGAATAACTGCGTCGAGAACGATATTTTCCTCCAGCCATATCCTGCCTTCAGAATAACTAGCCTCGTGGAAATATAAAGACATCGTTTTAAGCAACGTACGCAAACTTGTGCAGAGATTTCACAAGTTCAGAGACTTGTTGGATGAAGTATTTCAAACAACTCTTTTCGCTACGCATCGCATACGTCTTGCCTCCATAAGTTCTTACAACTTACTGGCCCTGGTTAACATGGACGCTCCCCTTAGACAGCATTTCAAAATTCAAAAACTGCATTTACTTTTCATATTATAACTAGACCTATAAAGATACATATTTTAAGCAAGTCATACTTAAGCACTGATATCTTTCTCACGTTAAAATATGCCAATTACACGACTTTTTAGAGATATATCTTGTGTAACGACGCACCTGGGCTACGAATGGACCTTTCAACAAATAAGAAACACTAATAACTTATCGCTGCAAGAAGTACAGGATTCTGAAAAAATCTTCCCTCATTTAAAGTTCAAGTAAAAAACAGACGAATGAAAACAAAGAAACTGCATTAACATGAATGATAGATGTGTGTGGTGGTGGTCTTCAGTCCTGAGACTGGTTTGATGCAGCTCTCCATGCTACTCTATCCTGTGCAAGCTTCTTCATCTCCCAGTACTTACTGCAACCTACATCCTTCTGAATCTGCTTAGTGCATTCATCTCTTGGTCTCCCTCTAAGATTTTTACCCTCCACGCTGCCCTGCAATGCTAAATTTGTGATCCCTTGATGCCTCAAAATATGTCCTACCAACCGATCCCTTCTTTTAGTCAAGTTGTGCCACAAACTCCCCTTCTCCACAATTCTGTTCAATACCACCTCATTAGTTATGTGGTCTACCCATCTAATCTTCAGCATTCTTCTGAAGCACCACATTTCGAAAGCTTCTATTCTCTTTTTGTCCAAACTATTTATCATCCATGTTTCACTTCCATACATGGCTACACTCCATACAAATACTTTCAGAAATGACTTCCTGACACTTAAATGTTAACAAATTTCTCTTGCCATTGCCAGTCTACAGTTTATATCCTCTCTACTTCGACCATCATCAGTTATTTTACTCCCTAATTACCAAAACTCCTTTACCACTTTAAGTGTCTCATTTCCTAATCTAATTCCCTCAGCGTCACCCGATTTAATTTGACTACATTCCATTATCCTCGTTTTGCTTTTGTTGATGTTCATCTTATATCCTCCTTTCAAGACACTATCCATTCCGTTCAACTGCTCTTCCAAGTCCTTTGCTGACTGACAGAATTACAATGTCATCGGCGAACCTCAAAGTTTTTATTTCTTCGAATGATATATATGAAGGGGAAATTTTTAATTTTTTAACCCTAGCTGTACCTGCGAATTTCGTATAACGTGCTTTACCAAGGAGTGGATGGATAAGGGCAGGTGGGGAGTATTTTACACACTCATTAAAAATAATAAAAAGTAAAATTAGTTAATTGTGGTTGATCTTTATTAACAACACACATATTTATGAGGTACTGATGTCCAGATATGAAAATACTATCTTGCACACAATTAGGAATTTGAATGCACTTTCAATACCATATCCCACCAGGGAGGAGAGGGGTGCACTTTATGACCGCCCTAAAAATAGTAAAAAGGGAATTTCGTTGATTGTTGTTGACTTTTACTCACAACGTACTGTTTAAAGGGTTACTGAAGGTCAAGTAAGATCTTGAACCTGAAAAATATTGAATATGACAATCATTGTGCAAAGAGACTTAAATTTTTGGTTCAGTATAACTGAAAAATTTAAAAGGTTTACCGAATCTGGTGGAAAAATTCATTAAAAACAATAAATATTTTTTCAGTATTTTAAAATGTAAAGTAACTGACTAGATTGCAATATTTTTAAAGGTGGACATAAAGTATCTTCCGCCCCTCCTGTTGGTATTAAGAGTATTAAACAATGTTTCATTCAAATGGTGTCCTTCACTATCAGTGCACTACTGAAAATGACTTCAGAAATTCTGCACCATTTTAACCAGCGTTTATTTAGAAATACAACCAAGTTCTTCCTGTATTGCTTGCAGAATATAAGCCTTGACGTCAGGAAACAAATGTTGAAGAACTACATGTGGAGCATTGCAATATTTGGCAGAAGAGCTTGAGCGATAGGCGTGAGAGAGGAGAGAAGATGATCGTGTTGACTAGTGAATGACGTCACGTGAAGTAATTCAGCATCCAAGAAGTACTTGCCTCACCATTTGAAGAGAGATCTGAACTGTTTGATCGGTGGCTCCGTCCTACCGAATCCGTAGCTTGTTAATTTGCAGCGTATTGAGCCTCGGTGCATAAAAAGCGTTAATCATGCGAGTGTGTCACTGAGAGTTTGCTGTCACAGTAGTACCTTCCTCTTAAAAAAGTGAGTACGAATTGTCCTGAAACTTACAACCATGCACGGTACAGTAACATGAAGTTCTTGAGGGTTGTGTCAGCTCCAGCACCGGAAATTTTGTCGATTGGCGCATCCTGATAAGTGAAAATGTGCGTCTTCACTGCAAAGGACCACAGCAACTTCAGACAAGTTATCAAATCGCAAGTCTTGTCGCAAAATTCGACAAACACTCCGGTAACTGAGGGGTCCTAATGTGTTTTCGATTAGTTCTCTTTGGACACTGCTGAAATTAATACTTTACAGCATTTGTGTTTTCTGGAGTTCGAACGCTGCGTAGCCATCCTTCTCATTTCTAGTATACGTCACCACTTATACGCAAAACTTACCACTTCATTCATTTTAATACAGTTTCCTTAGTCTGATCCATCTATTGTTCTATTTGAACTTTAAATTAGGGAGGTTGTTTTATCACAATGTGTATTATACACGGCCGTCACATTAATGTGTCCACCGCCTACGTTAGACGACAGGCAGTGGATGGTATATAAAGCGTGTACGGGAGGGTTTGTGGGTGGGTGGGGGGTGGGGGGTGGGGGGGGGGGTGGGGGGGGGAGGGGTGAACGTAGAAAATAGCACAGTCGTTATCATCATGCAGAAACGACGCGATTTTTTCGAAAAGGCATCATCATTTGCTTTCGGGCCAAGGGTGGAAGCAATATCGAAATGGATAATTTTTAAAGGGTTCGTGTGCCGCCATGGTTAAAGTATATCCATAAACAGATGCCGAGGCAAACGTGATGTACCAAGGTCCATAGACGACCGTGGTGGACGACGCCTGCGAAGATGTGTATGGGGGAATAGACGAGCGAATGTTGAGCAAATGATCACTGAGTTGAACCAAGGCGCTACCAACAATTTCCATTCAACGACCATCCAGCGAACGTTGCTGCGTATGGGCCTCCACATTAGGCGCCTGCTTCATGCATCCATGTGTAAGTAGGCTGTTTAGGTTCTCTTATTGGTAACGCCACATAGCGCTCTGTATGAGTGTTGGGCAGCGGCAGCTGGATGCTAACAGCGCGTAGCGTTGGCAGTTGGAGGTGAGCCGCCAGCAGTGGTGGACGTGGGTAGAGAGATGGCGGAGTTTTGAAATTTGTAAGAATTGGTGTCATAAAGTGATATATATATATATATTCTGAGTACTAAGGTAAATACATTGTTTGTTCTCCACTACAATCTTTCATTTGCTAACTATACCTATCAGTAGTTAGTGCCTTCCGTAGTTTGAATCTTTTATTTAGCTGGCAGTAGTGGCGCTCGCGGTATAGCAGTAGCTTGAGTAACGAAGATTTTTGTGAGGTAAGTGATTTGTGAAACGTATAGGTTAATGTTAGTCAGGGCCATTCTTTTGTAGGGATTTTTGAAAGTCAGATTGCGTTGCGCTAAGAACTATTGTGTGTCAGTTTAAGCACAGTCGTGTATAAATTTTTTGAAGGGGACGTTGCACATGCTGACTGCTGTTCAGCGGCGGCGAAGGCTGGAATTTGCACGCCAGTATCGCAACTGAACGTCCTCTGAGTGACGACAGGTGGTCTTTTCTAATGACAGATGGCTTTGGGCGTCTAGCGTGTGAAGCGTCTGAAAGTAAACATCCTGCATGCATTATAGTGTGGGGAACGTTTTCGTGACATTCATTGAGTGATCTCGTCATTCATGAGGGCACAACAGATCAACACAATTATTATGCATCTGCCATTGGGGACCAGGTCCACACGTATGTGTGGTATCTCTTTCCTCTACACGACGGCATCTGCCACCAAGACAATGCAACATAGTACACAGTTCGCTGCGTACGAGGGTGGTTCGAAGAGCGCGACGATTAGTTTACGTACCCCCTGGCCTCCAAACTCCCAGGATTTAAACCGGAAAGAGAATCTTTGGGACCATCTCAATTGGGCTGTTCGCCATGGATCTTCAACGGAGCATTATAGCGTAGCTAGCCACGGCACTGGAGTTGTAATAGCTCCACATCGTCGTCGGTACCTTCCACAACCTCACTGACTCTCTTCCTGCGAGTCTCGCAGCGATCCGCTCTGCAAAAGATCGTTATTCATCGTTTTGACAAGTGGTCACATTAATTTGACTGGAGCGTATATATAAAACGGAACTGAAATTTCGCTTCTTGCCTGGTTACGTTTCTGTAGGAACACTGGTTTCTTGCTGATGATGAAGTGGTCCAAATTAGCGTTATTCACGGTTACCTATTTAAACTTAATGATAAGTATACATCTACAGACAGCTATACCCCACATTCTCGCTTTTCTTCAATGCATCTTTTAATAATTGGATTCAACATCCAAGCGCATTATTTACATCACATTGTCTTTATAAAAATCTAGATCGATACTGGTGTTCATGCGTGTCACACTTTGTTTTGCTCGCTTCATGTGTTTTGAAGTTATAAAGGGTGATCAAAAAATTTTCACTCGAAGGTCGTGTAGTCTCGAATCGGTATGCTAATGAGGCTAAACCGCCGTAGGCACTGGCACTGAGGTAACCATCTCACCGCTGCTCCAGGCTGAATATACCCGTTTAGTGAAACACCGTGCCCTGCTGTATGAAAGAAGAAATCCATAACTGCTTGTTGCACATCATCATCGATCAGGAATTGTCGATTCCTAAAGGCCTTTCTTAAGGGAACGGCGGCGTGATAGTACAAATTTGATATACAGATTATTTACCACCTCGAAAGAAATACTGCTGGGTCAAGTATCACCAGCCAATTTTTGGAAGGAGGGGCCACGAGTGATAATTCGATGAGAGAAAAGGTGGGGAAGAGGAGATGGACATTGAGGAGGAGGGACGAGATGGATAGCGACTGTAAGGAGAAGAAGAAAGCCTTAAGAGGGATTGAAAGAGAGAATGCGGAGGAGCAGATGTCAGGGAGAAGGACAGGGGTAGAGGGACAGAGAGTGGGAGGGGGAGGGGAGGAGGCCAGAGGGGAAGGAGGAAATGGACTAACAGGATTGGAAAATGTACCTAGGCAACCCCGGATACTTAGATAGTCAACGATACCAGAATGAGATTTCTACTCTGCAGGGGAGAGTGCGTTGATATGAAACTTCCTGGAAGGTTAAAACTGTGTGCCGGATCGAGACTCAAACTCGGGACCTTTGCCTTTCGCGAGCAAGTGCTCTACCGGCTGAGCTACCGAAGCACGACTCACGACCCGTCCTCACAGGCTTCAATTCTGCCAGTATCTTGTCACCCGGAGAGCACGTGCCCGCGAAAGCTAAAGGTCACTGGTTCGAGTCTCTGTCCGGCACACACTTTTAAACTGCCAGGAATTATCATACTCAAAGATAAATTTCTCCTACTAGAATTCGAGGCATAGTAGATTGTGAGCCAGGAAGGATGGGTTATTGTGAGAAAATTGTAAAGAGAGCTGTAATGTGGGTGTTATAGGGACTGTTCTTCCATAATGTAGGATGGAGTTGAGTCTGAGTAAAGACTGACGAGCTAAGATTCGCTGCGAGCTTGCTTGCCGGCTCATGCGATGGTTTCCTTGAGGGTTCTGTCGCCTGTTAGCCGGCTGCCCTGCAGGGTGGTGAACAAATTTCCCGGGACAGGCCGGTGCTACTTTTCTAGTGAGGCCTAGTCGGTTTCCCTGCATCCTACCTGCGCTTGGCAGTCAGAGGTCCCATTTGGGGACTGACGTCACAGACCAAGGCGGCTACCCTCAGACCACGCCAGTTAATCCTCGAGACTAAGTAGAACGTCAGGTGCCCGCCGGCCGATCTGCGATTTTTTTCAAACGTCTGTAAGGAAACTATTCGGAAAAATTGGAAAATTGATTGTCACACATGTAATAGCTTCATTTGTCAGCTTCATGATGAACTTCCTATCCTTTCGTTAATAACCGCATTTATTGTGATATTTTAGGATTAAGTAAACTACTACACGACTTTCGTAAAATTTTCAGTGAAAAGTAGAGGTCGCTATGAGTTCGCGTTTGGTGCATGTTAGATCATATGTTGCTGAGTGTTAAATGTAGCAAATATATTGAATTTTTCTTTAATCTTTGAAGGATATTGCTATATATTACCTATCTCGAGGATGTTTACTGTATTTGAAGTACTTAGTCCCAAACTCGCCACAGCAAGAAATCCAGAATGAAATTTTTGCAAAATTCCTGGTATCTCATAAATGGTTGCAAATGTCGAAACAATAATTTGACAAATGACAGTACGTCAGAGGGAGAGTATTTCGCCATATAATTAATATGCGAAACTTCCATACCTACAGCGATATTCAAGCGATTACAGATTTTTTTTCAACGAATTGATGTAATATTTAAGCGCCATCGATAGCTGATGAAACGAGAATTACTGTTGGTTTCGAACAATGTATCTGAAAATATCTGGTTATTTTTAAGGCGAGAATGGGCATTTTCATAAACTATTGATAGTTCTTTACGTCAACTGCTGTTTTATGAATCTGTCATAATGTTAGTGAAATGCGTAACTGAAAAGTCAACTGCATTTTAGCGAAGGAAACCGATTAATGTGGCAACAAGGAGACTTACGTATTAGTCAAAACTCGTCACTGGTAACGATTCTCTGAAGACAAAGGTGGTAAGTGTGGAGAAAATTAATCACTACCTCTGTTGGAATTTCGGCTAAATCTTGAACCACAGAGTATTTTTAATAACGAATGATGTGGGTTGAGTCTGGGCAACGGATTTCATTTATGTGTCTCAATAAGCTAAGAAATATAGAAACAATTAACAGTACATAGCATGCTATATTCTCTTTCCTGTCCATATACAGAATGAGGGATTGTACTTTTTTATCACAAACATCCTTCAGTTTATCAAGAATATTGGTACTATGTTGATATCTCGACAGGTAGTTAGCTGGATTCTGCAAATTTAAATGCTTTCATAACTCTCAGATCACTGAGACGCAGAAATGAAATTCTTTGGCCAGAGTCAATCCACATCACTCATTATTAAAAACACACCATCGTATAGGATTCCATTAAAATTTCAACAGCAGTGTCTATTTATTTTCGCCGGACTTCTTATTTCCTTTCATTTTCTTTAGAGAGGCGTCATTGGGGGCGAGTTTTGAGTAATACGTAATTTCCCTTTCCGCCGCATTCGAATCCGCTTCTTTCGCAAAACACAGCAGACTTTGTAAATATTCATGTTAGTAAAATTCTTCTGGAGTTGAAATTGCGACAGAATCTTAAAAAGTAGCTGACTGAAAGACAAATCAATAGTTTATAAAAGTGTCCATTCTCAATATAAAACTGAAGTGAAATTTCTTCACACATGTTGTTCCAAATCCACATTAATTCTCTTTTCACCGGATTTCGATGGCGCTTAACTATTACATCATTTCATTGAAAAAATCTATAATCTCTTGAATGTCGCGGTAGATACGAAAGTTTCACATATTAACCACACTTTGTGTACTATCATTTTTCAAAGCATTTTTTTCTACATCTGAAACCTTTTGCGAGATACGAAGAATTTCCCGAATATTTTATTCTGGCTTTTTAGCTAGTGCACGTTTTCGGTACGAAGTGCTTTATGTACGGCCCATTTTCTCGAGACTGATAATAGATAGCAACATCCTTCACAGGTGATAGAAATATTCAGTATGTTAGCTACATTTATCATATGGCCTAACATGCAGCAAAAGCAAATCAACTGCCATCGTTTTTTTTTTTTTTTTTTCACTGAAAACTTTCCGCGATTCTTGGAGTAGTTTACCTAATCCTAAAATATGACCCCAAATACGACCATTAACGAAACGATAGGTAGTTCATCACGCTGCTTACGAAAGAAGCTACAAGGTGTGTGAGGGTCAAATACGTTTACCGAATAGTTTCCTTACAGTCGTTTGAGAGAGACGACAGTTCGGCAGGCCCGCAGGCCCTGACTTTCGCGGACTCAGGCCAACCAGCTGGCTCCCGCGCCGAATCATATACAACTGCAAGCCGTCCGTTGTCCGCGTCATCTAGCAAAGTTGCGGAGAACCTTACTCCGTGTGATATGGGCTTAGTGAAGCCTGAACTAACGGTGTGTATGGAATGGTGAATAATAATTGAGAAATATATTTATGTAAGAATTTTTGGAATATGAAGCAACTGGTGCTTAAAATTACCTTGGGATGGTATGGAATGCTAAGAAAGAAAAAGACGCACTTTGGTGACTTTTATGTCAGTTTTGTCACCAAGTTTCCCAAAAATCTCTCCAGGTTTCCACGATCGGCTGAGTGGCACCACCTCCGTTCTCCCCTAACGTTCGAAGACGTTATCAGCAATCAAATCATGACCCTCCATCTTAGAATTCTGTGTCATTAATATCAGAGTGCAAAAGTGGTCATTACAGAATGTGTTCTGGCGTATCCACAAGTACCAAAATGAAGAAGAAGAACGCAAGACCAGAGAAGGCCGTGACACGAAGTCGGCCCACGGTGCGCTGTCGAGGACCGCGCCGGGCCAGTGAATATGAGTACCGTTCCTGCCAGCCTCGGCCAGACATCAGTGGACAGGAACTGCAGAGTATTAGCGCGGCCTAGGAGAGAGTGCTACGAGAACGATTAGTAGTGATCCACAAACTGTGTCACTGACTTGCCGGAACATTGCATGTATCACAGGACTCGGATTTATGTTGCTTGTCGCCCATCGCTTGCGACTGCTTTCTATATTAAAGTATTGCCAATCTAATGATAATTAAATCGAGACCCTTCCTGCCGATAGGTGTTGCTGATATACATCAATGGACACAGCTGAAAATGCGTACCCCGAAAGCGACTCGAACCCGGGATCTCTTGCTTACATGGCAGACGCTCTATCCATCTGAGCCACCGAAGGCACAGAGGATAGTACGACTGCAGGGACTTATCCCTTGCACGCTTCCCGTGAGACCCACTTTCCCAACTGTCCACAACCTACATTCGTAGTGTTCCTAATAGATGTACACTCCTGGAAATTGAAATAAGAACACCGTGAATTCATTGTCCCAGGAAGGGGAAACTTTATTGACATATTCATGGGGTCAGATACATCACATGATCACACTGACAGAACCACAGGCACATAGACACAGGCAACAGAGCATGCACAATGTCGGCACTAGTACAGTGTATATCCATCTTTCGCAGCAATGCAAGCTGCTATTCTCCCATGGAGACGATCGTAGTGATGCTGGATGTAGTCCTGTGGAACAGCTTGCCATGCCATTTCCACCTGGCGCCTCAGTTGGACCAGCGTTCATGCTGGACGTGCAGACCGCGTGAGACGACGCTTCATCCAGTCCCAAACATGCTCAATGGGGAACAGATCCGGAGACCTTGCTGGCCAGGGTAGTTGACTTACACCTTCTAGAGCACGTTGGGTGGCACGGGATACATGCGGACGTGCATTGTCCTGTTGGAACAGCAAGTTCCCTTGCCGGTCTAGGAATGGTAGAACGATGGGTTCGATGACGGTTTGGATGTACCATGCACTATTCAGTGTCCCCTCGACGATCACCAGAGGTGTACGGCCAGTGTAGGAGAGCGCTCCCCACACCATGATGCCGGGTGTTGGCCCTGTGTGCCTCGGTCGTATGCAGTCCTGATTGTGAGGCTCACCTGCACGGCGCCAAACACGCATACGACCATCATTGGCACCAAGGCAGAAGCGACTCTCATCACTGAAGACGACACGTCTCCTTTCGTCCCTCCATTCACGCCTGTCGCGACACCACTGGAGGCGGGCTGCACGATGTTGGGGCGTGAGCGGAAGACGGCCTAACGGTGTGCGGGACCGTAGCCCAGCTTCATGGAGACGGTTGCGAATGGTCCTCGCCGATACCCCAGGAGCAACAGTGTCCCTAATTTGCTGGGAAGTGGCGGTGCGGTCCCCTACATCACTGCGTAGGATCCTACGGTCTTGGCGTGCATCCGTGCGTCGCTGCGGTCCGGTCCCAGGTCGACGGGCACGTGCACCTTCCGCCGACCACTGGCGACAACATCGATGTACTGTGGAGACCTCACGCCCCACGTGTTGAGCAATTCGGCGGTACGTCCACCCGGCCTCCCGCATGCCCACTATACGCCCTCGCTCAAAGTCCGTCAACTGCACATACGGTTCACGTCCACGCTGTCGCGGCATGCTACCAGTGTTAAAGACTGCGTTGGAGCTCCGTATGCCACGGCAAACTGGCTGACATTGACGGCGGCGGTGCACAAATGCTGCTCAGCTAGCGCCATTCGACGGCCAACACCGCGGTTCCTGGTGTGTCCGCTGTGCCGTGCGTGTGATCATAGCTTGTACAGCCCTCTCGCAGTATCCGGAGCAAGTATGGTGGGTCTGACACACCGGTGTCAATGTGTTCTTTTTTCCATTTCCAGGAGTGTATATCAACAACACCTGTCGTCAGCTAAGGATTTCGATTTAATTATCATTTTGTTTTAGAGAAGCTACACGGTCATCAGTGGTATCTGTTCTTTTGGGAACAGATACCATCTTCATATAAGCCATGTCTCCGCAATATCATTTCTCCCAGGAGTGCTAGTTCTGCAAGGTCCGTAGAAGAGCTTCTGTCAAGTTTGGAAGGTAGTAGACGAGGTACTGGCAGAAGTAAAGCTGTGAGGACGGGTCGTGAGTCGTGCTGGGGTAGCTCAGTTGGTAGAGCACTTTCTCACGAAAGGAAAGGTCCCGAGTTCGAGTCTCGATCAGGCACACAGTTTTAATCTGTCAGGAAGTTTCATCTTCATATAGTTAAAGGATTGACCTTCTTAGTTACGAATGCACATGCTTTGCCTGAACTCTTACTGGACTCGACAGATTAGTCCGGCGCGAGTAATTAGTGAATGGGCAAATACCTACGAATGTAGGTTGTGGACCGTTGGAAATGTGGGTCTCATGAGAAGCGTGCAAGGTATAAGTCCCTGCAGCTGCACTTGCCTCTGTTCCCTCGGTGGCTCAGATGGATAGTGTGTCTGCCATGTAAGCAGGAGATTACGGGTTCGAGTCCCGGTCGGAGCACACATTTTCAGCTATCCCCATTGATGTATATCAACAACACCTGTCGGCAGCTAAGGGTTTCATTTTAATTACCATTTCATTCTAGAGAAGCTGCATAGTCATCAATGTCATCTGTTACTTTAGGAACAGATACCATCTTCATATTGTCAATCTGCTTTATAGAAATAAATATGCTAATTTTATTTGCTTGAATTATTGTGTACCCGCCCGTCTTGTGCCTCTTGGAACACCTCCCCTGTCAACCCCACCCTTTATTTCTTTTTCTCACACTCCGTCCAGACCACCTCCACATTGCACCTTCTCCTCCCCTCTTTTTCCCTCCTCTCAGGCCTCCCAAAGCCTAGGCAGGTCCCTACCAGTGGTTTTTATTCCTTCGTGTGTGTACTCTGTCACTTGCAGCGTTTTTTTTTTTTTTAATGTCCCTTGCTTTGGGTGCTTTTATACTGCGGCCGACTTTTGACTAGTGTTTGTGACTTCATTGTCTTTTATGTGCCCCACACATCGCTGATTGTGTTATTTTAACTGTATGTCGATCTTTTAACTGTCCCTCAATGAAGGTCCCCGTATTAGTGTACATTTCAACTTCGATTATCTCCATTTACTGTGCTTTCATATCCCCCTATTTTTCTCCTTCTTCTGTTATATAGTTGATGTCTTTCGGCTGAAGAGCAGCGCATAATTTTGGCCAGCCCGCCACAAATGGGGTATTGAAATACAATAAAGTAAAAAAAAAACTGTTGCATAGCATTCCGTAGGCTCCCTATACGAACGAGTGGGAAAGACCCAACAGTAGTTACCATGCATTAGGGGGAACGGAAGAAAGCGTATGCTGATCGACGTGTAGCTGACCCCCAATTTCGGTAAGAAATGGGAAACAGACGAGAGTTCGCTGCTCAAGGCATAAAATCCAATTGTGTTTTCGGAATATGAGGAATAATGAGATTCAAAATAACCGATAAAGACCCCTTGCAGCAAATGATAGGCAACTGTAGAAGATTTAATGTACAGTAAGGCGTTCAGGGGTCTGTGGAAAGTGATAAATCTGGGAAGTAGTAGAAATTCAAGGAATTTTGATAGGGAAACATTGAAAGTTATCTGTTTCGATCTTTTCTGTGAGTGAAAGTGAAATATTATCTGAGAGTGAACCTGAATGTGAGGGTAGCTAAACGCAAACTGTTGGTGACAAAAATTCAACTGGGAGAATGGATAGATAAATCTAATTGAGAGAATTTTAAGAAAAACATGCCTAGCCTGAAACTTATTATAGTCACAAACTCTGACTGCGACGTTTGATACTGATTACTTTGAAAGTAAAGTTGGTCTCTGTGAAATTTAGTTAAAGGAAGTATTTGTTGTCTTACTTGGGTACAATCTGCTGACGCAGCTAATGTGCCTCTCGAAAACAGAGCTTCATAATGCGACTACAGGGATACGCCCAGGTGTACTTCAAACACATTGCTTTTCTTCTTGGGTCATAATTTTTGGATAATGCGTTTTAAATAAACTGAAAATTATTTGACTCTTGTGATGTGGATAATGACTTTGGTTTACATTCTTGTCCAACTTCAACAATTTGTAGAGCTCGCCGCGGTTCTGCTTTGATAAAATCTACTTGTCGTGACTGTAAACGACTCTCCGCTCCCTTCAAAATAAAATTTTGGTGTTGTCTGTAATTTTCATTTCTCCTGTTCCCACACCTATCGTTTTTTTCGGAAATCGTGGTATTGTTGTCTGTTGTCACGATAATTATGATTGTAGGATTGTTGCCTATGAATACGCAAATCGTTATTCTTTGTACGTAATTTCTTACGTTGCTGTGGAGGTCCGGTAATGTTGCCCCTTTTATCGTATAAGTGCTACTAATTCTAGTAAAATTGGTAAAAATTCGGATTTAGTTTCTACTCGCGCAGTGGTAGCCTACTGAAATTGTTATGTCCCTGATACCTTTTTTGGTGCTCTTGGTTATCCCACGTATTTTATTTCATTTCATTTTATTTACACTTCATCTTCCGTACGACCAAATTGAGGAGCAAAACTCCAAGCTCATGGAACGTGTCAGTACATGAAATTACAACATAAAAGTAGTAACAGGTAAAAATAAAATCTTTATGAACATGAAAAAAGTCAGTCCATAAGACTAAGTAAATGCAGTCAACATTACAACAAGAATCAGCTTAATTTTTCAAGGAACTCCTCCCCATAATTGAAGGAGTGAGCCATGAGGAATCTCTTTAGTCTCCAGTTGAAAGTACGTGGATTACTGCTAAGATGTATGACTTTGAGTGGTAGCTTATGGAAAATGGATACAGCAGTACACTGTACACTCGACATAAAAGTTATCTGGGTTTGGTACAGCGTCATAATGTAAAAACTACTGCTGCTATACAAAGCCAACGTTTCCGCCACGATTGCAGCGGCCTTCTTCTGGGTCTATCTGGGTCTAGACCCAGAAGAAGGCCGCTGCAATCGTGGCCGAAACTACTGCTGCTATACAAAGCCAACGTTTCCGCCACGATTGCAGCGGCCTTCTTCTGGGTCTATCTGGGTCTAGACCCAGAAGAAGGCCGCTGCAATTGTGGCCGAAACGTTGGCTTTTCTATAGCAGCAGTAGGTTTTACATTATGACGCCTTCTTATGGGTCTAGGCCCAGATAGACCCAGAAGAAGGCCGCTGCAATCGTGGCGGAAACGTTGGCTTTTCTATAGCGGTAGTAGTTTTTACATTGTGACGCGGTACCAAACCCAGAAAACTTTTATTTCGACTGACTCTGACCGCAGAAGCCTACGCAATTATATTACACTGCACACCTTTCTGCATAAGAGTTAAGGAAGTTCGATCCAAATGTAGGTTGGATTTCTGCTGACTATTAACTGAGTCAAAGCTGCTTATTCTGGGAATAAGCTGATATTGTTAACAAATGGTTCAAATGGCTCTGAGCACTATGGGACTTAACTACTGTGGTCATCAGTCCCCTAGAACTTAGAACTACTTGAACCTAACTAACCTAAGGACATCACACACATCCTTCCCCGGGCAGGATTCGAACCTGCAACCGTAGCAGTCGCGCGGTTCCGGACTGCGCGCCTAGAACCGCTTGACCACCGCGGCCGGCGATATTGTTAACAAGAAACGACAATAAAGAATAAATATATTAGAGGCCAATGTAAAAATACCCAGACTAGTGAAAAGGAGTTGACATGAGGTTCGAGAAGTTACACCACGTACTGCCCGAACCGTCCGTTTCTGAGCAAAAAGTATCATTTTATAACGGGAAGAGTTACCTAAAATATAATACCATACAACACTCGCGAATGAAAATAAGCAAAGTAGACTAATTTCAGGGTCGAACGATCACTTACTTCAGATAATGTTCGAACAGTAAAAATTGCAGCATTAAGTGTTTGAACAAGATCCTGAAAGTAGGCTTTCCATGACGGTTTACTATGTACCTGAACACCTAGAAATTTGAACTGTTCAGTTTCACTAATCATATGCCATTTGTGTGAAATCAAAATGTCGGTTTTTATTGAATTATGTGTTAGAAACAGTAAAAACTGAGTCTTATTGTGATTTAGCGTTAGTATATTTTCTACAAGCAATTAACGTAGGTCATGAACTGCACTGTTTGAAATTGAGCCAATGTTGCACACAGCATCCTTTAATACCAAAGCAAGTGTCATCAGAAAACAGAAATATTTTAGAGTTACCTGTAATACTACAAGGCATATCATTTACACAAATAAGGAACAGAAGTGGCTCCAAAACTGATCCTTTGGGCACCTACACTTGATAGTACCACACTCAGACCCCACATCACAGCCATTCTCAACATTGCAAATAACGGACTTTTGCTGTCTGTTGCTAAAGTAAGAGGTGAACCAACTCTGAGCTGCTCCCCGTATTCCATAATGGCCCAACTTATAGAGCAATATTTAGTGACCAACACAATAGTTAAATCAAAAAATATGCCTAGCGTTCGAGACCTTTTGTTTAATCATCTAGTACCTCACAGAGAAAAGAAAATATAGCATTTTCAGTTGTTAAATGACTTATAAATCAGAACTGTACATTTGATAGCAATTCGTGTGATATAAAATGATTAATTATCCTTACATACACAGCCTTTTCAATAATTTTAGCAAATACTGATGTCATAGAAATAGGTCTAAAATTGTCTACATTATCCATTTGTCCCATTTTACAAAGCGGCCTTAATACTGACAGGAAACTGACCACTCCTAAAGGAACAATTACAAACAAGTCTAAATAGAGGGATAACATGCGAAGCACAGTACTTTAATATTTTTCTAGGCACTCCATCATAACCATGACACTTCTTAGTCTTAAGTGATTTAATTATTGACTCAATCTCCCCTTGTCTGTATCACAGAGGATTATTTCAGACATCAGTATCAGGAAGGCATTTGCCAAGAATGTTACATAATTCCCTGTAGAAACTAAATTTTTATTTAATTCACCAGCAATACTCAGAAAATGATTGTTAAATACTATACATATATCTGATTTATCAGTATGAGAAACATTTTTGGTAGGAGCTAACTTTATATCGTCGACTTTGTGCTGTTGACCAGAACTTCCCTCACAACTGACCTTATGGATATAATTTTATCCTGTGAACTAGCTATTCTATTTGTATACCACAGAATTCCTAATAACATTTTAAGCACCTTCCATTACTAGACAATAGGCTACTGTAGCATGATTGTGACTACTTCTAACGTTTTGATATCATTCGAGCTTTGTTCTACATGATATCCTTATCCCACGAGTCAGCCACCCAGGCTGTCTATTACTGCTGGTACCCCTTTCAGAACTTTCTAATGGAAAGCACCTCGCCAAGAGCATGAGAAATGTGTCCAGTAAAACATTATATTTGTCATCTATGTTATCGGCACTATAAACATCTTGCCACTCTTGTTCCTTGACAAGGTTTAAAAAACTCTTTATTGCTGTTGGATTAACTTTCCTACATAGTTTGTAATTATATGTGAAATTTTTGGAATACAACGGCCTCTTAGTGTTAAAGCTTGCGCATCATGGTCTGAAAGGGCATTCTCCCTTTACTAACAAAATGCCCATCTAGTAGTGAAGAATCAATAGAAATATTGTCTATGGCTATGCTACTGTTGCCCCTGACCCTCCTTCGTAAAATTCCTACATAACTCCCCTATGCTGTCAGTCACCTGAGCCAACCCTGCACTAGGCTTCTCAATGCTGGTGACCTGGTACTTACTGCCCAACACTTCCTCCAACTGCTGGCCCACACCGCTACCATGTGAACTACTTATCAGCAGAACCTATTTCTTTCTGTTAGACTTTGCAACTGACCCAGGCTTCCTAACTGCTGAGGACTGCTGCATGTTTACATCTACAGCTACTAGAGGCTCCTCTCCACTCTCCTCTCCATTCAACTTTAATAGTTGGTCAAATCTTCTGAATATAAACAAAGCCACCTAAACGTATCTACTTCCTCCATTGTGCGGTGTAACTGCACCTGAAGGACACAAATCTTGCACCCCTGCTCCTCTATCAACTTATTCTCACTACAGATTCTGCATTCCCAGGAGAGGATCACGCTAGAATGCCCACTGGCTTCCCCACTGCATTATTCTCCCCCCCCCCCTCCCAACGAAAATACTTTGAATAAATCCCACACCGTAACCCATTATCCACAAACCTACGACAGAGTCCACACTTCTCACTCATGACCAAATTTTACAGTTACTGAAAAAAACTATAACTCTACGTTACCTAAGTTCTGTTACACCAGTAGAACTATTTATAGAACAAACAAAAGTGGTCTAGAAAGTCTCTGTATACAAAGATAGCAACTACTTGGATTAATATTTCTACACCACAGCTAAAAACGATACCAACATAACTTCACAAAACTATTAACTAATACCAAAACCTGAAGCAACCTCTGGGACACACTGAATGATAATTTTACTGAAATGTTTCTTTAGAAACAATAAGAAACGTCAGCTGCGATTTCAGCGAACAGAAAACTCTGAAAAACACAGAGAGAGAACGTTTCCTAAAGTTTATTAAATCATTATCTCGCCATAAACAGACCACTCGAGTAAATAACACAGGAAGAAAGTCTAAGATTAATGAAAATTCACTAATAAGTTACTTTTACAGCAAATATTAACACAAATAAACTTTAAAATAAGTAACTGAAGATTAAAACTTCATAAAACATTGACGAGCAATTTCAACAGCAGTCCAGCACACGTGGCATCACACCAAAGATCTCTTCTGTCTCTGTTCTCCTTGAATGATCTAAAATGTCTCCTATTCCATCTCTCATTGTAATTTCGGTTGTTTGATAAAATTTTCTGTTTTCCTATATGTATTTTCCGTTTTTGTACATATATTTGGATTCTTCAATCTCAAGTAAATGTAAAACGTTGCGGAATGCATTGATGTTTCCTTTCTGATGTCCTGCCAGCACGGAAACACTTAAAGTTCTTACAAGTTTATAAATACAAAGCTGGATTAAAACAAACTGTATGAACTGTTCTGTTAAATCTTGGTTCTGTTGTACTACATACTCGAAGAACTTCGTTGAGGTTGCTAATTCAGAATTTTCAAAATTTGTCAAACTGATAAATTTGTTCTTATCCCCATGCTGTTCAGTCTCTGACCATTTTGAAGCCTCTCTAAACAAAAGCACTGTCTCCCTATGGGTCGCATCTGCATAGTGGTTGACCTTCCGAAAAAGTACAAATAAATTCTAACTTGTGTGCCACAGGCCAAGCTGGTGGTAAAGAAAAGATAAACTGTTGTACCCAATCTAAAGCATGTAAATCACTGATGCCACTGCGAAAAACTTTAAACTTTCTAAGTGATAAAAAAATGTGTTTAGTCAAATCCGTCGTGTCTCGCTAATTCACTGAAGTTCCTTTGGTTAAAATACGCATGTGAATGTAGGCGTTCATTTACAAAGTGTCTTTCACATGTAAGTCGGCCAAAATGTTATTCTTGCCCGAAATCCTTTCCTCATCCATGATAACTCTCACTACAGTCACGTCCCTCTTGAAACTTCCTGGCAAATTAAAACTGCGTGCCGGACCGAGATTCGAACTCGGGACCTTTGTCTTTTGCGGGGGCTAGTGCTATACCAGTAGAGCACTTGCCCGCGAAAAGCAATGGTCCCAAGTTCGAGTTTTGGTCCGGCACGCATTATTAATCTCCCAGAAAATTTCATATCAGCGCACACACCGTTGCTGAGTGAAAATTTCATTCTACAATCACCTTTCTTGTTCTTGTGTTAAATGCTTTTCAATGTCAGCTAGATGACTGCGTATCTATTTACATCTTAATCAAAATATCCACGGGTGTACTGCCGGTCTATAGTGTCCAACGGGCACAATATTTCGGCGATCAAACATGTCGCCATCATCAGGTGAACTGACGGACTGAGCTCCTGTGAACGTGCCGGCACGGAGATCCGTACGCTATGGCTGCTCAGGGGGAACTGGGTTCGGTCGCGGCGGCGGCCGATTTAAATACCCTCCGCCCGCGGCGCGCTCCCTCCGCCGTCCGCGCCCCGCGCCACGGTTCACAGGAGCTCAGTCCGTCAGTTCACCTGATGATGGCGACATGTTTGATCGCCGAAATATTGTGCCCGTTGTACACTATAGACCGGCAGTACACCCGTGGATATTTTGATTATCAAATACGCCGGGAGAAACTCAAGAATCATATTTACTTGTTGTTTGTGGTGTTTGTTTACTGTCATCTTCAAACGGTTCAAATGGCTCTGAGCACTATGGGACTTAACATCTATGGTCATCAGTCCCCTAGAACTTAGAACTACTTAAACCTAACTAACCTAAGGACATCACACAACACCCAGCCATCACGAGGCAGAGAAAATCCCTGACCCCGCCGGGAATCGAACCTGGGAACCCGGGCGTGGGAAGCGATAACGCTACCGCACGACCACGAGCTGCGGGCTACTGTCATATGTCCGTTACTTAAAGCGTTCCTAAGACTGAAATTGTACAGTTTCCTTAAACTGTATTCGTTGTGTGTCTGCTTAGTGATCGTCTGTATTTTGTTCGATTTGCTCAACTTTGTTTGAAAGTTCAACGACCTGTGCTTCCAATGTTTCAAATAGTTGTTTTGCACCGGTATAAATCTGATCTGCATCTGTTTCCAAATTCTGTATATGTTCCGAATGCTTTTACGATTCGCGCTGCAGTTTTGCGACCGCGACACTAGGAACGACTTTGTTAATTTTTTCGTTATTTAAGCTTTCTTCTTCCGAAATGTATGTGTAATTTCTTTAAATTCTGTGTCAACCAGAGCCACTCGGAGAAAACTGACGTTGTACGTAATATGTGTTTTAGCAATCTCTTCTATTCTTGAAGAGATTTTACTTAGTTCTTTTTTTACGGCTGTCATTACATTTTTAACGATTGAATCATTGCTTCCTTTATGTTTTATTTCAAGTAATTCAATGTGTTCTTGTAATTTTGTTTCAAGGTGACTTGATAGCTGATCTGTTAGTGTTTGGCTTCCTTCTTGTAATTTTATCTCAGTTATTTTGTTGTTATCTCATAACTTACTTTCAAAGCGACTTCGTTACTGATTGGCTAATGTTGTATTACTTTATCGTAATTTTGTTTGAATTGCTTTCTGGTTTTCCTGTAATAAGTACTGAAGCGTAAGTGCAAGATCGTTTTCCTGCGAAGAATTCGATCAAACAGTTGTGTGATGAAGTGATTGTTCGTCTGTGCTTTTATTTTCTGCTGCATTTTCCGAAAACTTTTGCGTCGTGTGTGTGGTAATAGCATCTGACTGTGCAGAATCTATGACTTTTAATCTCGACTCTTCGCGTCTTATCGTCAACAGAAGTATTTCTATCTACAACCCGATCCCGCTCCAGCTGCTGCCGGGTCTGGGTGCTGACGAGTCCTCTCCATTTGGCTTGGTCTCCCCACCACTTTCCCTCCTCCACCTGCTGCCATGTCACACCTCTCTTCTCCACAGACATTCTCACTCCAATTTTCCACCGTGTTCTTGGGCGCCCTCTAGGTCTTTTTCCATCTATCTATAGTTCTTCCACAATTTTGGATAGTCTCTGCCCTCACATCCTCTTAAGATGCCTACCATATCAATCTCTTTTTTGGATTTCTTCTCTCGTACTATCTTGTTCAAGGTACTTTCTAATATCTATGTTCCTTACTTTGTCCATTCTTGTTTTTTCCCTTAACTGCTCTGAGAAATTTCATTTCCCTTGGTTGCAGTCTGCTCCAGTCCCTTTCTGTCATTGTCCATGTTTCTCCTCCATAGGTGACAATAGGGAAGTAATACGTAAGGAGTTTTATGAAACATCCTTATTCCAAATCAGATGTTTCACTGTTTGTTAGTAATTGCCTCCTTTCTCTAACCTCCTGTAAATTTCGTTGGTTATTCTTCCATCACTAGATATTTCAGTCCCTAATCAAGTGTAGTGATAAAGAGTAGGCTGAAGTTCAAGACATTAGTCAGGAACAATCAATACGCAAAGAAGTGGGATACGGAAGTTCTAAGGAATAACGAGATATGTTTGAAGTTCTCTAACGCTTTAGATACAGCAATAAGGAATATCGCAGTAGGCAGCACAGTTGAAGAGGAATGGACATCTCTAAAAAGGGCCATCACAGAAGTTGGGAAGGAAAACATAGGTACAAAGAAGGTAGCTGCGAAGAAACCATGGGTAACAGAAGAAGTACACTCCTGGAAATGGAAAAAAGAACACATTGACACCGGTGTGTCAGACCCACCATACTTGCTCCGGACACTGCTAGAGGGCTGTACAAGCGGACACACCAGGAACCGCGGTGTTGGCCGTCGAATGGCGCTAGCTGCGCAGCATTTGTGCACCGCCGCCGTCAGTGTCAGCCACTTTGCCGTGGCATACGGAGCTCCATCGCAGCCTTTAACACTGATAGCATGCCGCGACAGCGTGGACGTGAACCGTATGAGCAGTTGACGGACTTTGAGCGAGGGCGTATAGTGGGCATGCGGAAGGCCGGGTGGACGTTCCGCCGAATTGCTCAACACGTGGGGCGTGAGGTCTCCACAGTACATCGATGTTGTCGCCAGTGGTCGGCGGAAGGTGCACGTGCCCGTCGACCTGGGACCGGACCGCAGCGACGCACGGATGCACGCCAAGACCATAGGATCCTACGCAGTGCCGTAGGGGACCTCACCGCCACTTCCCAGCAAATTAGGGACACTGTTGCTCCTAGGGTATCGGCGAGGACCATTCGCAACCGTCTCCATGAAGCTGGGCTACGGTCCCGCACACCGTTAGGCCGTCTTCCGCTCACGCCCCAACATCGTGCAGCCCGCCTCCAGTGGTGTCGCGACAGGCGTGAATGGAGGGACGAAAGGAGACGTGTCGTCTTCAGTGATGAGAGTCGCTTCTGCCTTGGTGCCAATGATGGTCGTATGCGTGTTTGGCGCCGTGCAGGTGAGCCTCACAATCAGGACTGCATACGACCGAGGCACACAGGGCCAACACCCGGCATCATGGTGCGGGGAGCGATCTCCTACACTGGCCGTACACCTCTGGTGATCGTCGAGCGGACACTGAATAGTGCACGGTACATCCAAACCGTCATCGAACCCATCGTTCTACCATTCCTAGACCGGCAAGGGAACTTGCTGTTCCAACAGGACAATTCACGTCTGCATTTATCCCGTGCCACCCAACGTGCTCTAGAAGGTGTAAGTCAACTGCCCTGGCCAGCAAGATCTCCGGATCTGTCCCTCATTGAGCATGTTTGGGACTGGATGAAGCGTCGTCTCACGCGGTCTGCACGTCCAGCACGAACGCTGGTCCAACTGAGGCGCCAGGTGGAAATGGCATGGCAAGCCGTTCCACAGGACTCCATCCAGCATCTCTACGATCGTCTCCATGGGAGAATAGCAGCCTGCATTGCTGCGAAAGGTGGATATACACTGTACTAGTGCCGACATTGTGCATGCTCTGTTGCCTGTGTCTATGTGCCTGTGGTTGTGTCAGTGTGATCATGTGATGTATCTGACCCCAGGAATGTGTCAATAAAGTTTCCCCTTCCTGGGACAATGAATTCACGGTGTTCTTATTTCAATTTCCAGGAGTGTACTTCAGTTGATTGATGAAAGGAGGAAGTACAAACATGTTCCGGGAAAATCAGGAATACAGAAATGCAAGTCGCTGAGGAATGAAATAAATAGGAAGTGCAGGGAAGCAAAGACGAAATGGCTGCAGGAAAAATGTGAAGACATGGAAAAAGATATGATTGTCGGAAGGACAGACTCAGCATACAGGAAAGTCAAAACAACCTTTGGTGACATTGAAAGCAACGGTGGTAACATTAAGAGTGCAACGGGAATTCCACTGTTAAATGCAGAGGAGAGAGCAGGTAGGTGGAAAGAATACATTGAAAGCCTCTATGAGGGTGAAGATTTGTCTGATGTGATAGAAGAAGAAACAGGAGTCGATTTAGAAGAGATAGGGGATCCAGTATTAGAATCGGAATTTAAAAGAGCTTTGGAGGACTTACGGTCAAATAAGGCAGAAGGGATAGATAACATTCCATCAGAATTTCTAAAATCATTAGGGCAAGTGGCAACAAAACGACTATTCACGTTGGTGTGTAGAATATATGAGTCTGGCGACATACCATCTGACTTTCGGAAAAGCATCATCCACACAATTCCGAAGACGGCAAGTGCTGACAAGTGCGTGAATTATCGCACAATCAGCTTAACAGCTCATGCATCGAAGCTGCTTACAAGAATAATATACAGAAGAATGGAGAAGAAAATTGAGAATGCGCTAGGTGACGATCAGTTAGGCTTTAGGAAAAGTAAAGGCACGAGAGAGGCAATTCTGACGTTACGGCTAATAATGGAAGCAAGGCTAAAGAAAAATCAAGACACGTTCATAGGATTTGTCGACCTGGAAAAAGCATTCGACAATTTAAAATGGTGCAAGCTGTTCAAGATTCTGAACGGATTCTATACGGAGAGACGGGTCATATACAATATGTACAACAACCAAGAGGGAATAATAAGTGTGGACGATCAAGAACGAAGTGCTCGTATTAAGAAGGGAGTAAGACAAGGCTGTAGCCTTTCGCCCCTACTCTTCAATCTGTACATCGAGGAAGCAATGATGGAAATAAAAGAAAGGTTCAGGAGTGGAATTAAAATACAAGGTGAAAGGATATCAATGATACGATTCGCTGATGACATTGCTATCCTGAGTGAAAGTGAAGAAGAATTAAATGATCTGCTGAACGGAATGAACAGTCTAATGAGTACACAGTATGGTTTGAGGGTAAATCGGAGAAAGACGAAGGTAATGAGAAGTAGTAGAAATGAGAACGGCGAGAAACTTAACATCAGGATTGATGGTCACGAAGTCAATGAAGTTAAGGAATTCTGCTACCTAGGCAGTAAAACAACGAATGACGGACGGAGCAAGGAGGTCATCAAAAGCAGACTCACTATTGCAAAAAAGGCATTTCTGGCCAAGAGAAGTCTACTAATATCAAATAGCGGCCTTAATTTGAGGAAGAAATTTGTGAGGATGTACGCCTGGAGTACAGCTTTGTATGGTAGTGACTGTGGGAAAACCGGAACAGAAGAGAATAGAAGCATTTGAGATGTGGTGCTATAGACGAATGTGGAAAATTAGGTGGACTGATAAGGTAAGGAATGAGGAGGTTCTACGCAGAATCGGAGAGGAAAGGAATATGTGGAAAACACTGGTAAGGAGAAGGGACAGGATGTTAGGACATCTGCTAAGACATGGGGGAATGACTTCCATGGTACTAGACGGAACTGTAGAGGGCAAAAACTGTAGAGGAAGACAGAGATTGGAATACGTCAAGCAAATAATTGAGGACGTAGGTTGCAAGTGCTACTCTGAGATGAAGAGGTCAGCACAGGAAAGGAATTCGTGGTGGGCCGCATCAAACCAGTCAGTAGACTGATGACCAAAAAAAAAAAAAATCTGGTGTAACTGTCTACCACTTTGAGGGGTTCTCCATTCGAGGTAATATTCCCATTGATCCCTTTGTCTCTTCCAAATACCATTACTTCACTCTTATCTTTATTTATTTTTAATCCACACCTTTTCATTATTTCTTTCCACGCATAAAACTGTAATTGTAGATCTACGTCTTTATCGCCCCATATACAATATCATCTGCAAAAATCATCTTTTTGTCTTTTTCTTTTACTATGTCTTTAACTGCTCTTCCCATTCCCTCCATCACAACATTAAAAGTGCTGGAGATAGAATATTTCCTTGTTTAAGTCCTTGTCTTCAGAGTTCCTCAATGGTGTTCTAATTCTACAATTGTTTCCCCTGTACATTTTCTGCATCTCATTAATATATCCATCTTCTATACCTATCGTCTTCAATACTCCCCAGAGGATTTTCCATGTTAACTGAGTCACATGCCTTTTCAACGTCTATAAGAACCATAATCACTCTTTTGTTATACTCCCAATGTTTTCCATCAGTTGGCCGATAGAAAAATCACGTCGATCGTCCTTCTCCCTTTCCTAAACCAAGGCTGTTCTGCACTCAGCTCCTTTTCTATCTTTGCACTTATTCGACTTAGTAAAATTCTTTCAAAAATCTAGGCTGTATGACTCTTAAGGGTTATTCCTCTGTACATTTAACAATTCCTTTATTGCCTTTTTTGAAGATGGGCACAATGTCTCCTTTTCTCCAATCCTCAGGTATTGTACTACTTCTCCACACACTTGATAGTACTCTATACAGCCACTGCATTCCCACTGGACCTGCTGGTCTTAATCATGTCCACTGATACTTCATCAGGTCCTGGGGCTTTCCCCCACTCATCTTCTTCACAGTTATTTCCATTTCTTCCCATGTACTTTGTCCTAATTCTGCTTCCCAGCTCCTCTCAGTTTCTCCATTATTTATTGTTTCCTCGTGTATTTGCTCCTCAGCGTTTAGCAGTTTCATGAAATGTTCTCTCCAGAGATCTTTTATGTTCCCTGGATCTTCAATCACAGTACCAGCCTCTATTTCCTTCTTTACTCGTCCTTCAGAAGCCTTCGTTTTGTTTATTTTCATTGTAGGCCTATAGAACATTTTCTTATGGCTCGGTTGGCAGATTTTGGACGTTACACCAGGATGTGAATGTCTTAACACGGAGAGAAATGGACCTCTGGAAGGAATAAATAGTTGTATGGAGGACACGGCAAACTTTTTCATAGACAAACTAGAATAGGCAGACCGAGGGTGGTCCGAAAGCGACATATCGCAAGCGACTGGATCGATCTTTTGGGTGCTCCTTCAGACTATAGTTAGTTACTTTTATCGAAATGAAGTGTAACGAGTCAGTTTACAGGGTACGATAACATGAATAGCTTTAACGTTAATGAACGTGCTACTTTTCCGTCATACTCACACAGCTACAGTTGCAAACTATATTTTTTTTCAGACAACCAGTTTTTAAACAAAAACTCGTCTGTGAAAAGGAGTTGTACAGAAGAAATTATTTTAGTTGAGATCTAAAACTTTGTTTGCTCCCTTTGGCACATTTATGTAATTGGGAAAATGATTACAGTTTTTTGTCAAAGCACATTGAAATCCCTTTTGAGCTACCAGCATCTTTACTAATGGGTACTAAAAGTGATTTTTATTCTAATGTTGTATGTGTGAACATCACTGTTCTTCTCCAGTAGTGATGAATTTGTTATGACGAGTTCCGTTATCATATATAAAGTATTAGTCTAACTGCTCTCCTATTGTGCAGTCTGTATTTGTCTTTATACGTGTTGATTTCCTAGAGCAACGTTTTTCTTAAAACGTGTTTAACGGGGTATACGCAAAATCTGTTTGGAGCTTGATTCTTTTGTTTCCATAACCAGTAATTACACGAAGAGCAGAAGTGATTGAACTTCATTATTTAAGGAGCGCAGTAATATGCTTCTTCCACTTCAAGTTTACTTCAATACATACATCCAAAAATGTGACGCATTCGACCATGTTTATTGACTACTGTTTGTGCGCCAAATCATTTGATGACATAACTGTTTGTTGTACAGGGCAGAATACTGTATGCTAAAACAAAATGTAGTCAGAGTCCATATTCATAGAAACCATGTTTCTTTGAAACAATCTGTAACAGATTCTCCGGTTGGTCTCTCTCTAGTGTGATTTAAGATAACACTAGATATCATCTGCCAAAAACTGGAGTTCTGCTTACAGAAATTAAGTAGAAGAACATTCACCATTCACATTTATAAGGAGTAGGTGTGCGCCGAAAATTGAACTTATGATACTTCCTTCATGATTTATCCCCATCAATTAAAATTTTCTCTTGTTACAATATTTTTTCATTTACTGAAGACATTTTACATCCCATTTGTTAAGGTGATTCAAACCAGTTTGCAAAGTCATCAATTCCCTAAAACTCAAGTTTTTATAAGAGAGAAAAATGATGTACAGAATTAAATGTCTTGGAAAGGTTACAAAAGAATATCCTATATTGCCATATTTTATTATTTAAGTCTTGCAACATCTGCTGCTTGAGTGCACAAATATCATTGTCAGTCGAGCAACGTTTCGTGGATCTGAATTGTGATATACTAACTACACCGTTTCGTCGTAAGTGTGAGACTACATTACCTTCTTGAATATTTTGGAAATTGATGTCAGTAAGGAAACTGGACGATTATTCTGAAGTCGTCCTTTTCACCCTTCTTTCTAAAAGGTTTAACAACGATGTAATCTGTCTGCTGAAGTTAACGTGCCAGTGATGTATTACGTGTATCACTAAGAACATTACTTATGAAATCAGAACTGTTCTTTAGAATTATGTTTGATACAAGATTTGCCTGATTCACAATTATGTTTGAAGGTAGACTCAACGTTTAGGACGATTGTAAGCGAATACAGGAAGAGCCTGCTAAGAAAAACAGCCCAAATTTTAAGCAGATCGAGTAAATATATCGAGCTGCGGTTTTCGTCAAGCTACAGCGAAAAACACCGTAAATATTTTCGAGTGCACGAGTCATTTTAACGTTTGTAGCTGCCAAACACTGGCAGCGACTCTGTGCGCTTTTTAATGGAACTCTATTCCTTTCTGTGGTTCTGGAAAGAATCTCCCAAACGGGCTTCAACGAGATAACGTATGCCAAATTTAAACAAGCAGTAAGAAGATAGTAACGCTACAGACCACTGCCCTATTGTCAGAAGAAGTGGGCTTGTGGTCTGCCCGACTGCCAGTGTGTTTAGCTGTGTGTTTAAGGCGATCATTCCGTGCTCTGCTGTTATAGCAGTCAGAAAAGCTGTTCAAACTCTGAGAATCCATACGACAGTCGGAAAAGTGGATAGTTTTTCCGTTTATGGCGAATGCTGCGGAACTGCTAGAATGGTGGAGAGATTGTGTGTTGAAAGATATTTTGATCGTGCCCTGTCTTCAGTATCTCTATTTGGGATCATCATAAATAATGTGAGTAATTGGAAGTGATAAGATTAAATTACGTCAGTAGAAAGGAACAATGGCTGGCGAGAGAAGACATGAAATGGCGCAAACATGGACCTGTGCTGCGATTAGTACACATAAAAACTAAATAAACAGGTTTCTCTGTCGGAATCACTTTATGTAACGAATCAGCGTTCTGGTTCAATCATTCTCGAGGACGATTTTTCAAATCCGCATTCGGTCATACAGATTCGGGATTTTCATAATCACCCTAAATCACTCCAGCCTATTGTCGGAATGGTTCCTTTGAAAGCGCCTATTACCTTCTGCGTTCTTGAAACACTCCGAGCGTGTGCTCCATCTCTAATGACACCAAATTCATGATACGTTATATCCTATTCTTCCTCTCTTCTGGGTCAACATTTTGAGTACTTGAGTGTCATAATAATGGTGGACATGAGAAATGAGAAAGTTCTCTGCTAATTAGTGAGAATACAAGTATGTGAAACCATTGATGAAAAGAAGGGACAGGAGAATAGGACAAGTGAAAAATGAAATGATCGTATGGCATTGTTGTCCGGGATGTCCCCAGTCGGGTTAGGCCGCCAGGTGCCAGTGTTATATCATTCGGTTCCACATTGGGCTACTTGCGGCGAATGATGAGGACGACACAACACCATGTCAGCGAGCGGAGAAAATCTCTGATCCGGCAGCAGGACATAGGGGGGGGGGGGGGGGGGGAAGCACGTTAACACGCAGCTAAGCAGGCGTACACAGGACAAGTGTTGGGACATCAGAGGATAACTGCCATGGTACCAGAGGGAACTGCAGAGGGTAAAAACTTTGGGGGGAACCAGGGACTGGAATACGTCCAACAAACTATTGAGAAGTTTGGTGGTATTTGTGCTGCTCTCACATGAAGAGGTTGGCTCAGAAGAGTAAGTCGGGGAGGGAGGCACTAAACAAGCCAGAAGACTGATGACTGAGTATGCATTGAAAGACTACCTGACTTATATCTCCTGTGTATGCTTACATTTTGTACAATAGGATAGAAGCATTCCTTGATGCTGGGCAGTAGTTTTTGGTGTTGTTGTCTTTTTACTATTTGGTGAAGACCCACATGTTATGACATTGAACTACCTTTGGAACACAGTTTCGTACACCACGAGGATTACATTTTCTCATCATAAATTTTGTTGTAATTTGTCATACATAAACGTTAAAAATTACTTAGATACGTCAGAAGTTGGAGCCATTGTCCACTATAATTTAGCGGAAACTTCCCGTCTATAAATTTACCCGTTTTTAATATTTTTAGGTGGAGTTCTTTGCAGTCTCACTCTGAAGTATATGTATTTTTGTTGCACCAAAAGATTTATATGAACTAAAATGTTGCTACGTTATGTGTCTAAGGTTGCAATATTAAACAAGATGCTGCTGCCTGAGTAGTTTTCGCCCTCGTTTGGTAGTTAAGGCCATGCATTTAGGAATGTAAGATCAAACCTATCTATCCTTCGGCTACCTTAAACAATTCATAATTTATTAACAGCAATGGCCTGTATTCAGTTACTGCGTACGGAAGCACTGTAAGATGCACCCTGAATCAGGAGTAGGTGGGGTCCGGGATGAATTTGGGTTAGTGGAAGCCTGAATGTAATGACTGGTAAAATAAACGTTTACTCACTTCGATACATTAATTAAAACACTTTTGAACATGATAAAATGTGACAATTGCTGGTGCATGATACATATTAAGTTCAAGGCTTGATAAATCTTACGCTATGTTTCTGAGTTCGCTGCTAAATACGTGATTTACGGAAAGGAAATAATGAAGGATGGGTTACCCATACACGCACTTAAAACGCACATGCAGTTGATGAGTTTCACACAGAGGAGAAAAGAACAAAAGCCCTACATCATGACTAGACGTAGCTAGCAAGGAGATGCTGCCTCATTAGTTTTACCATGTGGAATGAATATGTAAAGTTACCGTTGAAATACATAATCCAAGATCAAAACATGAACTAGCAAAAAGTTTAATTTAAATGTACCATGTAAGAGGAAGATTATGGAGTTATAGCAGAAAACGCTTTTAAAAGAGTACACAAGCATGTGGTGGTAACGTACCAAGGTGAGTATTAAAAAAATAGGAATTTCAGGATAAACGGTTTGGAATTGCACTGAATTTATCGCAAAGATTACAAGACGTGTGAGCTGAAGGTTCTTAAACATAAATACACGTGGCGATAATGAACAAAGGCAAGTGCCGAACATTTGGAGCTACAGAATAAAAAGTATTCAGAAGTCATCGACAAAATCACGGTGGCGTCATGTAATGCACACGCCTCGCGGTTAGAAAAATGAGAAGTTGGCTTAACTGAATCGTAACTCATTTCGACAGACCTCCACGTGTTCAAGTGACTAGCACAATCAAAATATTCAACTCTCACGATATTAGAATTAAATTCGTCACACGAAATAATAGACTATAAAGCTGTAGGAAAAAAGCGTTACGGCTTCAGTTAGACCAAAAATTCAAACCAATGTCGACATTAAATAAACCATTGAGTAAAAGCTCTTAAGAACAACCGATGTTACTAAACTCCCAGCTGTCAGTGTAGGGCTTCCCTAACGAAATCGGGTAGTGATTAGAGAGCATGCCTACTGTATTGTGCCAACTTACACAAAAGCTTCGACCAGCCAAACAGAAATATGTTTGCTACCCACCAAGCATGTACTTAAGTTGGGCACACTGTTACAGCAGCTGGCTGCTCTAACTCCCACGGTTATGCACCTAGATCTTGTTACTGCCTGCACACATTCATTGGTCCTATTATTCCAAGGCGGAAAGGAGACGTACAGAGGAATATGGTACTGAGACATCGTAAACATGGGTGTGGGACTCAGAGAAGTAGCAAAACTTAGTTATCCTCGCAGAAGTGCATCTGAAATTCGAACCAGTTTAGTATAAAATACGAGAAATATGTAAACTGTTGCTGATATGAACACACTCAACTGCTCATTCTCTTTCATACCGGAGAGAATTTACAATTTCAATTTAAGCTGAGGTGCCAGAAGTATTGCGACGAGGTTCCTTTAAATAAAACGACATGAAGCGGCTCACTTAGAGGCCCTTCAGAATCCCATCCGCTTTCTGCTTCGTATACACACGGCGGAATTATGTTTATGCCAGACACCCACCTACCTCACTCTAGTGGTGCGTGCAGGAACCGAGGTGATGCAGCTCCATCGTTGCACCTCACAGGTAAGCTTGGCGTGCTCGCTCAGCGCCACCGCCGCCGCCTCCACAGAGGCCGTTCCGAGATCCGCTGCGGAGCGCAGATTGCAGGGCCGGCTCGGCCTGGGGCTCTGCCGGCGCCTGCCTGCTTCATTTCGAGGCGTGGCGCGGAGCGGCGCTCTCTGGCGCCTGCCGCTAACCTGCGTGTCTGGGCGCCCTCTGACCTGCCCGCGCTGTTTCTGTTCTCTTGTACTGCAGCCCGCATCACCAGCAGAGGGCAACGCACAAGAAACAGGGCTGCAGGGTTAACGCTCTGCGCAGTCCTTCACGCGCGCACCTACTTCAAAATTTCGGAAAAGGATTTTAACTGAATTCAAGTTTCCAGCTGAATTCTACTGATCACCACAATGTGTCCAAATGGAAAGCTTAATATTAACGGAAAAGACAGAACTGTCATTTGAAGGAAAGAAATTCATACACACAGCATAAACTGAGCTGTTTATAACGTACCACAAATGTGCAGAAAAAAGTCGAAACGTACAGTTTTACATTAAACACTTGTGGTCCATCAAGACGCAGAGTACTATAAACTGTATATATATGAAGATGGTATCTGTTCTTCCGGAAATGTCCGCCCGAAAGAACCAGCTATCTTGTCCACCCAAAATATCCTCTTGATAAGCGTGGAAGTTTGATTACGCATGTCAATCATATAGCGATTACGGGCAGCATGGGGTTCACGCCTGAGCCTCAGGACGTGCGCTAGCAGCGCATGTCGGGTGTTTCAAGCGTCAACTTCGCGTCTTAATATCTCGGGATGTAATGGGAATATTGCGATGCAATCAACGCCATTGTGTATGTGCTCATGGTATGGACTGCTGAAGAAAAAATATAAGAGGTCCATTTAAAAAAAAAAACATAAGTTTGTGTTAAAAAACACATATGCTTTCGTTTTAGAATGTTTCCAAATGTGTACATTCATGGGCCCCAGGCCTACATTGATACCGGTGAAAGTCGTTAGCTGATAAACCTCTTACACTATTTGATTTTCAAACAGCTGAGCAGATCTGAACGTACTCACACATTTCTCTCTTTACCTGTTCTGATCAACACTAAACTGACAAACAAAAATTTTTTGCGCAAAGCAATCTGACTTTCAATAATCCCTACAAAAGAATGGCCCTGACTAAAAATAACCTATACCTTTCATGAATCACTTACCTCACAAAAATCTTCGTTACTCGAACTACTGCAATACAGCGAGCGCCAATACTGCCAGCTAAGTAAAAGATTTGCTGAACGCACTAACTACTGAGAGACATAGTCAGCAAATGAAAGATTTTGATAGAGAACAAACAATGTATTTACCTTAATGTTGTTCAAAAGTCATAATATATATATCAGTTCATCATATCCAGTATTACAAATTTACTGTCTCTGATGGACACATGTCCGGATCATCCGCTCTCAAAACTCCGCCATCTCTCTCCCCACATCCACGACTGCTGCCGGCTCACCTCCAACTGCGCAACGCTATGCTCTGTTAACAGCCAACTGCCCAACACTACAATAGCCAATATTACAACAATGCTAACCAGCCACAGACTGCACACAGCACAGTCAGTGATTTTGATATAGAGCGCTACATGGCGTTACCAATATAACAACCCAAACAGCCTACGTACACATATACCAGTTTCTTTGGCTGCATGGTTAGCGGATTACTTTAATAAGATCATTCAGGAGGGAAATATTCCAGCTGTCTGGACATGTAGCGCAACAGTTCCAGTCTGGAAGCGGAGGGGAAGTCCAGCTGAATGTAACAACTACTGCACGAAATTATTCCAGTGCATCATCGATGAAAGGTTCCGACAAATTATCAGTCTCTCCATCAATCAGTGTAGATTCGTGAAGGGCTGTGGAACGACAGATGCTATCCACGCAGCTCGCCTGCTGATAGAAAAGCACCGTGAGAAGTCAAAACGTCTACACTTTGCCTTTCTCAACCTCGAAAGGGCCTTTGATCGAGTGCCAGACGAGTTCATTTGGCTCGCCCTATGAGAGCATGGAGTACCTGAAGAGCTCGTTAGGTGGGTCAGACTGCTCTACGAGAAACCGAAGAGGCGGATACAGTCAGCTGCCGGACTCTCTGTCGACCTCCCTATTTCCGTGGAAGTTCATTAGGGATCTGCTCTCTAACTGCTCCTATTTATCACTGTCATGGATAGCGTCAGAAGAAACCTTCAGAAAACCTCACCCTGCACGTTAATGTATGCTGATCATATGCTACTGGTCAGTGAAGATAAGAACGATCTACAACTTCAAGAGCAAGCCAGGAATGACCACCTTGCAGATGTAGGACTACAGCTCAATGTGTTGAAAATATATTACCTTTCTACAGAAATATCAGAATCAATGGTGTTGATCTCCCAACACCAAGAACTTCTAAGTACTTGGGCTCGACAATTGCTGCCGTAGGAAATCCCAGTTCAGATATCTTCTACTGCCTTTGCAGCGCGTGGCTCAAATGGCGTTCCGTTACTGGAGTACTATGCGATAAGAAGTTTCTAAACAGGCTCAAATCAAAAGTATACCGTTCGGCAATCCGTTCAGTTGCACAGTATGGGGCTGAATGCTGGCCTTCAACAAAGGAAGTAGAGCAAATACTTGCTGTTACGGAGACCAAAATGCTTACGTCAACATCGGAATTAACATTTCATGACCACGTCACAAATAATGAAATTCGCAGGCTATACGGTGTTGCACCAATAGTAGACAAAATGAGAGAAAGCCGCCTACGTTGGTACGGGCATGTCCTTAGAGCAGACGAGACAACAGTGGAAAAGGCTACTTCCAACGATAATGTAAAAGGGAAACGGCCAGCAGCACGACCAAGTCAACGATGGCTTGACACCCTGTATGAGGACCTCAAGATCTGTGGCCTTCACCTTGATCAAGCATAAGATCGTAAAATGTGGCGACAACGAGCCAAAACAGGGGACCCCGCCAGCACACGGGACAAACGCTAAGGAAGAAGAATAAGAAAATACCAATTTCTTTGGCATATATATACAGGGTGTTTCAAAAATGACCGGTATATTTGAAACGGCAATAGAAACTAAACGAGCAGCGATAGAAATACACCGTTTGTTGCAATATGCTTGGGACAAAAGTACATTTTCAGGCAGACAAACTTTCGAAATTGCAGTAGTTACAATTGTCAACAACAGATGGCGCTGTCGTCTGGGAAACTCTATAGTACAGAGGATATTGTTTATTATATTTTTCCCCGTTTTTATTTTTACTTGTCAGATGTACAATGATTAGCGAGAACTTTATGATCATCTACCTAGTAGCCGGTATCTCCATCTTAGGCACGGATAACAGCGTCGACGCGTCGTGGCACGGAAGCATCGAGGCCTTGGTAGGTCGACGGAAGAAATTGGTACCACATATGCACAAATAAGTCACCTAATTCCCGCAAATTCCGCGGGGGGAGGCGATGAGCTCCGACGCCACGTTCAGTCACATCCCAGATGTGTCCGCTCTGGTACATATCTGGTGATTTGGGGAGGCGGGGAGGGGGTTGGAGGGCGGAGCACATCAATTGGAACTCAGCACTGTGTTCCTCGAACCACTCCATTAAACTCCTGGCCTTGGGACAAGGCGCATTATCTTGTAGAAAAATGCCACTGCCGTCGAGCAACATGATCGTCTTGAAGAGGAGTTCGTGGTCTGCAACCAGTGCACGATACTCCACTTGAGCCTCGGGTGCCCACGTGACTGCTCCCAGGAAAATAATGGAGCCGCCGTCTACATATCTTTGTCCCTCATTACAGGTGTCAAGGAGCTGTTCCCCTGGAAGACGACGGATTCACGCCTCCTCATCGGCACGATGAAGAAGGTATCGGGATTCGTCAGCTCATGCGACATTCTGCCTCTCCGCCAATATCTAGTGCGACGATCACATGCCCTTCTTCTGTGGTAATTGCCGATGTGGTGTTAATTTTGGCACATGCATTGGCTGTCGACTCCGGAGGCCCATTGTTACGGCTGTTCGGTGCACTGTGTGCTCAGACACGCTTGATCACTGTCCATAATTAATGTTTAATGTTAGTTCTGCCTCAGTTCGCCGCCTGACTTGTTTTACCAGCGTCCTCAGCCTCTGAGTCCGACATCTTTAATGCGGGGTGGCCGGCCAACCCCACGACGTCCGGAAGTAGTTTCGCCTCGTGTTGAAGGCATTCACCACACCACTCCTCGAACACTTGGCAAGTCGTGCATTTCCCCAAAGCTCGTACCGAGCCTTCGGGCCATCACAATCTGCCCTCAGTCAAACTCAGACCTCACACCCGCCCCATTTAACACACGAACAAGACTCTTAACGATACTAAATGCACGGTGTGTGTGTTTGACTAGCAATCATTCCTCGCCAGGTGACGCCGGGACTGGTTTATATCGATAAAAGTTCGATGGTCATAATGTTCTGGTTGACCAGTGTGTATCTGAGGATCCAATTATAAACTATGAAATCGGTCGTTACAATATAGGATAATTTAATAGTTTATATTAAAAATGGTTCCTCCTGCTGTATTTAAGGCACATCCATATCTCATCACTGACTTCTAGTTACTGCCTACCTTCCACACGGAGCACATCCATATCTCATCACTGACTTCTAGTTACTGCCTACCTTCCACACGGAGCACATCCATATCTCGTCACTGACTTCTAGTACCAGCCACACGCAGTTAACGTCAACAAGTGTACGGGCCTGCAGATGACATTATTACAACGTTGAAACTAGTTGCCAAAATAAAATCGACACCTTAAATACAGATGGACGAATTTCTTCACTTTTAATATAAAAATATACCAACTAACGTCTCATTGTCCTCCATTCATCAAGATGTATTTCTTTCGGTTCTGTTATATTACCAAGATAGTTCCAGAATCTTTAAGAATACATGGAGGTGAGTAAAATAATATTTGCAGGACATCTATCACGAAACTTTTCTACCCTAAGAGTTTTACTAGTCAGTTTAACGTTTGTAAATTACTGCGCTTTAGGTACTGCTGTGGCATAATAAAGAATAACGGCAAGGTTAACAAAATATTACATTTACAACAGCCGATTGATTCGAGATCCCTATTGACGATCCTTGTCTACTGGTGATACCTGCAGCTGGCAGTGGATTATGGCTGGGTGTTAGTGAGAAGGCAGCCTTGTAAAGAGGAACGCTTTCTAGTGCAACTTTGTCTCCAGGTCTCCACGCCCTGTTCAGCAGCTTCTACAAATCCCTGCCTCCACTACTCCACCACACGAAGTTCATCTTAGCATATAGGACCAAAAACAAAGCGTTTTTCGTAATTCTTCAACGAACCAGGTCGGTGAAACGACATACAACCATCCATTTGTCGTTTCCTATCATTTTATTGTAATACGTCGTACATCGTACATCGCACAAAGATTGGTGATCAGGAACACTGCGCCACCATCTTGTCCACTGACACCAGAACGTTGATTCACCATCAGGATTCGAACCAGTTTACTACCGACACGAGCATCACTGCACAGGCTAATGTTAGTGACCTTGGGCTACAGTGGTGGATGGGATGTCGATAACAATAAAAATATAAAAGATACATAAACATAGTCACAACGACTTATATCAGTGGTTACCACAGTGCTTTTGATTTTTAGAGGTTGTCATGAGTATCCATGAACACCGCCGTCTTCTTTTGCTCGGATCCGCGGTGTGATCGGTTTATTGTCCTTCAACGGTGAATCGGCGTTGGATCTGTGTCTTATTACTGGTCACTTTCATCCCTCCTGTGCAAAATTCTGACGAGAATGATGCTGACCTTCACTCTCGGCAACGTGTCGAAATTTGAAATTCCACCGGGATCCACGAGAAAGAAGGGCCCCGCAGCGAACTTGTGACATCATACCAGTCGCCTTGCACGGTCGCCTTTGTGCAAACCACAGGAAATAAAGCTGTCAATGACGTGGCCTTTCTTTCTCATGGGAGGAAGGGGGAATTCCATGTTGTGACGTCAAATAACTTGCCCATCTCTACGTCCAAGATCGCTTCCACGATCAGTGTAACAGTGTGAGAATGGTTGAGCCGTGTGCGGCTCACGTTGATGCCGTTCATAGCTTGGCATCTTGTAATACCGATAGTGGCGTCTCGTTTTCTTAGTGTGTTTACTGGCGCCACTATCGTTGGCTCACCTTGTCTGTCCGCGAGAGGCAGCAGCAGCGCTTATCGATAGCACGTAGTGTGGTACCATATCTGGAGCACCGTCTAGTATTTCCGGGTCGTCGTGTGTCGAGCGGGTTGAGTTGGGACGGAGCACCAGTGAGGGCCGGACAGCCAGTACTCGCTCGACAGCTGGCGACACACATGCACTGTCCGACGGAAGGATGCTGTCGAGAGAGTGCACGACCACGTCAACGACCGGAATCAGCGAGTTTTAGTTGAACGGATCGTGGCATACGGGTAGTGCAACTTTCACTTGTGTATGTGTGGGCGCTCAGTCTGGAACCTAGCGACTGCTATGTTCGCAGGTTCGAATCCTGCCCCGGGCATGGATGTGTGTGATGTCCTTAGCTTAGTCAGGTTTAAGTAGTTCTAAGTTCTAGGGGACTGATGACCGCAGATGTTAAGTCCCATAGTGCTCAGAGCCATTTGAACCATTTTTTTTTTATACTGGGAGGTTTTCCTTGCCTCACTTGAGTGGCGACTACCGTTGGTAGATCGTTCGGTCGGTCGTCGCAACGCACGACATGCATTTGGCTTTCCGACCATTTCTGGCATCTCTGTGTTTGTGACGACTTATAATTCGTCCGTGTTGTGTCACAGTGACTGGTTTTGGTATTGTTTGAGACATTGTGGAATTGTCTTCGCAGATCCGTGTGTATGTTGTGTAGTTTTTAATGTCCAGTTATTTAAATGCTGCCTTCTGGTGTCAGACAGTTCGGCTTTGGACGGAGCAGCGAGGAGGTCTACATCGCGGGGGCAGGCAGGGACCAATGGTGACGTGCAGGCACTGACGGACCGAGGGGCTGTAGCCGACAACCGAACCCAGGACGTTTGAAGTTGAGTGAACCGTGTCCAGTACTGAAACCTCCACTGTTTGAGATCTCGCTGTTGTTTCCGTGCTGCTGATCACAGGGTCGGTGAGACCAACCGCAACAAGTGGGGTCTGTCAGGTTGGCGGAAGCTATTAGCCGCCTTCTACTCCTAGATGTTAGTTTGGATTTAGTATTGTTCTTATTAGCGAAGTGCTACATGTGGTATTTTCTGCCTTGTGCCCGCTAAGGCGTCAGTTACCTGCTCTGAAGGTTCGCGTACTTTTCCGGCAGTGTGCCTTTCCTAGTCGTGTTGATGCTGTCTGACACGGCGTGTAGTTCGACAGCCTTTTGAATTGTACTGTGCATATGTTTTTGGGAGGTCTACCTTGATTCTAGTGTTTTCTTCAGCGTTAGGTGGTGTCTGAAGACGTTGTGCTGTTCGTCTCTTCGCCCTTACCTAAAGATATTCCATCTTTGTACCGGTGATCGGAGGTTAGGCGGATTGGTTAGTCGATCGGTCGGCGCTTAAGCCACCCCAAGTGTGAGTTGCCATCCTGTTACGTGAGTACAACTCTTGGCTGCCTGTCTCACCGCTTACACAGCTGTAGTCTCCTTCCTCAGGTCGATCCACGGTGAACTGTCTGGGAATCACTCCATCTTAATTAGAAAAGTTGTCATAACTGTTTAACGTCCGCAGCCCGTGATCGTGCGGTAGCGTTCTCGCTTCCCGCGCCCGGGTTCACGGGTTCGATTCCTGGCGGGGCAAGGGATTTTCCCTGCCTCGTGATGACTGGGAGTTGTGTGACGTCATTAATTAAGTTATGTTTAAGTAGTTCTAAGTTCTAGGGGACTGATGACCATAGATGTTGAGTCCCATAGTGCTCAGAGCCATTTTTTGATAGCTGTTTAACATTTACCCTAATGTTTGAACATGTCATTTCCTTCCCCACTTGTAATTCCGGTCTTCAGCAGTTAATTGTTTGTAACACTGCTTGTGGCCTTCAGACGACAAATTATTTTCACTTTTCTCTTAACAAGGTCTGCTGCCGTCACTATAGCCTGTTACAGTTCATTAAGACTGTTTTAAAAAGGTTTTAGTATTTTAGCATGTAACAGCCTTCCTTACTTGTGATCAGGCCTTCAGCCCTTGTATATTCTGAAAGTGATTGTGGCCTTCAGCCCACGAATAATTTTCGACCTTATTAATAAGGCGATCAGCCGTTACTATAGCTTCTTACCGTTTTGATTCTTAAGAAGATAATATCTTGGTATTTGTTAATGTGTAACTCCCTTCCTCACTTGTGATTCAGGCCTTCAGCCGTTGTGTATTCTGAAATTGATGTTGTTTTCCTGCCGTTAATTGTTTGTAACATGGCTCGTGGCTTGCAACTGACAAATAGTTTCAGTTCTGAAACTTCCTGGCAGATTAAAACTGTGTGCCGGACCGAGACTCGAACTCAGGACCTTCGCCTTTCGAAGGTAAGTGCTCTACCACTGAGCTACCCAAGCACGACTCAGGCCCGGTCCTCACAGCTTTATTTCTGCCAATACCTCGTCTCCTACCTTCCAAACTTTACAGAAACTCTCCTGCGAACCTTGCAGAAGTAGCACTCCTGAAAGAAAGGATAATGCGGAGACATGGCTTAGCCACAGCGTGAGTTCGAGTCTCGGTCCGGCACACAGTTTTAATCTGCCAGGAAGTTTCATATCAGAGCACACTTCGCTGCAGAGTTATAATCCCATTCCAGTTTCAGTTCTGTCTTGATAAAGCCTTCAGCCGTTGCTATAACTTGTTACATATATTAAGATTGTTAAAAGGGTTTTTGGTATTTTTAACGTGTAATTGTCTTCGTTATTGGCAATTCAGGCCTTCAGCCATTGTGTATTTTTTTAAATTGCTTCTGGCCTTCAGCCGACGAATAATTTAGATACTTCTTAATCAGGTCTTCAGCCTTTGATTTGTGTGTAACATTGCTTGTGGTCTGCGGCCGACAATAACTTGCAAATTTCTCTAATAAGGCTATCGGCCGCCAGTGTAGTTCACTCTGAGCACTATGGGACTTAACTTCTGAGGTCATAAGTCCCTTAGAGCTTAAAACTACTTCACCCCAACTAATCTGAGGACATCAGAAACATCCATGCCCAAGGCAGGATTCGAACCTGCGATCGTAGCGCAGGCTGTAGCGCCTAGAACCGCTTGGCCATCACGGCCGGCGCCAGTGTAGTAAAACCTTTAAAAAATTTTGTTGAGAGTTTTAAAAATAAAGTCAATTTTTTTTTCAACCAACGGTAACTGGTTAGGCGCCGTCCACACCTTACCTGCTTTCCTGACGCCCCACGTCTCAGTGGTGAGTATTAGGGCGAATACAGACTACTCTGACGTGACGTGCAAACATGTGGGTTCACGTCATAACGCGCGTGATATAATAATCCAACACAGGATTTTCTGCGCTTACGTTTATATTGAGCAGACATGACGTGGGAATGCATTGGATGATGCAATCTGACGCTACACGCCTTATGACGCGTGGGAAGAACATCTAAAGTTCTAGATTTTCGTCGGTTGTGGAAGGCGACATAAGTGTGAAGTGGTTTCTCCTCTACCATTTGCAGTTATTATTTGAAGATGGAAGAGATGTTGATTGCATACGTTCGGTCAAATTCGGTGCTGTATGACCCTACAAACCGGGAATATCGTAACCAGCATTCAAGGAAAGAGGCTTGGGACGAAAAAGGAGAAAAAATCGGCATTACAGGTCAGTAAAAACAGTTATTTTTGTTTGTCGTCATCCGTACAAGAAATGGTAAAAATAATGAAACACAACCAACGCTTGCGCTCCCAAGTACTTCTTCCAAGTGCACATGCTACATCAAGTGACAACGTGGACGACGAATGCGAACTTTTTTTCTTCAGCATGGCGAAAAATGTGAAAAAATTGCGTCCTGATAAGCAAATTAGAGTGAAGATGGATGTGGGCAACATTGTTTTGGGGGCAGCGTTGCAAGCAGCACATGGGAGCTCATTTCAGGTGAACCCCAGTTACCACAGTACTCTTAATACAAATCCATCATCATTCTATCAGTCCTCCTCAACACCGTCTCCTCAACGATCTGAACACAGCTTTGACTGCTCAACGGAGTCAAATTTGTCCTACACTTGGCGAGAGAAACCGCAAGGAAACTTTTCTAATTTGTAATTACCTTTCTGATACATAATAAAACGCACTTTGTGAAAAGAAAATCAATAAAAATTCCAAATTGTCTCTGTGATAATTTTTTTCCCTCCCATATATATAATACAGTAAAGTATTAGCACTTACCTCAAGCAAACTGCAAGTCGTATCTGCGCTGGAATGCTTTCCCTGAGTTGAGTGGAGCGTTTTTCTATTATCGGACCAACCAAGCTCAGGAGATGGTAGAATTTCGCTTTTATCATTCTGTAATACCACTTAAACCGCTCTTCGTCTTCTAATAGTTGAGGCATTAAATTTTGGAACTCCCCAAATTCGTCTCGCTCCATACTGATAGGATGCACCCATTCTCTAGACGAGCAAATGCATTCAATACACAGAGCAGCCATATCTTCTTCTTCTTCTTCTTCCAGCATGTCAAAAACAGTCGGTACATTCATGGTTGCAGGGTCAAAACAAACTGTCAGAAAATACAACGCAGACGAAGTAGTTGTTTCATGCTGCTGTACGTCAGGCCAATGTGAACACAGCTTCATGTCTGACGTGGTCCCACGCTGCCTGACGTGGTAACACGTCACGTCAGAGTAGTCTGTGTTCACCTTTAGAGGGAAGAAAACCTGGAGAGACGCCGACGGTGCTTGGTGGCGCCACGCACCAGACTACTGGGGGCAGTCGTGTGGCTGGAAAAGTAGCCCACGCGCGTGGCACCTGCTGGCCTGCCCACGCGGCGCGTCCGCCATGTTGACAAACGATCTCCGCGGCGATACGGCGGCCCGGCGGAGCCGCAGGGCAGCGCGCTGAGGCGACGGCGAGCCAGCCTCCTCTGGTGGGCGGACTGGCACAGCATGGGGCAGGGCAGGCTGGGAACAGCGCAGACCGGCGTGCGTAACCAGCTTACCGCCGCTCTAGTGCGCCGCTGCCGATCTGGCGCGCTCTGCGGCTAGTGTGGCTGGGCGAGGCAGCCGTGTCGAAACTCGAAAAGCGGACCGGATTTACTGTCCGCTCTCAGTGAGGGGCTTTCTGAAACGCTCTCGTTAATACCGAGGTGCAGCACGCTGTTACCGCTGGGCTATTGCACTCTATTCGTTACGAGCGGGTGGCAGCAAATTTTGGAGTGAATTGCGGTGGGCGATTGACGGGACACTTACTGGTATCCGTGACAATAAATCATGCACAATGAGAGGGCATTAAATTTTACGTGAATGCTTTATTACCATGTCACAGTGAACTTTACCGTGGCAGTCCACCCTGAGAAGAGGAGCTGCTTTCTGCAGCGTATTTATTGTACTTTTTTTCTTTTTATTAACATTAAGTGTTTTAGCCTCTCCCCGATGTTATTCAATCGGTATATTGAGCAAGCAGTAAAAGAAACAAAAGAAAAGTTCGGAGTAGGTATTAAAATCCATGTAGAAAGAGAGAAATTTGTTAACATCGAGTATCGAGAATCAGGAAGTCATTTCTAAAAGTATTTGTATGGAGTGTAGCCATATATGGAAGTGAAACATGGACGATCAATAATTTGGACAAGAAGAGAATAAGAGCTTTTGAAATGTGGTGCTACAGAAAAATGCTGAAGATTAGATGGGTAGATCACATAACTAATGAGGAGGCATTGAATTGGGGAGATGAGGAGTTTGTCGCACAACTTGACTAGAAGAAGGGATCGGTTGGTAGGACATGTTCTGAGGCATCACAAATTTACCATTGGATGGCGTGTGGAGAGTAAAAATCGTAGAGGAAGACCAAGAGATGAATACACTAAGCAGATTCAGAAGGACGTAAGTTGCAGTAGGTACTGGGAGATGAAGAAGCTTGTACAGGATAGAGTAGCATGGAGAGCTGCATCAAACCAGTCTCAGGACTGAAGACAACAACATCAACAACAACAAGTGTTGGTGCAGATCCAGTATTGGGTTATATGTGGGGATGGGAGCGGGCTGTTCAAAGTTTGTTATCTGTTTATTTCCTGTCACCCCCCCCCCCCCTCCCAATACCGTCCAAGATGCCCATGATTTTAATAATATTAATTTATAGTAACTTGAATCGGACAGACCACAGAAGACATTGGCCGACCGGCCTGGGACGTCGATCGAAGAACAACGAAAATCACTCGTAGACGACGACAACAGTGATGAACGAACAACGAAGACAACACGAATGAAACAATAGTCCGAAGAGTGAAGCGAAGCGCCAGCCTAGACGAAACAATATTAAGGACCAAGGAACGCTGAGTACAGTTGTAAGTGGGCTACTTCTGCGTTGGCAGCGTTGTGTAGCGCTTTCCATTGGATCTCTGAGTGCGCTTTCTTTGTAATACACTCAGTGGCTGGCTGGACTCGTTGTTTTAAGTTAATTGCCAGTAGTATTGGGCAGTTGGAAGTTAGTCGCCAGCAGAGATGGTAGTACCGTTGGGCAGTTGGAGGTGAACAGTCAGCAGTGATGGATGTTAAATGCGAGATGTTAGCATTGGTGGAGGGTAGAGGTCTGAAGTGTTAGTGTAGGCTAACGATCTGGAAGTAGCCGCTTTGGAGATAGAAAATTCGTCATGATTATATATCTTTGTACTCGGTATCACATTATTAAGGTACAAAATTCATTATTTGGTTTGCAGAAAAATCTTTCCTTTGCGAACACCATGCCCATCAGTAGTTAGTGGCTTTAGTTAGAATCTTTTATTTAGATAGCGGTAATGACGCTCGCTGTATTGCAGTAGTTCACGTAATGAAGATTTTTGTGAGGTAAGTGCTTAATGAAATGTATAGGTTATTGTTAAGATTTGTTTTGAAACGTCCCCTTAGAAAAATTAATGAATTACTGTGCTGATAAATCTCTTACATTATTTGATTTTCAAACAGCTGAGCAGAACTGAACGTACTCAGACATTACTCTCTTTACTTATTCTGATCAACACTAAACTGACACACAATATTTTTTAGCGCAACGCAGTCTGACTTTCAATAATCCTTACAAAAGAATGGCCCTGACTAACATTAACCTATACCTTTCACAAATCACTTACCTCATTAAAATCTTCGTTACTCGAACTACTGCAATATAGCGAGCGCCACTACTGCCAGCTAAATAAAAGATTCAAACTACTGAAGGCACTAACTACTGATAGGCATAGTTAGCAAATGAAACATTTTGATAGAAAACAAACAAAGTATTTACCTTAATAGTGTTCAAAAGTCACAATATATATATATAGCAGTACATGACATCCAGTTTTACAAATGTACTGTTTCTGATGGACACACGTCCTGATCATCCGCTCTCAAAAATCCGCCATATCACTTCCCCACATCCACCACTGCTGGCGGCTCACCTCCAACTGCGCACCGCTATGCGCTGTTAACAGCCAACAGCGCACTACAATAGCAAATTCCAACAATGTCACCCAGCCACAGACTGCACACATCACACCCAGTGACTTTCATACAGTGCGCTACGTGGCGTTACCAATATAAGAACCTAAACAGCCTACTTACACTTTTTAGTCAGGGCCATTCGTTTGAATTAATTATTTGAAGTCAGGTTATCCTTTTTTGGCAGTCAGGTTGCATTGCGCTAGAATATTGTGGGTCAGTGTTGACATGATAAGAATAAGTACAGAGAAAGTAGGTTCACTTGCATTCACTCAGCAGTTTAATAGCGAAGTCTGACAGTGAACAATAGCAGAGTGCATTCGGAACACGAATGAGGTCCGGGACCCTGAGCTGCTAGCTTCATAGCGCAGTCACGGGCTCCGATAGACTGACGAGTGGGCAGTCACCTACACCAAGTGCTGTAGCGGCAACAAAAGCTCTCGCAAATATGAGGAGTGCCGCCTAGCTTCTCTCGTCTAGGTCCAAGCGTTTTGGTGGGCTTCCGAAGTAGTTCGGCCAGGCTACTAGAAATATAATATTTAAAATTTTTTGATGCATTCTTCTTTTTCCTGGCCTTATTCCTATTATTCACTGGATCGCCATATTGTATTTCGGATTTGGCAATCTTAGAGGTAGACGATGGCCGAATGTCTTCTTCCCTGGGGCTTCCAGTTGAAACACTGTTGGATATTCACAGCATGTCTTAGGATCTTTCTCCAGAAATTTTGTGATATACTCCGCCGTCTATGCGGGATGAATGTCTGAATGTACACCTATATTCCACAAGCCAGCTTACGTTGTGTGATGGAGGGCACTTTGTGTACCACTTTGACTATCCGTCTTTCCTGTTCCAGTCCCAAATGGTTTGCAGGGACAACGACTGCCTTCTCTTCTTCTTTGTCTCATGTCTTCACAAGGTCGGCATGTCAATTACTAGCTTTTCCAATGTTAGTGGTAGCCACCCCTGACTCTTCCCCTCTTCTCCCTTGGATAGAAAGTGTGTACCTCATCAGCCTACGTGTGGTGTTATGCCATGTGAAATTGTGAGAACATTGTCTAAATACTTTCCAATCGTGTAACTTAGGATGGACGAGGAAAACCAGCGTGGTAGTCGCCTAGTCATATGTCGAAAACCTCATAAGATCCAAATTCGGGCTGTCCGACACACCAGCTGTCGTCGTTAATCCTCCGAGCAGATCCGATCTGTGCTATCACGGCGGGCCATATAAATTGTGTTGATTTAGTAAAATGGTTTGTTTAAATCAGTGCCAAATCTTTTGCACAACTTCCAATAAACTGCAGCTCAAATAAGTGCATAGGCCGGTAAACGTTCCTCCTGAAAACTGATCTCTACACGTCTCATGCAACGGATCTAAAGCTGCGACACAAACAGACTAACACAGCTTTGGTAATGTCGTTTTGATCGTGGTAATACTAGTGCTAACGAAGGAAAAACAAGGCCACAACTGTAAAATTTGTGTTCCGTCCTGCAGTTGACAAACCCAAACACAATGGAGAACAGTACAATACAACAAAGATATACACGAGAAAATACAAATTCAATACAACATTAAAATGAGACACCAGACTTAAAATACATAAACTCTTCCGGAAAAAATTCAAAGCTGGCCTTGAAAGACGCAAACAAAAATCATATACCTGAAAACAAATACACAAGAAACACACCAGCACAAAAACCTATACATACATACCCATGTGTACATCCAGAAGTTCACATCAACAAAATGAACTAAAATCATAAAAAAGATAACCATAGAAAATACATTACCTAACAAAAGAAAATTGAGAATGATGCACCAACCCCAAAACTCCAAATCAATAATTTTACCTTCCCGACCAAACCCACACTTTTCCTTAATTATCATTTATCTCCCCCCCCCCCCCCCCCCCGGGCCATCACGCCAACATGAAAGTAGATAACAAATTTTGGAGCATACATTTGCCCAACACTCTTAAGGAAACACTTAAATGGACAATGTTTATCGGGATCGGGTACATATGCCTTCGAGAATATTCATCTAAATGGCTCTGTAGTATCGAAATGCGTCTTTTCCCCCTCCCTACAATAGATTTTATGGCTGATAATTACCTTCTACACTCCTGATATAAACCCCAGTAGCTAAACTTCGGAATTCAATGTTACGATTCACTACAACATGCTGAAAACCCCATTTCCCCCATCCTTATATGAAGAAACCCCATCTGAAATAACTACACAATCGTCAGCCACAATATGTGTAAGTAGGCTGTTTAGGTTTTTATGTCAGTAACGCCATGTAACGCTCTATATGAAAATCACTGACTGTACTGTGTGCAATCTGTGGCTGGTTTGCATTGTTGGAATTTGCTATTGTAGTGTTGAGCAGTTGGCTGTTAAGAGCGCGTAGCGTTGCGTAGTTGGAGGTGAGCCGCCAGCTGAGGTGAATATGGGGAGGGAGATGGCGGAGTATTGAGAGCGGATGATCTGGCCGTTTGTCCATCAGAGTCAGTAAATTGGTAAGACAGGATGTCATGAACTGCTATATATATTATGACTTTTGAACACTATTAAGGTAAATACATTGTTTGTTCTCTATCTAAATCTTTCATTTGCTAACTATGTCTATCAGTAGTTAGTGCCTTCAGTAGTTTGAATCTTTTATTGAGCTAGCAGTAGTGGCGCTTGCTGTATGCAGTAGTTCGAGTAACGATGATTTTTGTGGGGTAAGTGATTCATGAAAGGTATAGGTTATTGTTAGTCAGGGCCATTCTTTTGTAGGGATTTTTAAAGTCAGATTGCGTTGCACTAAAAATATTGCGTGGCAGTTTAGTGTTGATCAGAATAAATAAAGAGCGAAATGTCTGAGTACGTTCAGTTCTGCTCGGCGGTTTGAAAAGCAAATAATGTAAGAGGTTTATCAGCACGGAAATCCGTTAATTTTTCTAAGGGGACGTTTCAGATGTTTATATAATTTCACCAACACCTTCTTCGTTCGATTATGGACTGCTTTAAAAACTACGTAATCACACTCTGGGTCTGAAATTACAGCCCCACAAACTCATAAATCTACCGCAGATTCCTCTCTTTCTTACTTGGTTTTGCCAAAAGCAGACTCATATCAATTTCGACGGTAACACCCCTTCCCCCCTCCTCCCACAAAGGTCCCCTTTGCTTTATATATCCCCACATACTTCACTACAAAAAGAATTCCAACCTAGAACAGTATGCTCACTCACATGGCATTCACGTACACACAGCCCAACAGGATACCTCAGACAGCAACAGTACGTAATTTCCATTATATCCCTCAAGACCATCTTCGGTGTCTCAGACCATGTTCCTTGTCGAGCTTAACGCCATACTCGTTCTTTGGTACACCACCATTTGAATAAATCATGAGTACGACGCGCTGACACTTATCAGGCGCATATGTTCGTCGCATTCACGACATCGAACATAATCAGCAATAAGACCACATTATTGCAAAAACCGAATGGTTCACATCATATCTATGCCTCAAGTCTGCTTTAAGTCTTCCATATTCATAGGAGTAGATAAATCCATACCTACAAACGAAAACAAAAATTAAAAATTTGCTACAATGGAAAACAAATTCTTCCATATTATCTGATACTTATTAAGAGTGGAAATAAATACCGAATGAATTGAAACGAACAAATGATTTATATTAATACAAGCGACAAAAATCATACACTGTGTCTAGCCCTGTCTCTTAAAAGCACATTCGTTTATTTTAATTTTCAATGATGACGCTTAGCCACATAATATAATAGATTTATTATCTATGGCTCGAAAATACATTAATATCTATGAGTACAGTACGGCGTCATTGGTCAAGGACGACGTGTTGTGTCCCATTCTTCATTTGATACAGAAGGCCAAGAGTGACTTCGCGAGACATTCAATCTCACTGTAAGTAGGCTGTTTAGGTTTTTATGTTGGTAACGCCACGTAGCGCTCAGTATGAAAATCACTGGCTGTGCTGTGTGCAGTTTGTGACTGGTTTACATTGTTGTTGGCTATTGTAGTGTTGGGCAGCTAGATGTTAACAGCGTGTATCGTTGCGCAGTTGGAGGTGAGCCGCCAGCAGTGGTGGATGTGGAGAGAGAGAGATGGCGGAATTTTGAGAGTGGACGATCTGGACGTGTGTCCATCAGAAACAGTAAATTTGTAAAACTGAATATCATGGATATATATATATATATATATATATATATATATATATATATATATATATATATATATATATGGAAAAAAGAACACATTGACATCGGTGTGTCAGACCCACCATACTTGCTCCTGACACTGCGAGAGGGCTGTACAAGCAATGATCACACGCACGGCACAGCGGACACACCAGGAACCGCAGTGTTGGCCGTCGAATGGCGCTAGCTGCACAGCATTTGTGCATCGCCGCCGTCAGTGTCAGCCAGTTTGCCGTGGCATACGGAGCACCATCGCAGTCTTTAACACTGGTAGCATGCCGCGACAGCGTTGACGTGAACCGTATGTGCAGTTGACGGACTTTGAGCGAGGGCGTATAGTGGGCATGCGGGAGGCCGGATGGACGTACCGCCGAATTGCTCAACACGTGGGGCGCGAGGTCTCCACAGTACATCGATGTTGTCGCCAGTGGTCGGCGGAAGGTGCACGTGCCCGTCGACCTGGGACCGGACCGCAGCGACGGACGGATGCACGCCAAGACCGTAGGATCCTACGCAGTGCCGTAGGGGACCGCACCGCCACTTCCCAGCAAATTAGGGACACTGTTGCTCCTGGGGTATCGGCGAGGACCATTCGCAACCGTCTCCATGAAGCTGGCCTACGGTCCCGCACACCGTTAGGCCGTCTTCTGCTCACGCCCCAACATCGTGCAGCCCGCCTCCAGTGGTGTCGCGACAGGCGTGAATGGAGGGACGAATGGAGACGTGTCGTCTTCAGCGATGAGAGTCGCTTCTGCCTTGGTGCCAATGATGGTCGTATGCGTGTTTGGCGCCGTGCAGGTGAGCGCCACAATCAGGGCTGCATACGACCGAGGCACACAGGGCCAACACCCGGCATCATGGTGTGGGGAGCGATCTCCTACACTGGCCGTACACCTCTGGTGATCGTCGAGGGGACACTGAATAGTGCACGGTACATCCAAACCGTCATCGAAGCCATCGTTCTACCATTCCTAGACCGGCAAGGGAACTTGCTGTTCCAACAGGACAATGCACGTCCGCATGTATCCCGTGCCACCCAACGTGCTCTAGAAGGTGTAAGTCAACTACCCTGGCCAGCAAGATCTCCGGATCTGTCCCCCATTGAGCATGTTTGGGACTGGATGAAGCGTCGTCTCACGCGGTCTGCACGTCCAGCACGAATGCTGGTCCAACTGAGGCGCCAGGTGGAAATGGCATGGCAACCCGTTCCACTGGACTACATCCAGCATCTCTACGACCGTCTCCATGGGAGAATAGCAGCCTGCATTGCTGCGAAAGGTGGATATACACTGTACTAGTGCCGACATTGTGCATGCTCTGTTGCCTGTGTCTATGTGCCTGTGGTTCTGTCAGTGTGATTATGTGATGTATCTGACCCCAGGAATGTGTCAAGAAATTTTCCCCTTCCTGGGACAATGAATTCACAGTGTTCTTATTTCATTGACTTTTGAACACTATTAAGGTAAATACATTACTTGTTCTCTATCAAAATCTTTCATTTTCTAACTATGTCTATCAGTAGTTTCGCCTTCGGTAGTTTGAATCTTTTATTGAGCTGGCAGTAGTGGCGCTTGCTGTATTACAGTAGTTCGATTAACGAAGATTTTTGTGAGGAAAGTGGTTCATGAAAGGTATAGGTTATTGTTAGTCAGGGCCATTCTTTTGTAGGGATTTTTGAAAGTCAGATTGCGTTGCGCTAAAAATATTGTGTGTTAGTTTATTGTTGCACAGAATAAATAAAGAGCGAAATATCTGAGTACTTTCAGTTCTGCTTGGCTCTTTGAAAAGCAAATAATGTAAGAGGTTTATCAGCACAGTAATTCGTTAATTATTCCAAGAGGACATTTCATATGGCGACGTTGCCAGGATACCTCACTGGAATGCTCTGAATTTTTCTTGTAGTTTGTGTAATTAGTGAAGCTATTGTTTATTGCTAGTGCATAATTATAGAGAGAATTTCCTTTGTAGTTGTAGTTTTTCATTGTTGTACAGTAAAACAGTTGTGCCATGCATGTAGATTTGCACCAAGCATTTCGCAGTTGCGCTTGCTATTAAAGAGATATTATTTTCAATGCTATATTAATGTGTTTTCTTATTTTGCTCTTCAAATTGTGCTTTTCTGTGTTATCGTGTGAAATAATGTGACAATAATGGCGTGTGAAAAACGTAATCTATGCTCCAAAGTAAACTGAGAAATGACAGTGAAGACGAAAGCAGTGCGTTAGCGCCACCGTTTAATGAATTAACTAATGTTCAAAGTAGTACATTGGTAACTGTGCATAGGGAAATGGAGCGAGCTGCAAATAATGGTGTAGACAGTGTAAAAATTAGTGAACAGTGAAGCATTATCGATCGACCGGTCGGCAACAGCTCGCCTCAGGAATCCGAAATGACGGGCACAATCTCTCAAATACTGTGGATTCATATTTTGGGTCCTCACCGTTTTCTCAGATAAGATAATGGTTCAAATGGCTCTGAGCACTGGTACTTAATATCTCAGGTCATCAGTCCCCTAGAACTTAGAACTACTTAAACCTAACTAACCTAAGGACATTACGCACATCCATGCCCTAGGCAGGATTCAAACCTGCGACCGTAGCAGCAGCGTGGTTCCGGACTGAAGCGCCCAGAACCGCTCGGCCACAACGGCCGGCTTTCTCAAATGAGTCAAGACACATTTTCTGCTTGTCAAAATGTGAATGTTGCTGGTGCAAATGCACTGCCGAAAAGTACTGAGGAATAGGTTTCAGACACCAGTGCATTGTTATTACAATTAATACAACAAATGGGCAAAATCTTTAAAAGTTAGACACAATGGAACAAAATCTTCGAAAGTTAGACAGCACGCTTGAACAAACACGTGAAGATTTAACTACTGAGTTACATGACATCAAATCTAAATGTCAAAAAGTCTGTAATGACGTAAAAACACAAATTTGTGAGCATTTTCAAGCTATTTTTTCGTGGCATGAAAATGCATTACAGAATCTCGAAGCAGCCATAAAAGAACTGAATACTATTGGTTATAAAAATCACGAGACCTTCCGGGCTAGAACTGACTCAGTTGCATCTACCGATTCGGTTACGCAGCTTGCAAAAACTCAGGAAAACTTAAAGGACACAGTAGATACTCTGAAAATTGCTTCAGAAAGACACATGGAGGAAATTAGTTCATTATCAGAGAAAGTAGTCGATCTTTCGGATCAGATAAATAATTTATCTACGAAGGTAGATGATAATCTGAATGACACAAGACCGGTAGTTTTTAATGACACAGAAGAGTACGAACAAATTAGGAAATTCAAACAAAACCAGAATGAAATTAATACGCAACACCAAAGAGAAATTCGGGAAGTACAATATCAGTTGACACAGGTAATACAAGAATTACATATTTCAGCGGTCACTCGCGCTCCAATACGGGAAGAGGGACATAGAAATACGGAACAGCCACAAAATAATAACACAGGGAACTTCGGAAATTATGAAATAAATTGGCAAGGTACACCGAATTTTGAGATGGAACCGTCGAAACGACGTAACAATGACCGATTTGCGACTCGCCGACATGATGATTTTGACTTTAAGCTGTTTATTACTACACGTAAATTCGAAACATTTAAGAATTCCGGCAACGACATTCATCCACAAGCGTGGCTTCATCAATTATCTCATTGTTTTCCTCCCAACTGGTCATTGGAGCACAAGTTAAAGTTTATGTGTGGCTATTTAGTGCATGAACCAGCTGTAAGAATGCGATCGGTCATTCACGATTGTCACAGTGAAGGAGAATTTTATCATGCCTTCCTCTCAGCATATTGGTCTCAAGCTACATAAGACCGAGCAAAACATACCATCATAATGATGAAACATTTTGAACAATTTGAATTTTCCATTTTTGTGAAATATTTTGACGACACTTTGCACAAGGATCAGTACCTGTCAAACCCATACAGCCCCTCAGAACTCATCCGCATATCCTTAATCAAATTGCCTGAACATTTACGAAATATTATTTTGGCAGGACGTTGCAAAGACGACATTGAAGCTTTTCAGGGACTCTTACAAGAATTGGAAATCGATACTGACAATCGCGGGACGCGAAAACAGGGTCACGACAAATATAGGTCACATCCGTCACAATTCCTTGATGAAAGAAATAATAACCGGACACGACACTATTCTTACAACGTAAATCGTGACCACCAGAACAGACACCACACGTATGACAACCGTTGGCAGAGTAAAAATAATTACAGAGAAAGATCACATTTCCATAGTAATGAAAATGATAGATACAAGCAGAGAAACAGACAATATGGGAACCAAAATAATTATTATCAACGGAGACAGAATAACTTCAGACGCAACGGTCCACCGCGCAGTTTCGATTCTGGGCGAAATTCTCCACCACATGACCGACTAAAAAGAAATTATATAAACTACCGGCAAAACGACAGACCTGAATTTCATCAGAACTGGCGGGATTCAAACAGGGCAGGACCCTCTCGACAAGCTGTATTTGTAGAGGTTAGGTCTCCTAATCCCAAAAACGGCGCGCGCCAACAAAGAGATAGACAATGGCTCGCACCTCAAGCAGTCATGTGCGCCGGCTGGCTCAGAGAAAAATATCATAGACGCTAACCTTGAGAAAAATATTAGCATTCCTTACCGACGTATACAACATGATAGTTACTTGGAAGTTGAAACTCTGCGCACTAGAAAGGGTAAATGATTGCACCACATTTCACATGTAAAACCGTTTATTGAAAGATATTCTGCTTTTTCACTTAGTCTATGCCATTAAATTTTTCATTTCACATTACTAGTCTGCTTTGTCAGACTTAGAAACTGTTAACATGCAACAATGTTTGAAGTTAATTATCCAGTCAAGAACCAAGAGAACTTATTTAAACAGATATTACGAATGCATTGTTATAGTGAACAGACGACACAGTGTTGTTACTTGCACATTTTTGCTTGTTAGTTGCACGATTACGTAATGAATATAAGACTCACACACTTAGAACATTTACCAGTACTGCTAATGAGATTTTACTCCAACACTTTGGTTTACTTGAAAATACATTATGGATTTAAAGTGCTTTCTGAGAGATATCAGATGACTCAGTGGTTGGTTTACTTGACAGCTACATCATTATATCACGACACTACTAATGTGTGACACAATTTACATTGTTGCTTTTGCGGTGTATCTGTTTTATATCAGCACAGTTTTCTGAATTCCTCTTTAAGGAAAACATGTTTTAGTAGTAACTTCTGTAGTATAGCTACAATGAGACTGCCTCTTTCGTAGGAAAACATTACATTACAGTATAGTACTTTCTTGATCACGATACTGTACGTAATAACTACGATATCTATAGGCGTAGCATTTCACTTTTGCTTATTACGAGGTAAATAGATTGACTTCTACAGAACTTTGCTGTTGGACGACGATATTTACGACACTTGGCATATTTTTACCCTTCAGTAATGACAGAGATTATCTTACAACAAAACAAACAGTTTAGAGCTACAGTAAACGTATTTGAGTGATTAATTTTGTACTTAAAACATTTATTTTTAACGATTTTAGAATTACGAAGATACAAAGGGTTTCCGTGATACATTTCATTCCATTGCTGTAATCTGTAACAGCTGAGGGTTTAATTACATTAATCCTCAGGGGAGTACACGCCTACTTTGTGTACCATGTGTTTGGCAAGCACAAGGAGCCCTAGCTAATTTGGTATTTGCTTATACAACTTTATACAACCATACCATGTTTCTCTAACACATAAATTACAACTATCTGATCATTTAACTGAGAGAGAAAAACATTTATTTTACTATATCAGTGACAGATGTATACATAATTACATCGTTGGATAACTTCACACTTACGAAATTGTATTTTGTCTGTACTTTGTGAACTGTTCATATTTTTTGGGAACCATTGTGATACTGTGAGAGCTTTGAATGATGTATTTGGTATGGGATCATGATTTTCAAAATAAGTTTGAGGTAGATGACACTACTGAAATGAGTATAGAATTTTTTTTGTATTGACATTACTGCAGAAAGCTACGACATTTATGAGATTTGACTGAGGTGCTATGACGTTATTGTTACCATGACTATGTGTATTATGCTGTTGAGGTACGTTTATGATCAATAAGCTGATGATATATGAGGAATTTGATTATGCTACATATTTATTATGTTGAAATACTGAAGAAGTGTCGACGAATCTGTATATGAGTAATAAGGTGAGGAATAATGAGTAGTGGTTAGGGTCTCTTATTTGTGAAACAGGATGTTGGAAACCAAGAATCGTACTTGAAGAGTTATGAAAGGTGTATAAATGGGTGAATGTATCACAATGCAGGCACTGTTACATTCATAGGATTTTGTTTCTTCACATTTGTAACGCAAATTCTCGACCTGTGAAATTTTTTTATGAGACTGTCACTGTACTGCAAACTGGTGTCGTAAATATTTCGGTAAGAAAGCTAAGTGACCTTGATGTAATGCGTCATGGGCGACCAGCTGTGCGAGTCCCCTAGAGAAAAAGCCGTTAGGTGGAGAAAAAAAAGAGACCATTAGCCTCACTATCGACATTTGATTGTAGAAAGCATCGCATATACGACACGCTCGAACTTTAAAACATTTGATTACACTGTGGAGTTCTTAATTTATGATATTTACCAAAATGCCTAATGAAATAATGAGAAACATTTTACATCTATTGTCTTTCTAGTTGAGACATTGCTCATTTTGTTTAATATCTAGTTTCTAGCTGCACTGCAGCATTGGTTAAAATAAAATTTAATAGATGTACTAATATAGATATTTTATGATTGCAGATCCAGTAAATAATAATTTTATGATCTACTTCCAAAAAAAACGAGGGAGCACAATCAGACATTTCCCTTCACAGGAATTGCATACATAATTTTTGTCAATGACTGGTAACGTTTTAGTAGTGTCAGTTAAGGTGATGCATTACTCTAGTATTAAGATGCGACATAGATATTAAACATGGGCATTTTTACTGTAATATTTAGTTTAGGTATAAGTTATAGCATTTGCTGCTGCTGTTTGCCAGCTGAATGTCACTTTGTATTACTCTGTTAAGCCAGTTTCACTACTGATTTATTTTTATTGTTGCTGCACATTGGCTCATATTAGTTGTAATGTTTCATTTGATCTGTTAATTTAGATGTACAGCTACTTGTTTCGCCACTTTTCATTTTTTGTCATTGCTGTTTGTGTTAATTGTTTTGTGGTGCTGCATTGCCTCATCTCTTGGTTTAGCATCTGAGCTCAGTAGATTTAAGTTAGCTTAAGAGAGGGCAGATTATATAAGAGAATGAGTTGTGAGGAATTGGAAGAAATACATTGACAAGGTATTAGAAAAAGTTGAAATTAGAGGAAACATCTATTAAATGAAGTTTTGTGTTGGAGTCACACTGAAAACAAACCCTGACCTGTCCTTTGTGTTATTCCACTATGTGTCTGTATACCTTGTGTATTTGTGTTCTTCCTGTCTTTATGTGACAGACTTATGTTGTAGAATTTTTCTAATACTCAGCTACATGCAGTTTGATGAGGAATACTGTTATCCTCAAATATAATTTGCATTTATAATATGTTATTTACTTTGTAAAGATGTTTAGACATTATTTATTCTGTTTTGTTTTAATGCTCACGTCTGAAGTTGATGTTTCGAAAGTTATTCTGACCTTTCATGTATTTACTTATGTCATAATTCCTATAACACTGATGTATATCTTATTTCTATTCTATTGTAAAGCCTGTATTACTACAAATGATATCTATACTATTATGTTCTTTAATGATGTATTTTGTAGCTTTGCAATTGTATTCTTATGTTGTAAATTTATAATTGTATAGACACCAGTTCTTCTAATTAAGTTTCACTTCGGTGCAAACGCTTCTGTTGCTCATAGTATATGCACAATATGTTAACAAAAAGAGGAACTGGTAGTGTTTGCACATGTGTTAATAATTCAGCAAGGGACTGGTTAACAGCATTGCTGGTTCTAAGGACAATTCCAAAAGCTTTGTGAGTGCACAAGTTGTGGTTCATGGACTTTCTATAGTGTCCGCAAGACTCTTCGATAGTGACTGTGCACCTGCACAGTTGCAACAGTTGGCTGCTGGCCGTCTCTACAAGGACTACAGTGGGTCTGCACATTTGATGGTCCACCAATACCATTATTTATACAAGGACTGCAGTGGGTCTGCACCTCTGGTGACCCACCAATACCATAATCTCTACCAGGACTACAGTGGGTCCACTCTGTGATGACCTACCTACCAATATTTTTGATCTTCGACTGACTCTGCTGTGGGTTTGCTCTGTTGTGGCCCATTACCTGTCTGCATGTCAAGAGTCAGCACTGTCTTTCCGTTAGAAGGACAGCACTACTTCTTCAAGACTGCATGGAAATGCACTACTTCCGTGTGCATTTTCTTATACTGTTCAGACTTTGAGAAAAAAAAAAACACTGCAATTTTACTGTGATGAATGATCAGAAATGTCTTTATGGACTGTCAGAAAATTTTATCTTTTGACCAACATTGTATCAATAAGTGTGTGCATTTGATATCTTTGTTATTGAAATTATGAAAATTTTTATCAAGTCATTATTGGCCACTGCCAATTTTTTATGGGGGGCATGGGGGCTATGTAAGTAGGCTGTTTAGGTTTTTATGTTGGTGACGCCGTGTAGCTCTCTGTATGAAAATCACTGGCTGTGCTGTGTGCAATCTGTGGCTGGTTTGCATTGTTGTTGGCTATTGCAGTGTTGGGCAGCTGGACGTTAACAGCGTGTAGCGTTGCGCAGTTGGAGGTGAGCCACCATCAGTGGTGGATGTGGGGAGAGAGATGGCGGAATTTTGAGAGCGGACGATTGGACGGGTGTCCATCAGAGACAGTAAATTTGTAATATTGGACAACATGGATATATATATATATTAAGGTAAATACATTGCTTGTTCTCTATCAAAATCTTTCATTTGCTAACTATGCCTATCAGTATTTAGTCCCTTCAGTAGATTGAATCTTTTATTTAGCTGGGCATAGTAGCGCTCGATCTATTGCAGTAGTTCGAGTAACGAAGATTTTTGTGAGTGATTTGAGAAAGGTATAGTTTAATGTTAGTCAGGGCCATTCTTTTGTAGGGAAAATTGAAAGTCAGATTGCATTGGGCTAAAAATATTGTGTGTCAGTTTAGTGTTGATCAGAATAATTAAAGAGAGTAATGTCTGAGTACTTTCAGGTTTGCTCAGCTGTTTGAAAAACAAATAATGTAAGAGGTTTATCAGCACAGTAATTCATAAATTTTTCTAAGGGGACATTTCAACACGTCAGCATGCTGCCATCGAGGCTTGTCAACATACACTGAAAGTGGAGGAAAGACAACTGAAGTCGTCGACCACCGAATGACATAGTTTCTCAAGAATTTACATTGCGTTGATGCAAGAGATCACGGTGGTGTGGACACTAAGCTGTAACAATGAGTGGTGGAATTGCTGCCGAATGCCAAAGGAGTCGAGCAGACAATGTCTGTTGACCGGGGTAATACGAAAGCTGAAACATTTACAAAAAGAAGCGTCTACAGGTTAAATGGATCAAAATAATTTAAAAAGAATACGACAGTTTCTGTAGTGCTAACAGTGGTATTAGTAACGAAACTTCCTGGCAGATTAAAATTGTATGTCAGACCGAGATAAACGTACCGAGTTCGAGTCTCAGACCAGCACACAGCTTTAAGTTTCATATTAGTGCACATTCGACACAGTATTAAGTTTCATATCAATGCACAATGCGCTGCAGAGTGAAAATTTTCGTTCTGTAGTAGTATTTATAGTATCATGGGCGCCGTAGCAACGGTATTGCAAGTTCCGCCGACAATGGTCCCACTGGATCTGGTGGACCCAATCATGCACTCCCATTGAGCTGTTACTCTAGCGGTCCCATACGACGAACCCCTCCGCCTGGACGATAATGGTGGGCCGACGGCAGCGACTCACTTCACCTGTGCTCCGAACCACTCCGTAGTGTAGTGCTAAGCTGACGTCACCTGGTCACGGTTCCATCTTCATCATTTGTGCTTTGGTACAGAGAGAATTTTCCTTGTGAACGTTGATACCTGGACTCCACTGCTTGCTGTATTATTTTTACCGAGTCTTCGTAAGCTTGCAGAAATACAAGTTAACTACATCTACTGTTTGTGGCATTACTTTGTTCGCTAATCACTTCTGCTTTCCTACAACGACTGTTGCTGCACCAGTCTGTAGCCCATCTCTCCTTACAATTGTGTATGAAGTTGAACACAACAGTATTAGTAGTTGCGTAACTGCTTAACGTTTGTATTGTAGGTTAGCAGTAGTGGAAGTACTTGTAGCATTAAAAAATTTAAGAGTCAGAAATAGATAGTTAACATATGAATTCATTATTACCCAAGAAAATATGATTTGTATGACGTATTTTAGCTTTACAAGTAATACGGTTTAATTGTCAAAAATAAATAACTTAATCAAAAAATCACCTCAACAGTTAGGACAACGTTAATTCCTTCAGAAAATTTATTGAGGGTAACTTTAGTAAATTATGTATCCACAAGTCAGCTACTGTCCTTCCACCTTCCAATCCCAGTTCCAGCGTCCCAATTCCTGCAGAATTTTCAGGCTTTTTATGAATTTGTCAGTTTATGCAAGCTTCTGGTAAACATCCCATCTCCAAGACCGGTCTGTGGTGGCAAATACGTAGACGTTACTATGAAGACTTTGCACAACTACACAGGACGTTTTTGGCCCACTATTGGAACCAGGCATGTCAACAAAGGATTAGGCGTTCTTTGATGACACGCCCAAATTACACTCTAGCGGCGGGAAAATCTACGAGTTTTTCTTGTTCGAGACCGTGACAGTGCATCAATTAGACTCTCCGGCAGACACCATGGAGGTGATATATTCAATTGGCGCTGAATGCCGGAACGAAAACGGCGACAGCGGTTGACTGTTCGAATTAGTAAAACTGTGCAGTCGACACTCAAGAAGAAACAAATCGTCGATATCCTGTCCATGAAGGGGTAAATATAATAAATTATCGGTCCTGAACGAGCCACGGTCATAACCAGAATAGCTGAGACCGAACAAGTCGCTGCAGAAGTGCCGATTGTTTTAATGACAGCCTAAGTGATTACCCAACATTCCTAATTCCGGGAAGGTCGGCTGGTCACAGCTAACAGAGCGTGCCTTTGTTAATGTCAAGTCATTTACTGATTCAGATTACTGGCTCGTGAACTTCGTCAAATTTTTTATTGTCTACAGGTGTGGTCAGTCTGAGAAGGAGCACAGTTAGGAGTCTCGCATGTCATCTGCATCCGATCAGGCCACAAGCTCTTCCACGTGGGCTTGGCCTCACGTCAGCCATGGGAACTATAATGTTCTATAATGCTTCGAATTTCTTAGTCTCTTATTCTTCAGGCTACTTTGTTGTCAAAAGGGAGCTGAAATCGCGGGAGATTGTCTACTGAAAAATATGACCAATTTGGTGATGCTGGATTATCATCCTCTTCGGTCCATGCCTCACTGATTTTCAAATGCATCGAAGTCTTATATTGTTCACCAACAGCACTCCAGGCCATTTTCACCGATACTTATGCTATTCTGACATTATCCATCCCACACTGAGTGAAGAAATAATGAATGTCTAGATGATATTGTAAACTTCCTAATCTCTCTCGTGATATGATCCGTAAGCGAGATATACGACGGTGATAGCAGACATGTCTCACAGTATTCCTTCAATACGGTCTCAATAAATTTCCTCGTCACCCACGAGGTTTCGCGACAACAACGGCACCTTACTTCCAAATATTCCAAGATTCGCCGAGTGTCTCTGTTACTCTTCCGAATGGTCTATATTGAACTGTTGGAATCACGACATCATGTTTTCTATCATGCCTACATGATGAGTCGAAATTCTGGATAAGCAGTCTTGAATCAGACACACTAGTCTCTTGAATGCGGTTTCCTTTAAACCCCTTTCAACAAACCATAATTATCTATTCGGCTTCGCTGCTACCACTTCTCGCCTTCCCTACAACCGCATTTATGTGTTTTCGCCTCATTTCATAACGATTCTTGGTGTGTTACCTGTACATCATGTTGCATTTATAAACGTTCTTTCAGAACGCGTGGCACTATTACCAGAGTACCAGCTAAGGGACGGATACGTCAGTTTTCACTGGTTACGTATGACCGCTCCTTCTGTAGCTTATATTAGTTTCGTGTAAGTAGCATTACAATTGGGTACGCACAACAAATATCAAATAAATATTCATCAAGAGTCACCTAAAATTTGCACAGCAAATATTGTGCGGATGGGAAATTCTATAGACATGTTATTTTGACAGAATGAACTGGTAGTCAATTGATCGTATTGTTAGCCTATCAACAGACGGCAATAATACTTTCAAGGGAACCTCCCCATGGCACCCCCCTCAGATTTAGTTATAAGTTGGCACAGTGGATAGGCCTTGAAAAACTGAACACAGATAAATCGAGGAAATAGGAAGCAGTTGTGGGGAACTATGAAAAAATGTGCAAAATATACAATCTGAGTAGTCCATGCACAAGATAGGCAACATCAAGGAGACCGTCAGCTAAGGAGCCCCGTGGTCCCGCAGTCAGCGTGAGCAGCTGCGGAACGACAGGTCCTTGATTCAAGTCATCCGTCGAGTTAAAAGTTTACGTACTTTATTTTCGCAAAATTATGATTTCTCCGTTCGTTCATTGACGTCTCTGTTCACTGTAGTAAGTTTAGTGTCTGTGTTTTGCGACCGCACAGCAAAACCGTGCGATAAGTAGACGAAATGACGTGCCTCTCCAATGGAAACCGAAAACATTTGATCGCAAGGTCATAGGTCAACCAATTGCTCCACAGAAAAACACGTCTGATATATTCTATACGACACTGGTGACGGCATGTGTGTCACATGTTGTCGACCCACCTAACTTGTACAGTTGGCGAATGGGTAAAAGGATTCTTCTACCTTGCCCGATTTGGGTTTTTTCGTGGATGTGATAATCACTCTCAAAAAAGTGATGAAAACATAAGAGTATGTCACATAAACTGCTACAAATGAATGCAACAGTTTCACAGTCGCACAGTTTTCCCTGCGCTCTGTCAAAACATATGTTTTTAACGTTTTCAAATTTTTCTTTGTGTAGACAGTCAAATCGTGCATATGTCCAACCAAATCTGAACATATCCTGGAATTTTGGAGAGCGAAGTTGATTATGTGTGAGTGCCTGAACTTTGATAATTGTCTGAAAATTAAAAAAAATTAAATTTTCGCTCCAGGGAAAATTTGAACCAGCGACCTTGTGTTCCGCAGCAGCTCACGCTAACCGCGGGACCACGGCGTTCCTGAGCTTACTGAATCCTCAAAGTTGCTTATCCTCATGGACTACTCAGTTTGTATATTTTGTTTATTTTTTTCTTAGTTCCACATAACTTCTTCCTGTTTTCTCGATTGATCTGTGTACAGTTTTTCAAGGCCTAGCCACTGTGCCAACTTATAACTAAATGTGAGGGGAGTGCGATGGAGAGGTTCCCTTGTTAGGAAGGGTATTTTTATGCAAACATAATTGTTTCCAAATGGGACTACGCCTACTGAAATTAACAGATGACCCCCAGCAGTGGCAATATACGCCACCAATCTGGTATGGAACGACCACTGCACACGTTTAGCATTTCAGCGGAGATGTCCGAGCAGGCTGCAGTAATACGTCATTCGATATCATCGGATGTACTAGGTATGTTCTTCTAGACAGCGTCTTTCAGCTTTCTCAACAGAAAAACGTCGACAGGCGTCAAATCCGGGGAAAGGGCTGGCCGATGGACGGGTTCAGTTCAACGATTTGGAAATAATTCGTGAAGACATGCCGCAGTACTAAGTGCACTATGGACTGGACAGCCATCATGTTAGTACCACAGGTTTCTCTTAGTCTGCAGAAGAAGCTCTTCTAGCATCCGTGGAAAATGGTTTGTTCGGAGTCTGTGGTAATCGTTCGCGTTCAGTGTTCCGTCCATGTAAAACGCGCTTGTGAGCTGATGGTTCATCACCTACCACAGGTTTACACTACATAGACGCTAACGTCCCAACTGACAAAGTCAACAGACCAACAGTCCATGTTTCTGTTGTCTACCTGGTCATGACTGGTAAATTTGTTTTCATCACTAAACGAGATACATGATATATCTGGAGTATCACTTTTACTGCCCATGTGCACAAGTTAAGTCCTCCTGTTACGTTGTCTAGGTGATATACTACTACTGTCGCATAACAGTTTGAAGAGACTGATAAATAATTGCCGAGACAGTTGATGTCTAGTGGAATATCTTGTCAATATACCGTACAAGAACAAACTGCAATCTTCCTACACACTCCACACACCATGAGCATGTCGGTTTTTTCTGCATTGGTAAATCCCATCGTCCACTAACGATCTACAGCTTAGATTATCACACACTAACTGACTAGCAAGCATCAGTGCACTCAAGGAACACCCAAACATACTGTAAGCAAAACATAACAGCGTCGTACCTAGCAACTATGCAGATTACATGCCGCAAACAAATGTCGGTTGGTAAATTTGCAAAATATGATATCTCGTAAACGACTCGCACTAGAATTCCACGGAAAATACCACTGGAATTCTAAATTACCCTACTCTTAGTTGTTGATGTCAATAGGCATTGTTCCGTTTAAAAAGGTGTGTTTGCACAAAAAATACTATATCTACCATTACATCCGTTTATTGGCCAGCAATACGAGCCCTTAGTACCAATCCATTCTCTGAGAATCGCACATCACTAGCACTTTACATATCCGAAAAATCTGCGGCGCACGTTTTAGATGATTCATCTTGTACGAAGCAGTCCGACTTTTCTCGTATGCGTATAACTACTGGGTGGCTATAATTAAGATGTAGTTACAATGGACATCAGTGTGTGGGCTGTATTTATCGTAAGGCAGCTAAACAATTCACACATACTGAAACATTAATGGGGAACCGGTTACACCGAAAAAAAAATTATTTCCAATTCTGGCCACGATGCAAATATGGCGCTGCACACTATTTGTGTGACTATATGGCATTCACGCTGTCTTTTGACAAGCCATAACGAGAGACACAGCACGGCTTTCGAGAAGAGAGGTCGTGCGCTGTTAGTGATACAGTATTATGTGAACGGTAGTGTTACAGTATTATGTGGACGGCAGCAATCACACTGCTGCACGGAGAGAATATCGCCAGCTGAAAGGGCTAAGGAGAGGCACGTCGTAATTAAATCCCAAAATATGGGTGATGTCGATGTGGTACCTGGAAGAGGAAGGTCCTATAGCGGTGGTAGCTATTGGCGAGACTGCTATCGGTGTAACTGTCCATGCAGCGTAAGCCCGGGTAGTGCTAGTGCTCATGTAGTGTCACGAGAATGGTCCATCTCACGGACAACACTACAGAATGTTTGGCGATCTATATTACAACGGTGTCCCTACAAGACCATGACGCTGCAGAAACTGAAACCTCAAGATCCGCTCTTCGGTTTCTGGCGCGGATCGAAGTTTATGACATGCGGCCAGACAACATCGTATGAACGGCCGAGGCACATTTCACACTACAGGCTAAAGTGAATACAAAAAATTACCGAATTTGGGGTATTGTTAAGCCGTATGTTGTCCACAAAATACTATTGTATTCGCCGTGTGTGACTGTGGTGTTGATCCAGAAGCAGCTTTTTCTCTGTCCATTCTGCTTTCACCAGGATACACGGTGAGTACCCGTCAGGTGTACCGTGACGTCTGCACGCTACAGAGACCTCTGTACTGCTTGTAATTCTTGTTTTGGAAGATCGCAACTCTTTGGAAACCACTGCCCTCATCCGATATGGGAAAACATCTCATGTTGCTCGCCCACTGAAAGATATGTTTAATCGAATCTTCCACGAACGCGTTATCTCCAGAGGTTCTCCAATTGCATGTCCTGCAAGATCAGCTGATATGAATCCATGTGACTTTTGACTCTGGGGATACCTAAGAGAATGCGTTTACCAGGGATACATTCGATCTCTGTCTGATCTGAATGCCAGCATACAAGATCACGCTGCTCAGACCCCACCGAAACAGCTGAGAGTAACTGCTGATCACTTCATTTTACGGATGCAGCATCTCATCGACGACTCTGGTGCTCGTACTGAACAAATTGTGCAAGCGACGATTAATAAAAAATTGAACTTTATGCCTTTCTCACGTGTTTGAACTTTTCGTCACATGTCCCGTTCCTAATCCATTATATATGGAAACATTTATATACGTCTCTCTAGAACTCACAGCGCCAGATTTGCACCTGGTGGCCAAAACTGGAACTAACTTTTTGCCATCGTAAATCGGTTCCACATTAACACATTAGAAAGTTTACCAATTTTTGCTGCCATACGATAATTACAGCCCTTGCTGAACCCCTGTGTTTAGCTGTACTTTTTGATTAGTATAGTCATCAGGAATGTAGACACACAAGGTACGATTGTTGAACAGTATAGACCTGTGCTCGTGCAACTCGATGCCGTGGACGTCAGTTGTTCCTAATGTGTCTCGTCGTGTAGGAAATCGATTCTCCAAAATCTTTCCATATCTGATGTTTATTTTCATTTTACTTTCTTTTGAAAAAGTCTCCTAAATTTTATTGCACCACATTTTGTTTCTTGCCGAAAAGTTAAAATCCCTCAATACTTGTATTTTATAATGGCTATAGCATACAATTTCATTACAAATACTATGAAAGATTGGGCACAGAGTGGCTTATATAAAATAGTCTGCAAGCACTATCGAAAACAGTTCGAATAACTTACCAGATTGTAACTGGGTAACACTCGATAAAATCGCGATTATAAAGGCCTTACCCAGCTGCATTCTGGTAAGTTTTTGAACATACGATACACTGGAAGATGCTCAATTTCACATTGCGAAATCTCCGGCAGAAATGTGGAATTTAGGTTTTCTCAACATGAGAGGAGCTGCTGATTACAAGACAATTCTTCGGAGCGCGTGATAATGAGAAATTATCTATTTAATGAACAAAATGAATTTTTTTATGGCTGCTTAGGAAGGAACAAAGATAATGCTACTGGAAACATTAGAAATAAATATGTGTATGACACACAAAGCTAGTCTACTTTTAAATAAGCAAACACGATTTTGTTTCTCGCCCTCTGTTAATTTGAATTGAAATAAGATATGTATAAGAGAACTAGATAATATTAGCCAAATCAATTTTAAAATAGAAAAATTCCTCTTGGTATAAAATCTATTTTAGAAGTAACTTCATAGTCTTAAATAGCATAGATTCTGAGTTACCAAATACGCCTGTGATGTACTAGCTGATTCACTTTCCTCAATTTTCGACAGTCACTTGTAATAATGGCGTAAGAAGCCGAAAACAGTCCACTGAGAAAGTAAACGTTGTTTCTCAACGCATGTTCGTCCAGGCACAAGCAAAGAACTCATTTAATTTTCCCTTGGTACAACTTCTTTAATGGTTTAGTGGTTTATTATGAGCATTATTGTCGTATCGACTCACCAGATCTTTTTGAAACTATAATTTGTAAGCGTTCAGCGTATCTGTCTTCTACACTTCCTAACTAAGGCGCGTAGAATTTTTCATAGTCATGGAACGATTCACGTAACAAACAGTGTCAAGGACATTTTCCACAACCATGTATACTGCCGGAAAGAAAATTAGTACACCATTTAGAGGTTTCCACTTCACTCAAGATTTATTATTTCAACAGTGATAAGGGGTACATGAATTAATTAAATTTACAAATCAGCAGGGGAAACGGTACTGAGCTACCATGGGTCGACCCATGCTGAAACACACATTTTGGTACGTGGTGTAGTCTCCAAGGACAGCGACGCAGGTGCTGACTCTTGCATCCAGTTGATTGTGCAGACGGGAATACTTTCCTGGGATACGTTATTCCACTCCTGCTCAACCTGTTCACGTAGTTCTGTAAGAGTTGTTGATTGACGATTCGCACGAGACACTTCTCGTCTCGTCATATCCCAGACGTGCTCGATTGAAGACAAGACCGGATATAGTGCTGACCAGGGAAGTTGCTGCATGCCTTGCACAGCTCGTTAAGTTTCAAGGGCGGCGTGTGGGCGAGCGTTATCCTGTTGGAACAACGCGCCGCCTAGCTGTGGCAACAACGGCAAAAAAAAACTGGCCCAACTTCATTCTGCACGTACCGAGCGCTGGTTAGCGTACTCATAAACGACCATCATTTTCGTGCTGGCAGAATCTGCTTTCATTACTGAGGACCACGGGGCGCCACTCCGTCTTCCAAGTGATCCTGGGATGGCACCAGTCGATCTGTGCAAGTCAGTGCTGTGGCGTGCGTGGGAGACGGGCGAGCACTATCTCTGCCCGTAGCCCCACTGCTAATGACCGGTTCGCAACAGTTCATGTTGACAGGTCTGAGCCCTAATATCTGTGCTGCGGTAACAGTGCTGCGGTAACAGTGCTGCCCTTATAATATGACATTACAATAAGACGTCCAGAACCTCGTCAACGGGTGTGATGATTTTCATGCGACCTCTGATACCAGCATCGTTGCACATGTGACGCAACACGTCAGATTGTGTGGAAATAGTCTGAAAGCGCCATCCCGCCACTCAGACGGTCACAATTTGACACCCTTCAGACTAGCTCAGTTGCCTGTAAAAAGCATCAGTACGTTTCCATGGCTTGGTTGCCTGCTTGCTTCATACGTTTGCACGACACCGAGCCTTCCGCCTGTGAGCATTTCCTATTAAGGGGCCGACAAGGATGACGTTGTGGCAGCTATGCCACTACGCTATCTATTGGCGGACGACGTTGAAACCATTATCAGTTCTTCTTCTATGCCCCAGGTGGCATAATTATGCTGTCATCGGATCAAAATCGAGGTCGCCTTCCCAGATGTACTAACTGCTTTCCAGCAGCATATTTCTATACTTCTTTTACTTAATCTTCTGGAGCTTTATACCTGACCATTTCTCAGTTCAGTGGGTTTGCAAACTGTAAGGTTGACTGCAGCGATGTCTAGAAGCAAGGCGAATTGCTACTATTTCTTCCTCAAGTTATAACTGACCGAGTACGGCAGTTTTTTGAACAGTTTCGGTGATGTGACCTCATTAAATTTTCAATTCGTCATTTTGTCATAAGGAAAATACACTGAAGCGCCAAAGAAACTGGAACAGGCATGACTATTCAAACACAGAGATACGTGAACAGGCAGAATACGACGCTGCGGTCGGCAGTGCGTAGTTAAGACAATACGTGTCTGGTGCAGGTGTTAGATCGGTTATTGCTGCTACAATGGCAGGTTATCAAGGTTTAAGTTGTTGAATCCTCGTTTGTCACTATTTATGTCGTCTCGTTGTCTCTGTAGAGCTGTACCAAGGGATGCCAGGAGAGGATGTTGTTTGCTGGCCGGTATCCTCTTTCAATAACAGCAACTCTACTCAGTTATTAACTGAGTTCTTTATTAACATAACCTTCCATGTGCTGTGGCACAAGCTCTTCTATTAGTCCATGTTAGCCTCACTGACGGTGAAGTAGAAGTCCGCTATGTTCACTATAAGGTTGCTATGTGCTGCCTGTCCCTGTGCTAAACGATAAGTCTGCGGCTCCGACTCAGTGACACACTGTAAATAACTAGATGCAACAGACTCGAACTAACTCGAACTAATGGGAACTAACGACCCTAAGTACTGGCGGCCGAGGAGGCATTGGCGGCACGTTTCCATCGAGTCTGTCGTTACCATCACCCGATCTTCTTATAACCTCAATTCCGCAAGGTGTGCTGGCGCCAGTTTAAGCCAGCACACAAGTGACTTTGAACGTGGTGTTATAGACATAGCTCGAGTGATGGGACACAGTACCTCCGAGGTAGCGATGAAATTGGGATTTTCCCAGACGATTAATTCACGAGTGCACCATGATTGTCAGGAATACGGTGAAACATCAAATCTCCGACATCGCTGCGGCCGGAAAAAAAATCCTGCTAAAAGGGACCAACGACGACGGAAGAGAACCGTTCAACATGACAGAAATGCAACCCTTCCACATATCGTTGCCTATTTCAGAGCTGGGTCATCAACAAGTGTCAGCGTGGTAACTATTCAACGAAACATCGTCGACATGGGGTTTCGGAGCCGAAGGCCCACTCGTGTACCATTGATGTCTGCACGGCACGAAGATTTACGCTTCGCCTGGCCCCGTCAACACCGACAGTTGACTGTTGATGACTGGAAACATGTTGCCTTCGGACGAGTCTCATATCGAGCGGATGGACATGTATTGGTTTGGAGACAAACTAGTGAATCTACGGATCCTGCACGTCAGCAGAGGACTATTCGAGCTGATGGAGGCTCTGCAATGGTGTTGGGAGGGTGCAGTTGGAGTGATATGGGACCCCTGATGCGTCTAGATACGACTCTGACAGGTGACACGTGAGCATCCTGTCTGATCATCTGCACGCATTCGTGTCTATTGCTCTTTCCTACGGACTTTAGCAATTCCAGCAGGACAATGCGACAAGCCACACATCAAGAATTGTTACAGAGTTGCTCCAGGAAAACGCTTCTAAGTTTAAACACTTACCAGACATGAACATTACCGAGCATATCTGGGAAACTTTGCAGCTTGCTGCTCAGAAGAGATCTCCGGCCCCATTGTACTCTTACGGATTTAGGGACAGCACTGCAGGATTCATGGTGTCGGTTCCCTCCAGAACTACTTCGTGCGTTAGTCGAGTCCATGCCACGTCGTGCAGCGGCACTTCTGCGTGCTCACGGGGGCCCTACACGATATTAGGAAGGTGTGCCAGTTTCTTCGGCTCTACTTGTTCCTTAACTATTCTGATGCTCTTTCTTACTTTGTACTTCCATTACACACTTCTGGATTGTAGACTGTATCGTGTAAACTTACGGACAAACATTCCCCTCACCACTGGAAGTGGGTTTTGCAACTGTATGTACTCCTCAACGATTATTTATGTGATCTCATCATCAGCTATTGTAATCACATTCCTAATTACTGAATTTCTATTATAATTGTTATTTTTAATATCTTTATATATAATTTATATATATAATTTACACGTGAGGCAATACTGACCTTACGATTAAGCAAAGGCAAACCTACGTTGCTAGCATTTGTAGATTTAAAATAAGCTTTTGGCAATGTTGACGGGAATACTCTCTTTCAAATTCTAAAGGTGGCAGGGGTAAAATACAGGGAGCGAAAGGCTATTTGCCATTTGTACAGAAACCAGATGGCAGTTATAAGAGTCGAGGGGCATGAAAGGGAAGCAGTGGTTGGAAAGGGAGTGGGACACGGTTGTAGCCTCTCCCCGATGTTATTCAATCGGTATATTGAGCAAGCAGTAATGGAAACAAAAGAAAAATTTGAAGTAGGTATTAAAATCCAGGGAGATGGAATAAAAACTTTGAGGTTCGCCGATTACATTGTAATTCTGTCAGAGACAGCAAAGGATTTGGAAGAGCAGTTGAACGGAATGGACAGTGTCTTGAAAGGAGGAGCAAAACGAGGATAATGGAATGCAGTCGAATTAAGTCGGGTGGTGCTGAGGGAATTAGATTAGGATATGAGACATTAAAAGTAGTAAAGGAGTTTTGCTATTTGGGAAGCAAAATAACTGATGACGGTCGAAGTAGAGAGAATACAAAATGTAGACTGGCAATGGCAAGGAAAGCGTTTCTGAAGAAGAGAAATTTGTTAACATTGAGTATAGATTTAAGTATCAGGAAGTCGTTTCTGAAAGTATTTGTATGGAGTGTAGCCATGTGTGGAAGTGAAACACGGACGAAAATGGTTGAAATGGCTCTGAGCACTATGGGACTTAACAGCTGTGGTCATCAGTCCCCTAGAACTTAGAAGTACTTAAACCTAACTAACCTAAGGACAACACACACATCCATGCCCGAGGCAGGATTCGAACCTGCGACCGTAGCAGTCGCGCGGTACCGGACTGCGCGGCTAGAACCGAGAGACCACCGCGGCCGGCGAAACATGGACGATAAATAGTTTAGACAAGAAGAGAATAGAAGCTTTCGAAATGTGGTGCTACAGAAGAATGCTAAAGATTAGGGTAGATCACGTAACTAATGAGGAGGTATTGAATAGGGTTGGGGAGAAGAGAAATTTGTGGCTCAACTTGATTAGAAGAATGGATCGGTTGGTAGAACATGTCCTGAGGCATCACGGGATCACCAATTTAGCATTGGAGGGCAGCGTGGAGGGTAAAAATAGTAGAGGGAGACCAAGAGATGAATATACCAAGCAGATTCAGAAGGATGTGGGTTGCCGTAGGTACTGGGAGATGAAGGAGCTTGCACAGGATAGATTAGCATGTAGAGCTGCATCAAACCAGTCTCAGGACTGAAGACCACAACAACATACATAATTTATTTTCTGTCTACAACAACGATAGATAAGGCTAAAAAGCAAGTTTAAAAATGATACATTAGTGTCACTGAATCTCTGAAATATTCTCTCCATATACTGTGAAACTGTATATGGGTACAGTATCTAATTGACAAGCAGAACAGCACAATGTGGGAAATACGTATGCATCGACCAAGGACGATGCTGCAGAAACTCGTATAAAGAACAACACAACCTACGCACTGTGAAGAACGAACGTGGGTCGAAACCATTCTGGATTGTTGTTCGCTGTCGGAACTGCACTTGAATATCTAGGTTAATGTCCGCGCAATTCTCTGCGCGTATTTGTGTGAACGTACCCTGTAAAACGCGTCAAATTGAGCGGCACAACACAGACCAGAAAAACAAAGCAATAATTCGGTAGATCGCAGGCTCAGCAGAGGTGCGGAACGGTTCTGCGAACGGTCGTCTGCGATATCTCGCGAAATCTGGGCCGATGCCGACTGCGACTGGAGGCGTTTACTTTTTTTTGCTTACTTTCTAGAGACGGCGCGAGGAATCTCGCGTGAAATATGCCGCTCCGTGCTGAATAATGGGGGCGTACGCGCATTTCGTTGTATTCGGTGCAACTTTTCAGCGAGATGTCCTTTGTTTAAGTTGGTGAGAAACTATTTGTAGTCGAGACCGTAAAAAAAAGACCGATTATCTCACAACCAAATGCGACTAGGGCGGCGATTACCTGCGTCAGATAGGGTAACCTGAGTTATAATAGGCCTCAGAAATTTACCGTCGTTTGCTACTTTTTTTTCCGAGGAAGACGTGGTCTTGTCTCTGGAAATAGAATGCGCTGCTTCAAAGCACACTCAAGACGATAATCTTTCTTACATCTCATATGTTAAAGCGTACCAATTATGTTCCTGACTCTTATGACGTTCTCGGTGTGTAACGGCTATGATAATCTCTTAGTGTGTATAACGCCACATAATTCTCACTTAACTCCTTTAAGGGCAACAGATAACTTTCGGGTATGACAAAACCACATATAACTGTAGCAAAAGAGTATCATTTTACATCATTTTTAAACACGTTTATGTCTTTTTAACTATGGAACTTACCTTCACGGGTTAACTGATCAGAGGCATGCACGCTTTCCTCACTCATTATCAACACCATCGCCATTTCAATCAAAT